>NC_053164.1:52470583-53078917 GCF_016835505.1 Polypterus senegalus
AAAATTCCAAGCACCATTTTAACAAATTTGTTTGTCTCAGTGAAGAAAAGAACAGGAAGGCTTACAGGTCAGGATACTGGACTGAACTTTAAACCACAAAGTGGCCTGTTCATTTACTTCTTCTGTTTCAGTGCGTCACCCTGCGTAAATGAAGGACTAATACCAAGAATAAGTAGGAAGGAAGTACAGGAGGCACAGAATAGAATGAAAAATGAAAAGGCAACAAGACAGGATAAAATACTAGCAGAATTGTGGAAGAGATTAGGAGAAGAGGGAGTTGGTGTGTTGTGGGATGTAATGCAGAGATCTATGAACAGTAAAGAATACGAGAGGAGTGGAGGAACAGTGTGATCATCCCTATTTATAAGGACAATAGTGATATTCAGGACTGTGTAAACCATAGAGGACTAAAGCTGATGTCACACTCGGTGACAATTGGGAAAGGGTTGAATAGAGAAGGCTTAGGGAGGAGATCACCATAGGGGAGGAACAGTTTGGTTTTTTACAAGGTAGAGGAATACCTGATGCTGCCTTTGCATTCGGACAGCTCATAGAAAAGCATCAAGAAAACCAGAAAGCTTTGCATATTGATGTTTATTGATCTGGAGAAGGCTTATGATAGAGTGCCATGTCAAGAAGTCTGGAGGTTCATGTGGGAGAAAGGAGGACACAAAAAGTATGTGAGGATTGTCCATAATATGTATGAGGGAGCGAGGACTAAAAACAGCGTTGCGATAACAAACAAGATCCCAGTCAGAGTAGGTGTGCACCAGGGATCATCTTTAAGTCCTTACCCTTTTGATCTGGCTATGGATGTGTCGAGTCATGGGGATAAAAGGCCAATCCGCCTCGTGTATGCTTTTTGCTGATGACATTGTATTGTGTAGCACTAGAAAGAAGGAAGTGGAGAGGAAGAAGGAAGAAGGGCATTGGAAGATAGAGGATTGAAGATAAGTACTAAGAAGACAGAATATATGAGATTTAATGATGATCAGGATTCAGAAGTAAGCCTGCAGGGAGAGCTATTGAAAAGAGTGGATAAATTTAAATATCTAGAATCAGTCATAGTTTAAGATAGAAAATTAGATGCAGAGATAAGAGTTCAGTGTGGATGGAACAATGGGAAGAAGGTTTCAGGAGGAATGTGTGATCAAAGGTTAAAGGTAAGGATTTTAAGACAGTAGTAAGCCCAGCAATACTAAATTTAGCTGAAACATGGGCAGTAAATAGAGCACAAGAGAAGAAGTTAAGTTAAGACTGGTGCTGCACCCACCACACAATGAACCACCTGGACTGGGACCCGAGTGTAGTGGGTGACACCTCAGCACAACACTGGAATAGTGTGAGGTTTTTTGCAGTGGCTGGAGTGCCAGATAGATGTGACGCAAATGAGAAGGTTGTGTGGAGTTACAAAACAGGACAAAATAAGAAATGAGGCATAACAAAAGTGGGAGAGCTATCAAAGGAAGTTAAGGAAAGCGATATTATGAGAGAGACGATGAATATGTGAGCAAAAAAGAGATGGGAAAGAGAGGGCAAGAGAAGCCAAAGTAGAGGTGGATGGATAAAGTAAAAGAAGATTTAAAAGAAAAGGACTTAAGAGGAGAGGAGGCGTAGAACCAACCTATTTGGAGAAGGTTACAGAAGTGGGAAAAGGATGAAGAGGAAAAAACCCTGAGCTCTGGTGATACAAATTGCATATTTAAATACCACAGCACTGTATGCCTTGAGATGGTATCTGTTATAGATGCTGTATAAAATGAAGGCTTACGTTGCACTACTACTACGTTTAACAAAATGAGTAATTCTTACACGTTCCAGCAGCAGAGCTGCAAGTCATTGACCTTTTACACCCACGATTTAGGCAATTTAAAATAGCTGCCATTCACTGTTACAGGAACAAAAAACATTTCAACAGGTGGCTTTTGCTGCCCTTCAAGCACTCTAGTGTTATGAAGTTTTGTCAAGCATTACATATTTTTTTTTAAAAAATGTACAGAACAGTCCTGCTTGTTCCTAATTAGAAGAGATTACAGAATTGACTTTGAGGAGGAATTCCATACTGAGCATTCCATGTTGATTTGTTATGTGCTCTGTGAAGCACTGCGCTGTATTTGAATTGTGATGCTTTGTGTGCTCCCTGTTGCCCTGTACTGAAGAGAGCACACTCACAAAATGGAGAGTAGGTGTGATGGTTGTCACTTTTATGAGGCAGGTGCTCAGGTCATGAAAGTGGTGCTTTGCAGAAACAGACGGGACAGCAGATAGAGAGACACCTAGAATGTGTGAGACAGGCTGTTGGTCGCCTGTGAGGGACGTAGTGGCTCGTATGACTCTTCTTTTCAGAGTGGGTGCATCATGTAAACATATTCATTTTGAATCTTGTCTTCAGAAATTTGACATCTAAGTGTGGTGGGAAGGAAACCAGAGCAGTAGGAGAAAATCCATATGGACACTGGGAGAACATGCAGATACCAGTAGGCAACAACAATGAAAACTCATCTACATAAAAACATGAGAACTCGCATCCTCTGTAAACAAATTTCATGTCAAAATAATAAAAATAAAATTCTGAGCTGTGCTGTGCATATCACTGTGGCCCACGAGCATCAAAAGATGTTTATGGATATTTTTATTTATTTATTTTGTTCTTTATTTTTCCTTATACAATTTCTTGTATTAGGAATTTGTTAGTTTTCACATACCCCTTGGGGTCAGAGCGCAGGGTCAGCCATTGTACAGCGCCCCTGGAGCAATTGACGGTTAAGGGCCCAGCAGAGTAGGATCTCCTTTTTGGCAGTGACGGGGATTCGAACCGGCAACCTTTAGGATACCAGCGCAGATCCTTAGCCTCTATTGTCAAAACAGTAACATACAATTATTTTTGTTTATCAGATAAAATAGCAAATTTATTTAGGAACGGAATTAGGAATTAAATAAGAAAATTTCACAATCTTTACAAGCCTAATTAGCAAAGCTTAAGTTTTAAAGACTGTGGAGGAAAAACAACCTTTTTGTAAGGATCAGCAGTGGAATTACAAATGTCAAGTTGTGACTCAGAGATACTGATTACATAATTTAGTAATGTAACCCCAAGTAGTGAAATAGCAAATGGAAGACAACAAGTTCTTGTGTTTTTATTGTTATTACGTTCAAGTAAGCAATGACTAAGAACTGCAATAGAAATGTGAGCTGTACTGCTTAGGCCAGTTTATCCTGGTACTTTCAGGCACGAGGGCTGCCACCATTCATGGCTGGGCTGGGGTGCCAGTGTATCACTGGCCCCACTGAAGCACATGCTAACAGTTTAGCCTGCAGGTCTTTGGGATACAAGAGCAAGCCCACGGACCAATGAGAAGAACATGCAAACTCCAGGCTGGAAACCGAATGAAATTTGTGGAATAAAAGAGTTAACCTGAGACGACATCACATCCAATAAACATGGAAAAGAGCAATTATCACAGTCTGAGCTTTGTGAAGCAGAAAAGCCATTAGGGGAAAAAGAGAAGTTTATGAAAATGAGTTTCATAATGAAGAAGCATCATGTTGTTTGAATTCATGTTGGCATTTCTCCTTTTTGCTGAGTTCAATTGCTATGCATTTTGCAGAGTTTGTTACCTTTACTTTTGACTAAATCCTGGCCATGCTCAGTATGTTGATTACCTGAGAAACAGGAAGGAAGTACTGCGGGACGTGTCTTCAGTCGGTGCCCACGCATTATGCACAGGGGAGACTGAGTCTCATTTTAGCCCATGTAGTTCTGACCACTGTGACTCAGCCTTATGGGGTCTTTTCATAAATTTCTTTTTTTTTCTTTCTTTCTTTCTTTAATTTCTTGAAATATGTACTGGTAGACAGTCACTGTCTTACTAAACTTCACATTGTGGGCTGCACCTCCTGAGGTATGTAATTGGGTTGAAGGCTTTCACATCCATAGTGATGAGTTTACACAAGCAGTTTCTTTTCTGCTTACTAAGAATTTGTTTTCTTGTAGCATCTGGCCAAAATCTGCTGTGTTAGTGGCTTTTTTTAATTTACACATATAATTAATATGTAGACATGTTTGCTAACTGGCTTATCAAGTTCCACATCAGTCATAAAGAGGAAACTTACCCATGCTGCCCATAACAGACAATAATCATAATATCGTAATGCTTTCAATCATGCAAACACAAGCTGATGGTATGGCACCTGGTAGCATGCATTCATTATGTCCTTTTTCTCTGTTGCAATATAAGGGAATTCATTCCATATATTTTCCATCCATCCATCCATTTTCCAACCTGCTGAATCCAAATACAGGGTCACGGGGGTCTGCTGGAGCCAATCCCAGCCAACACAGGGCACAAGGCAGGAACCAATCCTGGGCAGGGTGCCAACCCACCGCAGGACACACACCCACACACACGAGAGCCAATTTAGAATCGCCAATCCACCTAACCTGCATGTCTTTGGACTGTGGGAAGAAACTGGAGCGCCCAGAGGAAACCCACGCAGACACGGGGAGAACATGCAAACTCCACATAGGGAGGACCCGGGAAGCGAACCCGGGTCTCCTAACTGCGAGACAGCAGCGCTACCACTGCACCACCATTTATTTTCATTATGCCTAATAGTATTTATCATTATTCCTCCTGGTGCAGTATAATTGAAAAATTCCTTGTGGATCTGATATCTCCTCCATGTTCTTGCGACCTTCTTACGATGGCACATATGGATGTGCCATCCTGGAGGAACTGGATTACCTATGCAACCTGAATCGGCTGAAGGTATCGCCTACTACTACCAGTAGTAATGAGGACACTTGCAAAACACAAAACTAGACAAGAATCGGTCAGGAAGAATAAGGAGAGAACAATGGTTTGTGGCCACCACATTCTAAACTATTCCCTTTTTTGGGGGTTGATTTGCTGTTGGCTCTCCAGTGCACCTGTTGCCTCTTTCATTTGCACCAAAGCAGGTGAAGGTGATTCATTGTCACTTGTGCTTTCTAACTGGACAGATTTATATCTCTGAAACGTAGCTATCTTGGTGTTAGACTGTGATGTTAATTTCTTTGAGCAGTGTATATGTTACGGGTAGAGCCAGAAATTGGATAAACCTAGCATTATCTAGGTAAAGCTCACATTGTTCAAAGAGATTACGTGGGTAAAGTTAGAAACTCAGCTTTACCCAGGTCTGCCTGATAATGTGAACTTTTACCCTGGTACTGCTAGGTTTATCCAGTTTTCGAGCTATACCAGTAGCATCTACTATATATATAAAATCCTAAAAGTGCAACAATTTTATGTCATGTTTTTTGTCATGCTTTAATCGGGCTTATTTTAAAACCTACATATATATGTTTGGTATCATTCTTTTCAGAATTTTTTGAACTTTAATGTGATGTTAGATTTTCAGATTGTTATTCCGTTTTTAAATTCTAAGCTAAAATATCAAGAAAGTTGTGCATCGAGCATAGTGGACCTCGGTGTAATGGGAATACTCCAATCAGTAAGAGAGTAAATTATTTTATTCTCTCTTCATAATTTTTACTCCGTTAAATAATAATTTTTCTTTTACATATTTATAGAATTTCGTGATTTTTGACTCCAATAAATAATTTTCTTTTGTACATTTACAGATTTTACTAATATTGTGGCCGCAACGGGGGGTTGGATGCTGAAGGCGCCAGGCCCCTAGTGTGTGTGTGTCTGTATGTATGTGTGTATGTATATATATGTATATGTATATGTATATATATATGTGTGTATGTATATGTATATATATATGTATATGTATATATGTATGTATATGTATATATATATATATATATATATATATATAAAACATAGTATTCTCAAATGAAGAGTCACACAATGCCGGAACCTATCCTGGCACACTGGGTACAAGGCATGAACCAATCCTGTAGAGGGCACCAGTCCATCACAGGTCCACCTGCAAACACAACCACTCCACACAGGGCCAATTAACTGAACACAGCCATCTTTTAAATGTAGAAAGAAAAGCACAGTACCAGGAGAAAGCGCCACATAGACATTAGGAGAACATGTTATCTGTATACAGTATTAATCTTGAATTCAGTGCTTCCTAGTCTTCAGAATGGTGGCACAGTAATCCATCTATCCATTAATACATTAATTAATATGCAGACGGTTGAAAAACATTCACATCTTTCTCGGAATCTTGTACGGTAATGCTAATAAACGCTGACTCATTTTACAAGTTCAGGTTGAGTCTGAAGGTCATTCAGGTTGAGTATGGCTGATTTCTCTGTCGTGTTTCACTTCTGGTAATTGGTTCCGGATTCCTCCAAACATTTGGCTGAACCCACTTTCCGTAATCCCCAGTCACACGATTAGATATGCATTGTGATGGTGTGATCCGTACTATTAAGAATAGAAAAGTAAAAATTTCTTTCTCTTACATGTCTCGTCATTATATTACTGGACTACACTGACAATCCAGTCATTCTGCCACTATCAAAATTGTTTGACAGCCAGCGATTATCTTGGCAGTGTGGGGTGCAATACAGGTGGCAACCTTGGACAGACAGATTTTAAGTAAACTGCATAGAAAGCAAAATTTACAAATGGATACTTTAAAATTCTTGTGACATTTTTCTTCCATCCTCTGAAATTTAAAAAATAATCTCCACATGGTGTGAATTGTATCATTTAGCGTATGACGTATCCAACTTCTACCCAGTATTATGATACTACCACCTATTATTTTAAAGTATCAAGCAATCGACTTCTTTTGTGAATTTTTATTTTATTGCTGTATTCCTTTTATTCATTGTGGCAAACTATGGAGAAACATAGTGGAAGCATTAACCCTGTCTATTTTTAAAAAGTATGTGGAGGAGATATTGGGACAACTAAGCTATTGAGCTTGATAGACTCCTCTTGTTCGCCTATCTTCTTATGTGCTGACTCGCAGTTCCAGGCACTTGGCTTCTACAGCCAGGTCTCAGACTGTAAGGGTTTTCTCCAAGTACTCCATTTTCCCCCAATATTCTGAAGATGTGCCAGCTAGCTACTTTAGTTTGATGAAGTATCCAGGTTGGCCTCCCACATTATTCTTGCTAAGCTATTCCCTGTGACCCTGTGGTGCATTAATCAGCTTGAGCTTTGTTTAATCAATTCAAGTGAAGACTATCCATTTCTGAAGTCCCTTTTTATATAGTGGGAGTCTGGAGAAAACAATCACAGTATGAACCAGTGAATGGCTCTCATTAGGAGACGAAACTCCCGATGTGACAACAATGCTCACCCAGACCGGGTTAGTTTAGATCCACACACCACCCTAACCAAATCTTCAGACTGGCCGAAGAAAGTCATCTAACTCTGCAGACACGCTTTGCACTGTAATGACTGGAAATCGAGGCAATGCTTGTGTGTTGGAAATGCTAGTGCTACAACACCATGCCATTCACATTTGTTTAAGTTTTATTTCTAGTTATCTTGTAATCTTAAGATTTGTAATCTTTTTGCATAGAGATAATGAATTCTGGAAAAGACACTACATAAGGTAATGCTTGATTAATTCATTCATTTGTGTTTTATCAGTCATTTCAGTTTACTTGACAGTAAAGTGCACATTGAGTTATGCCCATCGCCCAGCGTAAAGTAGGAAGTGTGTCAGTAGCACATGGGTGTCTGCTGAAAATGCTGATTTTATAATTAATGTTGGTATGTCAGGACTTTTTAAAACTAATGTGTGTTTTTTTGTTTTTTGTTTTATCCCCCTCTCTCTTTACTCAGGAAGTAACATGGGGGAGGCGACCCTTGCATCTCGCAACAGAGAATAATGACATTAAAATGGTATCACTGCTGCTGGAAAGGGGAGCACAAGTGGATTCTGAAACATATAGTGGGGTGACCCCGGTAGAGCTGGCCATTGGGCGAGGCAATGGGCAACTTGCTGTGGAACTTCAACACGCCAGTATGGTAAGCAAATGTCACTGATCTTCCAGTGTCTGCTTATTGCATGGATTTTTCCTATGTACAATTTAATAAAATGATGGTTTTCTCCTTTAAATGGGCATTAAAGGGAGCGAAGGAAAAACGGTTGGCTGTTTGCGGAGTTACAAAACAGGACACAATAAGAAATGATACAATAAGCAGTACAACAAAAGTGGGAGAGATATCTGAGAAAGTGCAGAAAGTAGGTTGAAGTGGTATGGAAATGTGATGAGGATTGACCATGAATATGTGGGCTAAAGAATGAAGGGAATGGAAGTACAGAGGAAGAGAAAGTAATTTGACCAAAGGGGAGGTGGATGGACAAAAGTAAAAGAAAATCTGAAGGAAAAGGGCTTGACGGGTGAAGAGGTGCAGGACCGAGCTTTTTGGAGAAGGTTGATCAAGCAAATCGACCCCACATACTGTAGAAGTGGAAAATGAGGAAGAATTGTTCTCTTCTTTAAAGTTGAAACAGAACAAATTTTTAAGAACTTATCCTTGCAATTATGTAATCCACCAATCAAGAGGTAGCAGCACAATGCATAAAATGATGCAGATCCAGGTCAGAGGTTTGAGTTAATGTTCACATCAAACACCAGAATCAGAAATAATGTAATGTCTGTGATTTTGACAGTGGTATGACTGTTGGGGGCAGACAGACTGTAACTGCTGACTGCCTGGAATTTTCACACACAACTCTAGAGTTTCCAGAGAATGGTGTGAAAAATTAAAGACATCTAGTGAGTAGCAGGTCTGCGGATGGAAATGCCATGTTGATGAGAAAGGTCAGAGGAAAATGGCCAGACTGGTTTGAGCTGATGGATAGGCTGCACTAATTAAGATAATCCACTTTATATAACCGTGGTAAGCAGAAAAGAATACACAACATGTTGAACCGTGAGGCAGATGGGCTGCAACAGAAGATGATCATGTTGGGTTCCGTTCCTGACAGCCAAATACAGAAACTTGAGGCTGTAGTGGGCATAAGCTCACCAAAACTGGACAGCTGAAGATTGAAAAATGTAACCTGGTTTGATAAATCTTGATTTCTGCTGAGGCACACAGATAGTAGGGTCAGAATTTTGCTCCAACAGCACAAATCCATGTACCCAGCCTGTCATGTGTCAACTGCTGTCTAGACTGGTGATAGTGATGTAAAGGGGTCGAAACTGTTTTCTAGTACACTGTGGGTCCATTAATACCATTTCATCATTCCTTGAAAGCCACGACCTGTTTGCGTATTGTTGCTGACCATGTGCATCCCTTCATCTTTGAATGGCTAATCCCAGCATGTTATGCACCATGTCACAAAGTAAAAATTGTCTCAAACTGGTTTCATGAACATGACGATGAGTTCAGTGTTCTTCAGTGGCTTGCCCACTCCCTGGATATACAGTGGTGTGAAAAAATATTTGCCCCCTTCCTGATTTCTTATTCTTATTCTTTTGCATGTTTGTCACACAAAATGTTTCTGATCATCAAACACATTTAACCTCTGTGTCAGGCAGCTCCTATTTAAGTGATTTCTTGATTGAAACAGGTGTGGCAGTAATCAGGCCTGGGGGTGGCTACAGAAATTGAACTCAGGTGTGATACACCACAGTTAGGTTATTTTTTAACAAGGGGGCAATTACTTTTTCACACAGGGCCATGTAGGTTTCTCCCTAAATAATAAAAACCATCATTTAAAAACTGCATTTTGTGTTTACTTGTGTTATATTTGACTAATGGTTAAATGTGTTTGATGATCAGAAACATTTTGTGTGACAAACATGCAAAAGAATAAGAAATCAGGAAGGGGGCAAATAGTTTTTCACACCACTGTACATCCAGTAAAACCCATTTGGAATGTGGTAGAACGGGAGATTCGCAGCATGAATGTGTAGCTGAGAAACTGAAATTGGCCAATTGTGGACCAGAATCTGAAAATAATTTTTTAGCACCTTGTGGAATTCTTGCTGCTAAGACTTGAGACAGTTTTGAGCACAAAAAGGAGGTCCTACCCATTATCAGTATAATGTTCCTAATAATTAACTCAATGAGTGTATATAATGATAGGTGCAGTGGTTAGCGCTGCTGCTTTACAGCCTCAGAGTGATGGGTTCAAATCCCAGCCATGTCCCTGTCTGTTGTGTTTTTTTTCCCTAAAGGACATTACTTCGGCTTTTATCCCACATGAAAAACATGTTGATGGATGACTCTAAACTAGCATTGTGCGTGTGAGTGTGACTGAGACAATGACGCAAAAGGGAAAATAAAGCAATGAAATATCTAAACAAATAGCACTAAAGTATCAAATGGAGAAGGTCATCCTTTACAGCATTAGCCCTTTTAAGTCGGACAAATGTAAAAGAGTTCTGAGCCAACATGACTGTAATTCAGTCTCTTCCTGTAATACGTCTGACCTTCATATTCGGAGGAAGTGAAAGCAAATTGTCTCTGTAAACTTGAATCCACAACATTTAGGGAAGAAGTAGGAGCAGGAGTGTATCTTACTCATTTTTCTTTAATTTTAATACAGTTAAAATCTAAACTCCTTACCACTCTCTGTCTCTTTTTCTCTTTGTCCCTCAGATTATTAATGGCTGCTTCTTTGATGATCTGAAACTAAGAGGCCTCCCACTAACAAGTCATTAATGGAGCCAGTTACTCACCAAGCTTCCCCCTCTGAACTTGTTAAGGGGGATTTTTTCAGGACACTTTTGGAATTCACCTCCTACCTGAACCCTGCCTCGGGCCACTAGGCTTGTTTTTTGAAGGATTGCATTGAGCCTATGTGGGTGAATATATGTGTGTTTTCTCTCTGAACTACTGATTTGTATTTTTGGGAGGTAGGATTGAGCAGTGAGTGCTCATTTTATGTAGCCGAGTTCCCTTCCTCCTTTTTTTATATTTTCTTGTCAATCCAGGCCTATCAGCACTAAGCAAACACTTCATTCACCCTAGATCTAGGAAAAGTAGAGCTTCTTTATAAGGAACCTGCAGCTTCTCTCTCTAAGCATTAAAACAGAATCCATTCAATGGCAAACTGACCCATCCTTGTTATTCATCTGTAAGCAATGAGTTTGTCATATCAAACTATTGAAGGAATTCTATATACCAGACGTCATCATCCTCCTAATGCTAAAAACAACAATAATGATGATGAAACTTTTGAAACCAGCATGCTATTAAGTATTTTTCAATCTACAGTCCTTGTGGATGACTGGATTTTATCATTAACTGTGTGCGAATATATTTAGCCTTCCAGGAATTATGATAAGGCTGCAGTTACAATATTTGTTTGGCAGCATGAGACCGTTTATGCAGTTTGTATCAAAAGCAGTTACCATATTGGAATTGGCTGACAATATTGAAATGTGTGGAATCTTAACTTGCAGATCCATTTATTATCATTGTGTAGAATGAAAAATGGTACTGCATTCCTTAGTTTAATGTGTATGCTGTGTAGGAAAGCAGACTGTGCTTTTGTGCTGTCTCTTAAGCCAAATGAGGCCAAGGCAGAGAAAAAGAAAAAAGCTGTAACAACAAAAGTGATGAATACAGAGGGAAAGTAAACGGGACAAGCTAATAGATGAAACACAAGAAGCATATGTCCACATTAGGTCATCTTGTACTGCATTTTGTGCTTATCTGTCAGGTTGGCTAGCTGCCTGCCAAATGTTATTTTAAAAGGGTTTCCTCCTGTTCAAGTTAATTTTCGACTTCACAGTTATTTGCCATTTATACACCATACATTGAGGTTTTAACTTGCGTGTTTCCCTCAGACTAGTGACAGCTTTATTCAGTTTTCTTTTTTTTGGCCCCTCTTTTTCCCAGAAGTTGAACCCTTGTCTTGCATTTCACTTCCAGCTCCAACCATATCTAATAGAATCAGTTTTGAAATCTTGGGTAAGAATTACTTTTGGGAGCACCATGGGGTTGATTAGATTATGGACCTCCTGGGGCCACCTTCCTCTAACAGACCCCGATAACCCTGCTGTCCTGTTTCCTCTGCTCACGAGTCCAAGAAACCTCTAGGTCACCGGTCTATTATAGTGGTTTTCCCTGACGCCACTAGCCTGGAAGAGACATGCACAATTACACAGGGTTCCACTACTATTCTAGGATAAATGATGCAGTTGAAAAATATCTGACTCTGTGGTCCATAAGCAAGGATCATAATGTCCCTTTGTCCTACTAGAGTAGCCATCTCTAAGATTCGTTTCATATTAAATATTGATAGTGGCCCCTACTGGTATGGTTGACAAGGCCACAATTGTAACACACCGCTGAGGTTCTATCCTGCATTATGGAAAACTGCTTACACCTCTGACCTCTACAGGGGCCTACGTCACAGTGTTCATAATTCACCATGAGAACATGGATGACAAGAACATGGTGTTTCATCAACATCCAGAGACTGAACTTCTTGTGAATAGCAATATCTTGCTATCTGACGTTCACATAGAGCTTTATGCTTAACTGAACAGCAGCAGTGTCAGATGGCGGGTAATGCAATGTAAAGGCAAGCACTTCGATATTGCCCTTCAGCCTTGAACGGTACTGAGTGTAAGAAAAGAACAAATGAGTTTTGCTTTATAGAATACTAAGATGTGATACACAGAGAAATGAGGCTGCCCAGGCATTCCTACCCCAAGGGAAGCATCAAACATGGTAGACGAGTGGTAAAACACCATTAATTGGGGTGGAGATTTAGTAGATATATTAAAAAAAGCACACAGAAAAAGTAAAGAGAATATTAATTCTGTGATTCAGTAAGGATATAAACTGGAAATTACTACATTTAGTTCCCAATTACAGCAAATCTATACATCTTGTAATAAAATGTTAGAATAGAGAAAAGTGCTTCCTCTACACCAGTGGTTCCCAGACTTGGTCCTGGGGACCCCCTGTGGCTGCAGGTTTTTGTTCCAACCAACTTGACAATTGGTGATAATAATCGATAACAACTGATCTCACTTAATTAGCTGGTCTTTTTGATTCTTCTCTTATTCTGTATTCAGAATGTTGTTTACATTTATAAGACATTTACAAATATTTCAATTTTTTTCTAAAGCTGTAAATGCTTAACTCTCTTTTATTGTTTTCCTATTATTTTCCCCTTTTCGGGTGTAGTTTGCTTCCTTCATTTAACTCCAATAGTGACAATTAGCAGCCAGCATAGCAGACACCCGGATGATGAAAGCTGTGACTTCAGTGTCAGACTCCCTAATTAGTAAATAATCAATTAAATAACCAGAACACCTGGAAAAGCAGAATGGAAATTAGGTTGAAAAAATGGTTGGTTAACGACTTAAAAAACCTATTTTAATAAAAATCTACCAAACTTAGTTTGTAATTTCTGCATTGACTCCAAAACACAGAAACTGGGAAATAACGACTCACTTAATTAGGCCAAGAGTCCAATGAAAAACAGAAGTCGTTTGGAACAAAAACCTGCAGCCATAGTGGGTCCCCAGGACTGAGTTTGGGGACCATTTGCTCTACAGAAGTGGTCCTCTATCACGGTCCTGGAGGGCCTGCTTAATAAGAAGCACGTATTGCTCAGGTAACACTTCTGCTTCACTTTAATTGTCTCGCTCGTTAAGATTTTGAACCCTTATTGCTTATTTTAGTCTTAAACAGCTGTATTGTTGTTTTTTAATTGCTCTTAATTAGCAATGTCAATTTATTTATATAGCACATTTAAAACAACATAGTAATGCTGCGGCCAAAGTGCTTTACAATAATAGAATAAAATAAAAATAAAAAAAACCAAAAACAATAAAACATAAATAGTAATAAAATATATGAACATAAAATAAGATATAAGATAATAAATAGAAATAATGTTATATGATTACAAAGAGGAAAACCATCAGTATTACTGAAGGTCACTGAATGCAAGTGAAAAGAAGTGAGTTTTTAATCTTGTTTTGAACAGTTCAATTGTAGACGACTCCTTTATATGATGAGGTAAAGAGTTCCACAGGCGAGGGGCAGCAGCTGTAAAAGCCCTGTCCCCCTTGGTTTTACATTTGGTACGAGGGACAACAAGAGACAACTGACCAGAAGATCTAAGCACTCTGGATGGCTGGTGTAAAACACACAGTTCAGATAAATAGGCAGGAGCGAGCCCATGTAAAGATTTAAAAACTAGCAACAAGATTTTAAAATCAATTCGAAAACTGACAGGCAGCCAGTGTAAAGAAGCTAAAATAGAAGAAACAGAGTCATACTTTCTTGCCCCAACCAGAAAGCGAGCGGCAGCATTTTGGACCAACTGTAACCTGCGTATCAGAGATTTGTTAATCCCAGAATACAGCGAATTGCAATAATCGAGGCGAGAGAAAATAAAAGCATGAGTAGCTTTCTCAAGATCTTTAGAAGATAAAAGAGGCTTGATCTTACCTAATAGACAAAGTTGGAAAAAGCAACTCTTGACTACAGAATTAAGTTGTTTCTCAAAAGAGAGGTTACTATCAAAGGTAACACCAAGATTGCGGACTTGAGGTTTGGAAAAGGCAGAGAAAGAGCTGAGAAGTCCAAGACCAATTTGGGCTTTAGCTGATGGACCCACTATAAGCACCTCTGTTTTATTTTGATTTAGATCAAGAAAATTATTGGCCATCCAGGATCTTAGTTCAGACAGACAGTTGTGGAGTTGATTTATTTTAGAGTTGCAGACGGGAATATAAACCTGAGTATCATCAGCATAGCAGTGAAAAATAACAATAAGCAATAACATGCATATGATGAAAGAGACCAGCATTTCTCAATTTAGTTTGTTACCATTTACACGTGTGTGTATTTATCATGGACTATTGGGCTTAATTAAATACTTGGAAGGAAAGTGAAAAGAAAAAAGTGAAGGACTGAGAAATTACTCTTCCATTTTAGCCTTCAAATCATTTGGATGATATCCTTAGAAAGGAGAAGAAAATCTAGGATATAAGAATTGTCTGACATAACTGACTTAAAGCACTAACAAGCTATGAAATTAAATTATTGGCAAGATTTGCTTTCTAATTAAGCAACCAGGTTAGAATAAAAAGCTGCAGCCACTGCGGCCCTCCAGGGCTGTGACTGAGGACTCCTGCTCTACACGGTGTGTTCGCCCTGGTTCGACTCTTTATCGATTGTCTTCTCGGTGGAGTTTGCATGCGTTTCATACAATTGCAGGAGTTTCTGCTCATTTTTTTTTCCTGCAGTCCAAACCAGTGCTGCTAGATGACTGGTCAGCCCTCATCTGGCTGCCGATGGGTTTTCTTATCGTGAGGGTGTACATATGTGTGGGTTTCGAAGTCTTCTTTGTTCTTGTATTCAGCCGTTGTACCCATTGCTACCATGATTAGGCCAGCTCCTCACAACCCCATTCAAGAAATCCAGAAAATGATTGGAGTGATACACTGTAGATGATCTATTAAATAAAAGTTTTACAAGAAAATAAAGTTTTGGCCTGGAAAGCAAATGAGTGTATAGGCTGTCCAAATAAACCTGCAGTTTTAACAAGGACACCATGCTGTGCGGCATCCGCACTCTTTATTCTCTTATGAACATGTCAGTTGTTTGTTATGTGGTACAATCTCATAACTGTTGTTTTCTATATTTACAAGATATATTTTTCATTCAGAAGTTTCTTTTCAAAAAAGTATATGTTATAACCCTATTAATGTTTCCCCTGTTTGCTCATCTGGTATTTCTACTTCCAATATGAAAGCAGGTCAGATCTCTCTCTTGCCTACTTAAAGATCTGGCAACACTGCAGCATTTCAGAAGATAAAATAAATGCTGATGTTTGTAACGCATCCCAATGCTGAAAGCTTTTACTTAGACTTGTGTAGTTCTTAACTTTGACTCCATTTTCAATAAAGCTGGCATTTCATTAAGCTCTTTTTTTTTTCTTATGTATTATTCTTAACCCTCAGATATTCATTTTTTGCTTTGAATGAAAACAAAGTGATTTTAAAGTATTTCAAGGAAATAATTAGTCCTGGTGGATTTGTCAATTATATGTTAGATGATGACAGACTACCCCAGTGAAGAGGGGAAAAAAGGGGTAAGTGTGCTAAATATAAAAAAGAAAACAAATTGAGTTTGGAAATGTTTCTAATTCAGTGTTTGAGTTTGTTGAAATGAAATGTGTTAGAGTACTTGTTTCAACACATCCATTTTTAAACCTTTATCCCATCAGAGGTATTTGAATTTAAATTGAGTCACAAGTGGTCAGTGTGGCTAAGACATCATCTTTAGAGTCACAAGGTTGCCAGTTCAATTCCTGCCGCGACTCCCTAAGCAAGTGACTTAAGCTGACTGTGCTCCAGATGTCCTTCCATTTACTAACTTGCTTACCCTGTTTAGGGTATATTAAAATAAATATAAAAATAAATAAAAAGTAGCTTTGCACTTACAAGGTTCCTTGTGATGGTGTTTACTGCAGAAAGGGGCTATATGAAATGAAGTATGTAAAGTGTAATCAATAAACTCATTAAAAAAAATAAAAGCAGCAAAACAGGTTATTTAACTATTTATAGTCTATGATTATAATGTCCATAATAAAGCCTGAAAAGCAATAAAATAATTAAAGACCTTTTCTTTGATTCATTCATACATACAGTACAATAAATATGTAATGAGATTAATATTACAGGTCAGTGTTGAAAACAACAGGCCGTTGGCCCCAGTGGGTGCATTTTAGTTAAATATACAAAAAGGGTTAAAAAAGCATTGCCATATATGGAAAGAGACAAATGGTGTAAACATACTGTGTGATTGGCTGAGGAGTGTGCCAATGGCTGTTCACATTTAGAGATACTGCATGTGACATTGATTTTCATGTCTTAAAAGTGCCGGTCAGCTTTCAGATATTTGAAATGCCTCAGCCTGTCCTATTTTTGCTTATAGACAGCTTTAGTAGTAATCATCAGCCATATCTGTATTGCTTGTGCAGAGTTAACCTTCTTTGTATATGAAACGAAGAAAGAAGATTCCTGGTCAAGTGACCTGAGCTTCTGCTTGCTGTGCATTTATTTTCTTTTCCATTCACCACCACTCCACAAATATAACAATGGTTTAAAAATAGACAGATAGATACTATGCTATGAAAACAGTGTTCATTCTTTCTTTACAAAATATAAAAACTACTTTCTTCTATTAATTTTACTAATCTGCTGATTGCAAAGCAGGGCACACTTGCTAATACCAGGTAGGCATACTTGTGCACGTAGTTTGGAGTGGACCATGAACCTGACCTGCATGACTCGCCTGAGCACCAGTAAGAAAAGCCCCAGTTAAACACTGGAAGAACATGCAGAAAACAACACACACAGAGTGACTGGGTCTGAATTTGAGCACTGGACTCCGAAGCTGTGCTGTGAGGCAGCAGAGTCAACAATTCTGTCACCATGTCACACACAAAAGACTGGAGTAAGTTCAGCATGCTCTGACTTGAACCAAACTGATCACATTAGCTTCATGTCAGATAAAGAATCATCTTTAAAAGTCTGCTGTTGACTTACAAAGCTGTGAATGTTACCCACCCAGAGGGCTCACCATATATCACCTAAGATCTAATATTTCCTCATCATCATGGCCTCTGTCTTAGGGGATCACTGCTTTCAGTTTCATGTCGTCCGTTGAAGTTTAAGTTGCACGTGGAGATCTTTGTGGCTGCTCTGTAAAACTTTTCATCTGGCAGTCAGACTGTTAAACAATTCTAAAGCAGGAGGTCAGGCTTGGAAGGCTGTAATGGCTGCAGGTTTTTATTCCAACCCAATTGCTTAAAGAGAAAACAATCCTTGCTAATAGCAAATGTTATTTAATTGTATGGCTTCATAGTATTTCCATTCTGTAGTGTCCAGTTGTTCTTATATTGTTGATTTCTTTATTTTCAAGATTATCATGCAAATGATTTGCTTCCAGAGTAATTCTCAGTCCTTCAGTTTTTATTTCTGTTCAGTTCAATTCCAGATATTTTACGTGTTAAACCAGGTAGTTCATGATGATTAATGGAGAACTGCTGGTTATTTGTGCCTTATCTTTATATTGTGACGGGCCCTAGTCAGGATGACCCTTCAACACTAGATCCGGGGGAGCAGCCCTGGGATGCACTCTACGTCTCCCAGAACGCTTGGTGGCAGCCCTCCTGGGTTACATCGGGGCCACAGGTGTGGGACTTCAGGACTCAGACCTGTTGGGCTCCATGGCCACCACCCGGAGGAGCTGCATGGCTTACTGAGCCTCTGTGGGCTGGAGTGCAGCCACACCCAGAAATGCAGCCTAATTAGGCCAATTACCACCTGGAGCACTTCTGGGAGGGCTATAAAAGGAGCCTGCAGCCATTACTCAGGGGCCAGAATCGGGAGAAAGAGGGTGCCTGGTGCCGTTAAGTGCTTGTGGAACTGTGTATTGCCTGTGGGGTTCATGGGGAGGACGTACCCCACAGGTGAAGAAAAATAAGTCTTTGTGCTTTTACACATGCCTCTGGGTCAGTCTGTGCCAGGTCGGGTGGAATATAGCGCCTTTATATTACAATATATAATACGCTACCGTGGCTGTCCGTTTGTCTGTCCAGGAATTTAAATCACCTGTGGACCTGAAATTTGGTACCCATATACTATGTGATGTCTACACTCCGCTTTCGGGGTGATGGTTGCCCTCCAAGGTTATTCCTATTTTTATTTTATTGTAGAATCAACTCAGCAGTGATCAGCAGGGTGGTCGTGTGGCACACGTGTACAGGCACCGTTCTCATCCCTACCACCTTCGGCATCACTTTCCCCATATCTTAAATCATTCTTGAGGCAGATTGAAGACTTAAGTGCCAGCTTAAGTGAAAAATTAGGGAAAATGTACTAAGTAATTGCAACATAAACACTGACTCAATCAGTTTTAATGCGAAAAGACGCTGATGAAAGAAGATAAGAAGTGGGCTGCTAGGGTGGAGAAAAGAAGAGCTGCTCAGGAAGCAGCAAGAGCATCAACCTCTGAGCAAACAAATGGTAAACGTACAGAGAAAGAGGATGAAAACTGGGAAAGCTCAAGTCAAGTGTATTCACTGCACGTTATCGTGCAGTACACCGTTACTGGTTGCTAATAAGAACCCATTAAAACAATGAATGTGGCTATTTAAGTCTAAAATAAGCAATTAAGAAACAATGAAAATGCAGCATACAAATGTTGCACGAGTGAAAAGTGCTTCAGCAGCAAGAATTGACTTAAACTTGGTTGGAAAAACAAACCTGCAGCCGCTCTGGCCCTCTCGGACCCATTTTGCAGCCCCCTGTTCTATTAGTTTAACAGATCAGTCTGCCTCTACAGTAAATCTCCTCCTGTGTTGATGTCGGACTCTTTCCATTTTCCTTTTCCTGTCTGTCAACACTGCATTGTTGTTTTGACGTGCTGTGATCAGTTCTACAAATACTTTATTATGATCTAATTCACTCATTAAAATCTCTTATGATGGCACATACTGTTAATGAAGCTGCCTAGAGGTGACTGGGCGGTCCCGTGGCCTGGAACCCCTGCAGATTTTATTTTTTCTCTCCAGCCGTCTGGAGTTTTTTTTTGGTTTTTTCTGTCCTCCCTGGCCATCGGACCTTACTCTTATTCTATGTTAATTAGTGTTCTCTAATTTTAATTCTGACTTTGTCTTTTTTCTCTTTCTTCATCATGTAAAGCACTTTGAGCTACATTATTTGTATGAAAATGTGCTATAAAAATAAAGGTTGTTGTTGTATAAGACTGATTGATGAGCTCTTTGAAATAAAGCCAGGATAATATGTAGCTATTCTCCCACTATTTCTGTAGTCCTCTGAAGTCACGGTATTCTCCCAAAGGATCCTTCTTAGTTTTATTCTTGGAAGTTGCAAATCAGAGATCTAAGCCTGGATTTCACACATTTTTCTCTCTTTAAATTTTATCAACATACTTACTAATTGTACAGTCGAGCTATTGACTGCCGCTGTTAGGACGCCGCGCCTTGAGCTGGATTCCCTTTCGTATGACTGCTGAAAACCAAAGATGGCGGAGGCTATTTTATTACTGAAACTCCCAGAAGATGTAGAATAAGATTCACTTGTACTATTACATGCCTTTCATGTAATGAGAAGTTATTAATATCAGTCATGGGATTTTTTTTCTGGGTCTTTCCCCCAGCCATTCAGAACTGATCGATACAAGCAGAATTTTTCAGAGGGGTATTTGTGTTTTTCGGTTTGCATCACGGTAAAGAAGCTTCTCCTTTTTTAGCCAACTTGTAGCTTGACAGCCTTCACGATTATGTCACTGTCTTATTTAAAGAAAAAATCAGATTTATTTCTTTTATTGGCTATTACTAATATTGTTAGACATGAGTAAAATCTGAAAAGTATTAAAATGATTTATATTATCATTAATGCCAGAGCCTGGAATTAGGATGAGTCTACCACTTTATTGGTTCTTCTAAAATGTGCAATGCAGCTTGAAAAATGCTTCAAAACCCTGAGCTCACCTTTACCCTGGCCACAGGTTTCACACAGAAGTGTTTTCTTCTATGGCTGTACTCTCATTCCTGGTCAGCGATGCAAAGAGTCACCTGTGGGTGCATTTATATCATAAATAAAGGACGGTGGCCATTTGATACAGTCTACCTATGGAAACGAAAGGTTGTCAGCACCCTGAGTTTGGCAAGTCTGCTATTCACTGCCGACCCTGAGATCTTCAAACTCAACACTTCAAGATGAACACAGTACAACAGAGTTGACATTTTTTACACTTGACATGACATTTGTGGTAGCTGCATTATGTTGCATTGTAGCACGGTGATAAGCAAAACTGTTTAACCCCTCCAGAATCTCAGATTTGTCATTCTAGTATGGACCATTCATGTTATTCCTGTGTCTATGTGAGTTTTCTTCCAACATTAAAAAAGAAATTTTAGATTAAATAGTGACTCTACATTATTCCAGCATGCAGCGTTGGATTTCCCATAAGGCCAACCTAGACCATGGCCTAGGGGGCAGCAGTCAGCGGGGCGTATATACAGAAGAAATAACAGCCAAATATTTACACATTTTTCAGTATTATTTTGTAAAGGGGGCGGCATGGTGGCGCAGTGGGTAGCGCTGCTGCCTCGCAGTTTGGGGACCCGGGTTCGCTTCCCGGGTCCTCCCTGTGTGGAGTTTACATGTTCTCCCCGTGTCTGTGTGGGTTTCCTCCCACAGTCCAAAGACATGCAGGTTAGGTGCAATGGTGATTCTAAATTGTGCTTGGTGTGTGTGTGTGTGTGTCCTGCGGTGGGTTGGCACCCTGCCCAGGATTGGTTCCTGCCTTGTGCACTGTGTTGGCTGAGATTGGCTCCAGCAGACCCCCGTGTTCAGATTCAGCGGGTTGGAACATGGATGGATGGATGATTGTAAAAGAATTTCAGTTAGAAGAGACTAATTGGAGATTCAGTCTTGTATGTCTGTTATCATCCACTTGACCCTCAGAACGTTTGGACAATCATTGAAAATTGCTGGAATCAACTTGGACACAGCCTGTTTCTCACATGGACAACTTTACGTGGCATGTTCAAAGGTATGAAGTCCTAAGAACCTTTATATATTGGCTAAAGATGGAAAAACTAAAAACATTGCATATTATAAGGCACTTCAGTAAACAATACAAGCACATTAGTGTCTTCATTGTTTGTTAATTTCTTTTTATTTTTAAAGTTGTGTTTTTTTTTAATTATATTTTTCCCAAAAAAAATGAAATACTATTTATTTTCCTCCTGGGCAACGCTGGGTATTTTAGCTAGTTGTTTTATATGATAACCTCACTATAGGTTAGGTGCATTGCCGATCCTAAATTGTCCCTAGTGTGTGTGCCCTGTGGTGGGCTGACGCCCTGCCCGGGGTTTGTTTCCTGCCTTGCGCCCTGTGTTGGCTGGGATTGGCTCCAGCAGGCCCCCATGACCCTGTAGTTAGGATATAGTGGGTTGGATAATGGATGGATTTTGAAAAGGCCATATAAAATGCTGTTTTTTAAATTTACATCCATATAAATTAAATAAATTGAGCGGTACCTTTACGTTGACCATCTCTAAAGCTTGTGCTGTCTTGCTCAGTCACAGGCAAAAAGCATTTGCTATTTCTCTCTCACACACTCAACGTAAACCACGTGTTAAAGAAAAATTCCAGATTTGGTGTTACACTAGTGATTCCAAGTGATTCATTACACTCATGTCGCTTGACTTCTACTGTATATATATCTACTGGTAGTAGGTACCTAAAATATATCGTTACTACTTTTATATACCGTTTAGTTTACTCAGGGCCGTAGGCCTGAAAGCTGTAAGCAGAAAAAGTTCACAGGGGTGTTTGCCACATTATAAGGGGGGCTGAGATTTTTATTAAAAAACATGAAACATACACAACTTATGGCTTGTTTATGCAGCATAATTTAATGCAGTGTAATGTAAGTTCAACACAAAATTCAAAAGATTTCAATAAAATTCTATAATGTCAGATGAGAATCGATGTAAATCTTTTGCATTTTATGTCAATTTTATTCGCTGTTTTCCGCATGGAATATGCCATCTGGGTGAATAATTTGAACTAACCAAAGAAGTAAACTTTTTTTGGGGGGGGGAAGGAAGTGCAGAATTATGTGCTTTGGCCTAAGGTGTAGAAATGTGTAAATCTGTCCGGCCAGCATGACTGAGTCAGCCACTGTGTGTGGCTGTGGAACCCCATCCAGAACTGATCTCTGCCTTGTATCCAGTGCTTGCTCCCCAAGAATCTGAACTGGATAATCTCGTTAGAAAATGAGTAGACTGATGGATGTTCAGGATTTGACTATTCAGTGCTGCTACGGGATTTGTGATCTTTTAACTTGCCAAGCAGGTGAACCTTTAGCTTAAGGTCAGTGTTCTTTCTTTCTAACAGAGTTCAATGTTGTTCAGTGACCTTCCCAGTCACCAGACCTGACTCCAACAGAACACCTTTGGGATGTGGTAGAAGAGGTGATTCACAGCAAGAATGTGCAGCTCAGAAATCTGTAGAAACTTCATTATGCAATTATGTCAACGTGGACCAGAATTTCAAAGGAATATTTAAAACATCTTGTGGAATCCACGTCTAGTGGTCCTACCAATATGCTCAGTGAGTGTGCATTAGTATGGAAACAAATGGGGATTCTCTGTTACAAGTTCAACAGTCCGTTTTACCCTCTGTACTTGCAGGCTGTAACTTGTAAAAGTTTCGTTTTGATCACACACAAGTATGATATTATAGTGGTTAGTTAGCTGTACTGTTTCATGGCTCCAACGTTCTGCATTTGACTTGAGCACCTGGCTGTTGTCTATATAAAGTTTGCATGTTCTTTCATCATGGATTTCTTTTAAATAAATGTTCTAAGCTACTTTTGGTGTATACAGTATGTATGTATGTATGTATATATATATATGGTATTCATATATATATATATATATATATATATATATATATATATATATACATTGTGGTAGATAGGGGGCGCTCTCGCTCCCTTGAACCCCTGTCCACGACTCCAGACACCAGGTAAAAGTCCTCAGGTTGACTTTATTAATTTGCCACAGTGTACAAAACACCCTCTTCTCCACAATACTCATAAACAATCACAATTACTAACAATAAACAATCCTCCACTCCCAGACGCGTTGCCACCCTTCCTCCTAGCTCAGCTCGCCGTCTGGGAGCTCCCACAGTCCTTTTATATCTCCTGACCCGGATGTGTTCCCAATCCCCAGTCCATGTGATTCTCAATCACTTCCGGGTCAGGTAAAAGCTCTTCTCTTCAACCCGGAAGCCCATCGCTCTTCCTATGACGAACTTCCGGGTCATAGGGCACGAAGAAGTCCTCGATCCTCCCTGCAGCTCCCTCTTGTGGCCCCCATGGCATCCAACAGGGCTGTGCATAAAAACCACATTGTCCATGATGCCCTGCTGGTCTTCTGGGGACCTCCATGCTGCAAGGAGGGCTCCACCTGGTGGCTTGGGGGTATTGGCCAGGATAAACGGCCGGCCATCCACCACAACATATACACAAGTATGTATATATATGATAGATAGATAATTATCTATGTCTATTTATGCACATATAAATGTAAATTAATTATTATTATTATTATATAAAGAGAGAGTTACTGTACATATATATATTCTGACCACAAGGGGGAAGCAGAGAGGTCCAAACCCAAGACACAGTAAAGCTCTAGATGTTTTTGGAATATAATACGGACTATTTATTCACACCAAGAACCTTTCCAGTGATCACCTCTCCAAATATAGCCACAATTATAAAGCAAATAAACAATTCTTCTTCCTTCCATCCTCCACTGAGTGCTGTCTGCTGCCTCCCAACTCTGACTCATATGTGTCTCACAGGGCTCCTTTTTTAAGCCGGACCCGAGAAAGCTCCCAGTGTCATGCCATAACTTTCTGTAAGCACTTCTAGGCCATTATGGAAAGCAGGAAGGTCCTCTCCTGGTAGTGCCCTCTCTCGATTCCTGAGGACCCTGACAGGACTTCATTTTCGGAATCCATCTCCCAAGCACCCCAGCGGGTGTCCCAACTGGGTTCTCATACAAGGATCACTGCAACCTGGAATATGGGGGATGAAACCACTCTAAATCCTCAGCTTTTCTCATTCCATCTGCTATAGTATAGCAGCCAGGTACAAATTTATTTCCTTCTCCCTCCAACCAAAACTTTGCTTGTGACATTATACTGGCATACCATCCAGGTAATGGGAAATTCTCTGATTCGACCAGGATGCCCGTTATCATCCTACAATATATAAATCTCTTCATTAGATGTATTGGAAAGCAGCAAGTGAACTTTTTGTTCTACTTCAGCCACTCTCTCTAACACAAATGTTCCTGAGTCTTTACAGTTTGTCTTTATAGACAAGATAAGGACTGATAGCTAAAAAGCAGCTAATCATCCTACAGACTGCAAACGAGCTAGGAACTTGAAGTATACAGCTTATCACTTGGCAAACCCATGCCATCTATTCGGTGAGGCAGAAAGAAATCTTCTGTTCTATAATAGCAATTTACAGTTTATGAGCATACATACTGCATAATATGTTGTAAGATATGGCCGGCCATTCATCCCAGCCAATACCCCCAAGCCGCCAGGTGGAGCCCTCCTTGCAGCATGGAGGTCCCCAGAAGACCAGCAGGGCATCATGGACAATGCTGGTTTTTATGCACAGCCCTGCTGGATGCCATGGGGGCCACAGGAGGGAGCTGCAGGGAGGACCGAGGGCTTCTTCATGCCCTGTGACCCGGAGGTTCGTCATAGGAAGAGCGACGGACTTCCGGGTTGAACAAAAGAACTTTTGCCTGACCCGGAAGTGATTGAGAATCATATGGACTGGGGATTGAGAACACTTCTGGGTCAGGGAATATAAAAGGACTGTGGGAGCTCCCAGACGGGGAGCTGAGTTGGGAGGCAGGGTGGCTAAGCGTCTGGGAGTTTGGAGGATTGGTTTATTTGAGAATTGTTGGTTTATTAGAGAATTTTTGAGAGGAGCGTGCTTTGTGCACATAATTATTATAATAAATAATAATTGGACTTTTATCTGGTTTCTGACGTGTGGTCTGAGGGTACAAGGGTGCGAGCAAACCCGTTAATTCTGCCACAATGTTTAAAACTGGTTATAAAAAATACATTAAAAAATTACAAAACAAAACAAAGTCACAAATTGAGGCATTCTTTGTGTGATTTTTGGCTATATAAAAATAAATTGTTGTTGTTATTGTCTGTATGGGGAACACAAAACCTGGTAATCGAGCCTTCTTTGCATATCGTTACAAATGAACACGTTAGGTCAGTGGGCATTTCCAAATTGGCCCATGTATGGAAGGGGGTCTGCGATTAACCAGTGCTCTGTTCAGGGCTGTTTCCTATCGTGTTGTTTTCGGAGAGATGCTCCACTCCATGACCTTCAATTTGCATTAACCATGTTTGTAAATGTTATTTTATGTTATGTTTCCTATATGACGTTTGAACTGACAGATGATTCTCTCCGATGGTGAAAGTATGTAGCTGCAGCATTCTCCAGGTGCCATAGTTAACCTCAGATTCTGAAGCGGGCCCTTCTCTTCGTGTCTCAGTATAACGTCTATACTGTACTCACAGGGTGCAGCACATTGACTCTCAACACTCGCTCGCACTGAGATCCATGCATCAGACTCATCAAGGGACTCTAAGAGGAACACAAGTACTGATGTAACCACAGATAAACACACAGTTCTCACTGCAAGGAAGTGTATTTTAAAAGTATCTGCGTTTACAACAAGGGGCTATCCACAGGCAATACCCTTCAAAAATGGCATTGTGAAAATGCAGAAATTGAGTGTGGTAAGTTTGCAAAGAATCTAGGAGAACATCCTCACCACTGTCTTCTCCAAAATAACTGATCTCACAGGACTATTCTACCCCTTTCACATGTGCCCATATTAAAAGAATATTACTGTATCTCTCTGATCTAAGACCCGTACATAATGGTGGCAAAGAGAACACTTAGCACTGTCATAGTTTGCAGTTCTCCTATAGAAAGAAAACGAGATTTAGGTTGGCCCTTAAAATTTCCTAGAATTTCAATTGCTTTCTGAACCTGCTTTTTACATTCTTTTGCTGTCAATGGCTGTTCTGTCTGCATCAAGGTCAAGGCAAGAGCCACCCCAGGGCAGGATGCCATTGCATCACGGGGCAAGTTGACACATAACAGTTCAGAATTATCTGTCACATAACATCCAAGGGGGAGAACATGCAAAGTCCATGCAGCGAGTATCCACATTGGCTTTTGAACCCATGAGACAACATCACTGACCACTGCGCCATGCCAGGGTTAAAGCCTAAAAAGCACATATGCCAATGGTAGATTGATTCTTTGACAGTGGTCAGGAGAATGACTAAAACCAAATAGAAATTTCTTATTAACAGCTGAGTATTTACTGTATAAAGACTCAGAGCATGAAGGCAACGAGATGTGGTTTCTTTTTATATCAAAGTGTTTTAGAACATACAAAGCGGCAAATGGTCACTTTGCATATCAAAGTATTTCTGGACACGCTCCCATTCATCGTGCTCAGCAGGTGGTCACTTAGCACTTTTCAAAGAACTTTCTGGATGTGATTAGATCCGTGCCGCTCAGCAGGTAGTATTTGTATATTGTATGTGGTGGATACATATCAGATATAGTCAGAAGCTAACAGCAATTTTAAATACCAAACAACATAAAAAGTGACCCAATATTTATATTGTATTAAGATGCATCTTATCAGTTACCTTAATCTAACAGGCTGGTGAGCAGAATGCCTGTAGTCTTAATAGCATCATTAGCAAGCTCTCTGCCATGCTAGACCGGCACTTTAGTTTCACGGGTGAAGAATGAAAGAATATTCAATAAAACGTTTCTGTGGCTGACTGTCAAATGACCTACATTGTGAATGTCAAATGCCCCCGCAAAATTCACATCTTCTTTTGATCACAGTTTCCCTTACTGCAGTTCTGCTGTGGCATTAAAAGCAGCGATAAAAGTTCTGCACAATAAACCAACTTGTGCACTGACTTGAGTTGAACATAAGTAGGAAACAAAGCTTAAGCACACAAAGGACCGCAGTTTGCTGAGCACGCTGGAATAATGCTGCAAACAATTCGGTATTTTATTGACAACATCGACCTGACTGATGAACCAGTTTTAATCTTGCTGGGCTCTCATTCACTTCTTATGAGTGCTGATGTCGTCTCCTTTTTGTCTTCAGTTTATTGCTTTAGATTAGCTGTGTAAGCTGGTGCTGTAAAAAGCCCGGGGTCCTAGAAACTATTGAAATCGTCAGAAAAAAAATATATCAGGTAATTGAAAGGAACTACTCTGGGCGTCTCTCTCCTAGGAGGATTCGTTTTGCCGACGTGCTTGCGTCGCTTGTGCATTAGTGGTGGGAGGAAAAGTAAAAGAGTTTCCGTTCTGCAGATGTTAGCGGCTAAGCAACTTTGTGTTTCTTCTGCGGTTTCGTTTTGCTGACGTGCTGGCCCCACTTGTGTTATTAGCAGCTAAGCGAGTTTCTATTTCCTTGGAGGTGGAGCCCTCACCCTGACTCCACTTCTCACTTCCGTGCCGGACAGACGCACACACTTCCACACATAGACGTTTATATATAAGATACCATGTTGTTGATCCCAGCGTATTGGCATGCACTTTTCAGCTTTATATAAATGTTCATGTTCTTTATCTTCTGCTTTAATTATGTCTTTTTTTTTTTTTTTGAGTATGTACTGCAATACACTTTGAAATTGTGTCTGCTGTGGAAGAAAAAAAATTTATTATTTACAAAAAAACACGTTACTTTATACCATACACACTGTCACAAAAAAGAGCTGCTGCACACAGAAGCAGTCGTCCACTTAGCACACAAAATGGGGTAAAGGACATAAAACAAATGAGCAGGGACAGACGGGACTCCACAATGACTTGTTTCTCCAGAAACTGGGATAGTTATATAAATGGTTATGGACTCAAACACTTTAAAATATCCAGATAGTGAATCCTGTATCTTGCTTTGATTCAAAGTGCTGCTTCAAGGCTTTGTGTCTTCACACAACACGCTGGCCCTGAGGTGGCTGAGTGAAGTACACGGTAGCAAAACATTAGGTTCTTGAAGTATATACAGTATTATGGATCAATAAGATAAACTTTATAGGTGACGGTGTAGAAATGAGAAATGGCAAGAACAGAGAAGAAGCTCCGGAGATAAAGTTAAATATGACCGGTCAAAATATACAAAGGGTTGGGGTACCCAGTTAATACGGATGGTTCGCAAAAAGGCAAAAGAAAAGGCACATGTTGTGTCAATAGAAGAAGGTTGCAGGTTCTGAATGATCTCCGTTTTTCGGGTATTTCTTGATCTTCATGGTGCCAACCTGGAAGGGGTGGGGGATTCTTTGGCAGAAATGAAAATGAGCTCACTTGTTACCTGGCTGGCAATCCACTGAATTGAGAGTAAAAAAGGAGATCATGTTAATGATAGTGCCCCTCTTGCTCAGGGTGGTATTGCCAACCTTATCAGAGCACTGAATATGTCCCCTAAGTGTTCATGTTTGACACAGTAAAAAAAAAATGAAAGCTGAAAATTCAAAATTGATAACAACAATTTAAGCTTTCTGCTTTCTCTCAGCGTCAAATCTTTTGTTCAGATTCTTTATACTTCTCTGTCATTCCATAGTTATTTTATTTACATTTCTCTAATACATGGCTAGGGCGGCACGGTGGCGCAGTGGTAGTGCTGCTGCCTCGCAGTTAGGAGACACGGGTTCGCTTCCCGGGTCCTCCCTGCGTGAAGTTTGCATGTTCTCCCCGTGTCTGCATGGATTTCCTCTGGGTGCTCTGGTTTCCTCCCAAATACATGATGGATTGGTGATTCTAAATTGGCCCTAGTGTGTGGATGTGTTTGTGTGTGTCTTGTGGTGGGTTGGCATGCTGCCCAGGATTGGTTCCTGCCTTGTGCCCTGTGTTGGCCGGAGATTGGCTTCAGCAGACCCCTGTGTTTGGATTCAGTGGGTTGGAAAATGGATGGATGGCTAAAAATTGGACACTGTGACTTTGAATGTTTTAAAGTGCATGGACTGGAGGAATGTGGAGGTGTGCTTTTAGGAAGAAACCATGTGGGCATAGCCTTTGCAGTGGTGGAGTTTGGTGCATTTCACTACAAACGTTTTAATGAGTTGTCCCCAGACGTGTATTGTTGTTCAGAAATTACATTTGGCCCTGGTTTCTGATTATTTTTTGCTCTCATTTTTTGGTATTTTGCTCAAGGATTTTGTTTTAGGACTTGTTTGCTTCAGGAGTACCTTTTAGGCAACTTCTTTTTGCCCATTTCTGCTCTTTAGAAAATTTGTGTTTTTCTGTTTGTCATTAATAAATCTTCTGTTTAGGAAGATCCTCTGGTATCCCTTTTGTGCACAAACTAGGGGTTTACAGTAATCTCCTGTTTCTTAGGACATTTCTGACATATTGTGGAAGATTTGAACTGGAGCCTGTTTTTTTCCACTTTAGGCCTAGGCAGGCTGAAGCCTGCACATAGCTTTCTGGGTCAAGCTGATCTGGAGTGAGTTTCTTGTGGACTGGCCAGTGAAGGTCCCAGCATGCTTTATGCTTCTTTTTTTGAGGCCTCAGCCCCTTCTCACCTTGTTTGAGTCTACTTTTCAGGGCAAGAAGTAGGCCAATCCATAATGAACTTAGTGAGTCCCACTCACCCTTTGATAGCACAGTGGACATCACAATGAATGGCATAAATGAGGTAACCAGATCATTACTCTGTGATATGTGGAAATATTTGCTAAGGGTTTGTGCAAAAGTAAATACAATCTATAAAGTGGTTGTGTGAAAAATAATATAACTTTTATTTTTTTTAGAAATTAAGTATTTTAAAGTATAATTGCATTAATGCTTGTTATGGTCATTAGAATGATTGGTCCAGAATGAGCTGGTGTGGGGGTCTGCATAGGTGTGCCTTGTGGTGGACTGGCATTCTTTCCAGCATTGGTTCTTAGCTTGAGCCTCTGATGCTGAGGCTACAGCTCCCCCCAGGTATGTTGTAAATTAGAACATTAGAACAATCGAGACGAGAACAGGCCATTCAGCCCAACAAAGCTCGCCAGTCCTATCCACTTATTTCTTTCAAAAAAAAGTCTTGTTTTGTAAGTCCCTAACATCTTAATGTCTACCACACTACTTGGTAGCTTATTCCAAGTGTCTATCGTTCTTTGTGTAAAGAAAAACTTCCTAATGTTTGTGCGAAATTTACCCTTGTGCGAAATTTTACCCCGTGTTCTTGATGAACTCATTTTAAAATACAAGTCTCGATCGACTGTACTAATTCCCTTCATAATTTTAAACACACTTCTTAATATTCTTTTGCTTAAACTGTAAAGGCTCAGCTCTTTTAATCTTTCCTCATAATTCATCCCCTGTGGCCCTGGAATCAGCCTAGTCGCTCTTCTCTGGACCTTTTCTAGCGCTGCTATGTCCTTTTTGTAGCATGGAGACCAAAACTGCACACGATACTCAGTACTGTACAGAGTAAATGTTCTAAAAAAGGTTCAAAGTACTGTACAGATAAAACTATACTGAGTTAAAAGAATTCTAAACAAATTTCAGCAAAAGTAAAATCTGCCAAGGAAATGGAGCTTTTTCTCACAGCACTCTATTTTTCTGGTTCTGACATCTAGCCTTCTGTATTCATAGACAGAGGCAGTGACAACTTTTAATTTCATGCTGTGCTGCATTATGTGGAGGAGCACGTAAGTTTCTTCACAAATGTACTAACGGATAATCTTAAAACAAAAATGAAGTTTATGAGGAAACCTCCCTGAATAGGAGGTCACCGTTCCTTCCTAATGCCCACATAGTCTTCCTTCTGTTTTTGAGACTGCATTCTTCAATACGGAGTCCAGGGACTTCCTCAGTTGTTCAATTTAAAAATCATCCCCATTTTACTCTGAGTTGGATTGCATTAGCTTGAGAACGTTATGTTACATAGTCAATGTTAAACATCGAGTTTTCTCTTGAAAACACAAATTCTGAACTTCATGTTCTATGCAAACAGTGACCCCTGGTGTTTCTTAACAGTGTTAGTGCATTCATATGAATCAAGACAAGGAAAAGCTTCTGCTTACCTAAAGTAAGTGACACTTTCTACATTAACTTGAATAAAACTGAATAATAAAATATATTAAAAAGTTTGATTTGAAGTTTTTGATTTTTGAATAGTCTAATACCTAAAAAATATGATTGCTGATACCAAAAATCAACACATCTGCTTTATTACTCATTTCACTCTCAGTTTTATTTTACTACACCATAAAATTTCAAAGATATTTTATGGTGTAGTAAAGAAGAAAAAATAAATTAAAACATTTGCATTTAAAAAATAACAAAACAAACAAGCAAAAATAAAATAATCCAAGACCAGGAACGGATTCTTAGATTGGCACATTTTCAAAATTGTGTCTCGTAAAACAGAGGAACATTCTGTACATCCCCAATTACTGATTAATTTACTCATGCAAAAATACTTTGAGAGAGAATATTTCAAGTTGTATATTTTCCTTTTTTTCAAGTTGTTGAAACACCTACAGTGTTGCACACATGGCTATAAATTTGCCTCCACATTAGCTGATTAGGCAGACAACAACACGGTTTTTAACTCTCAATTGCGTACTTCTTGCAAATTATTTATGATTAGAAGTGAGAATTACAATTAGTTACAGAACAACTAACAGCTAGTAATAGTAGTATACACCAGTTGATGCAATTTTTAAATCACTTCAGTTGGAATCTGGTGTCTATAAAAGCTATTTCAGCCCCAAGCAAGCTAATTTGGCTCAATTATTAAGAGCATGATATTGTAAAATGCTATTAAGAATTATATACTTTATGTGCTCTACTAATACCTATAATTATTCAGTCACCAGTGATACTTTTGAATATAACTCATTGTTACAAAATATTTAATAAACAAAAACAAGATTTCTCTGTCTTTGATGATTTAAATAAAAACTAAAAAACACTTCTTAAACTTTTGCCCAGAGGGGACTGGGCGGTCCTGTGGCCTGGAACCCCTGCAGATTTTATTTTTTTTCTCCAGCTGTCTGGAGTTTTTTTTTGTTTTTTCTGTCCACCCTGGCCGTCGGACCTTACTCCTTTTCTATGTTAACTAATGTTGTCTTATTTTAATTTCTTATTTTGTCTTTATTTTTCTTTTCTTCATTATGTTAAGCACTTTGAGCTACTTTTTGTATGAAAATGTGCTATATAAATAAATGTTGTTGTTAACTTTCAGAACAGTTAGCAAGGCCTCAGATACCTGTTGATGTTATGGCATTCATACATTTTCTATTAATTTCTTCCTTCTATCATCACATCGCCATTTTGTTGGGTTTTGCTTTTGATCGATGCAATTTTGTTCCATCCTTAACATGGCCAATGCTGTTAACACTGGCACTTGAATCTCAGCAGTGAGACTGGTTTGTAGGTCGGACACTCTGAAGGATCTTTATTCTTATATGGGCTGTGGTGGACGGCTGGGGGTTATGCCCAGCTGGGATGCTTGGAAGGACCGGGAGAGGGACTATACCTCCCCTGGACCACGAGAGGGCAGCCGCCAGGGTTTGTATTGTGGCCACAGGAACTGAGCATGGAAGCACAACCCTACTGGGGCTTGTGGCCACCACCGGGGGGAGCCCGGAGGACTGTGGAGCCCTGGATGTCAACACTTCCGACAACCCTGGAAGTGCTATTGGCAGAAATTCCAGGGACACCCTGAGTGCTTCCGGGTGCTCATGCAGCACTTCCACCACGCCAGGAAGTGCTGCCAGAAGATTGTCACGGAGCACCTGGAGCACATCCGGGTGATTATAAAATGAGCTGCCTCCCTCCAGTCGGGGAGCTGGAGTCAGGAGGAAGAAGACAAAGCTTGGGAGGAGAGGAGTAAAGGCGGCAGAAGAAGAAGTCCAGATGGGAGAGACGGACTTATTACGGGTGTTTGGTGCACTGTCACTGTGTGGTGTGCAGAACTGTAAATAAAACGTGTGTGACATTCTGCGTCCACCTGTTCGAGTCCGGGCTGGTTTACCACAGGGCAGTAATAGATACTTGACAGTGTTTGGGTAAAATGTAACATTCTCTATGTTTCTGAAACACAGCTTCCATTAATGAATGTAATTTAACAGACTGCTTTTTTATAACTGTCCCAATAGCTGTCCGAACCTGCAGCTTTTCTAATGTACACCGCTTGGGATTTCAAAGAACTTTAATGGTTTGTCCAGCTGCTCTTCATGCAATGTATTGACCGTTGGCAATTCTGTTTTATCGAGGAATTCATTGGTATGAGCCTCGCCTTCTCAGCATTCCAATATGCATAGAGACAAAATATTCCTTAAATATATTCTTTGTGTTCACTAAAGTAATTTCCAAACGGCACTGGTGATCTTTGCAATTACATTTTAAACTTCCTTTTTTGTGTAGTTGTTGACCTGTACTCCAGGCTCAAAATAAGAATGGCAAGACTTACAACTGAGTCGATCTACTTCTCTTGGGGCCAAACTGCTTTTGACGACAGCTTTTTCTTTGTGTGATCTTGCATATTCTTCATTGGCATTATAATTCTAGCAGTTAGTTCCGATGCCCTTCTATTTTGCAATTTATTTTTATGCAAAACACACAAAATACAATTGTTTCTTTATTCTGTTTATTTCATATATTACACTGAAACCCGATGAATGGGTTGAGAAAACCTTGTCTGTAGTTTTTACTGAATATTTATATATATTTATATATTTCTAAACTGCTTTTTCAGATTGAAGAATACAGTCTGCCTTCCTGAAAAGTAAATATTTCAATTATTTTTGTTTTTCCTATCGATTTAAAATGAATATTTAATTATGTCTTCTGTCTCCTACATTGCTACTATTTCTGCTGTTACTCTCAAGCTTTCTCACAAAAATTTCAAGCACCATTTCAACTATCATACTGGTCTCCTTAATATCATACTGCATGTCAATGGGTACCAGGATCAGTCTCATTCATATGCTACAGTCATAAAATTGGCCGCATAGTTCCATCAGCGTAGGAAATCTCTTGAAAATGATTCAACATCTGGCCAGCCTTGGACTTCTGACAGCAGAAAAAAGTAAAAAGTGTCATAATGGAGAATCAAGGAGTGATGGATCCATGAAATGGCAGACACTAAAGGAGTTAGCAGGGTTCGCATTAATTTATTCTTCAGAAACAATTTAACAAGTGAGAAATGTCAATGTGTGCCCAGAAATTAACCCAGAAATGAAGAATCACTTCATCCATTGTTCAAAGGAGAATCTCTGCCTGATGAATCCAGACTGGGACCAATTTAAGAAGCATTTCATAACTGGTGTCACACACATGTACTTAGGAGGCAGTCAACAAGCCCAAAGGTGAGTGAAACATCGCAAAATGGGGGGTTGATGTGCGGTACTAATGTCTCTCTTTCTTTCTTTTCATCAGACAAAAAGTAGGAAAATAATTACTTAGTTCCGGGTTTCAAGATGGCTGCCAGGATGTCAATTCCGGCACCTCCAGATGACGCTACTACCGGCTCCCTCTGATGACATCACTTCTGGTCCACCTTTGATGACGTTGTATCCATCCTACAGTTTCGACGTCATCTCCTGCCAACTCACTTCCCATTTCCATTTTGTCCTTTGTATAAAAATGCCATTTTCTCATGTATTTGTATCAAATGCTATACATGCTTTCTGATCCCTGCAAAAGTCTTTGCGTTTTTTCCTTGTCCAATGGACATTATACAGGAATGGCCCCCAAACCTTTTTCTTTATGGAAATCCATTTATTTTGTAGGGAAAAAAAATCTTAATACACTGGGAATGAAACTTGCAAACATCTCTATAACCCAGAGTACAAAAACAATCGAAACAATGGAAGCGTGGTGGTTCACTGACACCAAAGAAATTCAAGGTCTAAGCCAGTGGCAGCAAGATTGGGAGCAAAACTTTTATGACATTTAGGGTATAATCTACTCTGATTGCATGCTTATAAAGCCTCACATAACTTGTACACTGATTTGTAAAAGCCTTCCCTTTTAAACTGTAGTTTTAAAAAGACACCGCACACATTCTCTCTATTCTCCAGACCTTGTCTCATGCGAGTACCACGTGTTCCTTAATCTAAAGCTTTACTTCCATAGCCATGCACTATGACAACACTAAAGACATCAATTTGGCTACAGAGCAAGCAACAAGAAGATTGAAAGGTTTTGAGAATAATTCACTGCTCATAAAGCATAAAGGGTAATTTTTATGAGATACAGTGGTGTGAAAAACTATTTGCCCCCTTCCTGATTTCTTATTCTTTTGCATGTTTGTCACACAAAATGTTTCTGATCATCAAACACATTTAACCATTAGTCAAATATAACACAAGTAAACACAAAATGCAGTTTTTAAATGATGTTTTTTATTATTTAGGGAGAAAAAAAATCCAAACCTACTTGGCCCTGTGTGAAAAAGTAATTGCCCCCTGAACCTAATAACTGGTTGGGCCACACTTAGCAGCAATAACTGCAATCAAGCGTTTGTGATAACTTGCAATGAGTCTTTTACAGCGCTCTGGAGGAATTTTGGCCCACTCATCTTTGCAGAATTGTTGTAATTCAGCTTTATTTGAGGGTTTTCTAGCATGAACCGCCTTTTTAAGGTCATGCCATAGCATCTCAATTGGATTCAGGTCACGACTTTGACTAGGCCACTCCAAAGTCTTCATTTTGTTTTTCTTCAGCCATTCAGAGGTGGATTTGCTGGTGTGTTTTGGGTCATTGTCCTGTTGCAGCATCCAAGATCGCTTCAGCTTGAGTTGACGAACAGATGGCCGGACATTCTCCTTCAGGATTTTTTGGTAGACAGTAGAATTCATGGTTCCATCTATCACAGCAAGCCTTCCAGGTCCTGAAGCAGCAAAACAACCCCAGACCATCACACTACCACCACCATATTTTACTGTTGGTATGATGTTCTTTTTCTGAAATGCTGTGTTCCTTTTACGCCAGATGTAACGGTACATTTGCCTTCCAAAAAGTTCAACTTTTGTCTCATCAGTCCACAAGGTATTTTCCCAAAAGTCTTGGCAATCATTGAGATGTTTCTTAGCAAAATTGAGACGAGCCCTAATGTTCTTTTTGCTTAACAGTGGCTTGCGTCTTGGAAATCTGCCATGCAGGCCGTTTTTGCCCAGTCTCTTTCTTATGGTGGAGTCGTGAACACTGACCTTAATTGAGGCAAGTGAGGCCTGCATTTCTTTAGACGTTGTCCTGGGGTCTTTTGTGACCTCTCGGATGAGTCGTCTCTGCGCTCTTGGGGTAATTTTGGTCGGCCGGCCACTCCTGGGAAGGTTCACCACTGTTCCATGTTTTCCACTGTGATTCGCTGGAGTCCCAAAGCTTTAGAAATGGCTTTATAACCTTTACCAGACTGATAGATCTCAATTACTTCTGTTCTCATTTGTTCCTGAATTTCTTTGGATCTTGGGATGATGTCTAGCTTTTGAGGTGCTTTTGGTCTACTTCTGTGTGTCAGGCAGCTCCTATTTAAGTGATTTCTTGACTGAAACAGGTGTGGCAGTAATCAGGCCTGGGGGTGGCTACGGAAATTGAACTCAAGTGTGATACACCACAGTTAGGTTATTTTTTAACAAGGGGGCAATTACTTTTTCACACCGGGCCATGTAGGTTTGGATTTTATTTCTCCCTAAATAATAAAAACCATCATTTAAAAAGTGCATTTTGTGTTTACTTGTGTTATATTTGACTAATGGTTAAATGTGTTTGATGATCAGAAACATTTTGTGTGACAAACATGCAAAAGAATAAGAAATCAGGAAGGGGGCAAATAGTTTTTCACACCACTGTAACTGATATTTCAGCATTACTTTAGAAGGCTAAAAGAACAACAGTTCTGTTTTTTTTTTCAAAACAGTCATTTTCAGATGTGCTCCTGGAGTCATTTACGGCTGCAGGTTTCATTTTAACCATTTTGGAATTAAATAAAGATTCTATTACTTGCAGGTTTCTGAAATATCTATCCCAATTTAGAAATTCCAAGCACAGTCTGTTTGCATTTTACATTAATTTAAAAAGTAGTATGTTCTTTACATTCAAAGATGAGCATACCGTCCTTACATTTTTTAAGACTTCACTATCTTATTTATTAAATTGTGACTGGGTAAAAGTGTTGCTTGCTAATGCAGGAAGAGAATTGCATTGAGATAGCTGTTTATTTGTGATTCTAATTTGTACCTGTAAGCATTACATTTAATTAAGTGCTACAATCTGTATTGAATCATGAAAGCAAATTCTACAGAAACATCAACATATTAACAAGATTAAAATGAAAAGACAGTACATTTTAAAAGCTATGTAAAAAAAGAACACTTTTTCTCACAAAAATAAATGATGCGCTCAAATGTTACTCTGACTACAAACTGGAAGCAACATAAGATTGCTATCTGAACAAGAAATTTAATGAAAAGCAACACAGAGTCACCAATAATGAAATTTGTCAGAAAGAATACTCAATAGGCTCCCAGAAGTGAGTCTCTGAAGCACTGGACTATGCCATGAATCTACCGTATATCTCACAGATGCAGGGATGGGCGACATCACTCCTGGAGGGCCGCAGTTTTTCGTACCAACCCAATTGCTTAATTAGAAATCAGTCCTTGCCTGTCTCAGACTTTATTTGATTTTATGGCTTGTTAGAAAGCAATGTTAGGTTCTTATATTGTAGATTTTTTTTCCTTTTCGAGGATATCATCCAAATGATTTGAAGCCTAAAACTGATCATTTTCAGTCTATCACATTTTTCTCTTAAGTGTTTTTATTAAACCAAATAGTAAGTGATGAATCCACACAGGAGTAACTGGAAACAAGTTAGATGGAGAACTGCTGGCTCCTTTGTCATTTGCATCTTTTTGGTAATAAAGAGCCATTAAAAACAGTGAATGCAGCTGTTTAAGACTAAAATAAGCAATCAAGGGTGGAGAACCTTAACAAATGAGACCACTAAAATGACGAAGCATCAGAATGTCATTTGACTAATATGTAGTTGACCGGCAAGAATCAACTTCTCATTAAGAAACTGGATTGGAACAAAAACCTGCTGCCCTCCAGGAATGAGGTGCCCACCCCTGGTACTGTATCAGTCTACGTTTACCTATGCTGAAATTGAACAAATGTTTTCCGCAACTAATGTAGCTGAAAACCACACCATAGAGCTCTTGACGTAATCGCTGTAACATATTGAATCTTCCTCCTCTTCATCTTTTCTCACTTCTGTGTGGGGTTCATGTGCTTGATCAATCTCCTCTAAACAGTTCGATCGTGCACCTCCTCGCCAGTCAAGCCCTTTACTATGGCAAAACGAAATCTGCTCCCCCATCCCGCACGCATATTCCTAGTCTGGCATGACAGGAGTCGTTAAACTTTAAAACATAAACTAACTAAATGAACTCTTGTCTTCTGCTCGACTTGGTCTCAAAAAGGTAACCAGATTCGCTTTTTCAACCTAAATTTCCCCTTAACCTAGAGTTTGGCAAATATTATTTTCGAGAAAAGTACATCTCGCCGGCTTTGTATTTTACGCAAAATCCCTGATGACACCCAACTCTTTATTTGCAGTTTGGGTATTTTACTTTTTAGTTATTACATTCTAGAGCAGCATTTAAAAATGCCACCAAATTACGCTACACGTTTCCAAGCCTTCCCTCTTTCCCATCTTTTCTGACTTCGTGGCACCGCTGTTAGCAACGTTCACGTGACCAACAATGCGCACACCTTCTATTAACCATAGAACTCCGTGACAAATGAATTCTTTACTTTACTTTAACTGACGTCTATTCCAAAGCCAATCAAAGATTCGAGGCAAATGGTTGAACACTCCTTTCCTTCGGGACGAGAATCACAGGCACATCCCAAAGATTGACAGACATTCTACCCTATTAACAGATGATAACTGCTAACTGACAAGTAAAGTGACGAATAAAAGTTTCGATGTTAAGCGCTCCGATGACGCAAACCTGCGTAGCCGAACCAATCAGCAGCAAGTGGATATTTTGACGTGTCCGTATTGGACTTAACGTTTTGTCAAGGGGTACGGATTTTGTTTATTTAAAACATGCTTTCCTAGGTTAAGCGATTACACTACTTTTTGACAAATTTATCTGAATATTGAAATTTAATTTGTGTAGTTGTTAAACGATTTTGGACGTTTTGCTGAATAAGTGGCACCGTGAAATGGCCCATCAAGGATACAGACAGAGTAAGTATGGTAGAGTAATTGCTCTCAGACAGGCTCGGATACTTGAAAAAACAAGTGGAAATGCAACACCTTTTATATTATTCAGATTGTTGTTCGCGCATAGCAGCAGGTTATTTGTATTGTAAACGATGACGTAATTTAATATTATCAGGTGCTGAGACTTAAAGTGTTAGCTGACTTAAGTTTTTTGCTTCTGCTGCGCGGTGACTGGTATGGCCGAAGGTGATTGGAAATTTTAAAACGTTTTTGAGTGAGTCAGCAAAATAAGTAACAAGAAGACAAGAAAATCTTGAAGCCTTTCTTTAAAAATATCATGCGGAAATATACGTCAGACATTTAATTGCTTAAGGTATCATGGAGTCGTTATTAGCTAACTCTTCGGGAGAGTTGATGCATGGATTTGTGATCGGTAAATGGAAGGGTGCAAGCCTCAAAATTATTCAATTATAATTCAATTTTTTATGAAAGAAGAAAATAAGATAACATGAACCAACATCGGAGATCACCAGTGGTCTGTACGCCTCGGTGTGCGCTGTTAGCCCCGGCCCGTTAGTTAGGAGCAGTTCCACTCCATAATTGTGCAAAGTTTAACTTAAAATTATGGATCTGGTGCACGTAAAGTGACACCACGAGTGCCTCATGTTTCACGGCCATCCCTTCCTTTAGGCAGATTTCAGCCATTACTAGCCAGCGTGTTACATTTCACTACCTGATACTGAACATTGATACTGTGCTGTTCTGTGGTGCAAATTCGATGCAGCATTCTGTCCAGACTTGGCCATTTCTTAGCTTCTTTGTACATTGTCCTGTCCACGGAATTGGCGATGCTCATCTTTGATGAAAGTTGGTAGGTGTATTTTCTTTTCTGTGTGTGTGTATGTGTGTGTGAGAGAAAGAGAGAGAGAGCGCGCGCGCCCTGTGATGGACTGGTGTCCTGTCCAGGATGGTTTCATGGCCAATGTTGCCCGGGTAGATGCTGATCCTTGTGACCCATAATCGGGTTAAGCAGGTCTGAGAATATTATGTTTTAGATGCGTTGATTCCCAGTTTTGAATACCTGGTTTAAAATTCAAAGCTCAGTGTATTTGCTAATAACAGTGGTTTTCAACTTTAGTCTTGGGGAGTGATTGTGGCTGCAGGTTTGTGTCCCAACCAACTTCTTCTTTTGTTTGGACTCCTACCTTAATTGAGCAAGTTGTTTTTTTTTTTTTTCTGCTTTCAGCTTACCAAATTAATAATAATAAAAAAAATGCATTTTATTTATTTGTAGGCACCTTTCTAAACACTCAAGGACACCGAACAATAGATAAAACACACATTATAAACAAAACTAAAATACAAAAATTTAAATCGGACTGAGCAATTGTAATCAAAGAGAAAAAGCAGTCTTAAATGAGTTTTAAGTTTAGATTTGAACAGAGAAAATGATTCGATATTTCTAAGCTCAGATGGTAGTGAGTTCCAGAGCTGGGGAGCAGAGCAACTGAATGCCCTGCTCTCCATAGTGGTAAGACAGACGAAGGGGACAGTCAAGTGGATGGAGGAAGAGGATCTGAGGGTGCAGGAGGGAATGGCAATATGGAGGAGATCAGACATATGGAGGGACAAGGATGTGGAGCGCCTTAAAAGTTAGTAGGAGAATTTTGAATTGAATTCGGAAATGAACTGGAAGCCAATGAAGCTGCTACAAAACAGGAGTGATATGGTGAATAGAGGGGGTTCTAGTAATTTTAGACCAGTTGAAGCTTATAAAGAGATTTGCGAGAAAGACCAAAGAAAAGGGAATTGCAATAATCCAGAGAAGCGACAAGGCAATGAACAAGGATAGCAGTGATGTGGGGAGTGAGGGAGGGTTTGAATATGATTTAATGTTACACAAGTGGAAATATGCAGACCAGGAGATGTTACTGATGTGGGACTGAAAGAATAAAGTACTGTCAAGGATGACACCCAGACTCCTGTGGGGAAGGGGAGACAGAGGAGTTATCAATAACAAATGAAAAATGATCAGTTTTGGATTATGTTGATTTTGTACCAATGAGGAGAACCTCGGTTTTGTCACTATTTAATTTAAGAAACTTTGAAGAAAACCAGGATTTGATTTCTGCCATGCAATCAGTAAGGGAAGAGAGTGGAAAGGAAGCAGTAGGTTTGCTAGTGAGATAGAGCTGGATGTCATCAGCATAACAATGGACGCTAAGGTTCTATTTACGAAAGATATTGCCAAGGGGAAGGAGGTAAATAATGAAAAGGAGGGGCCCAGGACAGAGCCCAGGGCTACACCTGATGTAACAGTGGTGGGCTGGGATGTGAAAGTTGTAAGCTGAACAAACTGAATGCGGCCTGAGAGGTAGGATCTGAACCAGTCTAGTGGAGTGTGGGTAATGCCAATCGAAGATAATCTGTTGAGAAAAAGTAGTGTGACAAATAGTGTCAAAGGCTGCACTCCAATCAAGGAGGATGAGAATAGTGATTAAACCAGAATCAGCTGCCATAAGGAGGTCGTTAGTAATTTTGCTAAGTGCCGTTTCTGTACAGTGGAGGGGATGAAAACCAGATTGGAACTGTTCATACAGATTTTTATGAGAAAAATGAGAATGAAGTTGAATAGCCACTATTTTTTCAAGAATTTTGGAAATGAAGGGTAGATTAGAAATAAGATGAAAATTACTGAAATTAGTCGGATCGGCACCAGGTTTTTTCAGTATTGGGGTTATTGCAGCAGCTTTAAAAGATGAAGGAACAGTACCAGTAGTGAGAGAAGAGTGGATTATAACAGAAATAAGAGTGACCAGAGAGGAGAGGCAGGCTTTGACCAGCACTGTAGGGAGGAGGTCCAGTTGACAGGTGGGTGACTTGGACTTACAGACGAGATCTGAGATTTCTGAGAAAATAGGAAGCTGAAAAGAGGAAAATGAGTGAGTTGGTGGGTGAAATTCAAATGAAGTACTGGAGGAATCCATACTGAGAGTCTGAGGAATCTTTTGGATTTTTTTTCATTAAACAAGGACTTAAGGGAATTGCAAAATTCAGTTGAGTAAAGGCGAGAAGGTAAAGAATCCGGGGTTTGTGTGATATTGTTAAGTAGTGAAAACAATGACTTGGTGTTGCCTTCATTGGAAGAAATAATGTGAGTATAATAGTTAGATTTAGTTTGAGCAATACAGTCCTTGTAATAAAGTATATGGTTTTTATACATCTTTATGCACAAAAAGTCCAGTTTTTTTATATAACCTTTCAAGTTGCCAGCCTTTGGCTTTCAAAAGCCGAAGTTCAGGTGTGAACCAGGGAGCAGAAAAGGAGAAAGAAACAGATCTAGTTTTTAATGGAGCGATAGAGTTCAGAATACCATCAAGCCCAGTGTTGTAGTGTGAGACCAGTTCTTCAGGAGTGGATAAATTATCAGTGTCTATAAGGGAATCAATCCTAGAGGAAAGAGAGTCTAAGTTAATATTCTTATTATGGAAAGACATGAGATGGGAAAGCTTAGTGTTGGAAAGTGCAAGTTTAACATTGAATGAAATAAGAAAGTGATCAGTTATGGGGAGTTCATCTGCAGTACAATCACGCGGGGTAACTCCAGACCAGCAAATCAAGTCGAGGATATGACCTTTGGAATGAGTGGGAACATCAGTGTGCTGCTGGAATCCAAAACTCTTAAGGCAGGATGTCAAGTCTCTAGTAATAGGGGCATTGATATCATCCATATGTATATTGAAATCCCCCAGAAGTGTTATGTTTGATGAAACGGTAGACAAGAGTAAGGAAAACAGCAAAGTCGTTCAGAAAGTCATTATTTGGTTTAGGGGGCCGGAAAACTGTTGAAATAATAATAGGAATAGGTCCAGTTAATTGACGCACACGAGATTCAAAAGAACTGAAGGCAGGAACAGACAACGGCAAGACTTTCCATTGCTCATGATACATTAACGCAAGACGTCCTCCCGGCCTGAGCCACCGGGTTGAGAGATGTTAAGTTGGGAAAAGTCATGAGGCTGTTGCCATGTCTCGGTTAGACAGAAAAAGTCAAACTTACGATCAGTGAGATTGTGGATGAGAGGCCCCTTGCTCGTGACATCTTGTGGTTAACTGTCATTATTGGGATACAAAAAAAAAGTTAATAGGAAAATAAAAAAAGAAAGTTCAGCAATTAAAACGGTGGCAAATATGCAAATATTAGTGAATTTCTTATTGATGTAAATTTTACAGTACCATTGTTTTCTGACTGGTGTCCTGTCCAGGGGTTTTTCTTGCTTTACCCCCATCATTGCTGGGATGGGCTTCTTCTGCCCCATAACCCTGTCCTGGAAAAATGGATGGATGGGGTTTGTTTTCTAAAGGCAGAATGGCGGAAGAAGAAGAAGAAGAAGCGGAAGAAGAAGAAGAAGAAGAAGAAACATCAACTAATTAAATAAAGAGACCAGCTAGAGGTAAAATGACTAACTGTGAAACTGGTTGAAGCAAAAACATCTAGCCATAGTAGACCCCCAGGAATGAACTTCGGAACCACTGACTTATATTACGTGAGTCCTATGAAATGCTCACTATCACTGTTCCTTCATATTTTAATTTTTTTTTGCTTGTAATTAAGTGTGTTTTACAGATTTTACAAAGTGAAATGTATCATTGTAAATGTGGCATTCTCAAAGAATAAGACCATATGGACACCAGGTCTATTTGTTTTCTGTTCTGCCACTGGAAGAAAATTCAAATCTATACCTTCTATAAAATAAGGAGGCATATTTAGAAATATAATGAGCCTAACTGTAACTTACAAACACAGCTTTTCTAAATCATCTCTTAATGACAGTCTGCTATCATCATGGGTTCAAACACCAGTCTGTTGGCTGGTCAGTAGTATCCAGTCCATCCTATGTATATTCATGTTACTTTATAGTTTATAGTCCGCTGCTGGACTGAGGACATTATAACCAACTTGATTTTCGAATGTTTTCTTTTCAGTGTACATTTCAGTTAGATTGTGTCACAAACTAAACTATTTTTGTGTACTGCCCATAATTAATCTCTGATGTGAAGTTCACTCCCTCGAGAGAAGCCTACATTTGTTTCTCACTGCATTTATAACATTTTATAACCAGTTTCGCCAAGCAGGTAACAGACAGTTTTTACATAATAGGTATTAAATGCAGTGAACAAAAAGCCACTCTGTATCTGACATCTGTGGGCATGTTGCTGTTCAAATGCATATGGTTGAATGTGCCATTCAAAAATGAGGGCTGTAGGGTTGCACAGCCCACTACTATGTTCATGCGGGGCAAGTAAATGTTCAAAAAAGTGAGCAGAGTAATGGTCGTGTACAAGTTTGACCTCAGAAATATGACACGGACTAAAATCATCTAGTGACTGAGGCATCGCCACAGACTTGTCAAACTGTTGCCTACATTGAGCTAGAACTAGAACTAGAACCAATAATTGAAACCGTGTTGGTTCCAGGACCTCCAGTCAAAGCTCAATAAAAGTGAAATAGGATCTGTGCCCATTTCTGCATATTTTCCTGGTGTTGCGCTCCCTTTGTGAATAAGGATGTTTTGTATGATCTCGCACTTTCGCATAACTGAACATCTTTGTTCAGTATGATAAATGTATCACATTTCTGTTTGACAAGTAAGCACTTACTTTAGATATTTTTAAACAAAATTGACACTTTAAGCGAAAGTGAGTGATGGAATACGTACTAAAATTTTACTTGACACAACTGGGTGTTGTCAGACAGATGGCAAAAATTTGCATTCACTATCTTACCTTGAGTGGTAATTTGTAGATAATAAGAATCTACTCTTGCTATTATAGTTAAACTTGTATTTATTATTTTTTCATAATAGGAGCTAATGTTCCACTGTGAATCTGTAAATAAAATGTGCACAATGCCTTCAGCAGTGAAAACTCATAATGCATTGTGTGTCTGTTTATTGACAATGTATGAAGTGCTTCTTCCCCATCATTCTAAGTGTTTTTACTTTTTCAGTTTATGCCATTTTCAAGGCTCAGAACTTTAGTGCTTACTTATACCACTTTGCACGTTGCTTTTGGCTCCATTGCCTGGATGGGGAAGGTCTGCTGTATACACAGCAGTGACAGAGTGGCTGGCTTATTCCCTGTGATGTTGCGATACTTTGGCTCTCTGCATCCATTAAATTAGATTCAGCAGGTTTGATAATTGGATAGCATTTAATGTATTAGTGTGTTCTTATTTTATTCTCAGTAACCAGTCTACAAAATAATAAAAATGATTGGGCCAGTCTGAAAATCATAATTTTATCTAGGCCAGTGAAATTTTTACCATAATTTTGGGTTAACTATTTATTTGGTGGGTGGCATGGTAGTACATTGGTTAGCACTACTGCTTTGTGGTTGGAGCATCCCGAGTTTGAATCCTGCAATGGGTTGCTGTCAGTGTGTAGTCTGCATGTTCCACCCGTGTTTGGGTAAGTTTTCTTTTCTTACAGGTGTACAGAGGTGTTGTCTGTGTGTAGTTTGCATGTTTTACCTGTATTTGGGTGAATTTTTCTTCCACGTTAGGTTACTTGATGATTCCAAATTGGCACCTTTTGTGAGTGTGAGCGTTATGTGAGAGGGCCCTGCAATAAACACCACCTGCCTGATTCCAGAATGTGCATTGGCTCCCATGAGGCCACAAATTGGATTAAGCAGGTCTGAGAATGTTCTGTTACGTCTTGCAGAACAACGTAAATATTTTTGGGAAACTTCTATGTATGATCAATCTTCTTCTTCTTTGGTTGCTCCCGTTAGGAGTTGCCACAGCAGATCATCTTCTTCAATATATTTCTGTCGTCTGCATCTTGTTCTGTTACACCCATCACCTGCATGTCCTCTCTACCACCTTCTTCTTCGGCCAACAGTAGCTCAATTTCTGTCAGCATCCTGTTGGCTAACAGTAATGGTGGTGGTTGTTGTTAACCCATAGTATCATCATTACTATTTATTGCTATTTTGTATCTTACTGATTCTATGTACAATCAATAACATATATAAAATAGCAATAAATCGTAATGATGATACTATGTAAAAGAGTGTGTGGTTTTAAGAAGCACACGAGTGGTTTGGCACTACACATACTAATCAAAGTTTCTGTTGTGTGTGTGTAAAATTGAAAGATTACTGGCAGAGAAGATGGCTTTGTTTTAGTAACTGAAGAATATGCTTAATTTACTAATCTTTTATTTATTTGTTGTAGATATGAAGCCTAGGGCTCGTGGTCCTTCCACTATGGTTGGTGACCCTAATCAGCTTTTTGAAGACACAAGTGCAGGAATGCCCCCAAGTCAGCCAGGAGGTTACCCCAATCAGAGCTATGACATGGGAAATTTCAGCGTCAACAACATCTTTGGTGACTCAGTAGCTGCTGATCTTGCAATGGCATATGGTTCCAATCTTGCTAACCAGAGCAAAGAAATGGTGAACAAGGAAGTAAGTAGAAAATCTGATATTCCTGTTGCATGCAGTTACGAGTGGTTTAGAGCAGGTTCTGTGTCGAGTGGCTAAGACATTGGACTTAAAACCAAAATGTTACCCATTTGCTTAACCTACCAGTGCACCAGTTATAAAACAATGCATGTAAACAAAACGTTTATAATAGAAAGGTGCTGTATATAGTAGTATTCTAATATCTTACATACTAAATCTGATTAAAATTGTCTTAAAGCTCCATTTGCCATGTCTGATGGCGCAGGTAACAAACCTTTTAACTTTTTTCATTCAGTGTCTTCTTGCCAAACTCATAAACAAGTAAATACACATTTAATTAACGTTTCATTTATACGTCTTCAGTGCTACAAGAAATTTTACCCCATGGATTCTACTCTGTCTTTTAGCACGTATGCATATATGTAAATGTAATCCTATCAGTAGGTTAAAGTGCCCTAATATATGATGTAACCGTAAAAATTTGCATTTTCCAATTATACAATCAACATAATGAGCAGAAGTGCATTTCTTAGACTTGTGTACATTATATAGGTAAACATTTGTGGACATCTGACCATCACACCTTTATGACAAAAAGCCAAGGGCATAAAAGGATTTGTTTTATTATTTTTTAAGTTGAAGTTACTTCTTAAAAAAATCATTGTATGTATTAATTTTCCACTTGAAATTGCATTATAAAGTGAAACATAGTTGATAAATTTTAACAAACCTAGCTGACTCTTTCGTTTTATAATGCAGCTAATGGGTACCAGGATCCTAATGTTGGAAAAAAAGCATTAAAACTTACTGAATACATCATTTTTTCTAACCAGAAATGTTGTTGAGTATTTATCCAGATTTGAGATTGTTAGTATATTGTAATTCTGCATATTCATGTCACTTTAGGAAAGATAAAAGCAAACAGCAAAACATTTTTGTGAGATTTGGCCATTGTAAAAGGTGACCAGCAGTCTGCTTCACTTTGCTGCTCATCTTCCTCCGTGCCCACCTTCAGAGCCATGGGTATGGATTCTCTTTAGAAAGTAATTGCCAAGCTCTGTTTTTCACCATCTTAAATGTCGAAGCCAAGATGTGAATTGCCGTCTCTCATCTGTAGACAACTTGACAAAAAAAAATTCAAATGTTTCACTTTTGTGATGGTTGGCACGGTGGCGCAGTGGTAACGCTGCTGCTTCGCAGTTAGGAGACCTGGGCTCGCTTCCCGGGTCCTCCCTGCGTGGAGTTTGCATGTTCTTCCCATGGGTTTCCTCCAGGTGCTCCGGTTTCCTCCCACAACCCAAAGACATGCAGGTTTAGGTGCATTGGCGATCCTAAATTGTCCCTAGAGTGTGCTTGGTGTGTGTGTGTGTGCGCCCTGCCCAGGGATTTGTTCCTGCCTTGTGCCCTGTGTTGGCTGGAATTGGCTCCAGCGGAGCCCGTGACCCTGTAGTTAGGATATAGCGGGTTGGATGATGGATGGATGGACACTTATTATTTCACTATTCAGAGGCCTATTTCAGGGTTTTTTTTTTTTGTGTTTTTTTTTATATATATACAAAAATCTTGCCTACTGCTGTCATTCTCATAATGCAGTGATTCCCAACCGGTGGTTCAGAAGCAAAACAGAAACAGAAGCAAAAGTGGGATACCGTATTAGGCACAATATAGCTATAGGCAAGCATGGAAGAAATACAGTATATCTTACCTCAAGGGAATCATTTCCTTTGTTACTTCAAAGTCCACGCATTTGGTAAGTTTTAAGGTTTTTTTCACTTTGTAACTACTGTACTCATTAGCTCCATTATAAAATGCGAGAGCAAGGGAGTTAACCTTTAAAATTTATAATATATATTTTACTTTAGAACACCGTTCCAAATGACAAATGAATATAAAAACTTCAACTTGAACAATTCTAAATTTATCTTTGCCCCACCCCTTGCGAATATAACAGCCTACACACTCTCTTGGGAAGGCTTTCCACAAGGTTTTGGAGTGTGTATGTGGCAATTTGTAGTCATTCTGCCGAAAGAGCATCTACGAGGTCACACTCAGCTTCCAGCTCATCCAACAAACATTCGGTCATGTTGAGGTCGGGGCTGTGTGAAAGTCACTCGAGTTGCTCCACACCAAACTCGTCAGACCTTGTCTTTATGGAGTTTTCTTTGAGCACAGGAGTGCAGTTATGCTGAACAGAAAAAAGCAGTTTCCAAACCGTTGCCACAAAGTTGGAAGCACACAATTGTCCAAAATGTCTTTGTATTCTGCATCATGAACTGTACTATTAACTATTATGATAAAATCAGCATTTAATATAATTTTAAAAATAATCTTCATTTTTATAGTCAGTTGTTTGGTTCCCCTGAATTGTTATTTTAATGCAGGGAAGTGCTAAATACATAATAAAGGAATAGTAAAAAAAAAAAAAAAAAAACTAAGGCGTTAGAATTCAAATTAAGGATCGCAAAAATACCTTTTACATTTATTTACATTCTCATTTCTTATATGAGTAAATGCTACATGGAAATTGATTAATACTTCCTAACATTATAAACCAGATTTTGACGTTAAATGTGCATCTTTAATAATGGATTTTATTTATACAGTGCATTTCCCATGCTCAAATCACTTCACATATATTTGAACAGGTATAAACGTAACAATAGCACAGCAAAAGTTAAAGTTAGTAACACTAGATACAAACTAATATCAGACATTAAACACCAAATAATAGATTTATATAAGAAACCCAAAGTTCTGAAATAGAATAAGAAACAACAAACAGAAAAAAAAAAAAAATACTAAAACACAAAATGCTAGTAGAGAACCATGAACAAATAACAGAGGAATATCAACGTAGATGGTAAATGCCCAGGAAAGAGGACTTGGCTGATTGTGTATTTCAGTTAGTTCAGATCACGTAAAGAGGCCCATTGCAGTAAATGACATTTAGTATCCAGCCATCTTTATATATAATGCGCTGCTGTGGCTGTTCGTTTGTCTGTCCAGGATTTTAAATCACCTGTAGCTCACAAACCGTTTCACCTATTGACTTGAAATTTGGCACACATATACTATGTGATGTCTACTGTCCGCTTTCGTGGTGATGATTGACCTCCAAGGTTATTCCTCTTTTTATTTTATTGTAGAATCATCTCTCGGCGCATGCGTACAGCCGCCGTTCTCATCCCTTCACTGTCACTTTCCCAACTCTGATTTAAGATTAAAAAAAAAAAATTCTTGAGGCAGGTTGAAGACTTAAGTGCCAGTTTAAATGAAAAATTAAAGAAAATGTACTAAGTAATTACAACACAAACACTACCTTAATCAGTTTTAATGTGAAGAGATACTAACAAAAGAAAAGAAGAAGCAGGTCGTTAGGGTGGAGAAAACAAGAGCTGCTCAGGAAGCAGCAAGCACATCAACCTCTGGGCAAACAAATGTTAAACATAAGAGAAAGAGGATGAAAACTAGGAATGCTCAAGTCAAGTTCTTATGCAGTACGCAATTACTGGTTGTTAAATAAAAAGTTACAACAAGAAAGGTAGGACATAAAAGAAATAAAATTCTGCAAATCGGAAATGACCCATGAATATAAAAATGAGTCAAGACCCAATTAATTTTGGTCATATATCCAAAGTTGACTTTGGCTTCCAGTGATTTGTATTATGGAATAAAGTTAGTACTGGATGATTTTAATATTTAGATTTTTTTTTAAATTGTATATACTTTGTTAATCCCCAAGGGAAAATGTGTTTTTTTTTTGTGTCTATATTTGCTGTATCATTAAATGGAAGTCAAAGCCACTGACAATTTCCTAATCTGTGGATTAGTCAGCAGATTAATGTCTATTTGATAGTAATAACAAATAGTATTAGGAAATAAAACTTTGTAATGAATAGTTGAATAATCTTTTGTTGGTATGAGTTAACTGAGGAAGCACATTCTGACTTTCAGGCCTAATGAAATCTCATTTTGGTGCCATGATCATCAAACTTTCTCTAATAGGATAGATTTTGAAAAAAGATTGTGAAAATTGACAGAATGATGGCTGTTCTTGAATGACTTGTATTGAAGGAGAGCAAAATAATTTGGAAACTTGCATGAGATAGTTCCAGGGTAATATGTAGTATTTGTAGGTGTGATTTTTTTTTTTATTATTTTTTATTTTTTATTTTTATTTTTTTTTTTTTAAATGCTGAACCTTTAATAACTATTTGTGATGTACTTTAAAAACGTTTTTTTCCCTTTTCTTTCAGATCAACAGATTCATGTCAATCAACAAACTCAAGTATTTCTTTGCAGTTGACACCAAATACGTTGTGAAAAAGTTAGCCCTTTTAATGTTTCCTTACACACATCAGGTATGTAGATTTGTATTACTATGTCTCCACCTGTGCAGATCTATAGATACGTATCTGTTTATACAGTAGTGTTCCGTGGTACACACATTGTTATTGTTTAGTTGACTGGATTTGTTGTATCATGTTGGACAGAGTCAAAAACAATAGAAGGAGCAACTTAAAACAACACTGATAAAACAAGAGCAGATGCACATTATCTTTTGCAAAGAGCAGGATCTGTAGTATCTGTAATGAAGTGCGTTTTGCAATTTCAATGGCAAAAGAATTTTATATTTTTGTTCTCTTAGTTCATTATCCATATACATTTCCTGTTAGATTTTATATTTCAAATGTTTGGTAATGTGCACAGTAAAATGTCCTGTTAGGTCATGTTCCAGTAATTACTCCTTAACACTAGAATTACCTGAGTCTAAGAAAAAACTTGTAGATCTGGCCCACCTTAAATCCGTTTGCACCTCTCTGCCAGCGTCTTTTGTCCTCTAAATGTGCCGATAAAGACAAGCTGCAAGCAGCCGGCTATTCCATCCCCCCACGGACTTAGAACGTGCACGAACTTCTCCCAGCTCATGCCTTGATTGATCTGGGAGTAAAGTGGAGTTTTAGAGTGGAAATAGATCGTTATTTGGAACACACGCATTTCATGTGTGTTCCGTTTCTACAGTAATCTGTATAAACACATTTTTAAAACAGAAACGTTTTTCATATTTTGGTAGTAAATGACAAAATGTATGCATAAACTGTATAATGTATGAAGCCTGAAGTCCAAAGATCAAGTAAGAACTTTTACAAAAGGTTCAAGTGAAAGACAGCAGCTTCCGTGGCGTAACGGTAAGATTGGCTGACTTGTAATCAAGAGTCCCCGGTTTGATTCCAACTCGCTCCTATATTTGCCGTTTTCAGTAGTGAGCTGCTGTTATTGTTAATATTATACAGTACACACATACACTTGGTTTGCATCTGTAACACATGGTGTACATTTATAGGACTTGTCAAAGTTACCGTTTTTTTTTTCCCACTTTTATTCTCTCTAAATCACGATCATGATGCATACTATCGGGATCTGACGCTGTTAGTCTTTATTTGAAACTGGAAATAACTGGAGATGTGAGTGGTTCTTTGAGACAATGGAACTGGATATTCTCTCATCCTAAGGGATTAAAGCTGACACTCAAACGCTGACGAATCTGCCTTTTTTGTATCTCACCATCACTTGATTTTTTTTTAAATTTTTTTATTTATTTAGTTTTATTGAGTGTTCCTGCTCATGCTGAATTAGTATGCACCTTATGGTCTATAATGTCAAAGGTATTTATGATATTTGGAAATATTCATTTTATGACCTGTATAATACATTTCGGAAAACTTTGTGGCACGGATGCAACATTATTCATATTCATTCGCATAACATCTTGCGGTTTGTAATCAGTGACCGCATGTTTCAACCCCGATCTTGCCAGTCTCCAAGTTGCTGTAAGGAGCTGTTTCTTTGGTACTCCAGGACATGCAGAGGAAAGAATAGTACAGAGCAGTAACTTCAGCACTATATGCAATCAACAGATTCAAATGTTAACAGTTCACCCACACGCAAGGATTGTCCTTCCTACATTTACAACATGTGTACCTGTTACAATGAACACACTTCTCTCTATGCTGTGGTTTCTAATACACACCTTAAAGAAAGAAACAATAGATGTGAAAACATCATCGCACTAATGCAGTATTATTTGAAAACGAACAGCGTCAGATCGAGTGTGAATTTGGACTGGCGCTGTAATTTTTAATTTGTAGAAAATGCTTAGCTGTAAAACAAAAATTAGAGTGAAGAAATAAGTTTGACATGAAAAATATTGAACTTATCCTTCAATGTAGATTTATTTTTGTTCTCTTGGGTAATAGTGCTTTTTAAAAAAGCAGAGATAGCAAATGAGGTAGCAAAAAAATGGCAGAATCACTTAATTCCAGGTAGTGACTTTTTGTTTTTTTTTTCCTAGTTTTGTGGTGCCAGATGTGATTCTCACATGAGAATACACATCTGGGAAACCACTCTTTAAAAAGATTGTAGTGCATAGTAGCAAAATCCTCCGCTGCAAGAATTTAGGGCCTGAATGTTGCTGCAGATGTTATGTACAATGTAACTCTATAACAATAGACTCCAGCTTCCCTGTAACCTCCTCAGAATAAGCGGGGTAGGAAAATGGGTGGTGAATAAAAAATGTTGTAATGTCGCTGAAAAATTGCATTAGCGTGGGGATTAATTGCCCACCAGCATGAGCTGACATTCCATCACACAAAATGAGCCGCTTCAGGAGGCCTTTTAAAAGTGGCAAAAGGTTTCCAACTTATGTAGCCATGGTCAGTGATTAATTTAAGAATGGTGAGCTACACAAGTCTGCGAGCACCACAGTGTCCTGGTGTGGTATAGCGGGTCCACACCTTAATGTTTTAGTGGCCAATTTTTAATTAAATAAATAATTGAATGGCCAGATCGATCTCCGTGGTTGTATGTGCATCACGGTGAAATAATTGGGGAGAGACACACCTGTACATGAGGGTGCGGTGGATCTCTGTTGCTTCATCAGCTTTCTGCAGTATGTAACTGACGTACTGTGCCCATGGAGTTGTTCAAGGGGTAGCCAGCACAGAGAAAGGTGAGAGTTAATAGACTGGCCAACGAGAGAAGAGAAGCACAAAGGAGGTTAAAAGAAGAGAGGGGGGAAAAGGGAGGCAGAGACAGAAAGTGCCACTGCTGAAATGAGTGAGGTAGGTGATCGGGTGTGTCTTGAGGCTGTGGAAAGGGCAATCCTACTGAGTGCTGTCAGCGGGAGACATGTACGGTACAGCGTTGTGCCCCAGCATTGCCAAAGGCAGGGTAATGGGGACCTTGGCTGGGATCTGAAGGTTTATTGCACCTGTCGGTGGGCATCTCCTCCTTCTCCTTGAGCGTCCAGATAGAATAAGAAGAGGAGAGGCCAGATTTGAGAAGGAAGCATTGGGGTCATTTTCTTCATGAACTGTGTCTGGTTTAAACTTCATTGTTTTTATTGGATGATTTATTGGAGCTGTTTTTAACCTTCACCTTCAATGTTTTTATGGATTATTTATTTGAGTGATGGAGCACTGCATTGTTTTGGACATTGACATTTTTTGTTTAATAAATTCACTTTAGCACATTATGCACCTACCCCTTGCTTTGTGTGAGTGTCCTCACTTGTTAGGCTCATCCCTGGGGTATGTTATCGGTGGTGGCAGGTTCAAGAGACTCCCTGGAGGACCCGGTAGCATGGGGCAGGCTGACCTGCGACATCATACCTGGTGCTATAAATATATCTGTGTTCTTTCTATTCAAACACTGATCATGCTGCGTGCCTTCAGCTACAGTGCACTCCTGCTAAACTAGCATAGCACAGGAAATCTCACACACCTCCTACTGTGAATGCGAGTGCCTGACAGCTTTCTTGTGAGACTTACAAGATTTTAAAAAAAAAAAAAAAAAAAAAAGAAGACTAAATTTCTGCTAATGTATGGAGCCAGTTGATGATTTTTATTTATATGATCTATGACCCGACATTAGCGTGATAGACATATGAGCGCCGACAAAATAGCGCCGATTAAAACGTGGCTTTACAAATCGCGCCGACAAAATCTCGAAAGTTTCATTAAATATGAATTACTAGTTTAAAGCATGTATAATAATGTTTATTTTAGAAGTCAATATTATGAGATGCTATCAGCACGGCACGCAGATAGTCCTTAAGATCACGCCCTGCATATGTAGGAAGAATTGCAGCAAGATGTCTTGATAATTGAGCGTATTTAGACTTGCTGGCTGCCTGACTGCTGGTAATTCCGCTTTGTATCCGACGCGTTGTGCCAACCCTCGACTGAGTTATTTGTTTGCGGCATGCCATCAGCAGTTATAACAGTTATAACCTAGCACATAATGTGTACATAATGCGCACGTATGCGTCCCACTCTCTTGGCCTCTCTCGCGATTTTGTCATGGCGATTTTGTCAGCGCGCATTTGTCGAACACCAGTTAGAGGGTTTGTCGGCGCTTATTTGTCCATCGCGGTTTTGTTGGGGGTTCATATGTCTATCGCGCTTTTGTCGGTGAACCATTTCAACAATGTGCCCAGGCATTCTGCATTTACTGCTTTTCTTTTTACTGTACATTAAAATGTGCAGAAATCTGTCATGTGTAAATTTGTTTTATGCAGATGTGTTAGCTTATTTTCTCTTAGAGATTTCATGAAACATACAGTTTACCAGGTGTACCCAAACATTTCAATACAGCTAGATACCAAAGTAATATAAATTTAAGTCTGCAGGCAGTGAACTGTTCAGCTGGTGTTTTCTTGGACAGGAGATCCTTGTAGTTTCTCCATTGTCCAACAAGGCAATATTTGTAATTGTTAAACATTATGCAAGTGCTCCTTGTTAAGTACTTCTGAAATAACAATCTCAATGTGAGCCTACTGTATATAACCATAGGGAAATGAGTCAGTGCTGATTATAGGAGAGAGATTTCTTTTGGAGGAGAAACGGTTGCAATCTTTTTCTTTTTTTGCTTTGTTTTGCTGAGGAGGGCATTGCTTCTGAAACCCAACATTCTCATGATGCGCAATATTATCATCTCTTCTGATTCTTGTTAGACAAGCCACACACTGTCATTTTGATATTCTTTTGCTTACCTAACCGAAGTATTTCTTGTTTGCTTGTGAAATTTGTACTTTTTAAAAATTGTTTTTAATCAGCAGTTCATGGTCAGCTGCATTCTTTTATCTTTTAACACTGTTATGTTTGTTACACTCCTGAGGTGGTGGTTTGAAGAAGTTACTTTTATCATGCCAGACCATGTGACTAAAACTAAGGTTAATGTTATGGCCTTCTTTTCGCTTTCTTTATATAGAATATCATTTTGAGACTTGTTAGAGAAATTTGTGCACATTGTGCTCCTTTATGTCGTCTTTTCACTGCTAACTGTCCTTGGCTACTCAGCTGGGTCACAGTTATAGTTTTCTAAATCGAGTGAGCTTGAATTAATTTCCTAAAGTTGATGATAATATCTATTTTTTCTTGTAAAAGGTATTGCCTTGCTACTTTTTTGTAGACTACCATAGTTCGCTCTTAGCCATCGGCATAGAATCATACATTTTTTTTTAGACCTGCAAGCATACCTTCCTTGGTGTTCTCAAAGTGAATAATTAATTTGGAAAACCCTTTATATTGTCTTTTAACATTTGCATATTGCACACTCCTCTCTTTTTAGGAGGCAGTTCAAGTCCACTATTGTGTTTGTGTCTTTGTTTTAGTTTTTTTTTTTTTTTTACCATCTTAAAAAATTACATTAAATTATCACCTTCAAAATATTTAGTTAATTAACACCAGTAACATGTTATTAGAATTGCAAGTATTTAGTTTTCCTGTTCTCTACCAAGTGAAAATTTGCTATTAGCACTCTCTTCCTGCTTAGGCTACTAGGAAGCACTCTGTTTTTCCAGGGTAGTCTAGTAGATGATGCTAAACCAAAAAACCCAGTCATTAATATTCGTGCTTCTCTCCTTACACACTGAAACAATTACTCAGTACATACCCATTGTTTTATTGTTTTTATATTCAGGGTAAGTGCTTCTCTGAGGCTTTCTTACCCACTATACTGTACTTTAGAAATCTATATCCTTGATAGCAGTGTCCACCCATTCATTTCTTGAAGCTGCTTAATCTATGTCAGAGGAGCAGGAAGTCCGAACCTATCGCTGCACGGCTAGCATTAGCATCATCATTAGCGCAATGTCAGGAGGATATCTACTTACCCTGACTTCCAGTTCCGCTAGGTGGAGCCTCTGGGCACCTTTCTCCATAAATATGATTTTAGTTTAGTAGCAAAAATGTCGGAGAAAAGGAAGTTTAAGTTTCAGCATGCAGATGGCTCTACAGCTGAACATTGTTGTGAACCTTTATGTCGAGCTTCCAGTTACAGACTTATTCCAAAATGGATTAAATTCATTTTTTTCCTCAGAATTCTACACACAACACCCCATAATGACAACGTGAAAAAAGTTGACTTGAGGTTTTTCACATGTACATAAGTATTCACAGCCTTTGCCATGAAGCTCAAAATTGAGCTCAGGTGCATCCTGTTTCCCCTGATCATCCTTGAGATTATTTCTGCAGCTTAATTGGAGTCCACCTGTGGTAAATTCAGTTGATTGGACATGATTTGGAAAGGCACACACCTGTCTATATAAGGTCCCACAGTTGACAGTTCATGTCAGAGCACAAACCAAGCATGAAGTCAAAGGAATTGTCTGTAGACCCCCGAGACAGGATTGTCTCGAGGCGCAAATCTGGGGAAGGTTACAGAAAAATTTCTGCTGCTTTGAAGGTCCCAATGAGCACAGTGGCCTCCATCATCCGTAAGTGGAAGAAGTTCGAAACCACCAGGACTCTTCCTAGAGTTGGCCAGCCATCTAAACTGAGCGATCAGAGGAGAAGGGCCTTAGTCTGGGAGGTGACCAAGAACCCGATGGTCACTCTGTCAGAGCTCCAGAGGTCTTCTGTGGAGAGAGGAGAACCTTCCAGAAGGACAACCAAGATGTGGAAGCCTGATTCAAATGAATCAGTGCTGTTCACAGAGAGCATTATGGTTAGTCCCCATACCTGAGTTTGTAGTCTGCATTTTTAAAAAAGAGGATTTTTGTGAGCGAACGTCTGAGAAAGGGCAACAAATGTTGAAGGAACAATTCTTTTGTTGTTTGAGTGGAACAATTACTTTGTTCAACTTTCAAGACTGATGGTTTGGAAAAGGAGAAAGCGACCGATGAAGGATGACACACTTGGGTAAGGAGGAGGATGATAAAATCCTCGAGGACCATGACTACGCTTTGACTCCGGATCCAGCAGTTCTCAATCCAACACTTGATGAAAACAGAGAGGAGATACCCCAGCTGAGGAAACAAATTGAGACCCTTACAATGAAACATTGTAACACTATAAATTGTCCAGCCGGCTCATATTAGTATGTATTGCAGCATTGGTACTGATTGCTTAAATGGCTGGATTATCTGCTGTTTACATGGCTCACTATTCTTAAAATGATGGCTTGCCTTTTGGCACACTAGTTGGAATTTTTTTACAGGTGCTCCTGCTATTGAAGATTTGAAGATGTAGTGCCAGCTCATTCTTTTGGTGACTCATCCCTGGCTGATATAACTGTCCAGTGCAATTGCAGTGTTAAGCTGACATGCATATTCACTTGTTTAATGACTAATTATTGAAATTCTGTTTTTTTGTTTTTATTTTTTTTTATAAAGAAACCAAATGCAATTGCATGTTTGTCCCATGTTAATTTATAATAGACCTTAATTTTTAATATGTCTAAATCTTACCTTCATAATTGTGGATGTAGCTTGAAACATATAGTTTGAAGCCCTTCTCCTTTTTAACTCCTGATATATGGCACAATGTTTGAATAATGAAACTTGTGTCGTTTACCGTAAGTCTGCACAAGTCTTGAAGCAGTTGGGTGAAAAACGTCATAGCTAGTCCGTTTTGATGTCAGAGCCAAAAGTGCAGCAGCTGGCTGATACGGAATCCTGACAAGAGTATGCAAATAGCCTATTAGAAGACCACAGTACGTACAAAACTTAGCTGCCACAATTATTACTGATTCAAAACCCTAGGAACATATTACCGCTACACTTGAATGACTACAGCGGCTCTTGGTTACATTTTTATAGATACAAGATTGTTTTACTCATCTTTAAATCCCTTCACAGTCTCTGCCATATTTATCTTTTCAGTCTCATTCAGTGTTGCATGTTTTCTCATTTGTTGTGCTCCTCAGAGTCCCATTTGCTTTTTTCTCCCCCCATCTTCTGGGCTTTGCTGTACAAGTGACTGAGTGTTACTGGTTCAAGCTCTTCAGTGCATTTCCTTTAAGTATATGTGTATCCCCTAAATTTTGCTATTTTAAAGGACAGCTCCCCATTTTAAGCAAGTATTTTTGATGAGTTAACTGTCAGTCTCATTATTATGGAATTATCACATATGTATTTTTGTTCTTATTGTGTCAGTATTTATTTGTGTGTATCTTTTTGTTTTCTATTTATGGTGCTTTTTATTTTGTATTCAGATGTGTACAGTTTCTTTGGTGCCTTGAAAAGTACTATTAAGTTAAATTTCTTACTATTAGAAAATACACAGAGAAGAATAACAAATTGGATCTTTAGCTTTCATAGCTTGTCCTGCTGTGACAGGCTGAAGTAATGGATCTTTATTTTTGTACAGAGAAGTCTTTGTACCAACTTAGTCTGATTTAAAGATTCTCAGGATTTCAGTTTTCTTCACATTAAGGGACATAAGAATATGGAACTAGCAAGTAATGTGGAAACCCTAGTAGGTTTTTTTTTTATATAAGTATGACTGGCTGAACTGTTAAGTTGATTATTGGCTAATCAAATGGAATTAATAGCTGAATTGTCTCCTCTGATTTGTTTTCATTTTCTTATACTAATAGAACTGGGAGGTGCGGTACCACAGAGATTCTCCGATGACTCCAAAACATGATGTCAATGCACCCGATCTTTACATTCCATGTAAGTAATAGATATTAAAATGCCCAGGATGATAAAATGATTGATTGGCATACAAAGTGAATTTTAGTCTCGCTTATTCCATAAACATTAAATTAGATTGAATTAAAGATAAACAACTTGCAACATTTTCTTTTTAATTCTTTTGCTAATTTAAAAATGTAATATTTTTTTAAAATATAGTGTTTAATATTTAGTCATTTTAGTGCTGTTTGTTGAAATGTTTATGATCAATTCATTAACTTTTAATTTCTTATCTTTTATTGTAGCTATGGCATTTATCACATATATACTCCTTGCAGGAATGGCTTTAGGAATTCAGAAAAGGTAACTTACCACAGATTGATGAATGCATACATTTCCTTTACCAAGTACCTCTGCCTCTTCTGTCATATTCAGAGCTGGTACTTACCATTGATTAGCCAGTCCGTCTTTATATTTTACCTTTTATAGCAAGTATCATTACAATAGGCTTAATGTACAGTATAAAGGTATGCAATAAGAATTTTGAAATAATAAAGTACAGCCTACTAAAGCATGTTTATTATATCTATCTCACTATATATTGTGGTTCTTTGTTTTTGGTTGATTGCAACATGGCTAAGTTGTATTATTTTTTTTTGTTGTTTGTTAAATTAGGTTAAAACATTTTACCAGAGGAAACAGACTCAGCTGTGATACCATCTTTATGTTCAATATTGATTTCTTTTATTTACTTTTTTTCCATTTTTAGATAAATAGTCATAGTTACAAAATCTTTGTGTCTACATCTGAGCTGCATATGCTTGTCCATTCTTCATTCTGTTCTCATCACCTTCTACACTATTGACAGTTTTATTATATTCATCCTACAGAAGCATCATTGTCCTCTGTGCAGCTCAGTTCCTTGTACTTAAACCGGCTTAACATTATATGACTTCTAGTCAGAGACGATGTCAAATTTAACATTTGCAGTTGCTAGATCTTGTAACCTTGAAGATACCATAATAAAATACATGACTAGGAATCACAGTCAGACAAATTACATAACTCTGTAATGGCAGTTCAGCACGATTGCGCATTTCCAAAGTATCATAATGTTTTGTCTTGCAATATATTACTCTACTTTCTCCTTTTGTATTAATAATATGTAGCCTTTATCAGAATGCCTCAAATCTCAAAAGACTTACCACTGCTTATAAGGTATTCTCCCGTATAACTTCTCCTCACCTTACTTTCTACATTTATAACCTCGGGCAATTAGGTGTAGTAAAAGACAAGCAGGAGTTAAGTTACACTTTAAATAATGTATTATTGATTAATATTCATAAGTAATAACAATATGCAAATTACAAGTGAATACTGGTAACCATACAACCTGATAAAATGCTGATGTGTAGTTTTAGGCGGCACACAGACTTGTAGTTACTTAAAATGTCTGTAGTTAAGGCATCATTTTTGGTCAGCTTTCTTCAGAACAGGCCTCATGCCTGTCTCAATATGGCTGCCGAGCTGTGCTCTTCATTGTGTTGTCCTTTTCAGTTCATGGTGTGTGAGATGCTCCTTCATCATTGAGAGAGAGAGAGAGAGAGGTAAAGCAAGCAAGTGTATAGGCTTTCTGTCCAACCCCTACAGCCAACAGGGCATCATGGTACTTAAAGGCTTCTGATACAAGCCAATTCCATACTTCAGACCAATGGGGCAGAGAATGCCTTCACAACCGCCCACAAAACCATATGTTAAGGTGAAGCTTGCCAGCTAGGCAGTCTTACTTTCCTGTGGGTGTTGACTGAGAGAGCCCTGCAGAGAAACATTTGCCAAACTTGTTTGAGGCACTCCCCCCAACCCTGTCATAAAATTCACTATCCTGACTTAGACCTAGGGGGGTAAACATGAATGTTTCTCACAAATGAAATACTAATATTACATTGCTTCGCCTAAGTTGCAAATAAAGACATCCTCTTTAATAAAACCCTTGTGTGCGTCCAGTGTTCGCTTGGCATGTGGGCGCACACACACTGGAAGCTGGGCACACAGTGAACGGCCGCGCATGATAAGATATAAAGGACACCATTGCTGTGGAGAGTGCTGATTGGGTAGTCGCGGCAGCGCACATAAAATCCGTTGTTGGGGAGACGCCACACAAAATAATCAGTTGCACGCCCCCACAGATTAAAATACTTGCTGGGGAACTGCACAGTACCTGCTGGGGAGACGCCACAGGCACGATTATAAGCAGCACACCACACATTACATCAGTTGCTGGGGACACTCTGCTGATTGCCCACTGTTGTGACAGAAAATTAGTCATATTACGGACATCAAAGCCAGTATTACTGTCAGAGAAAATTACAGGCATTTTATGGAAATACAAACCAGTATTATTGCGAGAGAAAATTAAAGACATATTAAAGGATGCATATTACAGCCACATACAAGCCAGTATTACTGTAGGAGAAAATATTACGGACGTATCTACTAACAACATGCCACCCAAAAAAAGGACACGTCAAGTAGGACAAAAGACACAGACAATCAAATCCTATATAAGCAACATCTCCTGGAAGAACGGTCAGCTCAACAAGTAAACATCAACAAAAGAAATGCTGAAAGACAAAGAAAAATACGAGCAAATAGATCGATTGAAGAAAAAGAAAATGACTGTCAGAAAAACGCGTTTTTGGTCTCGTCCGATGCGAGAGATGGACGTCTGAAGTGGAGCTCCGCTAGCAGTGGTGCTATTTTTCATATTATTTGCTTATTATTCTGAGAGATCCTGTATTTATTCAACCCGACAGGGACTGCTACAGTATATGTAAGCACATATAAACATGGCCAGCAAGAAGGGGGGTTCGAAAGAATCGAAAACTAAAGCTACATCCAAGCTGCGATCAGCAAGCCCCAGTTCAAGATACGGCCTATCAGAGACAGACCTGGATCAGATGGGCGAAAGCACAGACTCCTCGGGACCACGGTCCGCTACATCGTCGCCGGCTGAAAGCGAAAAGGGGAGCGAAGTTGCGATCATGAGTGCAGATGTGGATAGCTCGCCGATTGGAGAAGATTACCTGAAACTGGAAAGGGCCGGGAAGTCCGCGGCTTCAGTTACGCAATTACGCGAGCCTGGAGCAGCGGGGACACCGGCTTCAGCAAAGTCTGCTGCTTCATCTACAGTACAAGAAGGCACAATTGAGCTATCTGAACTGAAAGTGTTGCTCGCTGAGCTCACGCAAGATATAAAGAAAAGCGAGATGGCTAATGAGAAAGCAACGGCAAAGGCACTTGAGAGACTGAAACAGGAATTGAAACGGGAGATGAAACAGGCCAATGAATGGCTGCGACAGGAATTCCAACAGGCAAATGAAAGGCTGCGTCAAGAGGTACAACTCGAGCTTCGACAGGTGCTGGGTAAAATTGAAGAGCGCATTCAGAAAAACTCAATTGGAGCATCTTAAGGAGACATTCACGAATCGGATCGAAATGGCCGAACATTTAGCTGCCAGTGCCGAGGAAAGAGCAGTAAATGTCAGTTCCGAATGTAAAAAACTCAGAGAAAAACTTGGAGACAGACTGGCTGCTTTAGAAGATGGGAGTAGAAGGTATAATGTCAGAATTGAAGGTCTGCCGGAGAATCGAAAAAGTTCAAACCCTGTGAAATTCGCAGCTGAACTTTTTTCTAAAATAATCGGGGGCGACTTTAAAGCAGAATCTGAGATAGCAGCGGCTTACCGCGTACGCGGATCAAACACCGTCAGACCCCGACCAAGATCTTTTATAGTTCGTTTTGAACAATTATCATTTAAGCTAGAGGTGATCGCACTCCTCAGAAACAAGGAAGATATTATATAGGAAAATAACCACATTTGTATCTTCCCTGACTTCTCTCCAGCAACAGCTATTAAACGCAGCCTTCTATAATATTAAACAGCGGCCGGCAAGCCAGTGTCAAATACAGCCTCCTGTATCCGGCAAAACTGAAAGTGGAATGGCAAGGTCATTTCTATGTCTTCACTAGCAAGGAAGGAGCAGAAAATGAATTAAGAAAGCTGATCCCGGGACTATTCTGATACATAATAGTGAGTCATGGCGGTAAATGATAATGCTAGGATTAATAATCTACTGTCTGATCTATTCGTTTTAAAATACGGGTTTTTTATCAGCATATATTCTCATATATTCTTATTATTACTTAGTATTACTAGGGCGCTATATGTTTGTTTTATTGTGCTTAATTACTTTTCCTCCTTTTTTTTTTTTTTTTTTTTTTTCTCATTTTCTTTTCTAATTATTTCATGTGTACCCTAAATGAGACTGTTCAATATCATACCCTTGGTTTACTGTTATTGCTATTACTGCATTAAGACTTGCTAATGCTTATTACTAAGACATTAAGACATGCATTAAGACTTGTTATACTTATTTTGGACACATCTTTAACACCATCACCTGGGTTTATTATCTGGGGGTATCATCTTAATGCACTAAAATTGCTGTAGACTATATATATATTTTAAGTGCAAAATTTTTTTTTTTTTCTTTTCCTCTTTTTTCTCTTTTTTTTCTCTTTTAAAGACTATATTGGTAACAGATATTTCTATCTTTTAACCCTAAAGCGCCACTGCATGGGGGCTTGTTTTGCTTTGGACGTGCTCTGTCTCTGGGTATGTCAGAGGACTGGGACTGCATGAAGTGGGTTTTAGCCTCACTTGGGTAGGCAAAAAGGGAGGGTGGGGGGTTAAGGGGGGAAGAGAAAGAGAGCAGGATTGATCTATACCTAATCTATCATCTCAATCTTTATAATTATAACTATCAACGTAATAATATGCTGCATGGCAACAACTCTTGGGGAAATAGGAAATTAAGACCTAAACTATTTCACTTCCAGTTAAGACTATAAAATGACATCAAAAACTCAGAATCAGTGTCTCCATGATGGGACAGTTAACTTCATAAGCTGGAATGTTAAAGGCCTGAATCACGAATTAAAGAGAAAGAAAGTACTTTCTCACCTAACAGGTCTAAATGCTAAAATAGTATTTTTACAGGAAACCCACTTACTAAGCAAGGATCAGTTCCGGCTGCAAAAAGACTGGACTGGCCAAATGTTCCATTCTAGTTTTACAAAGAAAACTAGAGGGGTGGGAATTCTCATACATAGAACAGTACCATTTGTAGCATCAGATGTAGTACTGGATCCTGAAGGGAGATATGTAATGGTCATGGGAGACTTATCTAACTGTAAAATGATTTTGATAAATGTTTATGCACCTAATGTTGATGATAAGGAATTTATACAAAATTTATTTGCATCCATTCCCAATCTGAACACTCATAAAGTTATAATGGCTGGGGACTTTAATTGTGTTTTAAATCCACTTTTAGATAAGACTTCCTCCACAGGGGGAACAGCAACTAACACCGCAAAGATAATTACAAAGTTTATAACTGATCACAACTTATCAGATCCCTGGAGGTTTTTAAACCCAAATTCAAGAACATATTCTTTCTACTCACCAGTACATCATTGCTACTCAAGGATTGATTACTTCTTTATAGATAATAACTTCTTGCCTAAGATTAAATCTTGTAAATACGATACTATTGTTATTTCGGACCATGCACCTATGATCTTGGAGCTGAAATTACTAAGCCCCATACACTCACCCCGCAAATGGCGCCTCAACCCGCTTCTATTAGCTGACGAGAATTGTACTGAATTTATATCCAAACAAATCAAATTCTTTCTAGAGACAAATACATCCCCTGAGATCTCTGCAGGAATACTCTGGGAAACTCTTAAGGCCTTCTTAAGAGGACAGATATCTCATATCTTTCCCACAGAAATAAATCCAAAGCGAAGAAAGTAGCAGAGATAAAAAGCGAAATTACTAAAATAGATGAAGAACATGCCAGACTACCAAGCGAGACTCTACATAAGAGGAGGCAGGCTCTACATTCAGAATTAAACCTCTTGACAACTAAAGAAACTGAACATCTAATTTACAAATCCAGACATCATTACTATGAACATGGAGAGAAAGCTAATAAGCTTTTAGCGCAACAAATTCACAAGCAAGATATGCATAGCAAATCTCGTAATCACTAACACGAACGGAGATAAAATCATCGAACACAAAAATATAATTTACACTTTCAGAGACTACTATAAATCCCTATATACTACTGAGTTTAAAGAAGACAATACACAATCTAATGCATTTCTGGATGCATTACAGATACCACAAATTGACGCTTTTAGTGTGGAGGAACTTGATAAACCTCTGGCATTATCAGAATTACTAGATGCTATAAAGAAATTCTCCGCTCAGCTAGCTCCCCTCCTATTAGCAACATTTACAGAAGCCAGAGATAACCAATCTCTTCCACAAACCTTTCACCAAGCACTAATCACTGTCTTTCCAAAACAAAATAAGGACTTATTACAATGTGCATCATACAGACCAATTTCACTTCTGAATAACGACGTTAAAATACTCTCTAAAATCATAGCTAGAAGGATGGAGAAAGTGCTCCCTCGTAATATCACAAGACCAAACTGGATTTATTAGGGGCCGACACTTATCTTCAAATCTTCGACACCTGTTTAATGTAATATACTCACCAACTAAATCAAACACCCCAGAAATATTATTATCATTGGATGCAGAAAAAGCATTCGACATGATTGAATGGAAATACCTTTTACTACATTGGAGAAGTTTGGGTTTGGCCCGAACATTTGTGCATGGATTAAATTACTGTATACTAACCCAGAAGCTTCAGTTTGCATCAATAACATTTGCTCAGACTACTTTAAACTAGAACGTGGCACTAGACAAGGATGCCCCTTGTCAGCGCTGCTGTTTGCAATTGCCATTGAACCACTGGCAATACATTGTCGAAATACTGATCAGATAAAGGGGATTAGCAGAGAAGGACTGGAACAGAAAATCTCATTATATGCAGATGACATGGTACTGTATATATCGGACCCAGAAAATTCTGTGCCTGCAGTCTTAGCAGCACTCACAGAATTTCAAAAGCTCTCTGGTCTCAGAATTAATCTGAATAAAAGTGTACTCTTTCCAGTGAATTCTCAAGCATATAATATTAGATTAGACACCCTTCCTTTTATCATTGCAGAACAGTTTAAATACCTCGGGTAAACATCACAAGTAAACATAAAGCTCTTTATCAACAAAATTTTGTCGTCTGCATGGAAAAAATTAAACAAGACTTGCATAGATGGTCAACCCTTCATCTCACACTAGCTGGAAGAATTAACACTGTTAAGATGAATATTCTTCCTAAGCTCCTTTTTATTTCAAAACATCCCAATATACATTAATAAATCATTCTTTAAGCAATTAGATTCAACAATAACCTCATTTATTTGGAATTCAAAACATCCACGCATCAAAAGAGCGACCCTACAAAGACAAAAGGCAGAAGGCGGCATGGCTCTACCTAACTTCCAGTTTTATTACTGGGCGCAAATATACAGGCGATAAGAACCTGGACACAAATAGAAGAACATACACAGGCATGGACCGCAATAGAAGTAAAATCCTGCAGTACTTCTTTGTATTCCTTGCTCTGCTCCAATAAACACACGTTATCGGCAATACACTAATAACCCAATTGTGCTCCACTCACTTAGAATCTGGAACCAATGTAGAAAGCATTTTAAGACGGAGAAGCTTCTTTCTGTGGCACCCTGCAAGAGAACCACCTCTTTCAACCTTCACAAACATATGCAGTTTTAATATCTGGAAAAATTTGGAATTAACTTGCTTAGAGATCTTTATATAGACAACGTCTTTGCATCCTATGAACAATTACATTCCAAATTTAACATTCCAGCTACACATTTCTTTCACTATCTTCAAATCAGGAACTTTGTTAAACAGAACCTTCCAGATTTTCCTCATCTTGCACCCTCATCCATGCTGGAAAAAAATATTGCTCAATTTCAAGGATTAGACTCCATCTCTACAATATATAAAATCATTTTACAATCCCTTCCTTTCAAAGATCCAAGAGGACACTGGGAAAAAGATCTCTCAATTAATATATCAGAAAAGGAGTGGAAAGTAGCAATGCAGAGAATTCACTCGAGCTCCATATGCGAAGCATACAATTATACAACTCAAAATTATATATCGAGCACATCTGTCTCGACTAAAACTCTCCAAAATGTTTCCAGGGCATGATCCAACCTGCGACGTTGCAACCAAGCCCCAGCCTCACTAGGTCACATGTTCTGGGCCTGCACCAAATTAACATTATTCTGGACAAAAATTTTTAATTACCTCTCAGACAGCCTTGGACTCACAATCCCTCCTAACCCATTAACAGCTGTGTTTGGGGTTCTTCCAGAGGGGTTTAAAGTGGAGAAGACAAACAAATTGTGATTGCATTCATTACACTGTTGGCACGCAGACTTATTCTAATAAACTGGAAGAACCCAAACTCTCCTCTTTTAAGTCAGTGGAAAACCGATGTGTTATATTATTTGAAATTGGAAAAATCAAATACTCAGTTAGAGGATCCATGCAGACTTTTTTCAAAACATGGCGGGATCTAATCAGTAATATTTTAAAATAAGTTTATAAAGCACAGAGAATTTATTAATTTAGGTATGTTTACAAGCCTTAAATTTTACACCGTTTGGCTTGCTCTCTCTCTCTCAGGGGTGAGGATCGATCTGTTCTTAACATTATTCTTTTTTTTTGTAAAACTTGATTGCTATGTATAGATTGTAATAAAATTAATAAGAATAAAAAAAAAAGAAAAACGCTAAAAGAGAAAGACTCAGAAGAGCAAACCCTAGAAAATGTTGGCATTTACTTGCCAGAACCAGCATTCAGCCACGGTCAGTTATATGTTGCATTATGAAGAGTTAGAAGTTTTCCAGATGTTGCTGTCAAGGTTGTAGAGATTCCTGAACAAGGCAAACTGTTGCCAAACTCAGACAGAATTTTTACAAGAAATGACAGAAAAATTTCATGAGGTAAAAAAATTGAAAATTTTACCTAAATATCTTCTTCAGATATTGTGTCTTACAGATTGTTACAAAGTTTTACACTAAGGCAATATTAATTATACTTACTGTATTGTCATGTACATTTCTATTTTCCATCCATCCATCCATTTTCTAACCCGCTGAATCCGAATACAGGGTCACGGGGGTCTGCTGGAGCCAATCCCAGCCAACACAGGGCACAAGGCAGGAACCAATCCCGGGCAGGGTGCCAACACACTGCAGGACACACACAAACACACCCACACACCAAGCACACACTAGGGCCAATTTAGAATCGCCAATCCACCTAACCTGCATGTCTTTGTAATGTGGGAGGAAGCCGGAGCGCCCGGAGGAAACCCATGCAGACACTGGGAGAACATGCAAACTCCACGCAGGGAGGACCCGGGAAGCAAACCCAGGTCTCCTAACTGCGAGGCAGCAGTGCTACCCACTGTGCCACCGTGCCGCCCTCTATTAACTACCATTTTTGTTAATTTGGCCTCTTGTTTTTCCATGTCTGAACTGAGCACTCTATATAGAAATATATATGGGATGGGAGAGCCACTGTAGCCTTTTGGTAACTGAGTTTGAGAACACTGTAATCAAATTCAACAATGATGAATGATACATTTAATGTATTATAGTATTGTGAAAATATAATACCCTCCAAAAGAGATGTTAAAACAATAGATCTTGACTAATGCTAGTTGAACGTTTTTAAGGTAAGGCTTTATTCTGCAGAAAATCTTTTATAACTTCAAATTTCTTTTTTGGCAGGTTTTCACCAGAGGTGCTTGGTATGTGTGCAAGTACCGCTCTTGTCTGGATTATCATTGAAGTTTTAGCTCTTCTTCTATGCCTCTATTTAGTCACAGTGCACACAGACCTTACAACGTTTGACATCTTGGCATACAGTGGTTACAAGTATGTTGGGTAAGTTGAAAATCTTATGTTACATAGACACCAACATCTAGATCTACTGCAACAAGCAGGTACTGTAAAAGATTACAATAAAGTTGTAGTTAAATCATCAAAATAATTTGGTTTGAAATGTAACTAATAAATCAATTTGGAATTAACACTGTGAATCTTAGGAAACAAAATTTTGAAGCCTCAAGGTTATCTTTGAAAGGTGTGGCATTCTGTATATGCATTATCATTGTCCAACAAAGCCAAACATAGTAATTTGGTCAAGAAAGCAAAATTTAGTTATCAAAAACAAGTGATTAAAAAATTAAACAGTGAGGCACTGAAATCTAAAAAATTAAAGCAGAAGTGTAAATATTACCAACTGTTTTTTTTTTTACTGAAATGTACATTTACTGGAAGCGATGCAAAAGCCAGTTGCACCCATGAAATGTACTGTATAGTCTGATGATCAGTAGGTACTCAGTATAGTGGAAGAAACAGCGAAAATCTAGAAAAAGACTAAATCCCATGAAAGGAAGGGTCAAACAAAAATGTTGCAATGCACAGTTAATGAAACTAGTACATGCTTTATGTCCACATTTCAAATACATTAGACTTGAATAATCAAAATTAGAGTAGCAGATATTACAGGAGTACTCCACCCAAAAATGGTACTTTTTATTTGTTGCATACTCCATGTTTGAATTGATGTCCAAGAATGACATTTGATTTCATGGATTCTTGGGGACCTGAGAAAACAAAAGGGTTCCTTAACAGAACAAAAGATGACGGAGAGGTGCGAACGGATTTAAGGTGGGCCGGATCTACGAGTTTTTTCGTAGGCTCTGGTAATTCTAGTGTTAAAGCAGCAGCGTCATTATAATAAGTAATCTCCTGCAGTGTAGTTCAATCCAGTTTATATTTGTATAGCGCTCTGCGCTGAATATATAGTCGGTGCTGACATAGATTTCCAGCTGCAGTGCAGTGTAGAAATAATTAAATCATATGTCATTTGCATACATGAGCACAATAAAAAGTAGTACATTTAAAGGACATGAATAAATTATAGTATAAGTCAACAAGTGAACCTTCTAATTGAGACTTGGCTAGTGGACAGTGTAGGGGGTGGAGATGGTGTATGACATTTTCACTGCACGGAATATGCTGGCTTATTCACCCATACATGCTTATTTTTTTTTTTTTCTTGTACGAGGCAGCAGAGAACTAATACTTAACTCTCTAGAAATGTTTGGCAAAAACAACTGGGTACTACAACCGTCCATCGTATGGCATGATATAGTGATTAGGGAAAAAACAGCATTTTGGTAACAAAATCTTGAATTAAAACTGTTACAAGGGTCCACTTAACTAACTTATTCTCAAAAACTGAATTGGACTAAAGTTTCTTCAACATTTTAAAAGCAATCTATTTTAAATGCAAAGTAATGTAAGTAGTGTGTTAATCATGTGCTGTGTATGTTGTGACATGACATCATCGCTATTTTTTTTATATCCCAAATAAAGAGAAAACCTGAAGCAAACCCTTAGTGTACAACTACTGTTCATAAATGTTTGCTGCAAGTGTTATTAGTAGCAATTAAAAGAGGCTCAGTGATCAAGTTATGATAGTATGCACGGTGTACAGTATCATTTTTTGTTTAAATATACTTTATATACAGTGTATGTAATATATGCTGATTTGCTGAATTATAGTTTTTACTAGTGAAACATGCAGACTTCTGTTCCTGAAATAAAATTCTACAAAGGACTACCTATAAAAATCTCTCCACCCACTATTTACAAATGTAAGCTAAACAAACATTTGGTTTTGAATTCTGAACACATATGTAACATACCCTGGGTGATTATCAATAGATGGGCATGTGGGGATCATTCAGTAATTATAATAAATGGCTCCTCAACATGCTAATTATTATTCTTTAATGCAAATATAATGAATCAAAAATCGTATGGGAAAAGTCGGTCATGAATGGTTTTCAGAAGAAAAGTTCAGTTCACTTTTAGGCTATGGACTGGCAGATTCCCATTTTAAGTATCATCCTCTTTAATAAAAGCCCTGTGTGCGTCCAGTGTCCGTGTGTGTGTGTCCGTGTGTGTGTCTTCTGGTGAAGTGCGCATGCGCGGGGTCACACGGCACGTGTTCAGTCTCTTCCTGTGCATTCCCTGTGCAGACACACACATAGGCGCATGAGAGACAGACACACACACACAGGCACGTGCACGACAGACAAACACACACACACACAGGCGCCCACGCGACAGACAAACACACACACACACACACAGGCGCGCGCGGGACGCACACACACACACACACACACACACACACACACACACATACATGTAACATACAATCCTATGGGGGAAATTGCTTCGGTTCACGACCAAATCGGGTTACAACCAGAGTTTTGGAACAAATTATGGTCGTGAGCTGAGGTTCCACTGTATTACTGTCATACAAAATTACAGGCATTTTACGGAAATACAAACCAGTATTACTGAGAGAAAAAATTAAAGGCACACAATACAGTGACGTATATTACAGCTACATACAAGGTCCCTTGCCATTTAATATAGACTGTTCCTACTAATGTTTATGCACTACTGTTCTAGAGCCCGTTATTGTAACAGGTTTAATGTCTAGTTTAGTATATTTAAGGACCCCAGGCTAGTTTTGCGGGAGATGTTTCTGGGGAAGCTGATCTCCCTGCATGGGTGGCCCTCACGTTCGTCTGATTTCTTCTTGTCTTCTTGTCTCATAACAAAGCTATACACACACCAACCTCAAAACCTTGAAGCCCTCACGAAATCCCCAGGAAATCCCTGCTATTCCCTTTCAAATGGCCATGCAAGTTATGCGAGAATTCAGAAATCATCTCAAAGAGTGTATCGCTAATGATGGCCACCACCTTCAAGACATCATTTTTAAAACACACTAAAAAATCTATTTTGTATACCCTTTCTTGTGCCGTAATGAAATTTATTTTATCTTGTAGCGTTTTTGTAGAATAAATGTTTGAAATGTCCATCCATCCATCCATTCTCTTCCGCTTATCCGAGGTCGGGTCGCGGGGGCAGCAGCTTAAGCAGAGAGGCCCAGACTTCCCTCTCCCCGGCACTTCTTCCAGCTCTTCCGGGAGAATCCCAAAGGCGTTCCCAGGCCAGCCGGGAGACATAGTCCCTCCAGCGTGTCCTGGGTCTTCCCCGGGGCCTCCTCCCGGTTGGACGTGCCCGGAACACCTCACCAGGGAGGCGTCCAGGAGGCATCCTGATCAGATGCCCGAGCCACCTCATCTGACTCCTCTCGATGCGGAGGAGCAGCGGCTCTACTCTGAGCCCCTCCCGGATGACTGAGCTTCTCACCCTATCTTTAAGGGAAAGCCCAGACACCCTGCGGAGGAAACTCATTTCAGCCGCTTGTATTAGCGATCTCGTTCTTTCGGTCACTACCCATAGCTCATGACCATAGGTGAGGGTAGGAAAGTAGATCGACTGGTAAATTGAGAGCTTTGCCTTACGGCTCAGCTCCTTTTTCACCACGACAGACCGATGCAGAGCCGCATCACTGCGGATGCCGCACCATCCGCCTGTCGATCTCACGCTCCATTCTTCCCTCACTCGTGAACAAGACCCGAGATACTTGAACTCCTCCATTTGGGGCAGGATCTCTCCCCCAACCCTGAGAGGGCACTCCACCCTTTTCCGGCTGAGGACCATGTCTCGGATTTGGAGGTGCTGATTCTCATCCCAGCCGCTTCACACTCAGCTGCAACCGATCCAGAGAGAGCTGAAGATCACGGCCTGATGAAGCAAACAGGACAACATCATCTGCAAAAAGCAGTGACCCAATCCTGAGTCCACCAAACCGGACCCCTTCAACACCCTGGCTGCGCCTAGAAATTCTGTCCATAAAAGTTATGAACAGAATCGGTGACAAAGGGCAGCCCTGGCGGAGTCCAACTCTCACTGGAAGCGGGCTCGACTTACTGCCGGCAATGCGGACCAAGCTCTGACACCGTTGTACAGAGACCGAACAGCTCTTATCAGGGGTCCGGTACCCCATACTCCCGAGCACCCCCACAGGATTCCCGAGGGACACGGTCGAATGCCTTTTCCAAGTCCACAAAACACATGTAGACCGGTCGGGCAAACTCCCATGCACCCTCCAGGACTCTGCTAAGGGTGAAGAGCTGGTCCACTGTTCCGCGACCAGGGCTAAAACCACACTGTTCCTCCTGAATCCGAGGTTCACTATCCGACGGACCCTCCTCTCCAGAACCCCCGAATAGACTTTTCCAGGGAGGCTGAGGAGTGTGATCCCTCTATAGTTGGAACACACCCTCCGGTCCCCCTTTTTAAAGAGGGGGACCACCACCCCGGTCTGCCAATCCAGAGGCACTGTCCCGATGTCCATGCGATGTTGCAGAGGCGTGTCAACCAAGACAGTCCTACAACATCCAGAGCCTTAAGGAACTCGGTATCTCATCCACCCGGGGCCCTGCCACCACGGAGTGTTTTGACCACCTCGGTGACTTCAGTCCCAGAGATGGGAGAGCCCACCTCAGAGTCCCCAGGCTCTGCTTCCTCGTGGAAGGCATGTTAGTGGGATTGAGGAGGTCTTGAAGTACTCCTCCCACCGACCCTAGCGTCCCGAAGTGAGGTCAGCAGCGCACCATCCCCACTATATACGGTGTTGACACTGCACTGCTTCCCCTCCTGAGGCGCGGACGGTGGACCAGAATCTCCTCGAAGCCGTCCGAAGTCGTTCTCCATGGCCTCTCCAAACTCCTCCCATGCCCGAGTTTTGCCTCAGCAACAACCGGCAGCGTTCGCTTGGCCTGCGGTACCTATCAGCTGCCTCCAGAGACCCACAGGACAAAAAGTCCTATAGGACTCCTTCTTCAGCTTGACGGCATCCCTCACGCCGGTGTCCACCAACGGGTTCGGGATTGCCGCCACGACAGGCACCGACCCCCTTGCGGCCACAGCTCCGGTCAGCCGCCTCAACAATAGAGGCACGGAACATGGCCCATTCGGACTCAATGTCCCCACCTCCCTCGGGGCGTGGTTGAAGTTCTGCGGAGGTGGGAGTTGAAGCTTCTTCTGACAGGGACTCTGCCAGCCGTTCCCAGCAGACCCTCACAACACGTTTGGGCCTACCAGGTCTGACCGGCATCTTCCCCCACCATCGAAGCCAACTCACCACCAGGTGGTGATCAGTTGACAGCTCCGCCCCTCTCTTCACCCGAAAGTGTCCAAGACATATGGCGCAAGTCCGGCGACCGACCACAAAGTCGATCATCGACCTGAGGCCTAGGGTGTCCTGGTGCCAAGTGCACATATGAACACCCTTATGCTTGAACATGGTGTTCGTTATGGACAATCCATGACAAGCACAGAAGTCCAGTAACAAAACACCGCTCGGGTTCAGATCGGGGGGACCATTCCTCCCAATCACGCCCTTCCAGGTCTCACTGTCATTGCCCACGTGAGCATTGAAGTCTCCCAGCAAAGCGAGGGAATCCCAGAAGGTATGCCCTCTAGCAACCCTCCAGAGACTCCAAAAGGGTGGATACTCCAAACTGCTGTTGGCATACGCACAAACAACAGTCAGGACCCTTCCCCACCGGCGAGGGGAGGCCACCCTCTCGTCCACCGGGGTAAACCCCAATGCACAGGCTCCGGGTCGGGGGCAATAAGTATGCCCACACCTGCTCGGCGCCTCTCACCGGGGGCAACTCCAGAGTGGTAGAGAGTCCAGCCCCTCTCAAGGAGATTGGTTCCAGAGTCCAAGCTGTGCGTCGAGGTGAGTCCGACTATATCTAGCCGGAACCTCTCGTCCTCGCGCACTAGCTCAGGCTCCTTCCCTTCAGAGAGGTGACATTCCACGCCCCAAGAGCCAGTTTCTGTAGCCGAGGATCAGACCGCCAAGGTCCCCGCCTTCGGCCACCACCCAACTCACATTGCACACAACCTCCTTGGCCCCTCCCTTAGGTGGTGAGCCCATGGGGAGTGTTTGAAATGTGGTACTTCTTTTTAGCTCAACCTGTACTTTACTGCATTTATGGAACGGATTAAAAGCTGGTAAAAACAAATGCATTAGTAAATAAATACATTGTGAACTGTAAGGGGTCTTCTCAAGTTGTCCTTGAACCCAAACGACGCCCAAGGAGGGCAAAAAGTATAAAAAAAAATGTATTTACTAAAGGGTAAGTTTAAATATATGCTTGTTCTTTTAGTTTCATATGCATGTCCTTCAATATATATTCATCGTTTTAAAGATAAATAAAAATGGCTAAAGGCAGAATTACTTCTTATAAGCTGAAGAATAAAATTGAAGCCATATTTAAAAAAGTGAATTTGTGACCCAATTTTTTTTTTTTTTTATCTAATTTTATGTTACATAAAATTAGATAAAAATTTTATCTAAAATGTCTTTACTTCAGAGTTTTGCATTTCAAAATATTGGCCCTTTTTGAGGTGTTGCATGTCAGATTTTACTAGAAGGCAAAATTACACTGTACAATTTGTGTTTATAATACCTTCTTCTTCTTCTTTTCGGCTGCTCCCGCTAGGGGTTGCCACAGCAGATCATCTTCTTCCATATCTTTCTGTCCTCTGCATCTTGTTCTGTTACACCCATCACCTGCATGTTCTCTCTCACCACATCCATAAACCTTCACATAGGCCTTCCTCTTTTCCTCTTCCCTGTCAGCTCTATCCTTAGCATCCTTCTCCCAATATACCCAGCATCTCTCCTCTGCACATGTCCAAACCAACGCAGTCTTGCCTTTCTGACTTTGTCTCCAAACAGTCCAACTTGAGCTGACGCTCTAATGCACTCATTTACCAATCTTTTTATTAAACCTATAATCTTATAAACATCTAGATGTTTAAGAGACATGTCAACTCTTGCACAAAATGATGCAGAATGTAATTCAGCATCTTTATGGGTCATACATAGTCCCAGATAACTGCAGATGAACTCAAAAGATCTGCAGGATAAATTCAGAAAGCTGTTCCTGTCCTATATCCAGCCACCTCCATCTACTGTGCTCTGCTTGTTACCAAAAGCCATTACAGCAACAATCGACACATGTATCCACCTAATGCTTATCTTTCTGTGGTTGAAAAACATTCTTGGATTGCCCTCTGTTCACTTCCATAATGCAATAAGCATAAAATAAGTGTTTTGTTTTTTTTCCTCATATATTCATTCCCACTATCCTGTTGTAAAATGCCTTTATAAGTGTGCTGGGCATGTATGGTACAGGGCATAGTTCTGCATGATCTGGCACAAATTATGAACCAGCCAAGCATCAAGTGCCCAGGCATTGCAGTATATACCACACTCACTCGTTCTGGGCCTTTTTATACTATATTACACTACTTTTCGGCACTCACACAGTGTGTTTTTTAACTTGTTTCAGCATTACTATAATACTACTAAGAAATTGTCTGCAAACTTTTTATTTTACATTGACCACATTTCACTAGGTATATATGGTAACTCACTTGTGCTTTTTTAAGAATATCTAAGGCATAAATCTATACTCATGCTGAATGACTTTAAGTTTACTTTTTTCTCTTCATCAGTTTATCCATCCATTATTTCTTACTAATCTAAGATATTTGACTAAAATGTTGTCACTCTTCCTTATATTAAGTATATTTTTCTTTTTTACAGAATGATACTGTCGGTGCTGTTTGGCCTCTTGTTTGGTAAAGATGGATACTATGTTGCCTTAGCTTGGACTTCTTGTGCCCTAATGTTTTTTATTGTAAGTAGAAAATAAAAAAGAACAGGTTTAACAATAATTGAATTATTATTAAATTAACTTTGACATGTGTTCAATACCAGAAAATGGAACTAAGGAATCCTATTTATGGCATTATTATGTGTAATTACTCAAAGGCAGCAGAGCAGGTTGTGTTAGTGGTTCACAGCAGTTGAATTTCAGTTCACTTCTTGCTATGAAAGCATTTCTCATGTTCTGGATGTTCATCAGGCCAAAGTAAGATGAATTGTCTACACATGGAGGAAACTCGGTCACTGCTGTGTCAAGGAGTTGGAACATTGACTCTGCCCAGCTAACACATGTACATTTGGTAAAGTCTGGAAAATATTACTAGTAAATGGCTCCCATCTGTTTAAGACATACATTTGTACTAAAATCTGCTGCTTTAGAGAAGCTTAAGGGTATGTTAAAGACCTCTACTATCCTGAACAGACACTTTTCTCTCTTCTACGCTAGCTTAGATGTAGTGATAAATGTATACCTTGTATTTTGCCCAGTATTCACCTTCCATTCTGTTACAAAGTTGAACAGAACAGGTCATAATACAATTACTGTATTTACGCGTGTACCACACACACATTTTTCCCAAAAATAAGCATTAGAAAATCAGGTGCGCGTCATACACGAGGAAATGTAATTCTGTAATGTTTACTTCTTCTGCTTGGGCTCTCTCGCTCGCTCGCAAACTCTCTCTTGCTCGCCTACTCATGCTCTCTCTCTTGCTCATGCACTCGTGCTCGCTCATGTTCTCTCGCTCGCTTGCTCGCGCTCTCACTCAACAGCGCTGTCTCTCTCTCTAAACGCTTCCTATACAATCACGACACGCGTCGTACATGGGGCAAAACTTTTTTTGCGATTTTCTTTATAAAAATTAGGGTGTGTGTCTTACATGACAGCATGTGGTACACGAGTAAATATGGTAGTTACTTTTATAATGTAATAATGGTGTGTTTCAAACAATAGAACACGTAACCAATGCTATGTTACTAGTGTTGAAAACTGACTCTTCTCATTGTGGTATACTAGGCCAAGATCATTCTGGGTAGAATTGTGAGGAGTATTTTGTTTTTTTCTTTTGTGAGGTTGTAATTAACATTAAATTATAGAACAGACAATGAAGCTTAATGAATAAGATTATTTGTGAAACATAACAGACACTCTCTGAACTTGTTTTATCATACTATATAACTTAATAGAAGTACAAAGGTTTAGGTTTATATTGTTAAAAACATGAAATCAAAGAATACAATGAATTCATATCTAAGAAAAAAATCAGTTTTGAAAGCACTAGAGACCTGGCTCAATGGTTTTGTTATTGTGTATAATTTGAATTTTTTTTTTTTAATTTAAGGTGCGTTCCCTACGAATGAAAATCCTGTCCACAGTGTCTTCTGAAGGCATGGTCAGCTATAATGCCAAAAATCAAATTCGTCTTTACATCACGATGGCCACAGCTCTCTTCCAGCCTGTAATAATCTACTGGCTGACCTTTCATCTAATCAGATGAGGTTCAATACTGGACTTGACTCTGTGGGTCATTAACATGGGATTGTCCCAAAAGAAGAGCGTTGTTTTGTTTCATCAGTAGTAAAATGTGGAACAAGTGTTTTTCACCACAAAAGTGCCAAAAGAAAGATTTTATTAGAAAGTATTGGAAACCATGGTGTGCTTGAATATAAGGCGATATCTACAATAAAGGACTACATTGTTTAAAAACTGTTTTATGCTTTTGTTTGCCATAAACTGGTCTTTATTTAATATTTTTCAGATGTTGTTTTTTCTCATAACGGTACCTTATAAAAAATCACATTTTAAGGCAGTGACTTTGAACTGAAATTGTTGGCAAAAGTTTTGAAACATTCAAAAGTTGTAGGAATTCCAAAATGTTGTTATTTATCTATGTACTGGCAAATCAGGTTCTCTGTATTTTCTATTTAGAAAGCATGTTTTTATTTTAGTGTAATTTAAAAAAATAGTAAAAATGTATTGCAGGTAGCAGTTATGCTGAAAGCCACTCCTAAAATGTTACCAATAAATCAGTTACCCTTTGAAATATTTTCTTTTGTCAGTATGGTATGTTTTGTTGTGATCATTATATACATTAACCCAATATGTTAAAAGTCTGTACCATTTTTAGGAATCTGAGAAGTGAAAAAAGAAAAGCAGATAGATGCTTGTTTGGGTGTGTATTTGCTTATAATGCTCAGTATCGCACATTCTGATAAGTGTGAATTTTCAGTACCTTTTAGTGCAAAGGGCTTGTGAAATACTTTGGTTATGCTTTCATACAATAAACAGTTTAATACTTTCTCTGTGTACATCTTGAACTATGATTACCTATGTATTATTTGTGAAATGTATAAGAGCAGCATGTCTATTCATTCAAATTACTATTAATATATCACCAGGGAGATATACAGGATGCATTACTTCTCTCCGATGGATGTGTTTTGTTAAACATCTGGGCCTCATTTTAACATTTATTGGGGTTTATACAGGGGAAGTATGTAGAACTTGCTGTACGCGTAGTTTTATGCATCTGGATTTTTTGTGCATACGCACATTTCTGCTTTAGTACGAGGTCCCTGATTTTTTTTTTTTTTTAGCTTGTGGTAGTTCAGCCTCGGCACAGACAGACTCTGACACAATGTTCCAAAAACATACACTTTTAATTATAAAATTCCAACACACAACACCTTTTTTCCTGTCCTTTTGTCTCCCTTCCAGACTTCTCCTGCCGCCTTTCCACCTCTCCTACCGAGCATTGCCTTCTTCCTCCCAACTCAACTCTCTCACTTGGAGGAGGCGACCTCTTTCATAATCACCTACAGTGGTGTGAAAAACTATTTGCCCCCTTCCTGATTTCTTATTCTTTTGCATGTTTGTCACACAAAATGTTTCTGATCATCAAACACATTTAACCATTAGTCAAATATAACACAAGTAAACACAAAATGCAGTTTTTAAATGATGGTTTTTATTATTTAGGGAGAAAAAAAAAATCCAAACCTACATGGCCCTGTGTGAAAAAGTAATTGCCCCCTGAACCTAATAACTGGTTGGGCCACCCTTAGCAGCAATAACTGCAATCAAGCGTTTGCGATAACTTGCAATGAGTCTTTTACAGCGCTCTGGAGGAATTTTGGCCCACTCATCTTTGCAGAATTGTTGTAATTCAGCTTTATTTGAGGGTTTTCTAGCATGAACCGCCTTTTTAAGGTCATGCCATAGCATCTCAATTGGATTCAGGTCAGGACTTTGACTAGGCCACTCCAAAGTCTTCATTTTGTTTTTCTTCAGCCATTCAGAGGTGGATTTGCTGGTGTGTTTTGGGTCATTGTCCTGTTGCAGCACCCAAGATTGCTTCAGCTTGACTTGACGAACAGATGGCCGGACATTCTCCTTCAGGATTTTTTGGTAGGCAGTAGAAAATTATGGTTCCATCTATCACAGCAAGCCTTCCAGGTCCTGAAGCAGCAAAACAACCCCAGACCATCACACTACCACCACCATATTTTACTGTTGGTTTGATGTTCTTTTTCTGAAATGCTGTGTTCCTTTTACGCCAGGTGTAACGGGACATTTGCCTTCCAAAACGTTCAACTTTTGTCTCATCAGTCCACAAGGTATTTTCCCAAAAGTCTTGGCAATCATTGAGATGTTTAATTGGCAAAATTGAGACGAGCCCTAATGTTCTTTTTGCTTAACAGTGGTTTGCGTCTTGGAAATCTGCCATGCAGGCCGTTTTTGCCCAGTCTCTTTCTTATGGTGGAGTCGTGAACACTGACCTTAATTGAGGCAAGTGAGACCTGCAGTTCTTTAGATGTTGTCCTGGGGTCTTTTGTGACTTCTCGGATGAGTCGTCTCTGCGCTCTTGGGGTAATTTTGGTCGGCCGGCCACTCCTAGAAAGGTTCACCACTGTTCCATGTTTTTGCCATTTGTGGATAATGGCTCTCACTGTGGTTCGCTGGAGTCCCAAAGCTTTAGAAATGGCTTTATAATCTTTACCAGACTGATAGATCTCAATTACTTCTGTTCTCATTTGTTACTTGAATTTCTTTGGATCTTGGCATGATGTCTAGCGTTTGAGGTGCTTTTGGTCTACTTCTCTGTGTCAGGCAGCTCCTATTTAAGTGATTTCTTGACTGAAACAGGTGTGGCAGTAATCAGGCCTGGGGGTGGCTACGGAAATTGAACTCAGGTGTGATACACCACAGTTAGGTTATTTTTTAACAAGGTGGCAATTACTTTTTCACACAGGGCCATGTAGGTTTGGATTTTTTCTCCCTAAATAATAAAAACCATCATTTAAAAAGTGCATTTTGTGTTTACTTGTGTTATATTTGACTAATGGTTAAATGTGTTTGATGATCAGAAACGTTTTGTGTGACAAACATGCAAAAGAATAAGAAATCAGGAAGGGGGCAAATAGTTTTTCACACCACTGTAGATTTGCTCCAGGTGCTTTCTGATGATTTTCCAGCGGCACTTCCTGGTGTGGCGGAAGTGCCGAGTGAGCACCCGAAAGCACCCCGGGTGTCCCTGGAATCTCTTCTGCCAGCACTTCCCGGTGTAGTAGAAGTGCTGACACCCAGGGCTCCACAGTCCTCCAGGCGCCCAACTGTGGTGGCCACGGGCCCCAGTGGGGTTGAGCTTCCATGCTCCGTTCCCATAGTCCACCCTCTTGTGGCCTAGGGGAGGTATAATCCCTCTCCTGGGGCCTTATGTATAACGCCGTGCATAGAACTCGCACTATAACATGGCGTAAGCACAAAAGCCGAAATGTGTTTACGCACAGAAAAATCCAGATGCAGGAATCTGTGCGTACTCCAACTTCCACGTTCTTCCGCTACATAAATCCCGATCAGCGTGAAAACTAACGCTCGTGCACGCCAGCATTATGTAACGCCCCAACTCCTCCCAGAATTACGCCTCTTTGAATATGCAAATCAATATAAATCGCCCTTAAGTGCAGCCTTCTGTGAAAAGACAATGGGAAAAGCACGGGAGAAAATATAAGAATTTCAGCGAATACCAAGTGGAGGCAAAGGAAAAACATACTATTTGTTCAAATAAACCGTGGTATAGTCAACAAAAGGAAGTTGATCGAGTGGCATAGCGTGTTGGAGAAACATGAAAGCTCACATTCACAAAATCGCACAGTGCCGGAAATAAAAAAGAAGTCACATATCAAAGTTGCCGTGAAAAGCCGAGTTGTAGCCCACTGACTGAGTGTCATATGAAAACTTATTAGGGTACAGAGAAAAAAAGGCACACAGTGGGGAAAAAGCACGAAATGTCAACTTCAATCTCGACATTTCCACTTTAATCACGTAGTTTATTTTGTCATTAAAGTAGAACATCATAAACTTCATTTTAAAATCGTTTAATTAACCAGTTTCTCAAAATTACATCGTAATTAAAGTAGCACGTTAAATGCTTTGTTTTGTACTTGATATTCTACTCGTATGTGATCTATGTGTGTGAATCACTACTTGCTTCTTAAACTGGCTCTCTTCCTCCAACTGGACACAGAGTCCATTACATTTGTGATATTACAGCTCTCTGAATAACTAAAATACTGAGATATATACGTGATGTCATTTTCATGATGATAGGAGTTAAAGCACGTTATTAAACATGTGTTTCATTTCGATGAAATAATTTATTGCAGCAGTACTCAGCGGCGGTGTTCTGACGATTTGTCCTACTTTGTCGAAGTATCCTACTGTAGTTTATTGTAAGTCGTAACATTAAACTTATAACGTTATATCATGTCATCATTTAACATGTTGTATTTAGAAGTCGTCTATCAAATTTATGGAAATGTTAACATTTCTCAATTTATTCTATATGCATCATTTAATGCCTGAAAGAGACACAGCCTGATGCAAAGATTTCACAAGACGGTCATTACTCGTGCATGGATACAATGGTCTGTACAAGATTAAAAGTCACACATGCAAAATATACAACTTATAAAATGTTGACAGTAAATCCCTATGCAGTAAACTGTAATAAATGCATTAATTTAGTAAGGCTAAGTTGCGTAATTTTGGTCTGCGCATGCGTAGTATCACTGAGAAGATCATTTCGATGGGTAGGATGTTTCGTTAGAACAGCGACTCTAGGCTTGTGGTGGCACTGGGCAGAGGAAGAATCGGTGGCTCCTTCGCCCGCCAATGTCATGCACGGTGGATGGCCACGTCCGTTGCAGACACTGCATAGCCGCCTTGTGCTCATGACGCAAGCATTTAACTTTTGCCGAAATTTGTCGCTGCATTTTTTGCTGTGTTGTTATTTTCTCTTTCTGTTTTATATTCAATATATATTGGCGTAGCCGTCACTGCAGTCAGTGCTTTCCTTTACCCAAGTAACCGATCGCCATACAATCAGCTCTGTAATAGACATTAAGCCATCTGTAAGCTTAGCGCCGATTCTTCAAAACATTTAAAGAACATTGAAATATCTTCGTAGTACATGTGTAATTATTCTATCCTTAAAGACACTCCCAGTGAAGAATATAGATTATTTAAATGAAGTTAAAGTTTTATCTGTATAATTTAACAAACATATTTTGCTGCATTTCACCTTAAAAATGATATCGTCATCATATGTAAATACGCGCTTTATAAAGTGGCTCAGGTTGTGCAATATTATAACTGTAGTGCAAGTTTACAGTGAGGTGATTGTACTTATAAGTACAAACAGTTCTACAAGGAGCACTTGATTGACTGCATTTAACGTTCATGGGATTAAATTGTTTCTGAACCGCGAGGTCTGTACAGGAAAGGCTTTAAAACGTTTTGCAGTGGCTGAGACAGCATGTCCTTAATGCCGTATACCGATAATTCTCTTTCCGATCAGCTGCTGCTGTGATTCACACTCAGATACAGTGATATAAATACTCCGAGTGGTGCAGTGAGAGTAATATGGGAAAAGATGATCCGCTGTGGCAACTCCTAACAGGAGCATCTGAGAAAAGAAGAAGAAAAATAAGAAGAGGAGGTGCAGTGAGAGTAACAATGCTAAATCAGTTATGGTATTTGGAATACTATGGCTGTTCCCTGGACCATTATATTGTTACGAGTTAATTACAATCAGATACATTACACTAATAAACAATATGCGGTTAGTTTCTGTGTATTTATAAAGCCGCGTCATTAAAATAATGAGTAATCACACAGGAACAGTACCATTGCTTTGACGCTGGGTGCCACCAGTTTGCAAAACCGAGCGGAGAACTTGCGTATGACAAGGCATGAGGTACCGTGGAAAAGTGCGTGGCTTTACGCCAAGTGTAGGTTTTATACATCGCGATTTAAACGTGGAAAAGTTCTTACGCAACATTTTTGTGCGTACGCACCGTTTATACATGAGGCCCCTGGTCCTTCTAGGCATCGCAGCCTGGTATGGGTCCTGACCGTCTGCCACAAGCTGCAGGCCAATATAAACAAAACTGGCCTCAGTAAGAACTGTGCCTTATCAAGACAGGCCTGTAGTGAGTTTGGCGGGTGGTACTTTGCACTGTTGTGTATATTTTGAGCAGAGCACCACTAACAATTCCTAAGCAAGGAGGCAGAAGCAAAATCTTTTTCAGGTATAGATTTATAACAGTTTGAAATTAAGAAGTTAAAAAGGTCCTAGAAAACCAGTGATTGGATAACTTCCCATTGTGATCACTGCCTGAATCTCATGCTTGGAGACTGATTGAGTTAAAACCTTTTGCAGTATTTTGTTGCTTTAATCCACATTTGTCCAAATCAGTAACGTTCATTTTCTACAGTGCTCGTCACTGAGCACAGGTTACAGGTATAACATAGCAATAGTAAAGTACAAAAACATAAAATGGTAGCAGAAACAAATCCAGGCAAATGAAGTGTAATAGGAAAGAATTGACTCCAACAAAATCAAAAAGAGTTGGGAAATTTCCCCGTATAACGTCCAGTGGACTTGATGAAAAAATAATTGAGAATAGGATCAAAAAACCAAAGCATTTGACAAAATACAGCACTGAAATGGACATATTTATACAAAATGGTGACCGGATGTGATGTGGCAAGAGATTATGTGAAAACTGTAGGACAGAAGTGACATCATCATGGTGGAAATCGAAAGTGGCGTTGTCACAATGAGCCGGAATTAACATCATCTTCAGGAGTTGGAAGCGGAAATGCGGTTGAACGGCCATTTTGAGAACCCAGAAATGGTGGAGGTAAGTGAATGGGATCGTTTATTTTTCTTCTTTGGGTCTGGTGAAAGAGAGAGAGAGACACGTTACTACCCGAAATCAACCCTTCATCTCGCAATAGATCACTCACCTTATGGCTTGTTGACTGCCTCCTAAGTGCATGTGTGTGACACAGAGGAGTCAGCACCTTCAACAGGACTGCTACCTTTATACAGTTTGTCCAACTGACAGCGAAATAAAGTAAAACTCAAATTAACAGCTTTCTGAGGAGTCAATGGCCCTTTGTAACAGGTCACACATCGGCTTCTCATTCTTCCCTTTCACACTGAACATGCAGTACAAATCACATTAAAATATGATGGTGTGATCGCAGGGTCAGTAACTGCTGAGATTCTCCATCATTGTGACAACTCACTCCATAAACTGGATGCTTGAAAACCGCAGTGACACCTTGAGAATGGAAAAGATGCTCTAAAAATAAAATATTTTATTATTAATCTTTCTCTTGGCTTTAAATGTGGCATCTCTTCGACTAATGGGTAAATATTAACTTAAAACTGTGCCCACTCCATCGTTGTACATATCCTTGAGATATGTAGATGCTACTATAATATATATATTAAAATATAGGCATTAGTAACTTCATTTAAATCATTGGGGCCAAAGCCATTTTAGGTTTGAAGGTCAGAAGGCTTACTTTGAAACCACGTCAAAGGTAACTGGAAACAAAAGCAGACCTAAGAGGCTGAGTTATATGGTTGTACTTCGGTCACACCTGAGGTATGCATCATAAAACAGTCTGTAAACATTTTATTTACTATGCTGTTATTGATTAAAAAATATTATCTTGATCTTGAAATACTGTTTTATATTTAAGAGTTATGACATGCTCTCTGTTAATAGCTGCTTATAATGATTCTGTTCCATGCAAATGTTTGGACAATAGTTCGTATTTTGTTGACATTTTAAGTAAAAACTAGTAAGTGCAAGTTTGACAGCAAACAGATACAAAAATGTCATTTTTATGGAATTGTTAATGTATAGTGTTAATATGTAAAATGAATACATTAATAAAAGAGTAAGTGTGGCATTTGCAAGCACCGTTTCGTTTGTAAGGTCTCAGAACTCGTTCATTTGGTCGCTAATCTGGTCTGTCTCGGCTCATCTCGTTTACTCAAGAATTGTCGGCCGATGATCTTTCCAGAGCTCAGTACATTCTTTGACGTTGCGCAACACTCAACAACTATGGGCCGTGCTAAGCTACCGACTGAATATCTGATAAGTAAATATAACAGATGTACACAAAGCCAGAGAAAGAGATACAAAGATATGAACGTGTTTCTAGTTAGCAATGCATACAGTCTGACATGTCATTAAGAAAACAGCAGTTAAGGTAGAACGTGGAGGTCAAGGCAAGATCTGGAAATCTCAAAGAATAGCTTGTATATGTGCGTGAAGGCAAAGCCAAACTCCCATGTGATTGCCAAGGACCTACAGACACTTTTAGCTGAGGAAGGTATGGTGGTGTGCTTCTCTACTGTACATAACCATGACCTTCATGGAAGAGTCAACAGAAGGTAACCTTACCTAGGATTAAATCACAAAAACGTACTATGTAGATGATGTTTTGTCTACTTGAGATGGAACCTTTTGGGAACCAACTGCTGTGGATATGTAAATTTGAATTTCTTGGTGTCAATGACAAAAGGAGTGTTTGGAGCGGGGAAGAAAACAGCAGCGTTTGAAACAAAAAATTTGTTGACAAGGTTTGCAGTTTAAGTCTGAGGATGGCTGATCTGTTATGCTTTGGGGATGTGTGGCCGGTAACGGCACAGGAAATATCGTGCAAGTACAATGAATGCATTTCACCGAAGCTGAAATAAGAAAGGCTTCGACAACAATACAAAGATCCAAAAACACACTCTGCAGTCTGCTATGCAGGACCTCAAGAGACAAACACAAGATGAAGGTTTTGGAGTGTCCCCTGACGTGAATATCATTGAAAAGCTGTGGGTGCTGTAGATCTTATATGTGCTGTGCATGCAGGACCGCCTGAGAATATCTCATGGCTAGAAGTGATCTGCAAGGAGAAAGGGGGGAAACTTCCAAAACAAGACTCATAGTGTGCAAAAAAGACATATCTTCAAGCTGTGATTTTTGATAAAGGAGGTATTATTAACTATTGGCTTAGTAGGGTGCCCAATCTTTTGCAAATGCCACATTTTTTTTTTTTTAGTCCATCAAAATAAATGGTAGCTGTCCATGAATATTGTTTTAGTGTGTTTGCTGTCAACGTTTACTACTTTGCACTTCAAATATCAACAAAATGTGTCGTTTTGCCAGGGGTGTCCAAACTTTTGCATGGAACTGTAGCTGAAGTATTAGCTGTACTTGTTAATTCTAGTGATCATCTTTGTAAGAAATCTGTGTATTGACAACGATCTGTGAGTAAAGCGTAGCAGTAGTCCATTCTGTCTGAAATAAATACATAAATGACATCTCCTGCGTCTAGCAAAAAATTATCTAAATTCCTTAGCTCTAAAAATGGGTCAAGGAAAGTTCAGTAATGTGAGTGTCAAATGAGAGCTTAGTGTCAAGATAACGTCTCTTTCACATCGCGATTTAGTACAAGGAATGGACCTGTGAGTTAAACAGTGACAGTTATGTCTTAATGTCTGCCAACTTCCCCCTCACCTAACAGACTCTCTCTGTTTATTCCATGTATAAAGTCACATCACTGGCGTCGTTATTTAAAGATGCAATGGGAGACGTGTCATTATCTCTGCTCTAATTGGTGATGTTACTGTATATTCATTCACCACGGTGACATATTGATGAGAGCATGCAAGTAAGAATCTTACTGCACTATGTGCATGGGACAAAAATGATTAAGTATATGCAAACAAATATATAGAAATACATATAGATGCAGATAACTGCCGCCTGCATAAAAGTTAATTTGAATGTTATGGTCTCCTCCTAAAACAAAAGTAGTGCCAGTACTGAGCTCCATGGGACACCAACTCAAGCGTCATAACATAAAGCTAAACTCTTCCCAACATGCTTCACTGAATCGAGGCCAAAGAGTTTTATGGGCAAGTTTCCTTTTGTCACTGGCAGTGTCACATAATTAAATATTGTAAATTTATTGTCATACAAGACAGTGTAGCGAATAATACAAAAAATCTTGAGTGTAAAACTTTGAGAAAAATAGAAAGCCACATCAGACAGAAAATAGAACTATGGCAGTTAATGTGCTCAGGCCTCGCAGAGTCTGCTGCCCTCAAGCACTGCCTCAGATGTGCTCAGACACTCCATTGAGTACAATCAGGCTGCTGCTGCTATACCATGCATGTCAGTTGTGCAATAAAATCAATTTCATTTTTTTTTTATTTGCTTATTTACTACCAAAACTGAAGATGTTTTAGCCTTTAGGGAAAAATAACTTAACCAGAAAAATGTAGAGAAAGCCACACAAATGTCAGATGTGTCACTAAGCATTAGCCATGAAAGTTATAGCCAATCCATGGAAAAGCAACCACTCGCTGGCACAAACCAGTAAGACGAATGCAGCTGCAACAAGCATTCGATGGCAAGTCTATCATCGCTAGCTGTCCTTTATGCGGTGACTCCTTCATCACGTACAGCTCATTGTGAGACCTGCTGTCCACGGGGCTTGTTTAGCGACCGAGTATTCTGCCTAGGGGAGGTGGCGGGGCCCTCCTCATTCATGTGCCCGCCTCTGTCACTCTACCTCTTGCAATGTGTTGGAGTGCACCTTGCCTCCACGTAGCTAGTGATACCTGTTTGTTCAGCAGACATTATCATCTACAGATAGTTAAGGAGTAACGTATGGTGTTTCAACGTTGTGTCTCTTCATCTGTGTCATTAGCACAACGTTGTTGTTAGGCGGCAGTGGAGTTTGCTGCTCACAGGTCGTTTGTTGTGAGAAGTGTGGTGCATGCAAGTGCCAAAAACATGTAAAAGTGCATGCACGTGCCATCTAGTAGGCAGAACAGACTGCTTCATACACACACTCACAGGTCTTTCATTTAAATATTGACACCAGATGTCCACAACACACATGGTTTATTTACAGTATTTCTATTTACAGTGCCCCAGTGCCCAGTTCCACAGACTCACACAACTATTCAGTCCTCTCCTCTCTTTGGCCGCCTCCACTCCTCTCTCAGAAGCTCCATCTTCCTCCTCCCGACTCTGGCTCCCCGAATGGAGTGAGGCAGCCCCTTTTTATAATGCCCTGGATGTGCTCCAGGTGCTCTGAGATGGTCTTCTGGCAGAACTTTCTGGTGTGGCAGAAGTGCTGCCCTTTGTGGAAAAATAAAAATCAGTTATTGATCAAATCTGGTGTGTGTGACAAGGGCCACGAGAAGTCTGTCTTGCGACAAGTGCAGCTTCTGTTTTCTGTAACGAACAAGAAGTTACAAGTGCCCAACTGATGACCTTTAAAATTGTGTAACTACTGATCCAAACAAAATTATTGTAAAGATGTAATGTCTTGAAATTCTTGTGCAACTAAAGTCATAAGGTCAAATTTTGCGCTTAGCATTATAAAAGATTTAGGACACCGACACCTGGGCGCAGATGAAGGGCAGGTGTCCTAGGACTGTGCTTCTCTGTCATTCTTACCTTTGCCTGGTGTGTATTAATAAAATATTTTTTACTAACTTTAATTATATCTCTGTCTTCAGTCACAAGAAATGACACTAGAGAAAAAGTGTCCACAGTTTTCTGGCGCCCGGACGTGGGGCAGGAGACGGCCGGCTGACTCCTCGAGCGGGAAGATCTCAGCGATCTGTCTTCTTGAAGCAGACTGCCGCTACAGTGTACACCGGCAGCAGAGTAAGCAGCTCCGATAAAAGTTAGGACTGCCCTGTCCTGAGACGACTCCTGCGTGAGGAGTCCCCGGTCTCCTTCTGGTACAACCACGGTGACTGAGAAGGATTTTCCTGACAGAGCTGACTAACACCCAGGCTGGGGTAAGTAACCCGGAGGTTTCCGTAAAAAGATAAGCTGGGGGCGGGCTTGCTGTAGAGTATAAAAGTGACCGGGAATAGTAAATGGAAAAGAAATACCTTGTTTTAGGTCACTCCTGTTGGGAAAGATAGTATAGAACACTATCCTCTGGGAATTAAAAAGGGGATTTAGGACGGGATCCGGTGCGTGGCACACCCATAAACCCGGACAAATCTATTGGACAGAGGATAGAGCATAGAATAGAAGAATAACAGGTTAAAAAAAACAAGGGGAGTAATAAAAAGTACGTACTAGAAATAAATATTTGCTTTCACCGTGCACTGTGACAGTAACGTAGGAAATAGTGTAGTATACTTCCCCTGGGAATATTAAAGGGAACGTTGGGGCGGGTGAGTGGCACACTCAGCATTCCAATAGTTCATCGGACAGGGGACGAGTAGGACAAGGATAGAAAGATAAATCTGGCACAGGGCTCGGGGGGGAAAAGCAAAGGAAAAAATGGGAATACATAACAGCAAGCCTGCCAACCGGCGCCCCAGGGTTCGAAGTCTTTTATGCTGGAAGGATTGTTTTCGGAGGATCAGCAGACGCCGCACAAAAAAGGGTCACCTAGAAAGTTAATAGAGAAAACACAGGATTGGATTTTAAAAGGGCATGTAAAAAATGGAATAAGCAGAGCGGTGGACATTAGAAGGGACAGAAGACGCAAGTGAAATTCAGGAAATTAGAAAAATATTATGTAGAAATGCACAAGGGTGTTGTATGTAGAAGTGTATGAGGATGTTGTAATAGAGGTATGTGTTATGTATGACAGATGGGAGTTGGTTATTAAAGATTGTAATTTAAAGGCAGTACAGAAATGAATTATTGGCTGCAGAAAGTTAGAACTAGAAAAAAAAAAGACCCGTTATATCCCACACTTGTTCCTCCACCACCTCCAGCGCCCACCGCACCAGAATTAAAAGATGATCCCTTGGGGTCTGGTTTCTTTGAAGAATATCATTATGATCCCTCATTACACACTGATCCGGGAATGACAAAAGTAACGTAATGGGTTCGGCAGGTGGGTTTCACGATCCTAGAACCTCCATTTCACAACGCACTAGAAGTCAAACCCTATTCCTTCAGCCCCCTAATCAAAACACCACCTTTCAATCCCCTTAAAGTCCCCCAAACCCACAGGCCCCTTATTGGAATGCCCCCTGATTGAGATCCCAGAACCCCCCCGACATGATTCAATGCAACCTGCAGGAGCTAATAACCCCACTACTGTAATGATACATCGTAACTGAGACATTCAAGAGCTGAAGGACGTTGTGTCCGAATTGCCTGATCCCAAAGTCATCGGTGTGTTTAAAAAATTCATAGAACAATTACAGCAGCTGTATGATATGTATAAGCCTAATGCCGCAGAATGGACTCAGGTGCTGTGGAGAAAGCTTGGCACCACATGGGAGACTGTCAATCATGGACAGCATAACGGAAACCCGTGGCAGTGGAACGAGGCGTTGCCTCGGGGCCGGGATGAAGGTCCCTTTATTACGCAATGGGAACATGTTAAAATAATATTAAGGACAAGTATAAGAAAGGCAGAGACTGGTCTCTTATCTCGGCTGCCAAACAGAAAAAAAAGACAGTAGATGAATGGGCACACTGAATTTAAGAGTTAATGGCAACACACTCCGGCCTTGAAAATCCAGACAACCGAACTAAAACTGCAGTTCCTCTTTTGTTTCCGGACTTAGAAGCGACATTCAAAACAAGGTATCCTGTATTAGATGAGAGGCTGCCGCGTTTGAGGAAGTAAAACGTCACGCAGCGCATGCTGAACAACAGAGCAAGCAGAAAGAGTCAGACACCCAGACAAAGCTGATTGCAGCACAAATGAACTATTACACTGGTGGGGCCACTCCCGGCAGAAGTCGTGGACGTGGAGGATTTTTCCGGGGACAAGGGTGTGGACGGGGACAAGGTAGCGGATATATGTTACCTAATCCAAGTGGATCATCCACTCAGCTGCCTCCCCTCCAGATCCAAACGCTACACCATATGCTTGTTACGGGTGTGGTGAAATGGGACACTTCTGCCGCAATTGCCCTCACAAGTGCCCACCCCCTCCTCCACCACCTGAACAATTTGATGTTTCATGGACATAGGAATCCGCAGGGATCCCCAGCCCTTCTCTTCAACTACCTTTGCTCACCCATAATTCAGAGACTGATCCATTATTGACTTTGCTGGCTGGTGAATGGCACTGAAACTGTTTTCCTCGTGGACACAGGAGCCACGCGCTCAGCCCTTTCGCTGAAGGAGGTCCCTGCCTCAAGAGATTCTTCGAGTTCAGCTGCATTCCAGTGATTCCACTTTAACACACTGATTTCTTTTAAATCAGCTCTGTCCAGTTAACCTCTTAGGAAGGGATCTCATGACAAAACTTTCTCTCTCCATTTCAATGAAATGTTTCCCCACACACCATCCTTCTTAAAGCCCTTCACTCATTTCCCTCCTGCTTGTTTCCCAATCTCCAAGCCCCTGACACCCTATTGCACTGCCCAATATTTCCCTATAGAAGTAGACACCCCTGGCTAGAATCTTTTCTTTCATCAGGTACCTGCCCGAAACCCTTCACATCCCCTGCATTTTCATTTCCCCACAAAAGCTGCTGCATTTGTACATCTTACATATTCACAGAATATTTTTACCTCATATTTCTTTAGCTAAATCAAGCACTGTCCATTGGGTGGAAATCGGATCATGGGTAGAACAATGTCTTAATAGAACAGACTGGGTACATGTTGCTTCAGGTGTTTTTGATACCTCAGACCATTTAATAACTAAAGTTGTGCTTCAAACTGATTTTTTAGTACATCGTACATTATGCTGCACTTCCCTTTCTGCGTTGTCATTGCAAACTACTTCCCTTCTTGGCTCTTAGCGCTTCCTGACTCTTTGTGGTCTCAGGGTAAAAATGATTATGGAAGGATAGCCCATTGTGAGCCTCTGGTGATCTACCCTAAATCTTCTTTCCGTCCGCACGTGCCCAGTATCCTCTGTCTCCTGAAGCAGAGGCTGGCATCTCCGCCGTACATTCCGATCTTGTGAACCGCGGTGCGATTATTCCAATTAAATATTCTCCAGTTAATTCTCCCATTTTACCTGTAAAAAAGGCTGACGGTTCATGGCGTTTTGTTCAAGACTTACGACAAGTGAATGCTGCAATCTTTCCTAGAGCTCCTATTGTACCTAATCCTTCCACTATTCTTTCTGCAATCCCTCCCTCTGCTCGTTATTTTTCAGTAATTGATTTAGCCAATGCTTTTTTCTCTATCCCCGTACACCCTGACTCGCAATTCTGGTTTGCTTTTACTTTTCGAAGCCGCCGTTGGACATGGACTGTCATGCCTCAGGGATATACTGAAGCCCCTTGTGTGTATGGACAAGCGCTTGCTCAAAATTTAGAAGGGTTCTGGCCGGACCGAGGTAGTACATTAATACAGTATGTAGATGATATTATGTTATGCAGTGCTACTGAAGAAGATTGTGCAAGATACTAAAAACTACTGCAGTTTCTGGGGGACAATGGACATAAAGTTTCAAAGGCTAAATTGCAATTAATTCAAACAACTGTACAATATTTAGGTCATGACATCACAAATGGAATAAGAGCTCTCTCTAGCGATCGCATTAACACCATTCAAAATCTTCCCAGACCTGTCACAAAACAACAGGTTATGTCTGTATTGGGCATTCTGGGTTACTGCCGGCAATGGATTTTGAATTTCACTGAAAGAGCACAGCCGTTACAAAATTTAGCAAACACCCCTGGCCTTCCTCTTTCTGGTCAGGTGCAATGGTCCGAGCAGGCTGAGAAGGCTCTCTGTGACTTAAAAAATGCACTTTCGGTGGCACCAGCCTTGGGCCTTCGGACTTTTCTCGTCCCTTTACTCTGTTCGTGGACGAAAAGGGGGGATATATGAATGCAGTTTTAACACAATTACATGGGGATAAACAAAGGCCAATAGCTTATTTTTTAAAAATTGGATCCTGTGGCCGCAGCACTTCCGCCTTGCCTTAGGGCTGTGGCTGCCACAACAGAAGCTGTGCTAGCCAGTACAGATATAGTGCTCATGAGCCCCCTAACAGTAAAGGTGCCTCACGCTGTACATTCCATTTTAGTACAGGCTAAGACCTCCCATCTCACTACTGCTAGGGCAATACACTAATTGCCATACAGAAATAACAAAGGTTGTAAAGCCTCGAGTAGATCTACAAGAAACACCTTTAGAAATTGGAGAAAATATTTTTGTAGACGGATGTTCTTTGCGATTGGAAAACGGAGCACCCTCAACTAGTTACGCAGTGGTCCAAGGGGACCGCCTGCTGGAAGCAAATCGAATTTCATCAAGTTTAAGTGCACAAGCAGCTGAATTAATAGCGCTCACCCGAGCATGTCAGCTGTCGAAGGAAAAATCATAACAATTTATACAGATTCCAGATATGCCTTTGGAGTCTGCCATGATCATGGGGCATTATGGAAATTGAGGGATTTAAGACCAGTACTGGCAAGCCCATCCAACATCAAAAGTTAATCGAATCCCTCTTGGAAGCCATAACTAAACCATCAAAACTAGCGATTGTTAAATGTCAAGCTCACACAGGAAAACAGGACCTTGTCAGCAAAGGAAATGAATTGGCAGATTACTTTGCTAAAGAGGCGGCATACAGTAACACACCAATCTCTTTATTCCAACAGAGAAATGACAAGGACCCCGATAATCAAATTATTTCTTTACAGAGTGCAGCCACGGACATTGAAAAGAAAAAGTGGTCCAAAGAAGGATCCCTCTCTGATGGAGTCTGGACTCATCAGCAAACTAACAAACCTTTTCTCCCAAAAGCTTCTTTTCCAGGTATGGCAAAAATAGCCCATGGCCTTGACCATGCTGGGAAAGATGCCATGGTTCAAGATGTTGAAAAACATTGGGAAGCTGTAGGCTTCTCTACATATGCAGAGCAATTCTGTAGACGCTGTGCATTATGTCAAAGGTTTAATGTAGGAAAAGGCACTCAGGTAAGTCCCGTTACTCCTAACCCAATGGGTCCGTTTGAACACCTCCAAATGGATTTTATTGAACTAACACCGTCTAAAGGTTACCGATATTGCCTTGTGATTGTCGATGTGTTCTCCCGATGGGTAGAAGCTTTCCCTTCAAAACGCAATGATGCCAAAACGGTTGCTAAAGCACTAATTAAAGAAATTATTCCAAGATGGGGCATCCCAAAAGCTACAGACAGATAATGGTACTCACTTTGTGAATTCCATAATAAATGAATTGACTACCTGGCTACAGATCAATGTACATCATTACTGCAAATACCATCCACAAAGTGGGGTATTGTGGAACGATGCAATGGCACCCTAAAAGCTAAGCTTGCAAAAATTTGTGAACAAACCAATTTATCCTGGCCAGATGCTTTACCCCTGGCTTTAATGGGATTGAGGGACGGACACACCGGCAATTGGGGCTATCGCCGTTTGAAATCCTGACCGGACGACCCATGCCCGTTGGCATGGTTATAGGAAATGTGAACCTGCATACTGTGGACAATGATCTTCTCTCTAGTCTTACAGGCCTCCGGCGTCCCTGAAGGAAGTCCACGAGCAGGTTAATCAGGCTTGGAGAACCAGCCCTCCATCTAAGGACTCGCCGATTCCCTTGGGCACCTGGATCCTGGTTCGAGACACCCGGAGGAAACATTGGCATCAGCCTAGGTGGAGAGGACCGTTCCAAGTTCTTTTGTCCACACCACACGCTGTAAAGGTTGAAGGATTGCCGCCTGGATTCACGCTTCGCACTGCAAAAGATGGCACCCATAATATACATACTCTTGTTGTTTTTTCTTCCATTATCCACTTCACGGGTGACACTGACTTTCCAGGTTGAGGAAACTGCCTCATACCAGGTTGACTTTTGTGCAATTGTTCTGGAGTGATGTGTTTGCAAACACAGGACCAAATGACTGGGGTTATGAACCCTGGCAGGCTACTCAGTATGGCCTAAAGACTCGATTCTCTATTTTAAAGGGACATGCCTCTCATGAGTGTGCTAAGAATCAGTGTAACCCATTAATCATTACTCTAAAGAATCCTTCTTTGCATGATTCAGGAACTTATGTCTTAGCTGCATATGCAAGTGGTCATGATCCCCGAGGACTCTTTCAAATTAAGGTCAAGACACCTGCTCCCTCTCCTCTGTCCCCCTTTCCTACTTAGTTTTTGACTACTGCATCCGCAAGCGAGGAAAAACCCTAGTCCAGGCTTTGAATCTAACCACCTTAACAAGCACGTTCTCAGTAGAAACTGGTTATGGAGACCAGAATAGATGGTTACTTATATTATAACCAGCAGCGTTTCCTTAATTTTACTAGAAATGCTATAGAAGGTATTCATGAACAATTAGATCGTACCTCCCTAATGACTTGGCAAAATCGTTTACTTGCTGAGAAAGGTGGAGTATGTGCTATGTTTGGTGATGCTTGTTGTACATATATCCCTAATAATACTGCACCTGATGGGTCCATTACTCGAGCACTAGCCAGCCTAACATCTCTTTCCAATGAACTTGCCACTAACTCAGGCATTTCTGACCCTTGGGATCGATGGTTCATGTCCACCTTTGGGTCATGGGGCCAAAGGCTAAAATCAGTATTTATTTCTTTGGCAGTAGTATTCATTGTCCTTTTACTTATCGGATGTTGCATTGTTCCTCTTATTCGCTATATAATATCCAAATATTTCACTGCTTCTATAGCCAAGGCCTATATGCTACACGAGGAACATATGCTCCAAATTGCCTCTTCAGTTTCCTCATCCCTTTCCCCCTCTCCTCCTCCTTCCCCATCCCTTACCTCCACCTTCTGAATTTTCTTCACTCTTTGTCATGCCCAGATTGATAAAAAGGGGGGAATGTGGAAAAATAAAAATCAGTTATTGATCAAATCTGGTGTGTGTGACAAGGGCCACGAGAAGTCTGTCTTGCGACAAGTGCAGCTTCTGTTTTCTGTAACGAACAAGAAGTTACAAGTGCCCAACTGATGACCTTTAAAATTGTGTAACTACTGATCCAAACAAAATTATTGTAAAGATGTAATGTCTTGAAATTCTTGTGCAACTAAAGTCATAAGGTCAAATTTTGCGCTTAGCATTATAAAAGATTTAGGACACCGACACCTGGGCAGATGAAGGGCAGGTGTCCTAGGACTGTGCTTCTCTGTCATTCTTACCTTTGCCTGGTGTGTATTAATAAAATATTTTTTACTAACTTTAATTATATCTCTCTGTCTTCAGTCACAAGAAATGACACTAGAGAAAAAGTGTCCACACCTTGCACCCGGAAGCACTCCGGGCGTACACAGTTCCTGAAGCGGCAGCACTTCCTGGTGTGGCAGAAGTGCTGTCGTCCAGGGCTCGGGAACCATCCAGGCATCCCCTGGGGTTGGCCCGCGGAAATCCACAGGGTTGAGCTTCCCAGCTCCATATCCGTGGTCCTTGATGGAAATCAGGGGTCTGCCCCCTTGTGCACAGGTAAGATATTGCCCCTTTCCTGGTCCTTCCCTTCTCCAAGCGCCCCAGTGGGGCAAGGTCCCTGGTCGTCTGCCACACTCTATAGTCACACACACGTGTTTAGGAGGCAACTAAAGGGCTTGAGTACATGTAATTCCACACCGGACCAGGGGGTGACAAAGTGCACTAATTCTCTCATTCTCTTTCAGACCATTCTAGGAAAATCCCACCTGGCTCTGGGGCAGCCAACGATGTCACTTCCAGTTCCGATCCCGATGACATCACTTCCCCTAATGGCCTTTAAAGCCACCACCATCTTGTTGATACTAAAGCAGTTCTGTTTTGGACTCAGTTGTGTGATCATGTCTGTCATTTTGAATCAGCCAGGAAAAATTATACAAGTGGCCGTTCCAAACCTTCGCAATGTCTCATGGTCATTTTTCTTACTATATATATCTATACATATAAAGGAGAGTTGGGATCCGAGAGACTGTGTTTGTGTTTTTGTGGAGGGATGGAGAGTTAAGGTGGGTGGAGGAGTCACGTGATCATCTCCCCTCCCATTCACCTCATTTCATTCACTTCATTTCGCTCCGCTGAGCTCCGCAGCTGACACTGTCTTGCCGTTCTTTTTCCTTAGTGTTTAGTCCTCTCTCCTTTACTGATTTACTGTTTACTAGATACAGTACTTACTGAATAGTATTTTTCCTTTAGTGTTTCTACTTAGTGTTTCTTAGTGTTTAGTAGACGCAGTGTGACTGTGTTCCCGGTGGTGTTGCAGTTTATTGTTACTTTCTACTTCGTTTTTGTACTTTAGTGTTTAGTAGACTTTTACTTTATCTCATTTACTGTTGTTTTTTACTGTTGTTCCTGGCGCTGTTGCCCTTTTTTTACTTTATCTCATTTAGTGTTTGGTAGACTTTTACTTTATCTCATTTACTGTTGTTCCAGTGTGTTGCCGTTTTTCCCGTTTCTATTTTTTATGTAGCATGTTCACGAATTAGTCATAGAGAAAATTTATATATTTTGGCTCCAGGAGGACAAAACAAAAATGTATATAAAGAAGCTCTATAAGTCGCATGTAGATACATAATTATTCCAGCTACAGCGACTGCAGCGAAGCGCACAAGGTCTGCTCGTATATATATATATATTTGAAAATGCATCAGATCTCGATGGGGAAAACAATCTTGTTGGATATCTCTACTGATATGGACTGGGTAATGTGTTAGTAAAAAAATGATGCCGCATCGTTTGATGGAAATGAAAATTATAAACCTACAGAGGGCTGAATTCAAAGACAACCCAAAAATCAAAGTGAAAAAGTGATGTGGCAGGCTAGTCCGTTTTGCAGAAATTTCATTGCAGCAACTCAAAATCATATATAATATATATATATATATATATTTAGATATAAAAAAAAATAATATATATATAATATAAAGTGTGTGTGTGTGTATATAATCACTGATAAGTCAGGGATTGATTTTACAGTATAATTTCTGGTATTTTATAATGTTGCTCATATAAGTCAAATGCGGAAAACTCACGCTGTTGGTCCAAGAGATTATGCTATGCTAACGCCCACCTGAGAGATTAACCACGGAGCACACTGCATTTTTTTCTATGTATTGTGCCTACATGACCACACGGTAATACCCAAACTATTCTGAAGCATGCACCTTTAACGTAAGAACATCCCTTATCTACGATGGAGCATTCAATCAGAAGGAAAAATGAAGCTGGTTCAAAATTAAAAGTCATTCAAGTGGTGTAAGAATTTGGTAACTGCAAAATTCGACGTGTCTGAGAAACTGGTGCGAGATTGGAGGAGGCAAGAAGATGTAAAAAAAAAAATTAAGTGTTGCATTTTTGAATGGGCGTATAAGTTGGGGTCTGATTTTTGTGATTGATTTTTCGGGTTTCAAGACCCGACTTATACTCAAGTTTATACGGTAGATTTAGATAGATTTATAAGACTAGACACAGACATACTAGACAGACAAATTTAAGATATAGGCTGGCTGTTTACTGGTATCTAGAATTCTTCTTGATCTTGGAGCAGATCAATAACTTTATGAAATCAAGTCTTTAAACATGATGTCTAATGTTCTGTGGAGTTGTTGCTTTGTTGTTGCTCTTGGTTCAAGAGGACGATTCTTTTTGCATTAGAGTGCACTCTTTTAGTTTTTTGCATGATCCCTGTCAGTGCTGTTGCTTCCTCACCTTGCCTTCTGCCATCTTTTGCCACTTTATAGGAATTAGGCATTACTCATTCTGACCCAAGAGTTTGGATGCTGAAGTTCCCCTCCTGAACTAATGGCTTCTTGAGCATCATCAGAATATTAATCAAAACGTAGTACCTCATCAGAATATTGGCACACAGCTTTGGATTGACATGCTGGGTCTCAGCTTCAGGCTCACAAAGAGAAGAGTTTTACTTCTTATGTTTTTGAGGCCAGGTTTCAGAAGTTCATTTTGTATATATTCCCCATCCCTGAGAAAATCCCCATTGAGTTCAGTGAATGTTCAACAGGTATCCTGGAGAACTTCTTCAGGATGGTGTAGAGAGTTTTAAAGGAAGATTGAAACTTCTTCTGATTGGATTTAAGCTACTTCCAGTTATAAAATCAGCATCTTCTAATAGGTGAGTTTTTCTAGCCATCTTACTTGACATTATACATTATGTCTTTTTTCTTGCTTGAGTCCATTTTGTGCCTTCTGGCTCAAGAGTTCCGCAGAGAAGTCTCTAGAGAGATGTCAGTGCAACTGTGTTTTACACCTTTGCTATCAGATGAAGTCCAGGCAGATCCTGGTACAAGTTGGAGTTTAGTCACTTAGTTTGGAATGCAAGTAGGAGAAGATGGAAGCCAGGGATGCCTGCATCCTTGTTATATCTGCTTTCTTAACATGCCTGGTGTACCTTTAGAGTCTAGCAGAATGGGCAATACTCACTTCATCCTACAGATGACAATGTGTATCAGAGCAAAATCCAAACCATCAGGTTGAAGGAATTGTCTGCAGAAATTAGAGATAGGATTATGTTGAGACACAGATCTAAGGAAGGCTACAAAAATCCTCCCGCTTTGAAAGTTCGTAACACCAGAATGGCTATCATAATTCTTAAATGGAAAAAATTTTGTAATAAGTATGACACTTTCTAGACTGGCCACTGAGTCATACTAGGCAACTGTAGGGGAAGGGCCAAGGTAGGAGTGATGACCAATAACACAATGGTCACTCTGGCAGCACTCCAGATTACCTGTGTGGAAGTGGGTGAAACCTCTACAAGGACAACCATCACTGCAACACTCAACCATTCTGGGTCTTATGGCAGGGTGGCAAGTCTCTCCTCAGTCCAAGAAACATGGAGGCCTGCTTGGAGTTTGCAAAAAGCACTTAAGGACTCAGAATGTGAGAAACAAGATTTTCTGGTCTGATTAATTCAAGACCAGTGTCATATTTGGAGGAAACCAGAAAATGCTCTTCACCTGTGCAATACCATCCCAAAGGTGAACCATGATGTTGCAGCAACATGCTTTGGGGTTGTTTTTCAGTGGCAGGTACTGGGAGACTCAACATGGAAAGTTACATGAAGCAAAGCAGTGCAATATCCTTAATGAAAATATGCCCAAGAACACTGTGGACATCAGAATGGGCTGAAGGTTCACCTTTCAACAAAACAAGGATTCTAAGCACAAAGCAACGACAACTCAGGAAATGCCCTTATGTTGCACAGCCAGATCCCAGATTTGAACCCAATCAAACATCACTGGAGAGAGATGTGAAAATAGCTGTCCATGGATGGTCCTCATCCAGCCCAATGGAGCTGAAGGTGATCTGCAGAGGAGAAAGGAGAACAACGGAAACCAAACTTCCCAAATCCAGATATGTGAAGCTTGTTGCAGCAGACCCAAAGAGATTCCAGAAAGTACTCACTGCCAAAGGGGCTTTAACAAAGCACTGAGTAAAAGGTCTGACTACTTATGTCAATGGGATATTTCAGGGTTTTATTTTTAATACATTTGCAAAAATTTCTAAAATCCCGTTTTGCTTTGTCATTCATAAGTGTAAAAAAATGAATGTAAATGATTTTAGCATAAGGCTGCAACAGAGCCAAACATGAAAAAAACAAAGTGTCTAAATACTTTCTGAATGCACAGGATTGAGATTTTATATTTTGTGCTTTTTGTTGGAAACATCATAAAGATTCAGAAAACATTTTTTATCTCTGCTAATCTATGCAATTTTGATTTCTTCATTTTTAATAAGATCAGCTATTACAGTATCAGAAACACTTCCTCTCTTATTGTCAATGATTAAACTTCAGCACCTTGCTATAAAAGGTTATTCCACTGAGCAATACAGCCTTGGCAAGTTTGGGAATTGAATCCACAGCCATGTGGAAAAAAGTAATAGGATTTGGCTTTTTGGGGCTTGTGGTCTTTGCTGTGGGAATCCTTCTTGGTCATTTTGGAATTACGAAGAACACCTCAGAACCAGAATGGGTTGGTGATGTCACCCAAGACATTGATGAATCTTTAATTAAAGAATTTATCAAAGAAGTGGATAACAAAAGAATTGAAGATAACCTAAGGTAAGACCAAATATCCCAGCTGTTTTGCTTTTTTTGTCATTTTACATTTTATATATGTATATATTTTATACAGTATATGTAAATTATATGTATGCATTCTTTTTAAACATTCTTGAACTTCTTTAAAGTTTTAATTCCCCCTCTGGGACAGATTATCTATCTATCTATCTATCTATCTATCTATCTATCTATCTATCTATCTATCTATCTATCTATCTATCTATCTATCTATCTATCTATCTATCTATCTATCTATCTATCATATAGTGCCTTTCAGATCTATCTATCTATCTATCTATCTATCTATCTATCTATCTATCTATCTATCTATCTATCTATAATTGAATTTCTATAGTTCATTCTTTTCATGACAGTACAAAATAAGGGCTCCCTGTTTGTATAAATGTCACACTTTCTGGTAAATGGCAAGTGTTTAGTTCAAATTGATACAAAAATTTGGTCCCACTTTGGTGTTATGTATTGTAGGATTGGTTCAGTCCTGTTCACGTGTACAGATGTTCATTAACTAAGTAAAGCTTGTTCTTTTCAATAACTATATGTATATTAAATAATTGCATTGACTATATTTTGAGTTCACAATCCTCCCATTTTTCTCTTTGAGGACCATGCTAATATTAAAATCATGAAGGCGGACTCTGCACTTTTAATGATTGTTTTGTGTCATTTTGATAAAAGTTCCATATTACTCAAACAAGAGACAATGGCATGTGGATGTATCCCTGTATTAGAGGTTTGTCCATAATTAAGCATGTTTAGTCTGGCTCAGGACTGGAGCCTATGTGAGGGTGAAGGAACCCTGAATTAGGCAACACCCCATGTTGCGATGCGACTCCATGGCCATCACATTTATCCATGATGGGTCATTTGTCAGTAGCCATGAACATATCTGGATTGTGGCAGAAAAACTGAAATTACTTGGAGAAAAAGCCAACACAAACATAGGGAAGACATGCAAACTGAAGATAAACAATGCCTGGACCAGGATTCAGACTCAGTAGACTGGTCCTGTGAAGCAGAAGTCCTAAACATTGCAATCCATTCAAGCAATCCTGCTTGAATTAGCAGTTAAAAAATAAGTTCAGGGGCTTATCAGTGTCACTTATCGGGAATTCCTCACTCATGGGGAACAACTGCATCATTATGGTCTCCACCACGAACAGGGTTCAAATGGCCTGCCCACGCCTCTTGCCACAGAGCAGACACAAGCTAATCTATTCAGTGCAGAGTGTGTGTAGCTCCTGGCTTCTAAGGGTATCACTGACATGCTGTGGCACAATCTCATATTACTGAAAGCCATTTGCTCCTCTAAAAAGTTGGATGGGAGGCACTTTTGTTATCAGATTTAACCAGAAAAATTGTTCCATCATCTAAGAACAGCCATGCTCCACCAAACACATACATAATCGAGAAAGAGCTATCAATCTGTCCCTTCAGAGATTGAAAATAAATAATCATTTTCATTTCTTAAATTAACAACACATTTAAAAATATGAGATTGAAGTAACATTGGGTCATATGCTGTAACAGCATGTCCCATCCTATGACTTTTTACAGGACAAATGGTGTGCTCTTATCAGTCATTGATCCCATAATCTGTTAATTATTCTTTTTCTGTCTCTTAATATAAGTTTACCTGGTGGACAAAGTTCAAGTTGAAGGTGAGTACAACATTGAGAGGTGTTGTGTGCTTTACAAGAAATTATTAATTGTATTAGTGAGTCAAAAAGCAAGAACGGAATTTGGAAGGACTATGGGGGTCTGTTCAGTTCTCTGCTGGTGGGCCTGCCGTCATCTTTCTATATTTTTTCAGTTTTCCATCCGCATATCTGAAACATGATGTGATATCAACTGATGATTCTGAATTTCCCCACCATATCAAGGGAAGGTTACTCTCTGGAGACTTGTGATTATAGCGTCTAGTGCCTTTCAAAAGGGTTTGATCAGACAGGCTAATTTAATTACCTCAGTGCAGAAAAAAAATAAATGGATGAAAACAGAAGGATCGAACAGAGCATAAGAGAAAACACAGAAAAGTTTAAGAGATGAGTGACCTGAATAACGGTGGAAGGTGGGCTCAAAATCAAAACAAAAATAGTTCTAAGCAAATGTCAATGCAATTAGTGAAAAGAAATTGTGGGAGAAACTAGCTGCTAATCACAAATGACTTCCCTTTATCAAAATGAAGTCCCAAGAATAATCAAACATGTGGCTCACCTTCATATAAGATGGCCACCATTAGGTCACACGTTAGTCTTTGCACTGAACACTTCTCAAGTGACAAATTGCATCTTAGCAACCAAAGCACAAAATGGCAGCGTGGCATAATTATGCAACTGTTAAAAAGGATAAAACAAATTTTAAGAATTAATATCAGAATGTTATGTAACCAGTGACCACATTTAAAAAACTTAAACAATATTCTTTGTCTTGAGATTTAAGTGGCAGAGGTTGGGAAAGGCAGTCACATGATCAAACAAACTTTCCTGGAAAGGGCTAAACAAAACTCAAAGTTGGAACCAAAAAGTCAAATCCTTCATTTTTTTGTCAGTCTTCATGATTTGCTTGTCATTAACTTTAAAGGGGGGCATCTATAACTTTTTTTAAAAAAAGAGGGAGACTGGCACATCAGAAATTGTGCCACACCACTGTAAACAGGAAAGTGTCCCAGAACTAAGAGTGTGACGACAGCAGAAATGACATCATTAATATAACAGAAAATATTATAAAAGATCAACAACAGTTTCTTCCAATTCCAAAACAGAGAAAATATTCACATACCACTCTAGATTATAACAATTCTGATTTCCATTTAAGTTAGGGAATGGCATCAGTAAGGCTGAAGTTAATAAGGAGGCTTCAAAAAACATTTCATGATGACATTCACACCCTAATGGCCTCTGTGCCCCCTCACTGACATATGCAGGACTTGCCCTACAGCTTATAGTCTGGCTTTGTCTCATCTTCTTCTTCCCCACTGCTACCACTTTGCTAGGGTCAGCAACCTTATTAATGAGTCTCCATCTTGATCTAGCCTCTACATCCTTACTTCCTTATACTGTATGCCTCCTCTTCTCCCCGAGTCTTTTCCAGACTCTCTCAATCATCTCCTTACCACATGACCACAGCTTCTTAAATCTTCTCATTGATCTTTACCACTCCTGCCCTTCTGTCAACCTCTTCCTTACTTGGTCTGTTTGTCAGTGAGACCCCTCCAAAAGCCCACCTCAGCATTCTCACTTCTGTTCTTTCACGTTTCTTCTCTGCTGTTTTCCTTATTCCTCACATGTGCACAAATTCTAGGAACCTAAGCTTGTGGTATTCCTTGTAACCAATGGGGGGCACCACTGAATCCTAAACCCCTGACCCAATAATGCCCAACACAGTCACAGCCTATACCTATTCAGATAATGCCATTCTTTCCTTTCCTTCTGCCTCCAGTTTGGGTGTCAGCCACTGCCTCCCAACTCTGACTCCTTGAGGTAAGACAGAGGCTCCTTTTAAGCTAGACTTGGAATGTCTTATCGGGAACACTTCCAGTATATTTGGGAACCTGGATAGTCCTCCCGTGACAGCACCCCTTTGTGCCACCCAGGGTGTCCGACAGGGCTGCACTTCTCGACTCCAGCTTCCATGAATCCCTGCTCTTGTCTAAACTGGGATACTTCCAGCTAACCTCTGCCACCTAATGTATGGGAGTTGAAAGTGCTCCTGGCCTCCGACTTCTGCTTGTCTGTCCCCTGGTACCTTACATATTTGGTAGGAGGTCATACCAAAGTCCAGCTGGGATGCTGTCCTCCATGGCACTCACACCCACTTGCAAGCTACTCCATTTATACTCACTGCTCTATTTAGTCATTGAATCAATGTTTTACAAGCACTATAATTTTATATACCTGTAAATAAACTTTTAAATTGTCATGTAAGAGAGTTTATAAAAAAATTGAACGATTCTAGCTTATGCTTCAAAAGATACTGTTTCAAAGATTTTTCTGTGACCCTAAAAAAGAAAATGAAATGAGTTTCAACATTTGCTATTTTAATGTTTCAAAGATAAGCTGCGTAAGCTCAAACTCAGCATGAGAAGTTGAGTAACTCGCATGCCAGTGCTGTCATTGTTTACGTTCTTTTCAAATGAAGTAGTCTAACCAGATTGGCTTCCACCACAACAATTCATTCAGCCATTTTCTGAACCCACTTGTTCTTACTTCATGTCAAAGAGCATGTAAGGACTCTCATTCACAATTGAGCAGACTGAAGAGTAAAAAAACATGGTGGCTTCTGTGAAAGCTGAGTACATATTGTTGTGGAAAAAATGTTCACTATGGCATCTCCAGACTCTTTTGTGTCTGTCACATGTGCTCAGAGTGAACCTGCTATCATCTATGAAGAAAACGGGGTGACAATGGCAGGGCTGCAAATTGTGGTATTCTCTGGTGAATGCCAATCAAGCTGCTTGAGCACCGGGCCCTCTAGAGGATGTTGGACGATGAGAATGCAGAATATTTCTTTATTTGCACAGAGTTATGCACAAAAAGCTTCAGTCCATGCAGTGAACAATCAATTAAACAATTCTTCTGCTTTTATACTTTTCTATTACCATTTCCTCATCTAATACCTCACGCCATCTGGATCTTAATATGATGAATTTTATCATCCCATCCAATCAACTGTTGCCACCACTATTTTGTGGCTCTTGTCGACGGTCCCATTAATCTGAATGCCTACTCGTGTTCTACACCTAGGGGTGTTCAACGGATTCACTTAGTGATCCTATCCCCACTTCATGGGGGGTATTTGGGCTTTCCCATTAGTATATCCTCACTTTCTTGAGGGGTGTTTGTTACTCATTTACTTCATTCTAACCCTGGAAAATCTAGTTGGTGGTTTATCTAAGGTGAGGCAGACCTCACATGTTTAAGCTTTAAGCTATATTTAGTTAACCCTTGAGATCCATTCAATCCTTATCCATATGTTTAATAATTCATTCTGTTATGGCTTCATATATACTTGTAATAAATTGTAAAAGATTATATATTAACTAAAAATTCGAGATTAGTTAAATTGCATTATGGACCTGTGAGACCTCATCTTGATTATAAGGTGCAACCTTTATCTTCAGTTCAAATGGATCAGATAAAAAGAGTGTCACATTAGCACCATATGTGACATACAAAAACTTTCAGTGCCACCTCTAGAGTAGTGGATCACTAAATGAAAAGGTCAATAAGTCACAGAATAAAGAACAGCTAGAGGAAGTTACAAAAATGCATAACTTTTGTCAGACATTGCTACTTGTAAACATTGCTGCTTATAAAGCTTCACTTTGCATAGTGTGGCCTGCAGGGAGGGCACATCAGCTCCCCAAACGCGGCAGAGACAGATGTAGCCACAAATTCCACAAGCACAACACAGGATTTATTGAGTGGGAAACTCTTCTCCCAAGTGTTTCCCACCCGCAAGTACACTTCTTTCTCTGTCTACTTCTCACTTTCTGTCCACCACCACTCCTCCTCCAGCAAGCTTTGTCACCTTCCTCCCGACTCTGGCATCTGGAGCAATGGCTGCGGGCTTCTTTTATCTTGCACCTGGAGTTTCTGGAGGCACATCTGAGTGGTCTGGAAGCACTTCTGATTGAGGTGGAAGCCTGACAAAGTAGGACTTTGCAGTCCCTGCAGCACCCCGTGGCAACACCCACGGAACCCATGAAGCCCTGTGGGGATCTGAGGCACTGCTACAACCTAGGCGAGCTGCCATCTAACATTCCAGGGGAGGTAATGCTCTGTGTATGTTCTTCATTAAGTTAGCATCCTTGCCGGGTAAGGGCATTGGACATCTGCCACAATAGCTAGACATTAATTTTATGTGAGACTAGTGGTGAAATGGGCAGCATGGTGGCGCAGTGGCAGCACTGCTACCTCGCAGTAAGGAGACCTGAATTCGCTTCCCAGGTCCTCCCTGCGTGGAATTTCTTCCGGGTGCTCCGGTTTCCTCCCACAGTCCAGAAACATGCAGGTTAGGTGAATTGGCGATCCTAAATTGTCCCTAGTGTGTGCTTGGTGTCTGTGTGTGTGTGCCCTGTGGTGCCCTGCGCAGAATTTGTTCCTGCCTTCCACCCTGTGCTGGCTGGGATTGGCTCCAGCAGACCCCTGTGACCCTGTAGTTAGGATATAGCGGGTTGGACGATGACTGACTGACTAGTGGTGAAATGATCTGTGTTTCACTTTACAAATTTGCAATAAAACTATATTTTCCCGCTAGTGAATTTCATACCTTTGACACAAGAAGACAGATGTTTAATCCTGCTTGAAAGCATTGGCATGCTTTAGTTCCACATGCACCTGCCCTTTCATTTAATACAAGGGTAAATCAAAAAGTAAAGGCAATTTGATAATTACACAGGAAATGCAAGAAACAGAAGGTGACACAATTCAAAAGCTTCTTCTCAAGAAGTTCCGAGTGTTTTGGGGTGAATTGTCAGCAGAGATGAGACATGGGTCGAAAGCAGGAGACAAAGCATGAAGTGCAAACAATAGCCTTCTGAGAAGAAAATCATGATGCCCTTCTTTTGAGACATGAATGGTCTTATATTTGCACTTTTTCAAGGAAAATGAACAACCGGCGGCCTGTACGATGTATTGTGGCCTGTGTAGAGAGAAACTGAAATCTGCAATTCTTAGCAAAAGACTAGAAATGTTGTCAAAACCACTCTTGCTTCTTCATCACTATCAAATCTTCAGTCCACTTAAAGAGGCTCTACATCAGTGGTCTCAAACTCTGGTCCTGGAGGGCACAGTAGCTGCAGGGTTTCATTCTAACAGTTTTCTTAATTGGCGACCAGTTTTTGCTGCTAATTAATTCCTTTTCCTTTCATTTTAATTGACTAGGGGGATTTGCCCCCTGCTTGCTTCGCTCACCAAACCCCAGGCAGGCACAATTTCATTCTGTTTGGATTTGAAATTAACAGGCAAACGCTTTTTAAACCTACACCTTTACTGTAAATCTTCAGAAAAGCCAAGCAAAATGAGACCTTTTATTGGCTAACTAAAAAGATTACAATATGCAAGCTTTCGGGCAACTCAGGCCCCTTCTTCAGGGGGAATCTTGCCTGAAGAAGGGGCCTGAGTTGCCTCGAAAGCTTGCATATTGTAATCTTTTAGTTAGGCAATAAAAGATGTCATTTTACTTGGCTTTTCTTATATTCATAATGACTAACACGGTACAACACCCTAGTACTGTAAATCTTCAGTAAAAACAATTTTTTGAATAAAATTTTCATCAAAATCACATTGAATTTTGATTCTGTGTTTGGACTTCCATTCATCCATTATCCAACCCGCTATATCCTAACTACAGGGTCACGGGGGTCTGCGGAGCCAATCCCAGCCAACACAGGAGGTGCAAGGCAGGAAAAAAACCCCGGGCAGGACGCCAGCCCACCGCAGGTGTTTGCACTTTCATCGTGACAATGCAACATATAACTTCCCTTTCTCTGTAATAAATAAACTGACTTTTTTGAATGTTTGTCCCTGTGATTTGTTAATTGTCTTTGCAAAAGATATTCTAACGGGAAACTGTTAACGTTTTAAAATGAATGGCATATCAAGATCTCCTTTGTTATCTAATGTTATCCCCTGAAGATGTACTACATTACCTTTCTTGGATACATCCTTCTTTCAACAGTAATTTGTGCGGTGGAAGACCGGACGGTGTTAACGGTTGTAGATATTCTTCGGGATATTGTAAGTTGATGTTTTCATCTTCTGCACGATCACCACCAACTGTTTCAGCATAGTCTGTTGATATGCATTTAACCAACTGTAACTGACCGAAAATTTTCACATTATTTTTTTTACTTTATCATTTCTCAGTGCTAGGATTGCCCGTGTACTCCTTTCTTCTGTTGATAACCCTTCAGGATGAAATTCTTCATTAAGATTTGGACATAATTTGTCTTCTTTTATTGGGAACTTAAAGTGAGGAAAATGTTGAAATGTATAAGAGCTGAGAGAGCAGGAACTGTGTCGGACAAAAGCATTCACACGAATGAGAAGTGAGAAGACCATGTGCGTGGCTGAATATGGTTGAGAGGAGGGCGGGACTTTGAAAAAAGGTCTTGTCTCAGGATTTCCTTTTGTAATAGAGAGACTTGTTTTTTAAAATGTGTTCCCCTGAATTTCTTCATCATCCCTCTTTCCTTAAATGGCACCCAAACAGAAATGAAATGTGAAGTGAGTGAACCAAAAGAAGACCAACTAAGTCAGGGCCTCAGACTCGCTCTAACCAGTTGTTTAATCAGGCGCGGATTCTTATTGTTATCTAAACCCGTTCTTTAATTCCATGGCTTGTTGCTGCTCTCATTATACAATGACATACATTTCCAAATTTATGTCAACATTTTATTTAACATTTTAAAATGTTTTGAGGTCCTGAGCAGATCAGTATTCCAGAGACCTTCCTCTTTCTTTATTTCCAGATATTGTGTGATGGACACAGTTTGCTGATCATGTTTTGGATCATTTTATATCTCACTATTGTTTGACTGCTAATTAAGGAAAAAGAAACAATTGAGGGGTCTGAGTCTTCAAGAAAAGTCAATTAAAATTCATTCAAAAGAAGTTAATTTGCAGCAAAAACAGGTCACTAATTAAGAAAAGGGTTAGAATGAAAACCTGCAGCCATTGTGGCCCTCCAGGACCGGAGTTTGAGACCACTGCTCTACATGGTTGCAGGGTCACCTCTGAGGATGAGGTTAAGGAAGCGGTGCAGACATTGATACGGGAGCAGGAGAAAAACTTCTTCTCCCAAGGAATAAAGAAGTTAGTGAATGATACGAGGACACATTGACCTGCAGAAAGACTATGTGGAGAAGTAATAGAACTGTTATGTTCATCTGTTCACAGTTACCCCTATCAAGAAGATGTTGCTTTTAAATAAAGATCTCTTGTAATTATCACTGGACTCATTTCCAGTGGTGTAGATATTCTGTTTGGCTATTATGGAGGAATATTTCGGACAAAATTAATAAATAAATAAATAAATAAATAAATAAATAAATAAATAAATGCGTAAATAAATAAAAGTACTTTACTGTGAAATGTGAGCATAAATAAATAAATGTGTCATGAAGTAAGAGCCTGAATAAATAAATGTGTCACGAAATATGTTTTTTGTTGCTTATTTATTTATTTATTTCATTTTGTTCGTGACATTCCTGCAAACCGTCATGCAATACGACTTGAAATAAAACTGTCACTTTCACTCGTCAAAGCTGAGAGGGTGGGCTCTAACACGCCCTCTAGTTACTGATTGGTGAATCGAAGCACAAGAATTAATTCGAAAAATGCTTACTACTGCCGATGAAACGGATTCTGCCGAAGATATTACGTATTTCAGAGAGAGAATTGAAGATTTATCGGAAGAAATTACAATGTTGGCGTGATCAGTGGCAAAGTTGTTTGAAAAAGTAGCTGCGAATATGAACCTGACTTTATACTCGTAAAACAAGGGTCAAATACTCAGTTCAAAATAATAGTTGGAGCTGCTTTGGGCATTCCATGTCAAAGTACCTAAACTAATACAGCCGTTGCAGCTTACCGTATATCAAACTGGCTCATTCGCTTTGTGATCGTCTTCTCCAAATACACCATATAGATCTGCAATCTGTCGTACTTTTAAACCGCATAACAGAAGGTGTTCTATTGACACAGCTGGAATGTCAAAGGATGGACGTCCAGAGCAGGGAACTGCATCACCTGAACTGGAGTGTAGTAGAGTCCGTTCCACCTGTTCTTCGATAATTTCAAAAACAGTTTCATCTATATCGGAGTCTAAAAGGGCCGCCAACATTAAAATTTCTTCCGATAAATCTTCAGTTCTCTCTCTGAAATACGTAATATCTTCGGCAGAATCCATTTCATCGGCAGTAGTAAGCAATTTTCTAATTAATTCTTGTGCTTCGATTCACCAATCAGTAACTAGAGGGCGCGTTAGAGTCCACCCTCTCAACTTTGACGAGTGAAAGTGACAGTTTTATTTCAAGCCATATTTCATGACGGTTTGCAGGAATGTTACGGACAAAATGAAATAAATAAATAAGCAACAAAAAACATATTTCGTGACACATTTATTTATTTATGCTCTCATTTCATGACATTTATTTATTTAGGCTCTTATTTCATGACACATTTATTTATTTACGCTCACATTTCACAGTAGTTTTATTTATGCATGTATTTATTTATTTAATTTTGTCCAAAATATTCCTCCATAGGCTATCAGACGTGTTCTGGTAGTAGGATCCCCACTTCAATCACTCAATCAACATTTATTTATATAGCACATATTCATACAAAAAAATGTAGCTCAAAGTGCTTTACAAAATGAATAGAAAAATAGAAGACACAATAAAAAATAAACATAAGTCAACATTAATTAACATAGAATAAGAGTAAGGTCCGATGGCCAGGGTGGACAGAAAAAACAAAAAAAAACTCCAAGAGCTGGAGAAAAAAATAAAATCTGTAGGGGTTCCAGACCACGAGACCGCCCAGTCCCCTCTGGGCAATCTACCTAACATAAATGAAACAGTCCTCTTTGTATTTAGGGTTTTCATGGAAGGACCTGACGATAATGGTCACGTAGACTTCTGGCTTTCAGTCCATCAGTGTTTTGGACTTTGCTAAATATGATGACAATCTTGATGTCGGAGACGTAAAGCTCCATGGCTCTTGGAGACTGTGAATCTCCATATCCTCAGCCTCTTCTGCAGGAATCAAGAAACAGGAAAGGGTGGTTGCTAAAGCAGCATGGGATGGGAAGTTGTGACATCCCGTGCAGTGAGATTTTCCCGTGAAGAATGGAAAACAGTGTTGATAACGGTACATAAGGTGTATGTTCATGTGGAAAATATTCAGAATGTAACATTTTAATACAACATACTGCACTCCTACGTGATGATGTGAGCAAGAGGTGTAAACAGAATTGACTTTACAGGTGTGCACTACACAGCTGCAGTAAAGAACACGGGTAAAAGAGAAATATGAAGAATGGTTTTAGGGAGCAGTATTACTTGGTTTTCACCCCAAATATAAAAAAAGCAAATAAAAAACAATTTTTAGTAAGTTTCACATTTCACAATTGGAAAATCACCGGTAGCTTGCATTTTAATGTATGTATGCAAACCAAAGTTTGCCTGTTCTGCTCGTCACAATGGGGGACTGAATTACACAACTTAAGTTGAATCTGAGACTGCAGGCGTGCCCCTTAAGTTCTTCATAAAAATGGTCATGGACTTGTGCAGTTATTTTCTCCTCCTTCACTTTGCTAGTTTAGTTTTCAAAAAATGTAGGAAAGATTGTTAAAACCTTTGGAGTGAATTTAATGTGGCTTGGGTTACTTTAAATTATGTTGACACTTTGGGATAGAATTTCATTAGTCTTATACACTGCTCCAAAAAATTAAGTGAACATTGAAAATCACAAATCACTTCAATCATTGGATCTCGATGAACAAAATATTCAAGTGGAAAATCTATACTTAGTAATACTGTGTAATTCATTGAGAACAAAATGATATAAAAACGGCCATGGAAACCAAAATCACCAACCCTGGAATCAACATCACAATGAAGATCAAAATCAAAATCTGAAATCACAGAGTGATCCAGCTTGTGTGAGTTTCATCATGACAACTCCCAATATGACTCAGTAGCATGTACGGCCCCCAAGTGCCTGCATACATGGCCGATAATGTGTGGGCATGCTCCTGATGACAAGGCAGATGGTGTCCCTCCCAGACCTGGATCAGGGCATCAGTGAGTTCCTAGGCAGTTTGGGGAGCTACTTGGTGGCATTGGATGGACCTATACATAATGTTCCAGATGTTCTCAATTGGATTCAGGTCTGAGGAATGTGTGGGCCAGTCAATGGCATCAATGCCCTCCTCATCTAGGAACTGCCTATTAACTCTGGTCACATAAGGCCGGGCATTGCCCTGCACTAGGAAGACCCCAGGGCTTTGCACCAGTGTAAGGTCTGACAATGGCTCTGAGGATTTCATCCAGGTAGCTAACAGTAGTCAGGGTGCTGTTGCCTAGCGTGTGGTGGTCTGTGCAACCCTCCAAATATATGCCTCCCCAGACCATCACTGACCCACTGCCATATCAGTCATGCTGGATGATGCTGAAGGCTGCATAACGTTCATAATTCTTTCATGTCTCAGTGTGAACCTTCTCTCAGGTGTGAAGAGAATGAGACACCAATGACAGAGCTGCAAATTGTGGCATCCTCTGGTGAATCCCAAACGAGCTGCATGGTGATGAGCTGTGAGCACTCGATCCCACTAGAGGACCTCATGCCACCCTCCTGGAGGTAGCCAGCTGGAGGTCATTTTGTAGGGCTCCTCCTGTTCCTCCTCACACAAAGAATCAGATGGCAGTCCTGCTGCTGGGTTGATGTCCTTCTACCATCCTGTCCAGCTCTCCTAATTTAACAGCCTGTCTCCTGGTATCTGTTACATGCTCCTGAGACCTTCTTGCAATGGCATGTATGGATATGCCATCCTGAAGAAGCTGTGCAACTTGAATCGGCAGCAGGAACCACCTCATGCTACCAGTAGTAACAAGGACACTAGCAAAATGTACAACTAGAGAAGAACTGGTCAGGAAGGATAAGGAGAGAGAGCAACTGTCTGTGGCTACCACCTGCAACACCATTCCCTTTTTGTGGGTTTATCTTGCTGTTGCCTCTCCAGTGCACCTGCCACTTTCATTTGCACCAAAGCAGGTGAAGCTCATTCATAAACACTTATGCTTCCTAACTGGACAGATTGATATCCCTGAAGCTTAATTGACTTGTTGTTAGACGGTTATGATTAAGTATTCCTTTAGCTTTTTTGAGCAGTGTATTTTGATATATTGGTCATTTGTATTCATTTTATATAAATCACATTTGGGAGTGTATGGACCTGTGAAGGGCGGCGTGGTGGCGCAGTGGGTATCGCTGCTGCCTCGCAGTAAGGAGACCCAGGTTCGCTTCCTGGGTCCTCCCTGCATGGAGTTTGCATGTTCTCCCCGTGTCTGCGTGAGTTTCCTCCCACAGTCCAAAGACATGCAGGTTAGGTGCATTGGAGATCCTAAATTGTCCCTAGTGTGTGCTTGGTGTGTGTGTGTGTGTGTGCGCCCTGTGGTGGGCTGGTACCCTGCCCAGTGTTTGTTTCCTGCCTTGCACCATGTGTTGGCTGAGATTGGCTCCAGCAAACCCCTGTAGTTAGGATATGGCGGGTTGGATAATGGATGGATCTGTAAAACCACACCTTGTTATGCCACTGATGTCATTTCTTGTTTAGATATGTAATTGGTCATTTACATGGGTAGCCAAATCTTTGTCTTTATTGTGCATTTTTTTGTTTTTGCAGAGAGCTGACCAAAATTCCTCACATGGCCACCAGTGCTGGTGATAAACAATTGGTGAAACTTATGCTTGACCGATGGGGAGATCACAAGACCGGACTTGATGGTGTTTGGACGGATACTTATAAGGTTTTCCTCTCTTTTCCTAACAAAACCAAACCAAACAGTGCCATAGTAGGTATGACCAGTCAACCTTCCATTCTCACTATCTGCTCTCAGTTGGGTCTTTGACAAATGAGAGCAAACTGCTCAATCCTTAAATATCATTTGATTTAGTAGTAGATAAAGTATCCTGATATCATATTCTGAATCTTTTATTCGTTCAATTACACGACTTTGTGTTTTGTTTCTTCTTCTTCTTACTGGGCTTTAAAGGATGAAGTTCTTCTTGTCTTGTGTCTTCACCTTCTAATGCACTGGTGTCCTTGAGTATGTGATTCACTGATCAAATGAATAGTATTTAATGATCAGGAAATCTAATCTAATTTAATACTTTTTGAGAATGAGCACCAAAATACAGTGTCATCGAAAGGAAATCAAGAATAGTATTACTAAATAAAAATAATGAAGTAATGACACATGCAGAAATTAAATACAGACAGTACTTGGAAAGGTGAATCAAAAGTAAATGATTGAGGTGTTAGTAAGAAACACAATAGAAGTAATCTATTCATCTTTTATCAAACCTGGTAAATCCAGGATTGTGGAAAAATGGAGCTTGTCGTGGCAACATTGATCATTGGCTGTGATTACCATTTCTGCATCTTCCAGGTTCAAGTTCTCCATCCATCTATATTTTAACCTGCTTTATCCATGTTTGTGTCACATTGATGAGCACCGCTGGGTGCAAATTATGAATGAACAATGCATGACTTAAAAACACACACGCTAACTCACTCACACAGGGGTGATGCACACTGAAATTCATGTCTTTGGGATTTAAGTGGACAAACTGGATACTCACATAAAAACGACACAGTCATGGCTAGAAAATGCCATATTTGCTTAGACAGTGAAAGCTGTGGGATGCACAACAAAAATTTTATTGGCATCAGATGCATTGTGCCACCATGCTGTCCATCCAAAACTACTGTGAAGGACAGCCAGGTCCCATGCCCGGCAGGGATGCCCCTGCTGCTTATGTCCCCATGGGCAGTCCAATACCTCCCCCGGGACGCTTGGTGGCAGCCTCCCTGGCCGACGGTGATTCCCCAACCACCCGCAGGGCTCCATGGGAGATGGAGTCCTCCACAGCTTGGTTGGGGCCCGGGGTGGCCGCTAGGGGGTGCTGTCTGCTTCCCACAGCCCAACTGGATGAGTCTTCAGCCCCACCCGGAAGTGCAATTAGAACCAGATGGTTAATCACCTGGAACGCTTCCAGGTGGGCTATAAAAGGGTCCAGCCACCACCACTCGAAGAGCCAGAGTTGGGAGGAAGGAGACGAAGCTTGAGGAGGAGTGGTGGTAACGGAAGGAAGAGAATTGTTTTGTGCTTGTGTTTTGGGGACTGTGTTTGGGCTGTGTGGCACAAGGAAGACGTGTCCCAAAGTCGAAGAAAAATAAAGTCTTTGTGTTTTTTATACGTGCCTCCGTGTCCATCTGTGTCGGGTCAGGCGCCTATATAGCGCCTTTGTTACACTATTAAATCACACATATGTGATTATCTTAATTCAGGACAGACAGTGAGGATGGCACAGTTTGCTTTGCTCGGAAAACTCTCAGAAAGAAACAATCATATGTATAAGTACAATAAAAATACAAAAGCCCCATTCACCACCCACCTCACCCTCTCAATTCAATATAAAGTTACTGCAAAAATTAAAAATCCCATGAATTCAAGCTGAGAGGTGCTTCTATAATGGAAGAATATGATGGATGGTACCATCAGGTGAAAAACTGACTAATGTTTGCTCAGGCAGGGCATTTAAAAAAGAGCATATTCTACCCACAGAAATAGCATGTTAAACATTAACTCTCTATTTATATCAAAATTTAAGGGTTAAATAAAACCAAGAAATGATGTTTGTTGTCTGTTTTGTCATCTCACCTTGTTATTGATTGGCCAGTACCTATAGATATGGATTTGCCAAAGGAGAGTGTCCCATCATGTTGACAATGGACAATTAGTCCTGTCCAATGACACTGAAGGAGAAAGAGAGGTGAGGTGGGAGAGAGAGAGAGAGAGACCCATGCCAACAGTAAGTAGGCTAGGGGCAGTAGACCTTGTCATGTAGCGTGCCCCTTCTAAGAGCCCCTGAGTAAGTCTCTTCAGGCCAGAGACAGAGATGCCATGGAGGGCTTGCACCAGGTCACATGACCTCCAAGGTGAAAGTTGGCACCGCATAGTCTTTTCATTCCCAGGCATGTCAAATATTGGCAAGTTAACAGTAGTTTTACTCTGTTCCTCGACCACTAGGTTCATTTTGGGCATGCTGTTTTTAATTTATGTAATGACATTTATATTTTCATTTATTTGCTTAGCAGACACTGTTAACGAAAGTGATTCACAAAAGAGATCAACATAATTGAGTAAACACCAGTCTGGGTGACTGTTTAAAAAGAAGCGTTACAGGACAAGTTTACAAACTTGATCATCACAAGTAAAGAGCTCAGAACTAAATGCAAGCTAGATGTACTGCCTTAAATACAAAAACCTAACAAAGCCATTATAAATTAGACGACTTAGTCAGACAATTACAAAGTTACAGAACAACACAGTGTTCAAATGCTTCTTAAACATTCAGGGAGTCAGGAGTTTGAATGGTAACGGGTATCTCACTCCACCAGCTACACATGTGAAGAGTCTGCATTGAGATTTGATGCCACACATACTGTAGGCAGCATCAGCAGATCTGAGTGGTTGAGAAGGAACGTAAGACCTAACCAGTGTTTCCACATACTGTATATCAGTGTTGACCCATTAACTACTTTCTAGGAAAGCATTAAGGATGTGAATTTAATACTTGCTGCTACAGGGAGGAACTGTAATGATTTGAAAAGAGGAGCGACCTGTGCCTGCCTTGGCCAATTGCGCTCCAGATGTGCCACTGTATTATGAATTTATCTGCAGCAGCTTGGTGACATATACCATTACTCCTGCCAGCAGAGAGCTGCAGCAGCTCAGACATGATAAGACCAAAGCCTGGTCCAGGCGTTCTGCTGCATAGTCTGTCCAGATATGGTCTGATCTTGTGAATGGCTTATAGAGTGAACCTACAAGACCAAGAGACCGTTGCGACATGGTCAGTGAAGAACAGCTGATCACTACTTCAAGGTTGCATACAGACTAGGTGGGTGTTAGCAGTAGTGCGCCATCCTGAACAGAGGTGGGATGCTGAACTAGAATAACAAAAAGATGTCTGTCTTTGCCAAGCTGGGATGGAGCTGCCTTATCCAGGTTGAAATAACGGTGAGACATGCAGAGATTCTAGATGGTACCGTGTGGTTCTCTGTGGAGGAAACGAATAGTGAGGATTGCAGTGTTTACTTTGCTCAAAAAAATTTGAGAATGAAAGAATTGCATACATAACCCCAATAATAGCTGCATATCAGTACATAGCACTGATGAAAAATATGAATTATTACTGGTCAGAAGAGCTTCACCCTTCTATACCAATGTGATTTGTTAGCCGGACTAGTTTGTTTGCTTGATTTAACATAGGATTAATGAAACACTGGGTTTGTTATTGTTCTACCGCAGTTGGTAAAATAATTTAGATTAATTCCACTCCTATGTTTGCCTTCTAACAAAAAGACACCAGTTGTCACTGGTTAGGACTCAATCTCAATCTTAATACAACCAATGGAATCAACATTTCAAAGTATACAGTAGATGCACAATGAGCTGAAATGGAGTTATACAAAGTTCTTTTTTATTAGTGGTCTCCTTGTTAATGTTTTTTTAATAGCCTATTCAACTCGCCTCTAAATGCCAACCATCTCCTTTATAACATACATTACCATACTAGAAGCATTAACAGTGAATGTCAAACTAAGGATGATGGGATATTTTACCTGCGGTGGGCTGGCGCCCTGCCCAGGGTTTGTTTCCTGCCTTGTGCCCTGTGTTGGCCAGGATTGGCTCCAGCAGACCCCCGTGACCCTGTAGTTAGGATATAGCGGGTTGTATAATGGATGGATATTTTACTGATGTGCCCCCTTGAGAGAAATCTGACACATGACATTGAAAAGGACAGTAAAGACAAAATACAATTCAGTCCTGCCAAACCCTGGACAGGGCATAACACAAGTCCATACCCACACTCTCCTCTATTGTCCCAGTCTGCTTACTGCAATGCTTTTTGCCATGTGGGACTGTACTACTAGGGTGTTAGCCATTATGAATGTAGTGAGAAGTCAAGCTGATCGACACCTTTTATTGGCTAACTAAGAAGATTACATTATGCAAGCTTTCAATTACATCTTGTCTGAGTTGCCTTGAAAGCCTGCATATTGTAATCTTTTTAGTTAGCCAATAAAAGGTGTCAATTTGCTTGACTTCTTACTACTGCCATGTGGGAAGAAGCCACCAGTTCTCCAAGGAAAACACATACAAGTATGGATGGAAAATGCAGACTTCACACAGGTAGAGAAGAGGAAATGGGTGCACTGGCAAAAAAAAAATGCAAATAAGATATTTTCAGCTGAGTTAAAGCCGATTGACAAGGAACACTAAACCTCAGCCATGGAGTTACCCAAAGTTGATAGCTGGGCTGATCTCCTTCACAGGGCACGCTAGCAATATGAAGGCCAGCCTGTCCATTCTTCAATAAGGATACTTGAAATGAAGGACGAACTTTGGAATTGCTGCAATTCCTTCACATTTGTAGTGTTATTGAACAATTTCATGATATACAGTACAGCAATTTCAAACAAGCTTTTTTTTTTAAGTTGAATTAACATAATTTGGATTGTTTAGAGGTGTCAAAAAGGTGCAGCATGATGAATTATTCATGTATTACTTTTTTCATTTACAGTTTCTGAAAATAATAAAATCCTTCACACCACACAACTCAAGGAGAAGGCTTATACAAAGGATCAGAATGATACTGATGTAGTGCAGCCATACGCAGCATTTGCACCACCTGGGAATCCCAAGGTAAGAATGTTTATTGGAAAATGTACAAGTGGCTTGAGAAGCTCTTAAAACATCATGCATTTATATGTAAGTATGCCATGTCATATTTCACCATCTTTTAAGGCTGCATGTTTGAACAGATAATGCGCACCATCTGCTTTTCAACAGACAGAATGATGTTCTCTGTGCTCTGGAATAGAGAGATCATTTTGGTCAACTTGTCTTATTTTCTCGTATTATAATTTGCCACGGTGATCGTTTGTTCATAACCTCCATCTCATGCTCCTTCTTTTCTTATCTACTCATTATTCCATATTAGGATTTGCTTTTTCTTCACTCAAGAGAAGAAATATTACTTTTTTTATCGATGCAAATACGCTGAGAATTTGCTTTGTTCTTATGGCAGACTAACAGGAAACCCAATACAGGTGTCTGACGATACTGACTTGAAGAGTAAGGTTTAATGATAGTGGCCAAGAGGTACACTTAGTCGAGGAGTAAGTCAAAGCCTTAAATGTCAATCAGGCTGATCTTTCATCAGGTTAGGACATTAAGCAGAAATCAAGAGACAGAAACAAGAGCAAGAGTTCAAAAACTGGAAAATCATCTTTTTAAATGCTTAAATGCAAGCATCTATCAGCAAATTTGGATGATGTTTAAATTAGTTGCTCTGATGACATCACAGGTGGTGGAGAATCTGGTGAATTCTGGGAGAATTACCATGATGACGATCAATGCAGCTGCGCCTATAGGAAAACAAAGAAGGCATTATAGCATAAGGTTAAAAAATGTAACTTCTTCAAGTCCTAAACACCACAGATTGATGCATCTTATATATAAACGTCTACACGTGGATGTGTGTGTGTCTATCTGTCAGGCCGGGATGTGAGAGGTGGAGTCGGGGTAAGGGCTCCACCTCCGAGGAAACGGAAAACTCGCTTAGCCGCTAATAATACAAGAGGGTCCAACACATAAGCAAAACGAAACCTCAGAAAAAAGACAAAGACGCTTAGTCGCTAACATCTGTAAAACAGTATCCCTTTTACTTTTCCTCCCACCACTAATACACAAGCGAAGTGAGCACATCAGCAAAACGAATCCTCCTAGGAGAGAGATGCCCAGAGTAGTTCCTTTCAATTACCTGACATCTCTACATTTCAGCTTTTTTTCTGACGAATTCAATAGTTTCTAGAGCTTACACAGCTAGTAGATTATAAAGATCTATGCAGGATTTTTCACAAAGAAGGTCAATGATCATAACATGGGGGCATCTAGGAGTCCACCTAGCAAGATGGCAACTGTTAGAACATGAGATCAAATTTTAAAAGAAAAGGCTGTTCAGCACAGCAGTTCATCCCAACATGGCTTGTTAATTGCTATTCTCCTATCTTTTTAGATCCCCAAAGTACAACTGTCTAATATTATACTTATTGACCTGTTGCACCTGTCTGTGATTCTGTGCTACTCATCTTAATAATAAATAATAATACATTTTATTTATATAACACCTTTCCCATGCTTGTTACCATTGCAGTCCTCCACAGCATGGCAAATAAAGGAATGAAAAAGCAAAAAGTTATTTTAAATCTACGCCATTAGCAAGTTATTAGTTAAATGTCATGAACAAAAGGGGCACTCATGACATGACTCTCGCACTCAAATCAATATAAGATATCTCTCTACTATAAAAAAAATATCCTGAGAGGGAGTTTAGGGAGAGGAGATGTCATCTTCGCGGAAGACAATCTGACGTCCGCGCGAGAGACACTTTAACGTCACGCAAAGACAATTGACATCCTGCGAGAGACACTTTAACGTCACGCAAAGACAATCTGACGTCCGCGTGAGAGACACTTTAATGTCACGCAAAGACAATTTGACATCCGCGCGAGAGACACTTTAACGTCACGCAAAGACAATTGACATCCTGCGAGAGACACTTTAACGTCACGCAAAGACAATCTGACGTCCGCACGAGAGACACTTTAACGTCACGCAAAGACAATTTGACGTCCGCACGAGAGACACTTTAACGTCCACGCAAAGACAATTTGACGTCCGCACGAGAGACACTTTAACGTCACGCAAAGACAATCTGACGTCCGCGCGAGAGACACTTTAACGTCCCGCGAGACAAGGCAGTGAGACCACATTTAAAACAAGTTCAAGGACATCTAACCAAGCAGTTGTTGGAATACCTTTGACAGACAAAGATCATGTGCTCCCAGCTCTTAAAACAATGACAGGCGACAAGCAGAACATGCAGCTTGCTAGCAGCAGCAGGAAGCCAGCTGATGATCCGAATCCTTAGTGTGCGTTCACCCCCCCCCTCCTTTCACAACACGAGTGGCAGGGATGTGAAGTGGCAAAAGGACAGCTGCAGCACAGACTTTTTAATGATCGACGTGCAGCGCGACAAAAAGAACACGCAGCTCGCCAGCAGCAGCAGCAGCAGCAGAATGACAGCAGATTATCTGACGGCATCTCCTTAGCGTTCGTTCAGGCGCTCCCCCTACCCCTTCACAACATAAGCAGCGTTAAACGTCCTGCGAGAAAGATTTAACCATGTCCGGGGCTGGAAATAAAGGACAAGTATTGTTTTTACAAAAGTTTTAAAGTAAAAGTGAAAATAATGCATATGTAATAATTCCCATGAAAATAACAATCTCTTTAAATTGTATATTTTCAAACCAAACCTGGGGGTGGGCGAGCGAAGCGAGCAGGGGGTGGAGTCCCTTAGTTATAAAAATAATCAAAACACAAGGAGTAAACCAAGCACAACATAACAGGCCCAATGGCCTTCTGGGCCTACCTACTTGGGTTTGGTTCCTGTCTGTTTGGTGGGGTGGCTTGCCCATTTGGTCAGTTGTACAATATAAAAAACTAATTTGGTCATCACTATGCCTGGCTTCTCTTCGTGCTGTTGCTTGTCGACCTTCTATACTCAGGAAGTGGTGTTCAAGCCCCACACAGGTATTACTTCTGGAGCAATTTCTGAAACTGCGTCTTTGGTCAGAAGTACCCTCTGAGAGCACTGAAGGGCAGTCTCTGAACCCTTTGAAAAGATCCAGGTAAACTCTTGCTTGGCCCTTATGACATGTCTTCCAAATACTTTTTGTTGGACCACCTTGTTTTCAGCTATTGGTCAGGGCACGTCTGTCAATTTACTACTCCCCCTTGTTTGTCATTCTTTTACTTTCATGCCTATGGAGTAATTAGCTCATGGGAATTTGAGAGAACCCAAAGTGGAGGAGACACAATGAAATGATGGTGTTCTCCATTATACACTTGTCTGAGGCACCCCATTTCAGCTAGTGTGAGTTTCTCTCAGTTTTCTACGGTTACGGAAATTGTAGTTGGATTATATGTCAGACTTGGCCACTGCAGTTGCTGATCTCATTGCCAGGTTATGTTAATATGCGCAACTAGAAATCGCTGGGGATGTTAAATTATGCAACTGTGTATGATGCCTTTCCAGCAAAATTTCACATTTTCCCAAGTATCAGAAACTCACCTCACAGTCAATAACACACCACCGAATGGCGTTGATGCACATGTGAAGGTATGGTGAGTTCAGGCACAACCTCGGCTCTGCATATTTTCTTTTTTCTGTTCTTTTGCAATATGTAAAACGTGACACATCAGAGTCTCTCTTCTGTTGATCGGGTTCAACACACCCACATTCCTTATTCCTCGTCACTGCATTACATGTATTATACTTGTGGGTGGGCGCTCATTGGTTGTCAGCTCTGATGCACACAGAGCCCACCGGTATGAATTCAGACAAAATCAAAAAGGTTGTTGAACTGCATACTGGTTTGACTGAGAGGCTGGGTATGTCATACTACACAAAGCGCACTCCGACTGCCCCCAACGCCCTAAGATGGTCTAAATGGAGTCGATGGCAGTAAATTGCTAGAAAAGTCTTGTAATGTGACAGGGCCTTAAACCAGAGTTTCTACATTTTAAATTTTATGATCAAACAGAATTGGATGACCAGGACTTGGAGTAGGAGGGTTTAAGTAAATATTTACCAAGCACAACATTTTAACACTGTAAATAACTCAAATTTTAACACTAAATAACTCATCCATTGCGCATTCTCAATTTGGATATGATTATTATAACTGCATGCTACCTGGTCTTTCTGTTGAGTGTGGTCCTCTCGACTACAACAATATTACTAACCATTATCTATTCACGAATAATGGGCAGAATGTACTGTAATTTAGCACTCCTTTTTAGACTTTGAAGCACTTATGACAAAGGTCGTAAACCATTCAGATGCTTCTGTGATTAAGTGATAACTGTGGAGTTCTTGGTTGAACTGCTTCCCTGCAATAAATTTGCTGAATCTCCAAAAATATCCTTTTGTTCAAAGAAAATAGCTTATCTTGATGAATTTGCATGCTTCTAGAAATCCAGACTAGTAATTGAACTCTGAACCATATGGGATGATAATGAATAGCCATTTTGTTCCTTATCTCTGCTTTTATTTTTCAGTCTGTTAACCTAAACATGACACTTCAATAACAGCTGTTATCTAAATTGCAGATAATGTTAGCATCAAAACATTGCCTAATATAATGATCTGAACATTCTGAAGGCTGTTTAGACCATTTAGACATTCTTGTGAGCGGATCAGTGATTTTTTTTATTTTTTTTTTTCCAAAAGTGAGTAAGGGTTCATGTTTCATAATTACACCAAAAATAAAATGATTGAAACTGAGTTTCTATGAGTCAGGACTGTTTTCTAATATAGAAAAGCAGGGATACAGCACAGCATTCACTCCAACGATCCATTATCTAATCGCTTAATCCAGTTTACAGTCATTTGGGAGAGCATGCCCAGGAAGTATCAGGCACAAAACAGGAACCAACCTGGAATGGGGGCACCAGGATATACATCCACACTGACACCCAGCCTGATTATAGTTGTCAGTTCACCCAGCATATGTACAGTACATCTTTGGAATATGAAAGAACATTTGAGAATTCCACACAAGGAATTGTGTTACTATGGAGTAGAGATAGATAGATAGATAGATAGATAGATAGATAGATAGATAGATAGATAGATAGATAGATAGATAGATAGATAGATAGTGTAAGGGATGACAGCTTATCCCGGTCCAGGACCCCCCAGTAACGGTAGGATGGGGGAATGCAGCTTATCATGGACATTGCCTCCCCCAGGATGATAGAAGGCATCTTCCCTGGACTGCAGAAGTGCCCCAGATGCCCTTAGGGCACTTTGAGACTTGGAGTTTGGCAACACAGCCCTGCTGGGTACCATGGGTGCAGGGAGACTGGGGAGTCCCTACTGTTTATATAGCCTGGAAGTACTCCAAAGTCACGGGGATGGAAGCACAAAAGTACTTCTGGGCTGAAGAAAAATACAATTCTCCATTCCATTCCCCATTCCGGGTCAAGGACTATATAAAGGACTGATGGGGACACAGCAAGTGACAGAGCTTACTGGGAAGTATAGAGGAGAGATTTGGAGATTTAAATATTATTGTGATTATTTGTTTATTGAGGTGGAGGTGCTTTGGGCACTATTTATTTGAAGAAGAGGAATGAAACAGATTTTTGGAGTTTTAAAAATGTGTTGTCAGTGCCTGTGTGTCAGGTTGTGCTGGTATAGTGCCATCTAGTGTTACAATAGATAGATAGATAGATAGATAGATAGATAGATAGATAGATAGATAGATAGATAGATAGATAGATAGATAGATAGATAGATTAATTGATTGATTGATTGATTGATTGGTTGATCTATTTATTTCCTGTTCCCAGCTAATAAACTAATTGAAAAAGAAACTGACTGGAACAGATGCATAAATTGCTGGTACCATACAGGAAGAATGTGCAAGAGATTATGCTTGCAATGCCTGTAATTGTAGTCCTGTAAATTCAGTTCATCGTGTATCATCCATCCATTTTCCAACCCGCTGAATCCGAACACAGGGTCTGCTGGAGCCAATCCCAGCCAACACAGGGCACAATGCAGGAACCAATTCTGGGCAGGGTGCCAACCCACCGCAGGACACACACAAACACACCCACACACCAAGGCCAATTTAGAATCTGCAATCCACCTAACCTTTGTCTTTGGATTGTGGGAGGAAACCCACACAGACACGGGGAGAACATGCAAACTCCACGCAGGGAGGACCCGGGAAGCGAACCCAGGTCTCCTAACTGTGAGGCAGCAGTGCTACCACTGCGCCACCGTGCCGCCCTATCATGTATCATTTGAGCAAAATAATTAATATTTAATATAGACAGTCTGCAGTCAAAAAAATGTAAGACTTTTCACTCCAGGGCAGTTTTGCGGGTATGAATGAGTGTGCTCTGAAATGGATTGGTATTCTGCCCAGGATTGGCTTCTGCCTTGTGTCTGATGCCCCTTGCATACCTTCCTGTTCCCTATAAACCTGCAGCTGATTCACCAGGTTTGATCATGAGTGAAGAAAATGCATGAAGATGGCACACTAACATACGGAGCAGTTTCCATTCCTGCAATGCATGCCTGAGTGTCCCCTGTGTGGAGTTTGCTTTTGCTCATGTCAGTCACTAGTTTTCCTGTATGCCAGCTGTATGTGCACGTTGTATACTTTTGAAGTGACGTAAGTACCAAGAGCATTTGTCAGTCAATCCAACCAGCAAATTTACACTCTGTAAGTAACCTCGGCAAGGTACTGCTTTAAACAAACTGATGAAGAGTGTCCTTTTGATAAATAGATCTTCAGAATAAAACAAATCGACATATGCAGCTTTAAACACTTTTACTTTGAAATTTAAAGAAATTTATCATTTTAAAAAAATGGGTTTCACATGGTAATGTTTTGCTTTGGATTTTCTTTTAATTTATACCTTTAGAATGATAGATAGATAGATAGATAGATAGATAGATAGATAGATAGATAGATAGATAGATAGATAGATAGATAGATAGATAGATAGATAGATAGATAGATAGATAGATAGATTGGCTTTTTACAGAAACACATGATAAACATCTTTGTTAAATCTTTTAGAAAAGTAGGAGCCAAACATTGACTGTCATTTTGCTTTCTGGTACTATCCTGAGCTACTAGTGGCACATATTACGTAACTTTTGCCCTTTGGTCTTTACTTCACTTGGTCATTGTATTTTTGCGCCTAAAAATAGTATGCTAAAGAGATATGTGCACTTCTGCTACTCCTTTTGGCTGCTCAGATTCCATCTTGCATATACTGTCTATGTCATTCTTCAGGTAGTCTTGTTTATCAGTCACATCCCAAAGATGTGCTCGTCAAATTAACAGGGCATTTTAAAATGGCTTGCATCCGTGAATGTACCCCATGATGGACTTGCTTCCCATTCAGGGTTTTTTTTCCTGCATTGTGTTTTGTCTCATAAGGGATAGTAAAAGAAAAATGAACCGTGAGCAGGAGAATTGTAGTCAGAGAGCAGGCAAAAGGTCAAAACCGAAATGAGAACCAGAAATTGGAGCAAAAAAAAAGAGAACAAGAGCAGAGATTCAGATACCAAGAAGAGCAGAAAATAATACTCTTTTTCTTTTCTCAACATGAAACAAAGGTTTATCTGTCAAATTCGGATTTCCGAGGATGATCTTTAAGCCGTCATTCTGATGACGTGTGCAATGAACGCAAAATAGTGAATTCTGGGAACCGCTACCAAGGAAACAACAAATGCAATAGGCGCTTGAAAAGGTGGTGCTAATAGGGAAAAACAAAATGGTGTTGCAACAAAACATAAACAAATTATTATGCTTCTTAATTAAGCCAAATACACCATTTCTGATAACATATTCATAATCCTTACACATGAAAAGGTAGAAAACATCATGATCAGATTCAGCATTATAAATTATGCTTAGAACACCCACCACAATCCTTGGGACAAAATTGTTGTTGACCAGTGTTGTTATTAAAGTGTAGGGTACATCTATATCTATACTAATAAAAGGCAAAGCCCTCACTGACTCACTCACTGACTCATCACTAATTCTTCAACTTCCTGTGTAGGTAGAAGGCTGAAATTTGGCAGGCTCATTCCTTACAGCTTACTTACAAAAGTTAAGCAGGTTTAATTTCGAAATTCTACACGTAACGGTCATAACGGTCGATAACGGTCGACAATGTCCGCCATGTTGAACTTTCTTATTTATGGCCCCATCTTCACGAAATTTGGTAGGTGGCTTCCCTGCACTAACCAAAACCGATGTACGTACTTATTTCGGTGGTATGATGCCACTGTCGGCTGCCATATTGAATTTTTCAACTTTGTTTGTTACTTATGGGTCCATCTTCAAGAAATTTGGTACGCGGGTTCCCAACGCTAACTGAATCCTACTTACATACATATATACGTCCATAGCCTGCAGCTTGGTCACCGTGTGAGACGGCGTTGGTTCCCCCATCTTAAAGTCTCCCACGTTGTTGGCTGCCTGCCTATATAAGGCCGTCCGTCGCTCCAGTCTCTACATTCCCTTCCTTGCTTTGCCACGGGATTCACGTCTCCCAGCTGATAACTACAGCCTTTTTATTTAATCCACGGCTTCTCCGCTGTTTTATTGTTCATTTATTACGATTATAATTATTGTGTTGGTACTTTAGACTTACTTTACATTGTTCAGGTGCCCATTTCCTTTATCATTCTCCCCATTAACATGTCTATCAAGGTGATCACCATCAATCAAAGAACTGTCACTTACCGAGTGGTTTCCATGCCCGGAGATGGTACCTACCTTTTCCATTCTCTGTGTTACATATTGCATGACCATATCAGGCTCACTCTTGATATCCGGAGGAACATTGTGTCTTATGTATTGAATGACTGGGACAGGTTCAAGGTGTGGACTGATGACGGTACAGGAGATAATTAGACTACACAGGAGCACTATAAGAGTGAAATGCTTAAGCCCTTCACCTATGGATCTGCATGTGAGTTGATGGCTGCTGCTGAATTGTTCGATTGTCGCTTTCAAGTGTACCAAAATGGCCAAATATTTTACACCTTTCGACAACCGCCAATGCCTCTTAAACATCTTAGATTGACAGGTGACGATTTCAGTAGTGGACACTTTGATGTTTATGAATGTTTAAACTCTCAAAAGCTGGATGTGAAGTTATCGATGAAACCGGTTGTATGCTTACAACGCTTGACAGATGCCAAATGTTTCGGAGGGCCGAACCTCACAATGTGGTATACAAAGAGATCCTTAACAAATAATTATTGGTATATTTTCCCTCAGTTTAAAAAGGTTTAATTTTCTTCTTAATAAAAATTTTAAGGCAGTACTTCGCCTGCTGCGAAGCGCTGGTATTTTGATAGTACAGTATATAAAAGGCAAAGCCCTCACTGACTCATCACTAATTCTCCCACTTTCCATATAGGTGGGAAACTGAAATTTCACATGCTCATTCCTTGCAGTGTACTTATAAAAGTTAGGTATGTTTCATGTCCTATTGCAACACCCAAGGGGGGGAAATGGGTGTACCCCCTAAACTGTTGTCAGGGATGCCAGGGGCCATGACCCGGCCGGGACGCCAGGAGGGACCGGAAGAGGGTCAGAGCCCTGCCTGGATCACGTGGGGTTTGCCTTCCGGGTTGCTTTGGGGGCCACGGGTCAAGGGCATGGAAGCCCTTCCCTGTAGGAGCCCGTGGTCACCGCCAGGAGGCGCCCCAATGCCTTGGGGACTTGTTTCCCCAGCACTCCCGCCACACCAGGAAGTGCTGGGGAAGACTTTGGAGGATGCCGGAGAGCAGCCGGGAGGACAGCCGGCACTTCCGCCACACTGGGGCGTGGCCAGAAGAAGATTGCCGGGAACACCTGGGGCTCATCCGGGTCCTCTATAAAAGGGGCCGTCTCCTTCATTCGAGGCTAGAGTCGGGTGGAAGAAGGACGAGGCAAGAGGAGTTGTGGAGGCGGCCCGAGAAGAAGGCATTGTGGCCAGGACTGAGTGTCATTTGGGGTTTGTGCACGTGATTAAGGTCTGTGTGACCATTGGACTGGGTCTTTGTGACCATTATTATTATTGTAAATATTGTGTTTAATAAACGTGTGGTGGTTTTAAACAACATGTCCGCCTGTCTGTGCCCGGGTGCCGTTCACACTGTATATATATATATATAGGGGCTTTCAATATACATAAGAAGCCCAAATTTCCCATGCTCATCCTTTACACTGTACTTACAAATGTTAAGTATGTTTCATTTCGTGCCATACCCTGTAACAAACTTTTGAAAATAGTGTCATCTTTTTGGTGGTTCTCACCATTATGCCGTAAGGAACTTTCAGAACTGACCTCTCCTTTTGGTGGTTTCATTCCTTATTTCTGTTAATAGATGGAGTTATTTCACAGCAGAGACGTACAAAGGCCGCCCCTGGTCACCCTTCCTTTTTCTGCATGGCTGCTGTCCGTGCACCTACCACTTGGTTGGCTCCTTGCCTATATACATTGATGACATCCCGCGCTCATGTGCCTCCTCACTCGCTTCCTTACTTTCCTCAGCTGTTCATCGTGCTCATCGCTCCCTTCTTTACTCCACCGCTTCAAGGGTGGAAGGACTGCTTATTCTTCTTTCAGGCTACCTCTAAACCTCACCCATACTTATTCAATTCCCCCATGTGTAACATATCCAAGGAGAGCACCATGGCGCAAGTGGTGCAAGTGCTGCACGATTGTAAGCTCATTTTATGGGATGAATGCACTATGGCACACAGACCAGGTGTTGAGGCCTCAGAAACACAACAAAAATGATGGGAGGCTTGACAGTCTTACTGGCTGGAGACTTCCGGCAGACCTTACCAGTTGTCAGCAGGGCCGGATTAAGACGAAATTGGGCCTGATGCTGCAGCGCAATAAAGGCCTATTTTTTTCTCAGCATTGGTGCATCTGCATTCGACACTCACCGTACATGCGCACTCAGATCAACCAAGGAGCCTTAATTGCTTGCGATGCAACCAGCCAGCCTTTATTGAACCTGAATAATAACAATGACGTAGTCCAAACGTTTGACTCCAAATTCCATTCTAAGAATTATTTTGAGGTTAATATAGCAAAGGAAAACTGTTCAGCTTCCGGAAAATTCTCGTCTGTTTTCATCTGGGTCTATTTCAGGAATGGGCCTAATGCTGCAGCATCAGTAGCACCCACCTTAATCCGGCCATGGTCCCAAGAGGAACACGCGCCGACGAAGTTAAAGCATGTCTGAAGTCTTCATACCTATGACCTAAGACCAATGTTCTTACCTTAAGAATAAACATGAAGGTTTACTTGAACTGCGACAAAAAGCCAGAGAGTTCGCTGCTCTCCTCATCAAAATAAGTGATGGCAATTTAATTGAATAGAACTGTAAAATCAATGTTCCTAACAATCTCTGTCTCCTGGTGAATAACTTACAAACCCTTATTGAAAATGTTTACCCCAACCTACGAAATCTGCATGAAAAGGATGTCTCATGGTTGAGGGACAGAGCTATTCTAACACGAAAACATGACATGACTTCACATATACTCAGCAAAAAAAGAAACTCCTTCTGACCTTCAACTGTTTTTACTTTCAGTAAACTTAATGTGTAAATATTTGTATGAACACTAAAAGAGTCAACACCATAAGCCTTAAACTAAAAATGTTTCACAATGTGTCCCTGAATGAAGGGAGGCTCAAAATCAAAAGTACCAGTCAGTATCTGGTGTGGCCACCAGCTGCTTGAAGTACGGCAGTGCATCTCCTCCTCATGGACTGGTCCAGATTTGTCAGTTCTTGCTGTGAGATGTTACCCCACTCTTCCACCAAGGCACCTGCAAGTTCCTGGACATTTCTGGGGGGAATGGCCCTAGCCCTCACCCTGCGATCCAACAGGTCCCAGACGTGCTCAATGGGATTGAGATCCGGGCTCTTCCACTGCGAGGATGATCAGCTGTCCTTCCTGTCTCCCTGTAGCGCTGTCTTAGGCGTCTCACAGTGCGGACATGGCAATTTATTGCCCTAGCCACATCAGCAGTCCTCATGCCTCCCTGCAGCATGCCTAATGCACGTTCACGCAGATGAGCAGGGACCCTGGGCATCTTTCTTTGGGTGTTTTAGACAAGTCTCTTTAGTGTCCTGCGTTTTTAGAACTGTGACCTTAAATGCCTACTTTCTGTAAGCTGTTAAGGTCTTAACGACCATTCCACAGGTGCATGTTAATTAATTGATTATGGTTAATTGAACATGCATGGAAAACATTGTTTAAACCCTTTACAATGAAGATCTGTAAAGTTATTTGGATTTTTAAAACATTATTGTTGAAATACACAGTCCTGAAAAAGGGACGTTTCTTTTTTTGCTGAGTATATAAGCACCATTTTATTTCACCAACTAACTTCCGAAACAAAAACATATAAGTCTGTCGACTCTGTTGTAGAACTAGAGGATGCAGTGCACTATCCCTTAGAGTTTCTTCACACTCTTAATCCTTCGGGCATGCCTCAGTATACTCTACTTTTGAAGGTTGGAACACCAATTATGTCACTATGAAATTTACAACCACCAAAACATTGTAACGACACCAGGCTTCAGATCAAATCTCTGCACAATAGATAAATAAGAACCTCATTGAGGCAACTGTCTTCACTGGAACTGACTCATGGGAGACTGGATTTATTCCTCGCATCCCTCTCATATCCTCTGACCTCCCATTCCAATTCAAACGCCTCCAATTTCCAGTAAGGGTCTGCTTCGCTATGACAATAAATAAATCACAAGGCCAGACTCTAAAAAAGGTCGCCATTGACTTGACACAAGGTTGCTTCTCACATGGCCAACTGTATGTTGCATGCTCAAGAGTAAGCTCAGCAGACAGCTTGGTCATTTTACAGTTGTTTACAAAGAGAACCTTACATCCTAAAAATGTACATTTCTCATACACAACATTTATGATCATAAATTAAACTCTTTACAATCATCAAATTCACTCTCAATACTAAAATAAGTCTACGACAATTACATTGACAATCATGTTACCTTATCTTTAAAATGTTTCCTTTTCTTTTTCATAATTTCTTTAACACACTACTTCTCTGCTGCAAAGCGCAGGTATTTTGCTAGTTTTTCATTAAAAGTGAAAAACATATTTCTGGCTTAACATTTTCTTTCTTTTTCTGTTTTCTAGGGAAAACTGGTCTATGCAAATCAGGGTAAGATAAGCGACTATGAGTTCCTCAATAAGACCATTAACTTGAAAGGGACCATCGCCATCACCCGTTATGGGGGAGCAGGGAGAGCAGAAAAGGTGGGTAACATCTGGACATCTACCATCATGACTCAGATGAGTTGCCACCAGGATAATTTGTGCTATACTGTTTGTAAACCTCATTACAGATTCAGGGTTTTTACAAATGGCTCTTATTTAGCTTCATAGAACACTCTTCCTAGAATAAATAAAATAATATGTTATTGCCGCTTGTAAAGCTGTTTTGTTTGTTAAACCTTAAACACCCCTTAAAGATAACTGGACTTCAGCTAGTCAAACTGAAAGAGTACAAATGAGCCAATTAAAGAAAGTACTCAGAGATTATTATTTGGATACTTCAAAAAAATCCATTATAATGGGTTTCTTTAGATGTATTTTATGTTTCATACTTTTTTAGTGAAAATTTTGAAATTGTGACATTTCTTCTGTCAATATAGTAGCACACTACAGCAGTACTACAAAATCATCAAAACTGTGTGAGTTGTGAAGAATGAAAAGAAGCTGTGGGTGGCAAGGTGGCAGAGTGGTAGGGCTGATGCCTCGCAGTAAGGAGACCTGAGTTCGCTTACCTCCCTACGTGGAGTTTGGATGTTCTCCTCGTGTTTCCTCCGGGTACTCTGGTTTCCTCCCACAGTCCAAAGACATGCAGGTTAGGTGCATTGGCCATCTTAAATTGTCTGTAGCGTGTGCTTGGTGTGTGGGAGTGTGTGTTGGTGTGTGTGCCCTGTGGTGGGCTGGCACCCTGCCCAGGGCTTTGTTCCTGCCTTGCGCCCTGTGTTGGCTGGAATTGGCTCCAGGAGACCCCTGTGGCCCTGTCTTAGGGTATAGCAGGTTGGATAATAACTGACTAACTGAAAAGAAGTTGTGTGCTTTTTTTAGCATTCACCTATGGTACTATCTTTAGAGCCCTCTCAAATATGTTGACATTAACCTTGCTTAATTTAACGTACTTTATAAATCTGCAATGACATGCTGGTGCAGTGCTTATCAGAGTGCTGAGTTCAGATTTTGTGCATATCTATATAAATATGTCTGCACCTTCTCTTTGTGTCCGTTGAAGTTTTTCTAAGAGCAGTCAGTTTGTCCCTGTTAAGTATCATGGAGACTCTAAAATGGTATGTCGTCCAGATGAAATGGTCCCATTGATTTTTTTTTTTAATCCTTTATTCGCCATATACAATTTCTCGTATTAGGAATTTGTCATTTTTCACATACCCCAACTTACCCCGCAGAGAGTTTTGGGGGTCAGACCACAACGTCATCTGTTTGTACAATGCCCTTGGAGCAGTTGCAGGTTATGGGCTTTGCTCAAGGGCCCAATGGAGTAGCATTGCCAGCATTCAAACCGGCAACCATTGAATTACCAGTCCAGGGGCCTCATGTATAAACGGTGCGTACGCACAGAAATGTTGCGTAAGAACTTTTCCACGTTCAAATCGCGATGTATAAAACCTACACTTGGCGTAAAGCCACGCACTTTTCCACGGTACCTTATGCCTTGTGGTACGCAAGTTCTCCGCTCGGTTTTGCAGACTGGCGGCACCCAGCATCAAAGCAATGGTACTGTTCCTGTGTGATTACTCATTATTTTCATGACGCGGCTTTATAAATACACCGAAACTAACCGCATATTGTTTATTAGTGTAATGCATCTGATTGTAATTAACTCGTAACAATATAATGGTCCAGGGAACAGCCATAGTATTCCAAATACCATAACTGATTTAGCGTTGTTACTCTCACTGCACCTCCTCTTCTTATTTTTCTTCTTCTTTTCTCAGATGCTCCCGTTAGGAGTTGCCACAGCGGATCATCTTTTTCCATATTACTCTCACTGCACCACTCGGAGTATTTATATCACTGTATCTGAGTGTGAATCACAGCAGCAGCTGATCAGAAAGAGAATTATCGGTATACGGCATTAAGCACACGCTGTCTCTGCCACGGCAAAACGTTTTAAAGCCTTTCCTGTACAGACCTCGCGGTTCAGAAACAATTTAATCCCAAGAACTTTAAATGCAGCCAATCAAGTGCTCCTTGTAGAACTGTTTGTACTTATAAGTACAATCACCCCACTGTAAACTTGCACTACAGTTATAATATCGCACAACCTGAGCCACTTTATAAAGTGCGTATTTATATATGATGACGATATCATTTTTAAGGTGAAATGCAGCAAAATATGTTTGTTTAATGATACAGATAAAACTTTAACTTCATTTAAATAATCTATATTCTTCACTGGGAGTGTCGTTAAGGATAGAATAATTAAACATGTACTACGAAGATATTTCAATGTTCTTTAAATGTTTTGAAGAATCGGCGCTAAGCTTACAGATGGCTTAACGTCTATTACAGAGCTGATTGTATGGCGATCGGTTACTTGGGGAAAGAAAAGCACTCACTGCAGTGACGGCTACGCCAATATATACTGAATATAAAACAGAAAGAGAAAATAAGAACACAGCTAAAAACGCAGCGACAAATTTCAGCAAAAGTTAAATGCTTGTGTCATGAGCACGAGGCGGCTATGCAGTGTCTGCAACGGACATGGCCATCCACCGTGCATGACATTGGCGGGCGAAGGAGCCACCGATTCTTCCTCTGCCCAATGCCACCACAAGCCTAGAGTCGCTGTTCTAATTAAACATCCTACCCATCGAAATGATATACTCACTGATACTACGCATGCGCAGACCAAAATTACGCAACTTAGCCTTACTACATTAATGCATTTATTACAGTTTACTGCATAGGGATTTACTGTCAACATTTTATAAGTTGTATATTTTGCGTGTGTGACTTTTAATCTTGTACAGGCCATTGTATCCATGCACGAGTAATGACCGTCTTGTGAAATCTTTGCATCAGGCTGTGTCTCTTTCAGGCGTTAAATGATGCATATAGAATAAATTGAGAAATGTTAACATTTCCATAAATTTGACAGACGACTTCTAAATACAACATGTTAAATGATGACATGATATAACGTTATAAGTTTAATGTTACGACTTACAATAAACTACGGTAGGATACTTCGACAAAGTAGGACAAATCGTCAGAACACCGCCCCTGAGTACTGCTACAATAAATTATTTCATTGAAGTGAAACACATGTTTAATAACGTGCTTTAACTCCTATCATCATGAAAATGACATCACGTATATATCTCAGTATTTTAGTTATTCAGAGAGCTGTAATATCACAAATGTAATGGACTCTGTGTCCAGTTGGAGGAAGAGAGCCGGTTTAAGAAGCAAGTAGTGATTCACACACATAGAGCACATAGAAAATCAAATACAAAACAAAGCATTTAACGTGCTACTTTAATTACGATGTGATTTGAGAAACTGGTTAATTAAACGATTTTAAGATGAAGTTTATGATGTTCTACTTTAATGACAAAATAAACTACGTGATTAAAGTGGAAATGTCGAGATTGAAGTGGACATTTCGTGCTTTTTCCCCACTGTGTGCCTTTTTTCTCTGTACCCTAATAAGCTTTCATATGACTCTCAGACAGTGGGCTTACAACTCTGCTTTCCACGGTGACTTTGATATGTGACTTCTTTTTTATTTCCGGCACTGTGCGATTTTGTGGATGTGAGCTTTCAAGTTTCTCCAACACGCTATGTCACTCGATCAACTTCATTTTGTTGATTATACCACGGTTTATTTGAACAAATAGTATGTTTTTCCTTTGCCTCCACTTGGTATTCGCTGAAATTCTTATATTTCCCCCGTGCTTTAAAGGGCGATTTATATTGATTTGCATATTGAAAGAGGCGTAATTCTGGGAGGAGTTGGGGCGTTACATGAAGCGCGTGCACGAGCATTAGTTTTCACGCTGATCGGGATTTATGTAGCGAAAGAACGTGGAAGTTGGAGTACGCACAGATTCCTGCATCTGGATTTTTCTGTGCGTAAGCACATTTCGGCTTTTGTGCTTACGCTATGTTATAGTGCGAGTTCTACGCACGGCGTTATACATGAGGCCCCAGATCCTTTAGCCAGAGTGCCACCACTCCATTCACACGTGCCTCGATCTCTGACGTCACTTTTTCTGTTGCCCTTCTATAGTTTTGCTCATTTTAGTCCTTCAGAGAAGCCATATTTGTGTTAAAATGCACATGTAGGGTTTTGGGAGATGTGACATTGCAGACATTTGACTGGTTATCTTGACCTGATGACAAATGACTCTGAACAAAGTGTTTGATCTTTAAAGTATATCCGCACTACTTCCATTCTCAAGCTGTAAACTAACTTGATAATTCCTAGTCCTACAGCATCCAACCATTCCCAGATTATAAATTAATCAAAACAGGTTCTGCAGAATCTCCATTTATTTCCCATTCTCAGCTAATAAGCTAATTGAAAAAGAAATCGGCTGGAACAGATTCATAAATTGCTGGTACAATACAGGAAGAATGTGCAAGAAAGGATGCTTGCAATGCCTGTAATTATAGTCCTGTAATTCAGTTCATCGTGTTTCATTTGAGCAAAATAATTAAAATTTAATATAGACAGTCTGCAGTCAAAAAATTGGAGACTTTCCACTCCAGGACAGTTTTACGGGCATGAATGAGTGTGCTCTGAAATGGATTGGTATTCTGCCCAGGATTGGCTTCTGCCTTGTGTCTGATGCCCCTTGCATACCTTCCTGCCCCTTATAAACCTGCAGCTGATTCAGCAGGTTTGATCATGAGTGAAGAAAATGCATGAAGATGGCACACTAACATACTGAGCAGTTTTCATTCCTGCAATGCATGCTTGAGTGTCCCCTGTGTGGAGTTTGCTTTTGCTCATGTCGGCCACTAGTTTTCCTGTATGCCAGCTGTATGTGCAAGTTGTATACTTTTGAAGTGACGTAAGTACCAGGAGCATTTGTCAGTCAATCCAACCAGCAAATTTACACTCTGTAAGTAACCTCGGCAAGGTACTGCTTTAAATAAACTGTGATGAAGAGTGTCCTTTTGATAAATAGATCTTCAGCATAAATCAAATCAACAAATGCAGCTTGAAAGATTTGTACTTTGAAATTTAAGAGAAAATGGGTTTTACATGCTAATAGTTGCTTTGGATTTTCTTTTAAATTATATCTTTAACATCATTTAGTAACTGTATTTTCATAATAGGAAAAGCATTATTTCTAGAAGCATTTCTGACAGTCTTCCATGAATGTAGCATGCTGGTGTTACAAGCTTGTGCTGCGGCCTCACAGTTTCAGAGCCTCGCTTTAATTCCTGGCCATTTTATGTGCCAAGTTCACAAATTCTCTTTGCGTTTGTTTTCAAGAGCTCCAATTTCCTTTCCTGTCCCTAAACATTTCTATGTTAGGCTAATTTTTGCTTTGTGACCTTCCCCACCATAATCTATCATCTATAAGAGAGGAGTGAAAGCTTTAGATTCATCAAAAATTTCGATCTCTAGTTTTCGATGGATCTTAGTGTATTAGCGTGTGTGTGTGTCTGTCACAGTTTCTTGAGGACAGTCTAGAGCTAAAATGGCCAGACAGAAAAATACCAAATTCAACACTTAACCATGTTATGAGATGATGATGTGCCGATTAGTTTTTGAGCCAAATTATGCGAGAGAAAGAGGCACTCTACCGGAACCATCAAATACCGTAATTCTGCAATTAATTATGAATTCAATTGCTACCATAATGACCTATTTTATGATCAGAAAGATTTGCATCAAAGCTGTAAATAATTGCTGAAATGTTATAGAATAGTTGGGGTAACTTGGTTCCATGGGCACAAAGACTACTAACGCTCACATCTGAATTTTTGACTCATTTTGGTGTCACTATGAAATCCTGTCCTTGGTTGGTTCTCATCTTCTGTTGCATCCTGGGTAGGCTGCGGCTCAAAGATGGATTGATCTTCAGTTATAAACTATAAAATAAGATCAAGCAGTCAGGTTAGCAATTACATCACTAAGAAGTCTGAAGACATTGCATTTACTGTGCTCAAGCCAACAGCAATGCCATTACATATCGTTATAACACTTCAACTTATTATCCCACACAAAGTACATACAGGAGCATGACGGTGATAGTTTTTTGCGAACAAGATCTCTGAGACTCATCCGGAAGTACATTTACTTTTAATGATCTCTGAAAGATTGTATCCAGCAGGGGGTGCTAGGTCCCTTGTTTGAATACGTTTTTTTGTAATTGCGGCTTGTTATATAACCCAAATATAGATATAGATATAATATAAAAAGTGATATGGCGGTAAGAAATCCCATAGGAGAAATAACTTAGCTTTCTTTAATGACAGTCTACATGGCATAACAGATGAAGAACCCATGACAAGACCTTCGGGTATTGGGGGCCTGATGTACAGAGTCTGCCATTTTGGCTGTGCAGTGGAAAGATTTTCCGGATCGGATGACATTATCTCCCATCTGTCCGTCGGTTTCAAAGGTGTGCCGGGCAATGTTCCAAGGCTTTATACTCTTTCTCCGTGTGCAGGCCCCCACTTCGGTGACTCATGCCATTTCTAACCAAGGCACAGAGGATACAGTTTCATGCTGACTTTGACACACAGAAATGCCCATTTCGCAGTTGTCCCTGTCTAGTCTTCTAATGCTTGCCTAGCAGTTCTTATATGGTGAACTCCCGTGTGCTAAATCTGGCCTTGTGTTAGCTGTACATGTGAGTAGAAAGAGAAGCGGATTAATAAAATATTTTTTACAGAGCACAGTGACATATTAAACTTATATACTTATTACAAAGATAAAGTGTGCATATTGGCTTTTCAATTACTGGATCAGCTGAAGAAATGGAACTGGTGTATTGTATCATTGTGATGTTTAGTTGAACTCTGCAGAAATGCTTTGGAGTGCTATCTGAACCTTTCTCTTCTATACGTGAACAAACAAGTTATAGTAAAAAAAATGATGTTTAAAATAAAATAACCAAATAAAAGGGCTTTTGAACTTTAGCCAAGAAGTTTTGAAATGTCCATCAATTATTTGTCATTTAAATCTTTTTCCCTTGTCAGGCTATAAATGGTGCCATGTTTGGAGTGATTGGAGTTCTTGTGTACACTGACCCTAAAGACATTAATGATGGGAAGATGTCGGACATTAATGAGACCTACCCCCATTCGTGGTACTTGCCCCCCTCCGGAGTGGAACGTGGATCCTTTAAAAGCACTTTTGGAGACCTCCTGACACCTTATTATCCTGCTAAAGGTACATGTAGTGTGTTTATTCTGAGGCAGCAAGACGCAGGACTTTAATGTTTGAGTGCACCTGTAAGAAGATCATTAGCATGCAATTAGCTCATTATTTCAGGCTCATTTAAAGTATATCCAGATGAATAATTTCTCAAGAAGTATAACTGTTAATTTTGTTTGACTACATGATTTAGGGTGTGAAAGGGCTTAGAGTTCTATTGTCTGTCTAGACAGATTTCAATGCTAACTGTTCAGATTAAAAACATGAAATTAGGCAGAAGCACAATGACTAAAAAATAAAATAACTAACAGAAAATGACCATAATTAATTCTTAAGAATTTTTCTGAGTTGTAATAATTTAGTAAGCACATTTAAGACACATTTGGTAGCCTTCTGTATGATTAGCACTGATGCCTCACAGCTCCGATTTTCAGACCCTGCCTTGGGCACAATTTGTGTGCAGTTTTTGTGTATTCTCAATGTATCTGTCCTGAATTTCCTCGCTGGTGATTCTAAATTTTCACCATGCACAGTATCCGTGTGATTTAATGGGTGGACTGCAGTCCCATCCTGACAGTCTGGACCTTAAGGGTACTTGAAGATGACTGAGGCATGGCAGACTCAAACACAATTCAGTTTCTCTTTCACTCTTAAAAAAATCAATGAAAATAAATGTAATGGCTTATTTATTTTATTTTTGGCCAAGTGACATATATAAGGGCAAATTAGGTGTCGGCATAAATGATTTTTCATTGTGAACCAAATTTCATTGAAAGCTGAGCAGACTGAAACCCATTGTAGTGATAAAGTTTATTCTGAATTCCATTTAAGAGTTGTCTTCTCTGTAAGAATGTGAGAAAAATATTACAGTAACAGAATGATTCTGGAAAAAAGAAACACTGATCAAAAAGAATATTACAGCAAGCTTTATTAAGTGAGTAGGGTTCAAAAAGTAAAGCACATAGCCTGGGGTGTGTGTGTCATCAAATACGTTTGAGCCTATTAATGTGATGGAATTTTTTTAAGATTTTACTGAGTAAAGCTTTGACCTCAAAGTTGGTCAACCAAAAAATTAAAAAAGGCAGTAAGAAATGTGCAGATGGTTTTGAGAGCTAAACATCCTTTGAACATTTTATTTTCTTGTATATTTTGTAATAAAAATTAAAATAACCTCTTAAGATATCTGGAAAGTATTAGTCCATCTGCAGTATGATTTTAATGCTATTGTTAGGCATAATTTAGCAAAAGGTATGAGTTTTACTTTGTGGAAGGAAAAACAAGAAGAACATATATAATATACAGTGTGGAAAAGGCGATATATTGCGCCCAACCCGGCACAGACTAACCCAGAGGCACGTGTTAAAGCACACAGACTTTTTATTTTTCTTCCCCTGTGGGCACACGTCTTCCCCGTAATACACAGTACACAGTCCCAAAAGCAGTTAAATAAGACACACAACTCTCCACCTTGGCACCACCACTCCTCCCAAGCAACCTCGTCCTCTTCCTTTATAGCCCACCAGGAAGCTTTCCTGGTGCTTGACCACCTGGTCCCAATTGCACTTCCGGGTGGGGCTGAAGACTCGCCCAGCTGGGCTGTTGATTCCAGGCAGCACCCCCTAGTGGCCACCCCAGCTCCCAACCAGGCTGTGGAGGACTCCATCTCCCATGGAGCCATGCAGGAGGTTGGGGAATCACCGTCGACCAAGGAGGCTGCCACCAAGCATCCCTGGGGAGGTATTGAGCTGTCCATGGTTGCTCCCCCGGAACATATGCAGCAGGGGCGACCCAGCCGCCCATCACAACAGTTTTCAAATGTGAGTGGAAAAAGGTCATGTGACAACATTTGGAATATAAAACAGAACTGTCAGGCTAGCAAGACATAGCAGGTAAGTGATCTGTGTGTAGCTGGCTGTCGACAATACAAATGTCCTCTTGTCTAATGGCTTGACCACAGTTGCTCATCTTGACGCTGGGCCACATCAAATGAAATGACCGAAAATCGTTGTCCATGTCAAATTCAGCAACTGAGTGCTGAACTCCCAGTGCAGTTGTGCTCACCTCTTTTTCTGACCACCTATAACATGCTGCCTGACAGAGCTGACACTCAAGGAAGGGTTAATAGATGAGGCAAGTTCAGCTGCAATCTTCTTTTTTCCATTCTGTCGTGGGACGTAAAACATGAGACACCATACACCAGAGTGTTGGTAGCACAGCTATTGCAAAAGTGAACACCGCTATTAGCAGGGTTTGCACTTGCCATTGCATTATTGCCGGAGTTTTCAGTGTCGACATTTGACCCTGGCATATTTTGTACTTCTGTTTGTTTCCTATTGCTAATAAAAACTAAAATTTCTGTTTGTCAAGACATAGTTCACATTTCCCCCAACACGACCTAACTCAATAGTATCTAGTGATGGGTCAAATTATGAAAGATTCATTTGTTCTTTGAATGACTCTTTCCAGTAAAACATATAATGCATAATGGGAGTGCTAAATACAGTAACTTCAGTAAGTTGCTAGTCGATAGCCTTATGTTAGCATCACATGTTTTGAGTAGCTGTGATTAGTAACATTTTACGTCAGTCTAATTTTCTAAACTTTGTTATGCAGACGCACGCTGTATAATGTCTATCCATTGTGGTCCCTCCAGAACGCGAGGGGGCGTCCGTCCTGGTTATGTTGGGGGCCTCGGGTAAAGGGCTTGGAAGCCCAGCCCTGTAGGGACCCGTGGCCACCTCCAGGCGGCGCCCCAGTGCCTGATTATCCCAGGAGCCTGGCACTTCCGCCACACAAGGAAGTGCCGGGGGGAAGACGACAGAGGACACAAGGGTGTGTCCACGGGAGATTGCTGGGAAGCAGCTGGAGCCCATCCGGGTTCCAATAAAAGGGGCTGCCTCCCTCCAGTCAGGAGTGGAAATCGGGTGGAAGAGGACGGAGCTGGAGTGAGGACTGAAGGCGGCCAGGAGGAAAAGAGGCACAGGACTGTGTGGCCTGGACATTTGGGGAATCGGTGCAAGAGGCACTGGGGTTTGTGCACGTCCAATTTGTAAATAGTATTGTAAATAAACAGTGTGTGGTGGAGCCAATGATGTCCGTCTGTCTGTGTCCGGGTCCAAGTTCACACCATATACTGTACATGCTTTCCAACTACTTTTAAGAGTTAAATGAACTTTTCTAGTGAAAAAGTTAGCATTTCTGATTTTGCTGTGTAAGTATAATATAAAATTTTAGTCAAGGGAGATGTACTGTATATTAAAATGCATGTCTGCAGTATAGGCTCATTTTCATTTGAAGACAAAGAATTAAAAACCTAAACTACAGAGTGGGCCAGTGAGGAAAGTGGGTGGCACCAAGCTCAACATTGCTGCTGGCCCTGACAAGAATATTGTACAATTAAGAGTAGTCAACAATCAGGTGTCACAGTGAGTGAACCTGAAGTAACTGCTGAACTTAAACTGCTGAGCTCAGCTTGTACACTTGTATGACACTGGTGCTGCAGAAACTGCTTCAGACGTGTTTTGTAATGGAAAGCACCTTATCATTCTGCACTAAGTTACAAATGGGTCTCTGTCTCCAGCAGGGGGTGCTTGCTCTCTGGGATTGTGTTCTTTATTGAATGTTGAACATACTTGAATCTTAAGTATACTGCTTCAGTAAGCATGGCTGAAATAATCAGACAAGAGAAATATGGTACAAAAAGTGATAAATAAATATATATATATATATATACTAGGGGGCTCTACCCACTGCTCGCCTCACTCACCCACCCCCGGGTTTGGTTTACCTGATATACAATTTTAAGAGATTGTTATTTTCATGGGAATTGTTGCATATGCATTATTTTCACTTTTACTTTAACACTTTTGTAAAAACAATATTTGGAATGAACTTTTCTTCAAGATCGCATTGAATTTTGATTCCGTGTTTGCAATTACATCGTGACAACGCAACGTATATCTGCCTGTGAGTGAATATCGTTTCTTTCTATCTAATAAATAAAACAACTTTCTCGAATATTTGTCCATGCTCTTTCTTCTTCGCTTTCTCGTTGACATGTCACCTAGAACGTATAAAATTATTGTCCTGTTAAAATTTATGAGAGCTGAGAGCACAGGAAGTGTGTCTGACTTAGAGGTTAGATGACCATGGTTTTGTTTGAAAATAGTTGTAAGTAGGGCATGACTTGAAAGAATCTCATGTTAAAAGTCTCCTTCTCACAGAACATCATACCGCAACAATGTTTTTGGAATCTTTTAATTCTTGCTGGCAACATGAATTATACGATCTACAAGTCTCCAGCTTAAAGTTTAAATCCAAACAATATATTCTATCTCTTTTCGCTGTTCCATTATTTCACTGAGTAATAATTTCCGTTTATTTGCACTAATTCAACCTTTCCTACCCTTTTTTTGAGACTTTCGAATAATCATACTTCTGTTATCTCTAACCTGCTGTGCATGTGTACCGTGCCAACATTTATGAATTCTTTACAATGTTCTACTTTGTCCTTTATTTCCATCTCCAAGCGTGGTTAAATCTCTTTCTTGCAGGACGTATAATGCTGCTCGTGTTGCGAAGGGGGGGACTGAATGCACGCTAAGGAGATGCGGTCGGATCAGCTGCTGTCTTGCTGCTGCTGCTGGCGAGCTACATGTTCTGCTTGTCGTGCTGCGCATAGATCATTTAAAAGCCTTTACAGCAGCTGTCCTTTTGCCACTTCGTGTCTCTGCCACTCGTGTTGTGAAGGGGTGGGGGGGGCTGAACGCACGCTAAGGAGATGTGGTCGGATCATCTGCTGGCTTGTTGCTGCTGCTGCTGGTGAGCTGCATGTACTGCTTGTCGTGCTGCATGTTGATCATTTGTCCTTTTGTCTCACTGCCTTGCCTCGCGTGACCTCAAAGTGTCTTCCAAGAAGATCACGTCTTGTCTTCCTTGTCTCCCTCCCAAGATTTTTTTTTATAATAGAGAGATACTGAATATATACAGTATATACTGTATATATATATATATATATATATATATATATATATATATATTGTCACACACGTGCGCATGGGCGGCAGCTAAAGGGCTTGAGTGAAGGCAGTTCGGAGGCATGCGGGTGTGGCAGAGTGCACTGACTCTTTTCTCCCTTGCCTGTAGACCATCCCCGGGATTTCACCTGGATCACCTGACATCACTTCCGGGACTGAGCCAATGGAAGTCGGCCACACCAGCTCCAGTCCCTCTGATGTCACCTCCGGCTACGAGCCAATGGTGGAAGACCACGTGCCAGATCCATACGACCTCACTTCCTGTCTCCCCTTTAAAACCTGCCCCTTTTCCTTTGTTTCTTTAGTCTTGTTTTGGACTCGGTTGTGTGCACTTCAGTGCTCTGTATTTTGTTAAAGGAAAACGACTTTTGCAGCCAGGATACCACAATATACGGGTGGCTGCCCCAACTCTTTATCTGTCAATGTCTCGTTCTTGTGACAATATATATATATATATATAGTCACACACTGACCAGGGGGCGGCGAAGTATACTGATTCTCTCCCTCAATTCCGTGCATACCATTCTCAGGAAGTCCCGCCCGGTTCTGGGACAACCAATGATGTCACTTCTGGTTCTGGCGTTGCCAATGATGTCACTTCCGGTCCCGGCCCTGATGACATCATTTCCTCTACTTGCATTTAAAGGCCGCTATTTTAAGGCAGCAGTCAGTTCTGTTTTGGACTCAGTTGTGTGAAAATGTCTGTTCTTTTTGATTGATTTTGCAGCCAGGAAATATATGGGTGGCTGCCTCAAACCTTTCCAATGACTGTCCTGCTTGTGACAATATATATTTACCTTTCTTTAAAATGCAGCTTTCACTCGCAATATATGTAGTGTAATCATTTATACATACATATCAAGGCCAAAGATAAGCCGTTGGAACACTCCATTCATCTTCCAGTTCCACAGTGGGCAATCCTGATAAATGTATGTCCAGTCTGGCCGAGTGCAAGGCAGCATTTCTTCCTGCAGATGGCTTCTGGCTTCTTGATGGTTCCTCACTATTATATATACCCACACATTTTGCATATTCAGTGAGCTTTTTATGAAACTTGCCAGGTATGGGTAACTAACATTGAAACCATGTTATTTATGGACTATGCTCTTCTACGACCCAAATAGCACCTTTTTCCCTATCTGTGCACAGTGCACCTGCTCTGATCATTCATAGCCTCTGTCTGAAAGTTATGAGTCAGGCTTGAGGTGATGGGTCAGGCCTGCTTTAATTCACCAAAATTCCTGCCTGAAAGGACTGTCCCATGGAATTCGTTCACTGGGAAAAACTCAATATATTGATCATCACCAAACAGGACACATCAGCACATCGCCTTCCACTTGTTTCTGCCCCTCTCTCTGTCAGGTTCTTTCTGTCAGCTGATTTGTGCAGTTTCAGCTGTATTTATTTATGGCTGCAATGACCCAGTTTTAATAAAATAATATGTCTGGAATAAAATTCACAAATCACAGTGGCACACTTCAAACCTTTGGTGACAGTCTCACTTTCCCTTGATATACAGGCTTAGTGTTAACGGCAATGGCTGAGCCCTGCCATCTCTTTAAAATAATTTTGTGGAATGTATCATGTAATTAAACATTTGCTTTCAAAATGTGTCAAATATATTAAAATCTGTATATAAATATTAAAAGAGAGCTGTTTCAGAAAGCCTAATGTTCTGAAATTTACTTTGTTACTTGAAATTGAATTGTAAAATAATTTCTCTTTGAGAAGAACTGTAATCTTTCAAGGTAGACTAATCTGCTTTACTGTTCTGCCACAGAGCATACATACAGAAGACCTGAAAGTGAGATAGAAGGGATGGCTTCAATTCCCACTCAACCAATTGGATTTGAAGATGCCTATGCTTTAATCTGGTTTGTGCTACGTTTTTCCTTTCTAAGTATAGATGATAACTTATGTGTACATAAACTAAAGATATCTAACATTAAAACAAATGTAATACAGTAAGGGTGTAATCCTGCAAAGTCTAGTTTGTTTGACTTGTGTGATCACTCTGTGCCAGGACAACTGCACCGTGCCCTGGCCCGCTTGGAAGAGGTGGGCCTGTGCACAGTTCAGTAGCATTCGGGAACAGAGTGATTGAGCTGCAAATTCCTCCCTTAACATCATTTGTCTCCATAAAAATCTTCTCATACATGCAGCATGATTAACAGCAAAACACTGTGTTGAATACTCAATAAATTTGTAAGAGGGTAGAGCATTATTCCTGCCCTATGTGACTCCAAAACAACCACAAAATAATTAAAATGATTTTGAAATGCATGCTGTCACTCCATGTTCGGATGTTGTTTTGGCTTTACACAAAGTCACGAGGTCATGATGAAAGTGTGCCCAGGTCCAGAACATTAAGCGCAGTGTGAATGCAGGCCTGTGTGGGGGGTTGTGGGGGGGGGGACAATCGCGCTTGGGCACAGTATGGAACAAAACTGCCTAGTGTGAATACACCCTAAGTATAACAGTAAGTAGTCAGAAGCTAAAATTTTCCCTTGAGTCAGGATATTACATATAAGCAGGGGCCTTTTGGAATGGAAACTCTGGGGGACCTGAGAGAGAGAGAGAGAGAGAGAGAGAGAGAGAGAGAGAGAGAGAGAGAGGAAGACACAGTCAGAAGGGGCGGAGCCATCATGAGAAGCATGTGGAGAGCGTGTGTGTAAAAGAGAGAGAGTGAGAGAGATGAGCAAGTACTTACAGGACAGCACTTATGAGACCCGATCCACCAATCAAATCCAAAGGCAGGGGTATGTGGCCACTGATGAACTTGAGGATGGATCGTGGCCTGAATTGGCAAATGGAGTGTACATGGTGACTGAGTGGTGTGATGTGGAGTTGGTGGTATAAATGAGCAGGCAGTCAACATGGCACAGAAAAGATCACCTAAGCTGCATGGAATGGTCTGTAAATCTCATGTGAGATGGGGATGAAGAAAGAGAGAATATTTCACAATTTATTAGGTGTGGAAGAAAAAGTAAGCAACAATAACAATTAACAAAATGAGATCTTTTATTTTATAACAACATTTTATAAACTGTGATTCTGTTGTCTAATAGAAATTAACACCTTTTGAATTTTCCATCCATCCATTATCCAACCCGCTAAATCCTAATTACAGGGTCACAGGGGTCTGCTGGAGCCAATCCCAACCAACACAGGGCTCAAGGCATGAAAGAAACACCGGGCAGGGCGCCAGCCCACCGCAGGGCACACACACAACCACAATAGGAACAATTTTTGGATCGCCAATGCATCTAACCTGCATGTTTTTGGACTGTGAGAGGAAACCGGAGCACCCGGAGGACACCAACACAGACACTAGGAGAACATGCAAACAAACCCAGGTCTCCTTACTGCGAGGCAGCAGCGCTACCACTGCGCCACCATGCCACCCCTTTAGAATAATGCTGCGCCAACATACTCTGTTTTCCATTTCTTTTAAACAATTAGTATTACATCACAGCACAAAAGAAATGAAATTGTTCTTCTGTTTTTTCATAGTTCTTGAAAACATGGTAAAAAAGGCTATATTCAAAGTTTTACAATGAAGAGTTTATATTTTAATCTTGTTATAAGAATAATAGCACCAATGTTGAAAAAATGTCAGCCAAATAATGCCATTAAAAGTCATACAAAATGACATATTATTTTATCATACAGTATAATCACAAACAGACAGCAGTAATAGATACAGTATCAGCATCATATACTCAACACCACAACCTGAAACACAAAAGGATATTCATGAATTTTCGATATTTGTTCAATGGGCAAAGTGCTAAATCATATTGTACATGTTCTGCCAAATGATGGAATAATGGCAGGCATGGCCAGTCCTACCATTAAGGTGACTCTCTCCTGAAAAAGGACCCCCACAGTCCAATATCCAGCATACACCCCTATCTCACTTTGATCCTCATGAATATAAGCCTATCCAATCAGACCTAAAATGAGCTTTTAAAAGTTCTGATTGGTTGATATGGGAGGGTCACTTTTAGAAGATGTATATTTGATGTATTGCTGTGCCACAAAAGAGACAAAGGATCATTTTTGCCTGGCTTAAAACACAACATAATGCTCTCCTTCTTTCCCAAAGAGGTTTTTTTTCTCCTTCATTGTGATAATCTGAGTGATTTAATTTATCTACTCTTCTCTCTGGTTATGTCTTCTGAACTAGAAAAATCAAAGTTTTGAGTACACTTGGCGTACATTGTCTTTAAGCAACACAGTTTTCCTTTCTCCACTACCTGCATGTTATTAATATTTTTTGTCTTAATAAAACAAAGGTCATCCTCCTCTATATAATTTATATGACAATTTCAATTTTTTAGGGTGTGCAGATGCAGTATTACACATGAAGCAGATGCACAGCCCTTAACAAACAAATTAAAACAAATTCACCAATTTGTGGCTTTCAGTACCTGGCCTTTTATCTTGTATAGAGTGTGCATTAAGAAAAATACAGTAGTAAGAGATTAACACTTTTTTAAAATATCTTGACAAAAGCTGTAAATTCTTAACTTTATCTTACCATTTTCTTTTAATTAACCTTTTTGTGTTAAGCTGCACAGATACTTTGCTGTCAGACCTACTTGGGCCCTCATTACTCGATAAAGGCCGTAATAACTCCACATTAAGAAAAACCGCATCCTCTAACAGGAGAGCTGGAGGTGGCAGAGTTAAAGATGCTAACATTTGCACTGCGTGTGATGAGGATGGACAGGATTAGAAATGAGGACATTAGAGGGTCAGCTCAAGTTGGGAGACAAAGTCAGAGAGGCGAGATTGCGTTTGTTTGGACATGAGCAGAGGAGAGATGCTGGGTATATTGGGGGAAGGATTTTAAGGATAGAGCTGCCAGGGAAGAGGAAAAGAGGAAGGCCTAAGAGAAGGTTTCTGGATGTGGTGAGAGAGGACATGCAGGTGATGGGTGTGACAGAACAAGATGCAGAGGACAGAAAGATATGAAACAAGATGATCTGCTGTGGTGACCCCTAACGGGAGCAGCTGAGGAAGAAGAAGAAGATCATCTTAAAAAGCAGGATAAAAAACAAGAATTAATTCCAGTGTAGCACACACATACATGTGCTGGCTACATAACAATAAAGAACAAATCCAGTGTGTAATTTTTAGATTTAAACAAAAAATGCAGAAAACAGGAGGTAACGTCTTTCTTAATTAAGACTAGGGGGGTTTTGCCCCCTGCTCGCTTCGCTCGCCAACCTCAATAAGCCTGAGCTACATGCCAGCCACTTCTCGTCTCTGCCACTTGTGTATGTGAAACAAGCAATCTTTTAATTCTCGCGGATAAGCCTCTTCATTGGGAAGAAAGACTATTTTTCCTTGATGGCAACACGAATTAGACAATCTACAAGTCAACAAGTTAAAGTTTAAATCCGAACAATATATTCAATCTCTTTTCATTTTTCTGTTATTTCATCGAGTAATAATTTCCATCTGTTTGCACTAATGCGAACTTTACTATCAAACTTTCAAATTTTCATACTTCCATTATCTCTAACCTGCTGTGCATGTGTATCATGCCAACGTATTTGAATTCCTGACGATGTTCTACCTTGTCATCTACTCTTTGTCCTTTAGTTCCGGCCCCAGGTGTGGTTAAATCTCTTGGCACAAAGTCCCGTCTCGCGGGACGTAAAAGTATCTTTCTGAAAAAGTCATGTCTTGTCCCAGGATTTTGTTATTATAATAGTGAGATATTGTATATTCAGGCGACAGCTTAATCCATGGGGTTTTACAAAATCAGAACACAATCCAATGGTTTACATTCATTTTTCACAATTTGCTTAGAGCAGGGGCACCCACATTCAGTCCTGGAGGGCCACAGGGATTGCAGGTTTTCATTCTAACCATTTTCTGCTGCTAATTAACTTTCTTTAATTGATTTGCTATTTAAGACACAGACTATTTAAATTGGGGCGAACAATGTCGGTCTTGGAGGGCTGTAGTGGCTTCACATTTTTGTTCCTACCCAATTGCTTCATGAGAAGTCATTTATTGATGATGCAAGCACTTACTGCTCAAGTGATATTTTTCTGCTTCATTTTAGATGACTCGCTTGTTAAGATTTTAAACCCTTAATTGCTTATTTAAGTCTTAAACAGCTTTAACTGCTCTGTCTTATTGGTAAGATGCAAATGACAAAGGAACCACTTGTGTGTATTCATTGTGCACTATTTGGTTTAACAGAAGGAAATTGAAGAGAAAGTGAAGAACTGAAAATTACTCATCTGTTTCAGTTTTCAAATGATTTAGATGATGTAATTAGAAAAGAAAAAAATCTACAATTTAAGCATGAACTTCATTGTAGAGTTAAAACACAAACAAATCATTAAATTAACTATGACCTGTTATTGGCAAGGACTGGTTTCTAGTCAAGTAGCCAGGTTGGAACAAAAACCTGCAGCCACTGCTGCCCTCCAGGATCAGTGTTGACCACCCATGGATTACAGGTTAGGATATTTGCTCAGGGTCAGAGCTGAGGATAGAAACTGAACCAGTAACTTGGTGATGTCAAGTACAACATAGTCACTACACCACACTGCCATGTGCCCAGTCTCACTTTTTCAATCCTTCATGTTGGTAAGAACATGCAAACTGCACACAGACATCCATTGGTCATAGAATTTCCAGCATGACACCTTTCCTAGCTTATAAAAACTGTATTTGGTCATCATGCTGGAAGGTGACACCATAGTGTAGTGAACAGGGATTCAAACCCATCACTGTCAGTGTAGAGTCTGCATGCTCTCGCCGAGGCTTGGTACTTTAGTTTTCTCAGATATTCTATAGACACCTGCCTGAGGTGAATTTGCTCCGGTGTAAGTGAATACGCCCTCTGGTGGGCTTGTGCCTCCACCTGGTTTGGTTAGTAACCTTGTGTCTGATATTTCTTAAATAGACTTGAACATTCTGCAACCTTGAAACAGAATATGATGGTTCAACTGCTGGGCTGATTTTTTAAAAACATTTTTATTACCAAGAGAACAAATGTAAAGAAAAATCTGAACACACCGATTAGAAATGGCAAAAATAAACTTGGATTATGTAAGATATTTAGAAACCCTTTGATTATACCTTGTTGTTCTCCCTCCTGGGGACTCTTCTTAGATGTGTCTGCTTTGTTTGCATGTGTCAAAAGGATGAACTGGAATGGTAGTAAGATTTTAGAAAAATTGTGCTTGATGTGAAGGATTCAATTGAATTACATAAGAATATAAAATTTGATTTATTTCTTTAGATTTTGTATTCTGTACATTTTTAATTAAAAAGAGAGTGACAAGAGTGGATTACGTGAATTGGATGTAAAAATATGACAAAAGAATATCAGTGATGTGTCTGAAGCTTTGGTTCCCATGGACCTTGCATTGCCTACTTGTAATGCATTTATCAGCTGACCTCATAAACACAAAGTCTTCAGTTCTGCAATATGCTTAAATTAGAATAGCTAGGGACTGCACAGTAAAGAGCTAGACAGACTCCGACAGTATACAAACTGAATGGCTTTACACCTCTAGAAGAACTGCAACTTCATTAAAGTAAATATTAATGTGACTCAGTAATAGTGTTCTGCTTGGCTAACTGGTGCTGTGCCTGCCCAGCACTGTTCCCTTTGTAAGAAATAAGTTCATGATCTACTACCAAAAAAGAAGAGAGAGCAAAGTACAGAAGCACAAAGGAAATAACTGTACATAATCTTCTCAATGTTCTTTATTCCAGTAAATTAGCTGGAACTGAGACTCCAGCAGATTGGCAGGGAAGTTTTAATTGCTCATACAAAACTGGACCTGGATTCTCCTCTGATAGTACATTTAATAACAGGTATTGTAATACCTCTTTTAATATGTAAATGTTTGTTTGTTTGCGTGTTTATATATATTTATATATATATATATACTGTATATATATATATACAGTATACTGAAATGAATAGCCTTGACACATGCAAAAAGGTTTGGGGCAGCCACCCATATATTGTCCTTGGCTGCAAAAGGGTTTTGACACAGCACTCATGTGCACTGTTTTGAGTTCTCACCTGAACTGACTGGTGGAGGCAAGATGGTGGCTTTATAAGCCGAAAGGCATAAGTGATGTCATCTGGTCAGAACCGGAAGTGACTGGAGGTAAGAACCAAAAGTGATGTCGAATCAGGCAGGTTTTCCCATATTTGGCCTGCAGAGATAACAGAGGTAGATTTAGTGCACCCATGTATACAGTGTATGTATACAGTAATCCCTCCTCGATCGCGGGGGTTGCGTTCCAGAACCCCCCACGATAGGTGAAAATCCACGAAGTAGAAACCATATGTTTGTATGGTTATTTTTATATATTTTAAGCCCTTATAAACTCTCCCACACTGTTTATAAATATTCCCTGCACAGTTATACAGCATAATCCCTTTGTATTCTCTTAGATATTAGGTAAGATTTATTGAAATTCTGTATGTAAACACAATGTTTATATACAGTAAAACCTAAATATTATTTTAAATATATTGAGTGTCTCCGATATCACATATGTTACAGCCATTACGATAGACGGGCCACCAGCAATAAATACGTACAATGCAAGAAAAATAGTATACAGTAAATGTGTGTACAGTGACACTAAACGTACGTACATGTACTAAGTACTGTAAGTAGAAAATTAATTATGGTTACTCACCAACAATGACATGATGACTTGTCCGATAACGATGAGATAGATAGATAGATAGATAGATACTTTATTAATCCCAAGGGGAAATTTACTGAACGACAAAGGAGAGCGTTACAGCTCTTCTAAAGGAGCCTCTTCAGGCAACTGTATAGCACCGCCGTTGTTCTTCTTCCGGCAGACTTCAATCCAAATCCCTAAAGCAGATTCCATCCGGAGTACTGCCTTATTACATCCACTTATAACTCGTTTTGCACCCTGTTTAAAAGGACACTGCGGCTGTAGATCTTATATTACTTTCCTACTTTTTAAATAAAAAGAATCGTAGCCTCATTGATGCCGTAATGGTGTCCTACAGCGGTGTAGCTTTTCCCTTCCTTCAACATATCCAAAATGTTTATCTTTTCGGCAATCATTAACATCTTCCATTGGTGCTTGGGCACGACCCCTGAAGCAGTAGCAGGAGCAGATCGTTTTGGAGCCATAATGAAGGGCTTGACTATGCACAAAGATAAACACAAAAGAGCACAAAAGTTAACTCTTTACACAGCGAAACACGTTGATGCTGAATGAGCGAGACGAGACTTCCTGGTTAACATCACATTCAGCACACAGGAACTTAACTGCGTGCTCTGATTGGTTAACTTCTCAGCCATGCGGCAATAGCGTCCCTTGTATGAAATCAACTGGGCAAACCAACTGAGGAAGCATGTACAGGAAGTAAAAAGACCCATTGTCTGCAGAACCAGCGAAGCAGCGAAAAATCCGCGTTATATATTTAGATATGCTAGCGATATAGCGAGGGATTACTGTATATATATATATATATATATATATATATATATATATATATATATATATATATATATATATATATTCAAAGGCAATATATGGCAAGTGAAGGATGAGGATTCAGGGTGAGGTTGTAAGGGGGGGCAGGTGGATTAATAAAGTGGGGTTTGGTGGGGTTTGGTCTTAAAGTCTTTTTATTATTTTGATGTTCTTCATTTTAAGCCTGCATTTGCTGGCTTCAAGTCCAAGTGTCTGTTAGTGGTGTTTTAATTAGAGGCCCACAGCTCAGACAGCTCTCTGGCACGCTTAGTGTTGGTCCTGAATTTTACTTTCACAATGTCCAAGTTAAACGTGTGTCCGGTGGAACTTGTATGTGATGAAAACTCCATTAACAGACATTTAGACTTGAATAGGGCATTGTGGTACTTAATAGTTTCTGATTTTAAACAAACAGGTGACTTTAGACCTTTTTAGAAGAATTCTGGTGTGACGCAATGGTTTCACACCTGCCCCCTATACCATTTGTTGAGCTAATGTTTGCCAGCGAGGTAATTTGGCTTTCCTGTGGAGGCTGATTGAGAGAGTCCTGCAGAGAATCACTTGCCAAACTGAGTGTAGCCACTTCCACTGACCCTGTCATAAAATTACAAAGACTCAGTACTAAATGGGGGACATCAAACTAAAACACAATTGCTATTCTTATCAGTGATATAACACTAATATTATATTGCTCTGTCTAAATTACAAATAAAGACATACAAAATATTTATTAACTTATACACAAAATTTCACACCACAGCAATGAGAAAGGTGCTATAAAATGAAATGTATCATTGTTATTATTATTATAAGTCACCAAACCTGAAATGTTAAATCTCTCACAGGGCTGCAATGATTTAAATTTTCTTTCTTTCTTTCTTTCTTTCTTTCTTTCTTTCTTTCTTTCTTTCTTTCTTTCTTTCTTTCTTTCTAGTGATGTTCAAGTGAATGTTTATAATTCATATGGAATCCATGACTCTGACAACGTGATGGGAATAATTCGAGGATCAGTGGAACCAGGTTGGACAGCATTTATTATTAATGCAACATATTTTATAAAATTGGTCTACATTTAAATTCTCTGTTTTTCATAGTGTGACAATGACAATGACATAGTATGGTAGTTTCTGCAAAACAAAACCCAAAACAAATCCTAGTGAATGCATTCTGAACATGAAACCTCACTGTATTGAAACACAAACACATATCCTGCTATATTTAAAATATTAGGCCTTGTTCTTCAGTGTGCACAAATGAATGTCAATGACAAAGATAAATTAAACCCGCAGACACCTGCCTGGGTGGCATGTTACTTTCAGTTATACAAGTTATTTTATCATTAGGTCATCCCTTACCGCTGTACCAATACATCCACATATTTAATTCTTATTATGAAATATTTCTGAAAAAATATTCTTTTTAAAAATGATACTACCAAACTATCCAAAATAATGAAACAAAAATTGATATGGTACTGATAAATTACTATTTAATTTTACAAAAACAAAAAGCACTAAATGTGTACATCCAAATTATATTTTGATAAACACCATTTCAAGTTTTCTTTTCCAATGAGCAAAGGAAATCAAGTACAGGTAGTCTTGTTCTGCTTTAATTTTAAATATTTATATTTTTCCTCATGAGCAAAATGTTTGAATCTGATTTTCAACAGATCGCTATGTCATTTATGGCAATCACCGAGACAGTTGGGTTCATGGAGCAATTGACCCCAGCAGTGGGACTGCTGTCATGCTGGAGATCACACGCATCCTGGGAAAAATGGTGAAAGAAGGTGATCAAGATCTTAACTGAACCTTTCTGTTACTTGGCTCCTTCTCTGAGGGAGTAGATGTGATGGTGCTGGACTGTAATAAACTTTAAATTAACTTACATCTTTTGTTATCCAGAAGGGTAAACTCGTTATTTTCATAGATGTTATGCAAGAAAGAATGCATGGCTTCACATGTTGAATCACCAACATATAACATTCATATATATATATATATATATATATATATATATATATATATATATATATATATATATATATATATATATATATATATATATATGTGTGTGTATATATATATATGTATATATGTGTGTATATATATTTTTATATATATATGTGTGTATATATATATATATATATATATATATATATATATATATGTTGTGGATGCTAGAGGACCCTGTTGCTCCTCAAACCCAACAGACAGATACTGAGGACACAGGTAAAAACACCAAGAGCGTACTTATTTCTTTTAAATTCTTCACAGTGCTCTCCAGCACCACAGCCACACGTAAACAGATAATCAGCCACAATTCTTTTTCTTTTCTGTTTCTTTTTCTCTTCTCTCCTCCGCACCTTCCAACAAGCGTTATCCACCTACTCCTGACTCAGGTTCACTGGCTGGGTTCACATATATTGTCCAACCCGGAAGTGCTTCTGCTCTTCCAACCACATGGTCTGCTAACAATTTCGGGTCAGGCGGATTGCTCACATTCCCCGGTTCATTCACAGCACCCCCTGGTGTCACCCACAGCACCCAGCAAGGCTGAGAAAAAGAACCCCAAGTCCCATAGTTCCCTGCGGGAATCTAGGGGCACCACTGTAAAACAGGGAAGCCGCCCTCTAGTGTCTTGGGAGAGGCAGGGCCCTAAAAAAGCTGCCTTCCCCCTTCCTTCCATATCCGAGACGTCGCGGCCGAGTTGAGCTGCCAGCCATCTGTTACAATATATTTTGCAAGAAAAAGAGACAGATGTTAAATATTTGGGGCACCTGAAGGCCAACCCCATATGTTAAAAATATAATGCGGGTATTGAGGCTTCATAAAAAAGAAAAGAAGATGTCGTATTGATGCAAGTCTCCAAAACAGACTGTTCAAGATGGCGGAGCTTCCGATATTATTTTCTCCTGGCAGGAAAAGGCAGGTCCAGGCAGGAGGACACTGGAAGTGACATCAGGGATGTCATGGTCATCAATATTCTGTTCTGCAGACAGAGGAAGAGAAAAAGCATCAGTTGACAGCACCCTTTGGCTTTTCGGCAGGGAATTATAATTATCCGGGGGCCTTAGATTGCCCCTCCATGCACATGAGTGCGACAGTATATAAACATCCATCCATCCATTATCCAACCCGCTATATCCTAACTACAGGGTCATGGGGGTCTGCTGGAGCCAATTCCAGCCAACACAGGGCACAAGGCAGGAAACAAACCCTGGGCAGGGTGCTAGCCCACCACAGTATATAAACATTTAACATCTTAATGAAAATGTGAATGGACCTTAGAAGGACAATCAGGCCCTTGAATATGCCTGACTACAGGATCACACTCTTCTAGGCTACTTGTGCTTTCATCCACTATCAAACCTGTCTAGTCCAATTCATTGTTATTGCAATTGCTTAACGACACTCATTAAATGTTCTCACACACAAATAATTTCCAGCTATATCAAAGTCATGGCCCTAGAAAACACTGCACAATAACTAAAATTTGTTTTCTTCTTAAAAGAGAGAGCTATGAAATAACCAGACTATCAAAATAAACACATTTTTCATGGCAATGTAATTGTTACAATTTGACTCCCAAGACAGTACTCACTGTAATTATGAAGTTGTCTATTTTTCATATTGCGTATTCTAAAAAGACTTTAGAATGAAAGGTGACATTATTTTCCAGGTAAATGGAGGCCACGGAGATCCATTATCTTTGGCAGTTGGGGTGCAGAAGAATTTGGTCTTGTTGGATCTACAGAATACACTGAGGTACAGGTTTCAAATATGTTGATGTTAGCTTTTAAAAGAGCATTTGAGATGTTCTAGTGTGTCACCAAGCAGGTGTGGCACCACTGTCTCCACAAGCTCCTTAATTGTAAAGAGCAATCAATCTGTAAAGGAAGGGGCATGAATGCCTAAAAGGCTACTTTAACAAATATTTCACCTATTAACACAATCCTGTTTAACTTCTACTATGCGATGGTTTCTAAGATGCCAAAAATAAGTTTGACGTTGGATGGAAAAAGAATTCATACTGCAATTATTTTAACAGAGAACTGTAGATATCAAAGATTGGACCATTTTGTTGCTCTTTGCCTGCCACTGTAAGTGATGGTTTTCATTATTAGGGCTTCTCCCACAGTGACCTTCTGCCTTTAGGTGATGTTGTTAGTTTTTAAATCAACTTGCTTCTGTCCTCATTCTGTTGACGTCTTATTATGCAATATTTCTGACTAACGTTGGACTAAAATCCCTTAATTTAGTGTCAGTTAATTGTCTTCTAAAACAGTGACTTGTACAGACATTGGTGGGCAGTGGCTCAGAAGGGGAGAATGAGCGTGTTATGGTACAGTATTTAGTACATTTTAAGTCTGGACACAAATTGTTTTTAATTTTATGGAATATTTGGATGTAACTCCAGAGGCATTATAATGTTCACTAAATATTGCCTATAATTTCTGTTTACTCTTTGTCATGTTATTAGAAAGGACACTACACCATCTCTACTGGGCACAATCTTTATCTATACATATAAAAGGCAAAGTCCTCACTGACTCCTCACCATTTCTCCCACTTTCCATATAGATGGGAAGTTGAAATTTTGCATGCTCATTGTTCTGCCCCACATCTTGTTAGTTGAGACTGTTATTTGTTGAACTGTACCCCCTTCATCTTGTCATTTATTAACACACCAGTCAGTCACGTCTCACACTCACAGTGGTACTATAAAAGTCTATGAAACTTGCATAACGCACGTAGGTCACATAAAAAACATTTGAATACAATACACCCCATGTCTCTCATGTAGGCACCCCTTTATCTCTTGTTTCGGTCACATCCAAAATGTATCCTTAGGGTATATAAACCCCTGGGTCTGGTTAGTTGTAGTACACAGCAATTTGAACCTCTGACGCTTCTCTTTGTCTTGATCCATCCATGTAAATCACTCGCCTTGTAAGTGTCTTTAAAAGCTTTATTGTTTAATGTACACTGTCTGCTATGTATTGCTTTGTTAATCATTCTCTATTGTCTTTGATTGTATACATGTAAATGCCTGTATGTTTCTTTTGTATATACTGTATTTCAGTTTACAACGAAGTACGTCCAGTAAAAGCCTTCAAGATAGCTCGCTCACCCCTTGTCGTTTTTTTATGTGGATGTGCCGAGTTGTTTAAGCTCTCTACGGCCGCATTGCATGGACAGTGCGGAGTGAGGCAGAAAACTCATCCTTTACACTGTACTTACAAGCGTTAAGTATGTTTCTTTTCACGCCGTGCCCCATAACGAACTTTTGAAAATAGCATCGTCTTTTTGGCGGATCTCACCATTATGCCGTAAGGAATTTTCAGAACTGACCATTCCTTTTGACGGTTTCATTCCTTATTTCCGTTAACAGACAAGTTATTTCACGGCAGAGACGCACAAAGGCCGCCCCGGTCCCCCTTCCTTTTTCTGCACGGCCGCTGTCTGCGCACATACCACATGTGCTCCCTGCTTATATACATTAACAACATCCCACACTCATGTGTCTCCTCACTCGTTTCCTTACTTTCCTCAGCTGTTCGTCGTGCTCACTGATCCCTTCTTCTTTACTCCACCGCTTCAAGCCTGTTATTGTTGGCCTTGCTTCACATCTTCCTGCTGGTGACTCCTGCCTTTTCGTTTACAAAGAGATCCTTAGATCCTAAAAATGTGCATTTCTCAAACACAACATTTACGATCATAAATTAAACTATTTATAATCATCAAATTCAGTCTCAATACTAAAATAAGCCTACGACAATTACATTGACAATCATGTTACGTTATTTTAAAAATGTTTCCTTTTCTTTTTCATAACTTCTTTAACACACTACTTCTCCGCTGCGAAGCGCGGGTATTTTGCTAGTTTTTTTAATATGACACACCTTAAGATGAAAGAGCAAATACAAGAATTCCCATCTAGAGAAGTGGCTGTCAGTGGTCGACCATCTGCTTCTGCCTCTGTAGCCTGTGATGTTTCCCAATCCCTACCACATACTCAGAGTGTCAGCAGTATAATGTAGTGACGTCCAGCTTCGTTCACAATGATATCTATCTTTTTGTACAGAAGCAGAAGATCAGAGAGCCATAGAGTTCAGAGTATGGATGTAAGTGGGAGCTGGGAAAAACTTTGTTCAGCAGTTGCTGTTGATACAGGTGGTGTGGCAAAGATTTTCTGAAATTCAAACCATGTTGGGAACACTAAATTAGCACCAAACTCTTTGAACATACCCAGTATTACTTTTATGTGGGAAAGTGTATGCAGAATAAAATATTCACTGCTCCGTCAAAGGGTTTGACCCAACTGAGCTTGAATGGCACTGTGACGTCTGAAACCTAAACCTGAATCAGTTGCCATCTTTCTCTCAGAATGAGCAGACCCACATGCAGACATGGAGGCGTGTGTCTAACAGTCTGACACTGTTTTGTTACAATGCACTGGCAGAAAATGCTTTGCTCTGTGAACAGTTACTTTATAAATCTCCAGTACTTAGTGAAAATGGAGTGCAGCTGGTAACTGTAGAAAACCAGCTACAAAAGCTGGTGTTATAAACACAGTGAATATGATATGTGCAGTCATTACAATTACACTATATTGGCAAAAGTATTGGGGCGCCTGCCTTTACACACACATGAACGTAAATGACATCCCATTCTTAATACATAGGCTTTAATATGGAGTTGGCCCACCTTTTTCAGCTATAACAGTTTCAACTCTTCTGGGAAGGCTTTCCACAAGGTGTAGGAGTGAGTTTATGGGAATTTTTGGCCATTCTTCCAGGAGAGCATTTGTGAGGTCAGGCACTGATGTTGGATGAGAAGGCCTGGCTCGCTCGCAGTCTCCACTCTAAGTTCTATTGGGTTGAGGTCAGGACTCTGTGCAGGCCAGTCAAGTTCCTCCACACCAGAGTCGCTCATCCTTTTCTTTATAGACCTTGCTTTGTGCACTGGTGAACGGCCATGTTGGAACAGGAAGGGGCCATCCCCAAACTGTTCCCACAAAGTTGGGAGCATGAAATTGTCCAAAATGGATGTGTATGCTGAAGCATTAAGAGTTCCTTTCCTTGGAACTAAGGGGCAAAGCTCAACCTCTGAAAAACAACCCCACACCATAATCTCCCCTCCACCAAACATTATACTTGGCACACTGCAGTCAGCCACGTACCGTTCTTGTTGCAACCGCCAAATCCAGACTCGTCCTTCAGATTACTAGACAGAGAAGCATGATTTGTCACTCCAAAGTGCATGTCTCCACTGCTCTAGAGTCCAGTGGCGGTGTGATTTACACCACTGCATCTGACGCTTTGTATTGCACTTGGTGATGTAAGGCTTGGACGGAGCTGCTCGGCCATGGAAACCCATTCCATGAAGCTCTCTATGCTGCACTCTTCTAGAGCTTTTGGAGGTCTGTAGCTATTGACTCGGCAGAAAGTTGGTGACTTCTGCACACTGTGCACCTCAGCATGCTCTGTGATTTTACATGGCCTACCACTTCGTGGCTGAGTTGCTGTTGTTCCCAATTGCTCCCACTTTGTTATAATACCATTTATAGTTGACTGTGGAATATTTAGTAGCAAGGACATTTCATGAATGGACTTATTGCACAGACGTCATCCTATCATGGTGCCACGCTTGAATTCACTGAGCTCCTGAGAGCAACCCATTCTTTCACAAACATTTGTAGAAGCTGTCTACATGCCTAGGTGCTGTGGCCATGGAAGTGATTGGAACACCTGAATTCAATGATTTGGAGGGGTGCCCCAGTACTTTCGGCAATATAGTGTATGTCATGTGTCATAATATCATACATACCAACATGACTAGCACACAGATTGTAATATACTGTACATATTTTGTGGAAGTAATGGCAATACTTATTGTAGACCATTATTTATTTTAAGGTGTGCATGCTCCCAAGCTCTTGCTCTCCTAACCCAAGAAAGGAGCACTTGGGCCAATAAAGGGAAAGAGGAAGGGGCTTGAGCCACTGTAGCCACCCCTTTTGTGTACATTCCTGTTCTAAAAGAGACATGAACTGACTTAATGGAAATATATGAAGCAAAGGCAAAATTTGTAGTCATTCATCTTTTCAAATAATGCTTGCTTAACTTTTTAAAGTATAACAGCACTTTAATTTTCTCCATTTTGTCCCCTTGTCCCAACAGGAATACTATAGCAAGCTCAGAGAAAGGACCACAGCTTATATAAATGTGGACATAAGTGTGTTTGGTAAGTAAAGAAGACAGCATTGGAACCGTGAGTGTGTATGTGCCACCTTGCAGTGCTTTGATGCCAGTTTGATCCCCAGCTGGAGTGCCCTCTGACGTGTGTTTGTATGTTATCCTGGTATTCATTTGGGTTTCTTCATGAATTCTCCCAAAGTCTAAATACTGCAAAAATAAATTAAAAATGAGAAAACGTTCTTCATTACTTAAACTGATTGTCTGTGGGTTAACTGTTCATTTTAAAAAGATCCTTATTTACTTCTGAGGTTTAAAGAAGATCTCTCTTTCATTCTGATATGGCATCCATCTTAACGTATGGGCCCAATGGGCATTGGCCAGGGGTCCTACAGGGGCCCACGATGTTTCTGTTTTGCTATCAAAAGCACACGGCTTTGCCTGGGGGCCTATGATGCATCCATCCAGAACCTTGCTTTGCCTGGCCATGCTAATTGGGTGTTTTATGGTTGTGCCACTGGCATCTAAAAGGTTTTTTTTGTTAACTTGAGAAACCCATACACTCTATGATCCTATTTGTGATAGGTAGTTATTAAACAGTGAGAACTGATGGGTAAGACAGAGGCCAGTGGCTGCTCCTTTAGTTAAGAATATGTCTCCTGAGCTTGGCAGTCTTATCTGTTAGTGTTACAGAAGGTATAAACTGAGTTTGAGATCAGGCTGGTACATCAGCTCCAAGTATCCCCCAAGGACAGGTCTTTCTACCAAACTTTCAAATATATTAATCTCTGAAGTGGCCCATTCCGTCTTTTTAAACAGCTTATGCAGTTTGAGACTTTGCTCCCTAAAGAGATTTATCTTCAGTAAGCCAACTAATGTCACAATTCTTTTCCATTGTTTACTTCCCTTCAGATTGGAGAGCATAATTGTGAAGTACTTGTATCATAATCTTCAGATCTTCTATGCAACAATTACCACTACAGACTATTTCCTTCAGTTCGTGTCATCCCAGATTTCCTGGCTTGTTATCAGGGGGATCTGCTGTTTGTTGCGTGTCCTTTGCTATTACCACAGTGGGCTTTATATCATTGGATCAAATCAGTCACTGACTTTTCTCGGCTTCCTTCGTCTGTGTCGGGAGATACCTAACTAACATTTGTCTCAATGCCTTTTTTTAAGCAAACGATACATTCAGAGCAACTGGCTCTCCGGCTTTGCAGAGTGTCATTTTCACTGCAGCCAAACAGGTATGAACTCTGGTGGGTGAAGTCTGGTGGGTTAAGTTCAGAGAATGAATCCTATTGAAAGTGTAATAACATTGTCTTTAGGTGGAGAACCCTGGATCTCAAACAATGTCTGTTTATGACAACTGGATGAAACACGCCAACCGGTCGAGCACATTACATGGAGTCATTCCCAAGTAAGAAAACTGTCTATATTTAGTGGTCTTTATGATTTTTTAGTTGGTTTTTTTTACTTTGGATGAATTTTTGCCAGAAACCACAGAGAAGCAGTTGTCAAGTTGTAGTTCCTTCTTTGTATGGGTATATTTCATGTGTAACAAGGATGAGCCAAAGACATCATAAAGGTTTAAGGCAACCACTCATATGTTGTTCCACAGCTGCTAAATACGTTTTTAGAAATTGAGCAGAGTCAAGTCCAAGAATGAACTGATTGTATGGAGGCAAGATGGCGGCTTTAAAGTCCAGTACAGGAAGTGACGTCATCATTTGGCCTGGAACTGGAAGTGATGTCATCAGGGTGGGACTGCAAGGAACTGAGAGAGACAGTCCGCATACCCCACCGCCCCCTTGTCTGTCGTGGTATTACAATTACTCAGGCCCTTTAGCTGCCTCCTACTTGCACGTGTGTGACACATGTTATTCTAAAAGATGACTACCTCTTATGATGTTTCTTGTATTGTAAATGCCAGTGGCATTTTTGCAATGAAAATTCTAGTGCAGGGGTCCTCAGTCACAGTCCTGGAGGGCCACAGTGGTTACAGGTTTTCATTCCAGCCAGTTTCCCCAATTAGAACTCAGCTGATAATGAAACTAGGTATTTAACTCTATGCTTCCTCTAATGCTTTCATTCGACAAAGACAAATTATAGTTACATTGTAGATCAGAGGATCTCAATTACAGCCCTGGAGGTCTGCAGTGGCTGCGGGTCTTCACTTCAGCCAATTTCTTAATTTGATCCCATTTATTTACTACTAAAGCAATACAGTTCTTGGGATTGTAGTTATCTGGCCTGTTACAATTCAGAACCCTTAATTGCCTATTTTAGGTTTTAGCAGCTGCCTTTAAGTGTTAATTGTTGCCTGTTTAATTAACCAGACATTAGTTACTAATGCGGCATGGTGGTGCAGTGGGTAGCTGTCTTGCAGTAAGGAGACCTGGGTTCGCTTCCCGTGTCCTCCCTGCATGGAGTTTGCATGTTCTCCCATGTCTGCGTGGGTTTCCTTCCACAGTCCAAAGACATGCAGGTTAGGTGCATTGGCAGTTCTAACTTTTCCCTAGTGTGTGCTTGGTGTGTGTGTGTGTTTGTGTGTGTGTGTGTGTGTGTGTGTGTGTGTGTGTGTGTGTGTGTGTGTGTGTGTGTGTGTGTGCCCTGCAGTGGGCTGGTGCCCTGCCCGAGGTTTGTTTCCTGCGTTGCGCCCTGTGTTGGCAGGGATTGGCTCCAGCAGACCCCTGTGACCCTGTAGTTAGGATATAGCGGGTTGGATAATGGATGGATGGATAATTAATAATGAAATGCAGATAACCAATAAATCAGCAACTCTCCAGCTAATGGGCTTCCTTTTAAACCTGTCCATATGCACCATGAAGTATCTGTGTTAAAAATAAGTGAGAGAGGAATTAGAAGGACTGTGTAAATCTGTTCTGGTCCACAAAACACATGGATAATGTCCACAGTGAAGGAAACTTTACAGTGCAATTCAAATTTCCCTTGGATGAATGAATGCACTAACAAGCCAAATAGTTAAATACCAAGATTCATTATCAGCCAGGGCCGTCTTCTAATAAGGAAACTTGCTGGAAGGAAATGTTGCAGCCACTGCGGCCCTCCAGGACTGTGATTGAGGACCCCTGTTCTAGTGGGACCATACCAGAGTTTTCCTGCATGTTTGAAAGTTTTCTAACATGAATATTATCTTACCTAACAGACAATATCTATCCCACCTTTGTTAAAACATACAAGTTCATATAACCTTTATGTCATAAAATAAAAACAATGACATAATGGGATTCTGGTGCCTGGTCTGTCTTGATTGTGTCAGATTTTTGTGACATTTGTGACATTGTCATCATCTGACAAAATACAGCTGTATAGAATTTAGCTTTGTTAAAAAAGACAAAAGAGAGCATTGCAACCACCCATTGCAAATGAAATCTATTGGCTATGAAGTGTCTGAATTGAAATAGCAACAGCTCAAGTGTAGAATCAAACAGATTTGAGGTAATGAAGGACAATCCACAATAATACAGAACAAACAGAGACTGCACACTCCACACGATCTGAACTATACTAACTACTGCACAACCAGGTGGTTGCTGTTTCTTTTGCACCAGGATTATGCAATTCTTTGAAACAGGAGCATCAAGACTTACGGCGTCTATTTCACATAATGGACGGAGCCAGTTTAAGCTGCCATGAAGGTGTTTTCAAATTTAGCAGTGGGTGAAAATCAACTTACAGCGTGATGACTTGTCAGAAATGCATTCCTGATATTGATGTTCTTTTTTTTAACTTAATACGACTTTTAAAGGAGCCAATAGTACTGGATTTTTCATACCTTTTTGTTGGTTAAAGCTTGAACTAGACATGCAAACAACCACTTAAAAAAACAAAGGCAGCAATAGGTGGTCCTCATTTTAATATGGGTGATGACCTTCAAGCCACATCTCTAAACTGGAGAAGTTCAGGTTGCTCACACCCCCCCAAAAAAGGTATAGAGAACACTGCAGGGCCAATTGGCCAGCCCCTCAGCTAGAAACAGGCCTACTGCACCTGGCATAACAACAATGTGACACACTGCAAGTTGAGAGATGTTTTAAACATTTTAATAATAAGATCCATTTCTGTGTGAAGCTTCTTTTTTATTTTGCACAACATCTGTTGTGGATGTTGCTCTTAATGCATAAACGTTAATGCTAGCTGCACTCCTTACAGTTTTTGGGCTCACATCGAGCCAGCCTCCAGACTTTCTTTTTTATCTTATCAGACGTATTTTTAGTGCTCTTTCCTTCCAGAGTGTGAAAGACAGTAGGACTAATATGATATGAAGTTGAGATTTTTTGTTGAATATTCTTTTGTCTTTTTGCAGCATGGGCAGTTTTTCAGGAGCCGGCAGTGACTATGCTTCCTTTGTGCACTACCTGGGCATCTCTTCAATGGATCTTGCTTTTACATATGATCGGGTAAAATACATCTTTAAAATGTTTGTCATCTTTGCTTAAGGAATTCAGCTGAAACTTTTTATATTTTTAACATGACTTTGATAGAATTCGTCTTTATGTCCATTATAACATAATTCTCTATTTTAATGAAAGTGCTTCTTCACAGTCCTGAGCGCCACAGATTATTTAGAGTTTAGAGGACATTCACTTCATGTCATCATGGCTTCTCTCTGTGTAGTCCAGGTTTCTTCCCAAATCCAAAGTGTGTAGATTAGGTGTGATTGGCCCAATAAGAAAGAGTCGACTTGTGCCCTGCAGCAGAATGGCAACCCATCTAATTTTGTTGTAAATGAACATTGACCTCCTATAATCCTTGTTGAAAAACAGATATTATAATACTGCAAGCTAAGAAGAACAGAAAATTATACTATTTGTTTGTTTTGTTTAGACGAAGACTAAAGCCCGGATATATCCTGCCTACCACACTGCCTATGACACTTTTGATTATGCATCTAAATACATTGATCCAGGTATTTAATGTGCCCTTACTATGAATTTGTAAAGCAGCATACATTTACTTTATGTCTAATGTTTCCTTGATTTTCTTATTAATATCAAACAATGCAACATTAAATATACAAACTGATCAGTATAATATACATCAGAACAATAAAGGAATTTTACAACTTTACACATCATATACATTTGTGATGCTAATCTACAAAAAAGGCATGTGAAAACTAATAAAGTAAAGTATCCAAGTTATCAAATCTATCAGACCTTATTATTATAGTGATGGTAATGTCACATTAAGCATTGAGTCTGTAGAAATTCATAAATAAAGGAACTACAATTAAAAAAGCAGGGAAGATTAATTTGGTCTTCATTGTAGATCAGAATGTTGAGACAGAAGGAGCATCACAAACTGTATGGTGTATAACAGCTTTTTTGGCACAGTATGAAGAATGAAACAATATTTCCACTGTGTAAGAAATTAATATGATGTAAGCAGTGCAGACACTTGTTCAGTCTGCTACTTGAGTCTTTCTCGACACTAATCCTACAAACTCCGAGCTCATTGACCATACAGCTGCAAAGAGGTTGCAAACTCTGCCCAGGAACCATTTGTAAAGGAAACTCACATGTGACTTACTGGTTCACAAATGGTGTAGGGAACTCCTGAGGTTTTGCTCCTAGAATTCGCCTTAGTGACCTTTGCCGTCTCTATAGCTCTAAAATTTTATTTTCCTTTAAAGAGACAGATCATTCCCTTTACACGTGTCTGTTATATTGAAAAATAGCGAGGTACCTGCCAATGTGAGGGGGTCCTGCTCGGCTTCCTAATATCCCCCAAAGTCTCTAAGCTACTCAACCACATCTATTGCAGGGTTATCTATACTAATAAAAGGCAAAGCCCTCACTCACTCACTCACTCACTCACTCACTCACTGACTCACTCACTCACTGACTCATCACTAATTCTCCAACTTCCCGTGTGGGTGGAAGGCTGAAATTTGGCAGGTTCATTCCTTACAGCTTCCTTACAAAAGTTGGGCAGGTTTTATATCGAAATTCTACGCGTAATGGTCATAACTGGAAGCAGTTTTTCTCCATTTACTGTAATGGAGATGAGCTTGAAAGCCGTGGGGGCGGAGTTTCGTGTGACATCATCACGCCTCCCACGTAATCACGCAGTACATAGAAAACCAGGAAGACCTCCAAAAAGCGCTGAAGAAAACATGCATTATATAATTGAGAAGGCAGCGAAACAATAAGAAGCGAGCGAGTGACATATACAACCATATTAATGAGTTCTGCTACTTAGGAAACAAAGCACGATGTAAACCTACACTTTAAATTAAGTTCATAGACAGGCTGCCGCTGGCGTTTGTAATTTAGTGCCTGCCCATATAAGGCCGTCCGTCAGCGGCAATCCAATAGCAAACTCCCACTAAATATTCACGGGTGAAGGACTGTGTTTATGGAGAGGAAGATGAGATGGTCAGGGTGGTGTTTGACACAAACTCAGTGAAACTGCGAGAGAAAGTTTTAAGTGCCAGGACTAAGGTAACATTAAATACAGCCATGGACATAGCACGAGATGGCACCAGCACAGCTGGGAACCTTCGATGCATGTACACCGAGCGGCTCACGTGAACTGGCGCAGTGTACAGATAAAACGCAACAGTTCCAAAAAGCGCTGAACAAAAACCGAATTACACAATTGAAAAGGCAGCAAAAAATATGAAGTGTCTGATAAGCATATTCATAAATGCAGCTACTGTGGAAACAAAGCACACGGTGGAAAAAGTCAATGTCCCGCTAAAGGAAGACAGTGTAAAAAACCCGTGCATGCAGTGTGTCAGGTCTCAGATAAAGAAGAAGACGAGCTGTTTATTGATGCAGTAAGAAGCGAATCGATGAAAGAAACCTGTCATCTTTACAACGATTGACAAACACGGAATGTAACTTGAACACAACACATCCTACAAATACGAGCCTGATTGAAAGAAATAATGATAATCAAATCCTTGATGACAGCAACACTCAGTAACACTCACAAAACAAATACTGTATATTGACAGTCATGTTACGTTATTTTTAAAATGTTCCCTTTTCTTTTTCTAGCTTTTTTAACACACTACTTCTCCGCTGCGATACGCGGGTATATATATATGTATATATATATATATATATCCCGATCTACATACTCGAATAATGGATACTTTATTCGCCATCAATGATTGTTTTGGTAAAGCCATACTCAGTGTATTCATTAGATGAGCGGTAAAAAGTAAGAGCGGGGGAGGATGCAGGCTGTAGTGCGCGTCAACTCTATCTGAATTGCGCAATCACATTTCAAAAAATATATCTTTTCAAGTTCTATTTAGTCCATATTTGTCAAACTCAAGTGCAGGGCCACATCCGGCCGGCGTAATTATATCCAGCCCGTGAGATCATTTTATATACTGTATTATTGTTATTAATGGCCCAGGTATATGAAGCGCTGGTAACACAATAAACTACAGATCCCATAATGCAGCGCTTCAGCAGCCTTGCCGAACACTTACCGCGTTAATCAAGTCTAGCTTATGATGCTGCAAGTTATTGCGAAGCTAGCTCACACGATGCTGGAGAGAAAAGTTCATTCTGAAAATAGAGCCTTTAAAATCCGATGGGAGGCTGAGTATATGTTTACTGAACCCGTGTGTCTCATTTGTGGAGCTAATGTGGCTGTAATTACAGAATTTAATCTAAGACGGCACTATGAAACAAAACATCAGGGTAACCTGAATGCAATGCAGAAGATACAGAAAGCAGAATAATTAAATAAGAATCTGACACTTCAGCGGACGTTTTAACCCGTGCACAATCACAAAGTGATTTCAAGTGAAGCTGCTTTTATGGGAGACACAAATGCAGCAGTGCAATTTGCCCCACTTTCCCTGTTGCCAAGTAATGTTAAACCAAGTCGTCACTACGGTGTTCCCAAATCGCACTTTGCTGATAAACTGAGCGCACTGAGTTTGCACGGCACTTTGGTGACTTTGAAGAACAAAAAAAGTCCGTCTACATGCGGCTCGAACCTTGTGCATGTTTGGTAGCACATATCTGTGTGAGAAGCTCTTCTCAGTGATAAAGACTAACAAAACAGCACACAGGAGTCGCCTCACTGATGAGCACCTGCAGTCCATCCTGAGAATATCCACAACACAGAACCTCACACCAAACAAACGAACTTGTTGCCAAAAAAAGATGCCAGGCGTCCAGCTCTAAAATGACATATGAGCAAAGACAACTGAATGATTTGATTTGTTATTGCTGAAAGGAACACATTTTATTTAATTTTCCAGGTGTTGTTATGCAGCATGTTCATATTTGAATTTGTATAATTTTGACAGGATATATTTTTATGGAGAGCAAAATCTTTTGGGATATTTAAAATCTAACTTTATTTTTTATATAAAATTACATAAGAGTAAAGAAATTTGAATGTTTGTTCTTTTAATGTTTATTTTATTTCTAACTTGTATAATTTAGACAGGATATATTTTTATGGAGAGCAAAATATTATAAGTTATTTAAGGTTTGAGTTGATTTATTCAGGAATAATATTCCTGTCTGTTTTTACCATTCCTACCAAAGATATTTCTGTCGACTAAATAAAAATTCCTTCTAATTAACATTTAAATAGAACTTGAACAAATACGATAGTTCATAATATCCACGCAGACTTGCACGTAAGAGCGGGAGTTATCCATTTTAACAAGCAGCGTATTGCACTGATACGAAATAGCTGTGTGTGTATATATGTAGATATGTATGTATATGTATATATATGTTTATATATGTGTGTGTAATATATATATATATATATATATATATATATATTGTGAAAGGACCGAGGAGACAGCAATAAGGGTTGGGGTTTCCGGCCCTGTATATTGTACAGAAACTTGTACAGAAAAAGGGTCAAAATATAAACAAAGAGTTCATAGCGACGCCGACTCCTGGCGTCGCGGCCATTTTATTGGGGTGGAGCGGAAGTGGAGGGATGCGGGAAGGACCGCAAGGGAGGATGGGAAGGATGGCGTCAGGGCAAGATGGTGGAGGAAGGGCGGAAGTATCGTACTGCGGTCAATCCAGGCCTATGGTGCAGGAAGGTCTTTCTTTCTACGAGGAAGCAGAGGGAGAAAGTTAATACCCCGCCATTCCCTGGCGGCGAATGGTTTCCCAGGTGCTATCGAATCAATCCGCGCCTCCTACTGCGCGTGCGTGACCGATCCCCCTTAGCCCAGGACCGTCAGGTGGGCGGACCTAACCGAGAGGTCGTGAATACGAGAGAGGGCATCGGCATTGGCCTGAAGGGTGCCCGCCGATAAGTGACAGTGAACTTATACGGCTGTAAGTCCAGGAACCACCTGGTGACCCGCGGATTCGACTCTTTGTGTAGGGACATCCACTGAAGTGCAGCGTGATCAGTCACCAGAGCGAATTCGACCCAGCAGGTAGTAACGGAGGTGGGTCACTGCCCACTTAATGGCCAAGGCCTCCCTCTCCACTGCCGCGTACCGGGTCTCCCGGTCCATCAGTTTCCGGCTAAGGTACATCACAGGGTGCTCGACACCATCGGCGCTTTGGCTCAGCACGGCACCCAGGCCTGTGTCCGGCGTCGGTCTGGAGAATAAGCGGGAGCCCAAAATCGGGCGTCCGTAACACAGGTGCCGGCGTTAGGGCCTTCTTTAGGTCACTGAGCGCGTGTTCTGCTTTGTCGGTCCACACCACGTATAGGGGCGCCCTTTTGTCAGGTCAGTCAAGGGTGCTGCTCTTTGGGAGAACGGGGAACAAACCGGCGGTAGTAACCCGCAAGCCCCAAGAAAGCCTGCACCTGTTTCTTGGTATTCGGACGGGGCCATTCTAAGATGTCTTTAACTTTGGAGCTCTGTGGCCGCACCTGTCCTTGTCCCACGAGGTAGCCTAAATATTTGGCCTCCTTTAATCCAAAAAAACACTTCCGGGGGTTTATGCGGAGGCGGCTTTAGCCAGTGTTAGGAGGACAGCTGCGACCTGCAGTAGATGCTCCTCCCAGGTGCGGAATAGATGACAACGTCATCCAGGTAAGCGGCACTATAGGACTGGTGGGGCTTCAGCACTCTATCTACCAGGCGTTGGAAGGTCGCGGGGCCCGTGCAGCCCAAATGGGAGGACCTTGTACTGCCAGTGCCCGCTAGGGTGCTAAAGGCCGTTTTTCCTTTGCGGATGCCGTTAAAGGAAATTTGCCAATACCCTTTTGTCATGTCAAGGGTAGTCAGATACGAGCCGTACCCAGCCGCTCAAGGAGGTCGTCAATGCGGGGCATGGGGTAGGCATCGAACTTGGAGATCTGATTCAGACGTCTAAAGTCATTACAGAACCTCCAGGAGCCGTCTGGCTTGGAGACGAGGACAATAGGGCTGGACCAGGGACTATGGCTCTCTTCAATTATGTCCATGTCCAACATACGTTTCACCTCCAGTTCGACCTCTGCGCGTTTTGCCTCCGGAGTCGGTAGGGCCTCTCGGACGATTACCGGGCTCCGTGACTATATCGTGCTCAATCAGCGGTCCGCCGGGTGACTCGCTCACTACCTCGGGGATGGCTCGGAGTGTTTGGGCTAACTCCTGCCGCTGCTTGGGGGTCAGCTCTTCGCCGAGGTTAAGGGCAGTTGTGCTTGCGAAAGGGAGAGTGACCTATGGGAGCTGGGAGCTCCTCTCTATCTCTCAGGGCTTTAACAGGTTGACATGATAGATCCTCTCACTCGGTCGGCGATTGGGCTGTTTCACCAAATAGTCGGCGAGTCCTTTTCTCTCCTTAACCTCGTAAGGCCCTTGCCAGTGGCGAGCAGCTTCGAGTGGGAGGTCGGGACGAGCACCATAACTCGGTCCCGGGCGGAACTCCCTGAGGGCGGAGTTGCGGTTGTAACACCGGGCCTGCGCTGCTTGCGCACGAGTGACGTGCTCTTTTAGGAGGGGCCTGATCTTTGTGAGTCGGTCGCGCAGTTGCGCGACGTACTCCAAAATGTTAGAGGAGGGAAGAGCCTCGGCCTCCCAGCCTTCTTTTAGGATGTCGAGGATTCCCGGGGTTGTCGCCCGTATAGTAATTCAAATGGGGAGAAGCCTGTAGAGGCCTGGGGTACCTCCCGGTAGGCAAAAGCACGGCGGGAGGAGCTGGTCCCAGTTCCTGCCGTCCGCTGACTACCTTGCGGAGCATCTGCTTAAGCGTCTGATTAAACGTTCGACCAACCCGTCAGTTTGCGGGTGATAGACTGACGCTTTCAGGTGCTTTATCTGCAGTAATTTGGCTACCTCCTTGAGCGTATCCGAAGTGAAGGCGTACCCTGGTCCGTGAGGACCTCCTTGGGTATGCCCACGTGAAAACAAATTAACCAGTTCCGTGCGATGCTTTTAGTATTAGCGGGCGCAGGGGAACCGCCTCTGGGTACCGGGTGGCATAGTCCACCATGACTAGGATATACTTGTGGCCACGGGTTGAGGGCTCCAGGGTCCCACCAAATCGACCCCTATCCTTTCAAAGGGGATGTCCACGAGGGGAATAGGGACTAGAGGAGCACGGTCCCTCCTAGGAATCTGGCGGGTCTGGCACTCGGACAGGATTGACAGAACCGCCGGACCTCCTCATTGATCCCAGGCCAGTAAAAGCGGGCTTAATCCTCTCCAGTGTTTTTCGGCCCGAGGTGGGCCTAGGAGGTGAGCATGTGCCAACTTCGCATATCTCCCGCCGGAAGGTGCGCTGAATTAGCAACAACTTCCGCACCTCGCCTCATGGGTAGCCACTCGGTACAACAGATCATTCTCAAGGACAAAGAAGGGTTCCCGCGTGTGGATCCGTCCGCTGTTGAGCTGTTAGGCAGAACGACGCATTCGGGCAAAGCGCGGGAGTCATCATTCCACTGCTCCCTCTTAAAGGAGGCGGCGTGGACGAAATTGATGGTCCAGGCGCCGAGAGGGTCTTGGGGCCTGGGCCGGGAAGAGTTCCCTGGCTAGTCCCTTCTCCGCGGAATCTTCGGGTCAAGGTCCGTAGCCACGAAAGGTCCCCGAGACACCAGCGCCCATAGGGCCTGCCCTTGTGCACGGCGTGGAGGCCGCGGGAGGGTGCCTTTTCCCCTCATAACAAGATCCAACGAGGCCCGGGGCGGCGAATGGCTTACCGCTGATTCTTTTAGACCAGTCTTGTCCCAAAATCACTGGGAAGGGGGGTTCAGGTAACACAGCGACCGTCATTTGGATTGGTTCCCCCTTCCAGGTGACATAGCAGTGGCGAACGATATGACCTAGTCCCCCATGCACACAGGTGACCAACAAATGCTGTTTTAACCACTGTTGCGGTAAGACAAAGCGGCGAGCAACAATGGTAATGTTGCTGCGGAATCAAACAAAGCCACCACGGCGTGCCCATTTAGCAACACCACTCCCGTGTTCGGACTCGCCAAGGGATGCGGCGGGTACAATACCTCTCCGACGCGTCCAGCTGCAGTCCATAGGCTTCGGGGCGATGTGATGGGGGCAGTTTGGTAGCAGGTGACCGGTCTCGCCACACTTGAAACAGCGCGGGCGGACCCGCCTCTCTGGCTCTGGCTGGCGCTTCTGCAGCGTCGAGGGGCTCGGGGTGGCCGCCCGTCCCTGCCGGTTCCCGAGCAGGCTTTTCTGACCCCCAAGTCGGAGGACCGCCAACTGGCGCTCCAGGGCGTCGAGGAGGCCCGACATGTTCTGGTAGGCGTGTCCCGGACCTGCTGGGCGAGGGAACTGGGCATGCATTGACCAGGCCTTCACAGGCCACCCGCTCGACCACTTTCCGCCCGTCGGGTCTCTCTGGCGTAGCCAGCGCCCATCTTGCCCCAGACCTTCGAGCGCCTGGGCGCGAGCGGGCTTTTCAGGGTCAAAGACCCAGTTCCGCCATTCGGCCGCCTGCTGGCCCGGGCTAATGCCGTAGCGGGCCAGTATTTGGGGCTTGAGGAGGTCGTAATTAGCGGCCTCCTCCTCAGGGAGGTCATAATAGGCCAGCGCTCCCTTCAGATATGGCGCCAGGATGGGCGCCCACTTTCGGACGCTGCCACTCGTTCGGGTGGCCGTCCTCTCAAACATGCCCAGGTAGCGTCGGCGTCCTCCGAAGGGCCCATCGGACTAAAGGAGGCGGCTGCCTGGCGAGGTCTGGTCTCGCCCGTTGGGCTTCCACTAACCTGGCCTTCGTGGCCTCCAGCTCCCGGGTGGTGGCGGCTTGCGCAGCTGCAGCGCCTGGAGCTGGTCATTCATGCCTGCAGCACCGTGTTGAGGTCCTGTCCCTCCGTCATCTCGGGATCTCTGTATCCTGCCGGCTACGCCACTTGTGAAAGGACCGAGGAGACAGCAATAAGGGTTGGGGTTTCCGGCCCGTATATTGTACAGAAACACAAAAAAAGGGTCAAAATATAAACAAACAGTTCATAACGCGACCGACTCCTGGCGTCGCGCCATTTTATTGGGGAGGAGCGGAAGTGGAGGGCGGGAAGGACCGCAAGGGAGGATGGGAAGGATGGCGTCAGGGCAAGATGGCGGAGGAAGGGCGGAAGTACGCACTGCGTCAATCCAGGCCTATGGTGCAGGAAGGTCTTTCTTTCTATGAGGAAGCAGAGGGAGAAAGTTAATACCCGCCATTCCCTGGCGCGAATGGTTTCCCAGGTGCTATCGAATCAATCCATGCCTCCTACTCGTGCGTGACAATATATATATATATATATATATATATGACAACAACACTCATCACTCACAACAGTGACAAAACAATTACATTGACAATCATGTTACGTTATTTTCAAAATGTTTCCTTTTCTTTTTCATTGCTTCTTTAACACACTACTTCTCCGCTGCGAAGCGCGGGTATTTTGCTAGTCATAAGTATATGGCAGATTAAGGAAAAGTGAATGGTGGTCCCCTTTCAGTTTCATATATATTTGATCAAACTGGAGTTTTGCATGAGTTGAGGTGCAATGAGAGGGAACGAGTAAGGAAGATACAGTAAGGGGATAGATGGAACATAGTGTCTACTAGTGGTCGTCACTTGACACTGCAATTTATACCTCTGACAGAACATTACACATTGGGACATCTTACAGCCCAAGCCGTATTCTGTCCTCTGGGAAATCCCTTGTAGTTGTTGTCTGTACCAGGCAGTCTTTCACAACTGCCTGAAATGTTTCGAGAATGAGGGGTGCTTGAACTGTATCGTGAATATAAGACATACTGCATATTGACACTATTATCATAAATTTCTAAAATGTACTAATTTTTCTCATCGTGTTTAAGATTTTCCCATTTTCAGTGCTTTATACTAATCAGAAATGAAACATGGCATACATAACAGTGCAGAGAATAAAGGATTTGATTAGTAACTTCATGGTCTGCTTCTCTTCATCATTCAGGTTTTACAAGTCACCAGGCAGTGACTCGGACAGCAGGAAATATTCTTCTCCGACTAGCAGACAGTTTAATTTTGCCCTTCAAGGCCAGTGATTATACCGAGTCTTTGGAGAAGTACTCCTCAACGGCGTTGGAGGTGTTTGGAAACAAACTTGCTGCTAATGGCATTAAGTTGGGTAGGAAAAGAAGTCTTTTTATTGCAGATGTGAATACAATCCATATTCTACTGGAAATCTTCCTATAGACCTTCTATACAAATACAATTTGTAGATGTGATGGAATCATTTATGTTATACTAGCAGTCAGACAATTTTAGCTGAAGCCAGGGAACCTGAGATGAAGACGGCATTTAAAGGTAGTCAGATATCACCTGAAATTCCACATATGGACATCTGCTACACCAAGATTGTCCCAAACTTGAAGTTTTACTTATTCTTATCCCTTCTTTAGGAGTGCAAAATCTGTTCAGTATTTCAGCCAGTCAAAAACTTGATTAGTTTCAACATATGGTGCTTCAGATAATTTCTTCAAGTACCTTACATAGGAATGTGGACATTAATGTTCAAATACAATAATTAAAAATTGATGCTGATTCTTCTTTGGACACATCAAGTAGAGATCATTAGAAAAGGAACACAGTGTGTCCTAGAGCGTGAAAGAGACCTCACAACCAAAAAAGAGTCTAATTTAACAATCAAAATGGCATGTAATCCCTGGGCATGGCAAGCAGCCCCAAATTATAAAGAAAAAAAATGTTGACATATCAACAGAAGTACAATTGTAGGTTATTGGGAAAAAAACCCAATAGAAATGTGTTTTCTAAATGATTTGCTTTGCTTGACTTTATGCACCCTTACCAGCATTTAATAATAATAATAATAATAATAATACATTTATAAGCCATCTTTCCCAAACACACCCCTTAAAAATATACTCACACATTGTCTGCTTTAATTACGAATGCGACATAATGGAAGCAGGTAAAGGCTTCTAGAAGATACTCTGATCATTTTTCTGATCCTACAGAAGATTAAGCCTGATCAGTAAAGGCCCGACATCAACCGGCTCAAAAGGCGGAGGTCTTAGCAGTGGAAAAACTGTTACAACCTGCAAATTCAGCAGGCAATGACTCCTTTGTTTCTGTGTATCTTTGTTCCTAAAGAAAAAAAAAATCTTAACAACTAAAAGTGAAACTTTAAAGACTTGTTGTTTCATTGCTTTTTTACTCATTCACTACATGCTGCCATTTTTATACCACGATCCTTATCCCTTCAGATTCAATAAAGGAAGCAGTTAAACAGTTCAAAACAGCTTCTTCTAAACTGGAACAGGAAATCCAAAATGTTGAAAAAAATATAGAAAAGTAAGTAAACTCTTGAATCTGATCCTTGGTGCCACTTTTGTCTATGGGCAGCTCAGCTATTGTGAATGCTTCTTAGATTTTCTACATGTGGATGTGACAATTTAACATTTCAATGGATTGGAATGGCGGTTAATGTTTTCTTTTCATAAAGTGCTAATTTCTTAAACCTCAGTTAGCCCATCATCTGTTTGCATGATAAGATTAATTTGAAAAGGTATTTATGTAAGCATGTACGGACTTGATTTGTATGTTTAAATATCTACAGCAAATCTAGAAAGTGTTCAGACTTCTTCCCTTTCTGCACACTTTAATTTTAAATGGATAAATTTGCCATTTTTGACCATAAACCTTCACTCAGGTTGCATCCTGTTTGCTTTAATTATCCTTGAGATAGGTCTAACTAAAATTAAATTGACTGGGCATCATTTAGAAAGGCTCAAACCTGTGTATAAAAGGTCCCACAATTCATCATTCGTGTCAGGACAAATTCACTGTAGACCTCCACTGTCAAATTGTGCTGAGTCATAGGTTCGTGTAAGTGCATAATGCCATTTCTAAAGCTTTGAGTGTTCTCAGGAGCACAGTGGCATCAATAATTGTGAAACCACCAGGACTCTTCCTAGACTTGGCTATCAGGCAAGATTGAGTAAATGGACAAGAAGGGCCTTGCTCAAGAACCCAAGAATCTCTCTTACAGAGCTTCAGAATTCCTCTGCTGATACTGGAGAATCGGTCAGAAGGACAACTATCTCAGTAGCACCCCGTCAATCAGGCATTTGTGAAAGAATGGATAATTCTCACTAGGGTTTTGCTAGAGAGCATGAGGAAAAGATTCTCTGGTCTGAAGAGACAAAAAACAAACTGTGCAGAGCTCGGAGCACTATGTCTGGTGAAGTCCAGGTACTGCTCATCACCTGCCTAATATTATCTCATGGTGAAGCATTGTGGTGGCCACATCATGCTGTGGATGTGCTTCTCAGCAGCAGGGTCAGGAGACTGGTCAGAATTGAGGGGACAATGAATGCAGCCAAATATAACCTACTCCAGAGTCCACATGACCTTACGCTTTGGCAACAGTTCACCTTTCACCACAACAATGACCCGAAGCATACAGCTAAAACAACACTGGTTTGCTTCAGGACAAGTATCTGACTGTTCTTAAGTGTTCGAGCCAAAGTCCAGACTTAAACCTGATAGAACATCTGTGGAGATACCTGAAGATGGCAGTTTATTGATGCTTCCTATCTAGTCCAATGAAACTTGAGAGGATCTGCCAGGAGGAATAGGATAAACTGCAAAAGTCTAGTTTTGCAAAGCTTGTAGAGACTTACCCAAGAAGACTCAAAGCTGTGATAGCAGACAAAGAGGATTCTACAAAGTACTGAATTAAGGGTCTGAATACTTATATGAATGAGAGATTTCAGTTTTTGATTTTCAATACATTTTCAAACCGTTCTGAAAACACTTTTTCCCTTTGTCACTATGGGTTATTGAGTGTAGAGTGATGGGCAAAAATGGCAAATTTATGCATTTGAAATTAAATGTACAACACAATAAAGTGTTCAGGGAGTGATGGGGTCTAGTTTCTGAATCCATTGTATAAAGGGGACTGTCACGTACATAGAGGCAAACAGGATATACAGTAAAAGCTATAAATGAACAGTATAGATAAAAGTTTAATTTTGACAAAATTAATGTTAAAGTAGAATCCTAAATATTACAAATGAAGGATGAGAAGAGCTCCTTAGGACACTGTAAAATGTTTAGTTTTTAATTGAGGTAAGACCAAAAGATACAATGGGTTACGGGACCATGACTGGGAAACATTGGCTTTATGTGTGTTTAGATGGAGTGGATGAACAGAATTTATTACTTACTAATTATGAACATAAAACATGATTGCTGAGAACATGCCATTTAGTCCAGCACGGCTCATTAATTCCTTTTGAACAAACTCTTACAAAATGAAGTTGTGACTTTGTTTTAAACAGTTGCTGCATTGAAAGCTGTGCAGCATAAGGTTCAGGCATTCAATTGGCTTTCTAATGGTTTTAATTATTTTCCATCTTAAGCTACTAATACCTTCAAGACTTTGTATAATATGACCTAAAAACTTGCCAATATTATTCTAAAAAAATCACAAAAGTCACATCTCTCAGTTTAAGCATTTACTTTCAGTATCCTTCAACATTTCCAATGTAAAATACTGTGTTAAGCACTGAGCATGTCTATTTTTGAAAGCCATGGGAGTTCTTCTCTGACTTGGATCAGGTGAAAATAATGCAGAAGCAAAATGGTGTTACACAGTTGTAAACTGCTTTTGCCTCTTGTTCTATAGAATGGAGGAAAACAGTCCTGCCGACTATGCCACTGTAATAAAAGTTGAAAGACACTTTCAAAGAGTTGTTGTACTGACCTGGCTACCTTGTTTAATGAGTTGCAAGTCTTCAAAGAAGTAAAGAGAAAATAAAGAAAATAATTGGAAGGACCAATGATCCAATGTCATTTAGAAGTTGTCTCCATGAGAGATGTTCCTTCTCAGAAAGCAGTTTCCAAAATGTATGACGACTTCTGGTTGTCTTTCTTCTTAGATAAGAAAAGTCGGAAAGAGGCAGGGCTTCCAGCATTAGTGCAGAAAGGACATCATGGTTTGCCCAAATTGTCTTCCTCCACTCTATGGGACAAGATGCAACGGCAGTTACCGACTATGTAACACCCTTCTCCATTTGCATTATGGTTACCTTATCCAAGCCAGAGGAACACTGTTAAGGCTTGCATGTGTCACAAATGGAAAAAAAATTATTATTTGTCACTGCTCCATAAGATTTCTTCCTTGTAAATTATTCCATGTTTTGTTAGTATATAATATTGAAATACAGTATGATTAAAAACATGTGTGAAATATGCATTTATGCAAGCATTTTTTATTATCATCAAGTTGCTAGTAACTGTCCACTACTATTGAATTCATTGGCTGCTTTTCTTTGCTTTCATATATTTATTTATATGTAAATGATTCCAGAAATAGTCCCTTGAAGATTCGCATGATCAATGACCAGTTGATGCTTTTAGAGCGAGCCTTTCTGGACCCAGTAGCTTTTCCAGACAAGACCTACTTCAGGTAAATTTAGATACATATCATAAGACTAAAGTATTACACTGTGCTAATATGGTGACACTTTTCATTGCTGCTTTTCTATTATCAGTGACCAACTGGCATGTTCTGGTTATAGATCTTCTGGCACTCCTTAGCTGGTCCATTTTTCACTTGTGTCTAAGCAGTGCATCACTGGTACTAATTGCTTAGACCCGAGCTCAGTTTCTATGTTTCATTCATTGTGTCCAATTTGAAAACTACCATTCTCCAGTGGTCTAAACCATCTTTCTTTGTTTTGACAACTATGATTCTTATCTTTCTATTATATAAAAAAAATCCTACGATGAGATGAGAGTTTTTAGAAGATTTTTTTCAAGTCCCGTGAGTTGAGACTTTGGCCTTGAGATTTTTTTCAAGTCACGCCCCCCTCTCAACCATTTTCAACCACACACACGGTAATCTCACCTCTAATTCGTGTGAATGCTTTTGACAGACACAGTTTCTGCTCTCTCAGCTCTTATAAATTTTAATGTTTTCCTCACTTTAAGTTCCCAATTAAAGAATTATTATGTTCAAATCTTATTGAAGAATTTCATCACGAAAGGTTATCAAAAGAAAAAATGAGTACACGGGCAATCCTAGCACTGAGAAACGATGAAGTCAAACAAATTAATACCAAAAATGTCGATTGGTTACACGGCAAATTGGTTAAATGTGTATCAATAGACTATGCTGAAACAGTTGGTGGTGATGAAAACATCAACTTACAATATCCTGAAGAATATCTACAACCATTAACACTGTCTGGTCTCTGTAGAAAGAAGGATATATCCAAGAAAGGTAATGCAGTACATATTCCATGGATAACATTACACAACAAAGGAGATCTTGATATGCCATTCATATTAAAACGTTAACAGTTTGTCGTTAGAATAGTTTTTGCAATGACAATTAACAAATCTCAGAGCCAAACCTTCAAAAAAGTCGTTTAATAGAGAGAAAGAAACAAAATTCAATCACAGGCAGTTATACATTGCATTGTCACTAAGAAAGTCCAAACACAGAATCAAAATTCAATACGATATTCACAAAAATGTAATTCAAAAAATTGTTTTTACTGAAGTTTTACAGTAAAAGTGTAAGAATAAAAAGTGTTTGCGTGTTAATTTCAAAGCCAAACAGAATAAAATTGTATAACGCAACATGAAACATAATTTGCTTTCAAATTATTACGTTTTGCTCTTTTTTTTAATATGGTTAATTACTCGCTGTAATGAAAAATAGTTCTATTATGCACATGTAACAATTCCCATGAAAATTAAAATCTGTTTAAATTGTACATCTGCCTCCACATAGAGGCTAGCGCAGTTACGGGGGTCGGCGAGTGAAGCAAGCATGGGGTAAAGCCCCCTAATCTCCTTAAATGAATATTCTAACCATTTATGATCTGACCAAATCCCTAAGACCAGATCTGCTTACAAATTTGAATAAAGTAACAGACACGGGGAGAACATGCAAACTCCATGCAGGGAGGACCTGGGAAGCAAACCCAGATCTCCTTACTGCGAGGAAGCAGCACTACCCACTACGCCACCGTGCCACCCTAGTTTTATGTATTTGGTTCAAATTGTGGATGATTTACTTTTGAAAAGACAATCAGTGAATCACTTGATGAGCACATATACAGTAGTATATATAGTTATATTATGAATTAATTTAGTCACAATTATATTAAGAAACAAATGGACAAATTGCTCATTCTATAAATATTTTTAATTCCACGTCTAACTAAGGAGTGGCATGGTGGCGCAGTGGGTAGCACTGCTGCCTCGCAGTTAGGAGACCCGGGTTCATTTTCCGTGTCCTCCCTGCATGGAGTTTGCATGTTCTCCCAGTGTCTGCGTGGGTTTCCCCCAGGTGCTCCGGTTTCCTCCCACAGTCCAAAGACATGCATATTAGGTGCATTGGTGATTCTAAATTGGCCCTAGTCTGTGCTTGATGTGTATGTGTGCCCTGCGGTGGGCTGGCACCCTGCCCAGGTTTTGTTTCCTGCCTTGCGCCCTGTGTTGTCTGGGATTGGCTCCAGCAGACCTCCATGAACCCGTAGTTAGGATATAGCAGGTTGGATAATGGATGGATGGACATCTAACTAATCCTAGTGCACCCACTTTCCTTAAGAAGTGACATTATTATTTAAATGAAAAATTGTATACAGTGTATACTTAATAATAATAATTCGAAAATGATAAAATGTGAAAAATGCAATTCAATAAACATGTTAAATCCACTTTAGAAATGCTTTAATTTTAGCTTTTTGCCCCTTGTGCTTAAGAACCTCCTGTATGAGATGGTATATCCCATGCCAGTGTGAACTCTTGGGTGCTGCCTCTTAGTGCCCCTGTTCAAACCTGATTTATTTTCTACACTTCACCCCTGCATATCTGTAGAGTCATAATCTGCATAACATTTTTTAAGTGCTAATTAATAATTAAACTTACCACCACTGCTTCCAAGTTGTAAAACTAATGCACTGCTGGTTAATTTTAAACTCTTGCAAAAAATGTTTATAAAAATGTGAAATAAAAAATGTCAGTACTAAAAATTCAAATGTAATGCTACAATTGAAAAAGTCATTCCAAGTGATGTCAGCTTGGCTTTGCACTCTGTCCAGGGCTGCTTCCTGTTTTGTATGGGATTCTATCAAGATAAGTTGCTACCTTCCATGACTCTGAAGTGGATTACTTGAATTTAAGATACAGTATTATATTATTATGAAAACACATCAGGTTGGAACATGTAATGGTGCTCATTTGTTGTATTTTATCATACACTATCCATCATTGTCATTTTTCTATTTTATAGGAGACCAAGGATATAAGCTCACTCACCGATTTCTGTCTCCTTGCTTTGACTGTTTTCTACTATTATCCATCCATCCACCCCAAGGGAATCTGAGTAAATCCTGCAGCAAAAAGTGCCAAACTAGGCAGGGCACCAGTCTCTTGCAGGACATACACTACCAAACTCATGTCTTGTCATAGACAAACAAGAAAAAATTCAAACAGAAAGTCATAAAACAGGGAGCTGACTTAAATAACTAAAAAGGCCCAGAATATACTACAGAGAAACAATGTATATAAGAAGCCTATATGCTGATGCATTCATGGATAGTCTCATACTTCCACAGGCATTTAAATCTATAATGTTTATATATTTGCTCAACTTTTGAGAAGCAAACCAGACTCACAAATATATAAGTAAAGAAACAGTAAAACAAATAAATACATAATTTAAAAACAAGCCAAAGTGATTTAAAGGTGCTACTATGGACTGGGCTCCATCCAGTAAACGCCCTGCCCTTATGTCCATTCCTGCTGCTTGTGTACTGGGTCCCTGATGTCATGAATTGAATTAAGCAGATGCAGAAAAATGGATGAGAAGAAAAGATAAAACTCTTTAAAGAGTTTCTAAATATGAAAAAGAAGGTTAAAAGGAGGCTAGACAGGGCTAAATAGGAAACATGGAGCAAAGAATAAATAGAGAAAAGGTGAAAGGGAGCCACAAAAAGTCTATGCTATCCTCTGAGCTTCCTCATCTGGCCTGTGCCTTGATACACACTGTAAATGTTGACAGCAGCTGCTAGGAACTTCAAAGAAATCATTGTTATCTTTCTAGCCGGCAGGTTAGTTGGGGGAGCCAAAAGGCTGACATGAATAAACGGCAGCCAAAGAAAACAAATGGGCGATAATTCAGAAAACACTACATATTCAATAAAAGGAATCTGAGAAAAGTAATAATGTCCACATACAGCAGTCTGCTTGTGAACTGCATTAGTTGACATGCAGTAGATTATCTTTGTTCTCTTAGGAGTTCCCATTTTCCTCATATTATGTACACAATATAAAGTCATACATAATCAAGCCCCTGTAGTGCCATCCTGAATGAAAAGAGATCTATGAAATGTCCCAGCATGAAGGCAACTCATTATACTGTAGTTCAGAAAACCAGCTACCAGCTGGTTGTGCAAGTGTTCTAAGGATGGTCAAATAATGGAAGGATGTTGAAAAAAATTCCAATCCAGTAGGTGCTTTCAGAGAGGCTTATTAATTTATTCAATGCTCCTTGCCAAGTAGCATATTTAAATTCAGCCTTTAGATAGTTGTCTGATCCTTTTAATGTAATATGGACTGGAACAACACATGTAGGTGCTAGAGTGAGTTCCTGAAAGGCAGCCACAGGGGTTCCCAGAGGGTGTTCCTGATGCCAGAAATCATCCAGGAAGCTGATTGAGAAGAATTTCAGGGCTAGGGCTTAATGGTCCTTTCTACTCATTCCATGCTTGAGCTTGAAGTCGGACATGTAGAGCGAAGCAAAGGCTCTATTAGTGGGTGGAAGAAGGTGAGAGTAGTTTAAAGAAATGGTCAGTAAGGTAAAAGAGTGTAATTGTTCATTTTTGGGTAAGTGAATAATCTATCCCACAAAAATAGAGATGGACTCACAAACCTTTTAATCATGATTGTCTAGGTACTGTAGATCCACAGAGACTCTTAAGATTTAATATTTATTTATTGTTGTGTACAACTTTCTCTGTTTATCAACTCCCAAGTATTTATTTTTATTTGATCATATCACCATTTGTTATTCTGGTTTAAAAGATGGCTTCTGTCTACCGCATTTGCTTTCAGATCAACAAGGGCATGTGAGAGCATGATAGCAACAGTTGATAATGATACAACTTAATGATGATAGAACTTTATGTGTCCCCAAGGGGAAATTTGGCTTCTTACAGTAACTCTTTAGATAGATAGATAGATAGATAGATAGATAGATAGATAGATAGATAGATAGATAGATAGATAGATAGATAGATAGATAGATAGATAGATAGATAGAGTCAATGAGTGGACGCTAGGTAGCACTATTGCCCCTTTAAACCCAACAGACAGATGCTCTGGACACAGGTTAAAAGCACCAAGAAGATCTTTTATTCTTCTTCTTTCTATAAATAGTGCTCTCAAGCACCTCCGCCACAATAAACAGGCAAATCAATACTAATTACAATAAACACAAATCTCTCCTCCGCACCTCCCAGCAAGCTTTGTGCTACTCCTCCCGGCTCTGGGTCATTTGCTGGGTACTTTCAATAGTGTCCAACCCGGAAGTGCTTCTATTCTTCCTACCATGTGACTGGCCAGCACTTCCGGGTCAGATGGAGAATTCAATTTCTTTAGTCAACCTGGAAGTACTTTGGGGCTTCCATCCTCATGACTACCTAGTACTTCAGGGCTATAAGGAAAACATGAGTTGTCAGGTCCTTCGACATCTCATCCTGGTGGCACCCACGGCACCCAACAGGGCTGAGAATCCGAACTCCACATCCCAGGAAGCCCTGCAGGAATCTGGGGCACAGCTATATTCCAGGGAAGCTGCCATCTAGCGTGTTGGGGGAGGCAGTGTCGGCAAGTAGCTGCCTTCCCCCATCCTTCCATTCCAGGGGCATCCTGGCCGGGTCCCGCAAAAGATAGATAGATAGATAGATAGATAGATAGATAGATAGATAGATAGATAGATAGATATACTTTGGTCTGAACACACACCCGATGACTATAAAGCAAGAAAATTCCAAAGAAAGGAAACGTCTGACTCGGCTCTCACTGCCATAGAGAGGAATTATGCAGACATATTGCAGTTGCTATACAGGAGCCCCAGAAGAATCTCTTGACACACTTCTGCTGAATACCTGTAATTCATTGGCTGAAAGTCTTCAGTGTTAGCGTGTCACTCAGTTTTGTTTTAATTCACTCCTTCGCTACTACCTCAAGGGGCTCCAGAATGTGATCCATCACTGAACCTGCCCTTTTAATTAGCTTGCTGATTCAGTGGGCCTCTCTTGAAGTGATGTTACCAGTCTAGCACATCATGGAGTAGAAAATTGTACTGGCCATCACAGAGTTATAGAAGCATGTGAAGGATGTCACTTCCCACATTAAAGGCACTCAGTCTCCTAAGGAAAAAACAGCCTGCTCTGCCCCTTCTTATATAGCTCCTCTGAGATCTAAGACCAGTCCAACCTTATTATTAATGTGGACCCTCAAATACTTGAAGGAGAACAGTGACTGGTGTGGTTAAAATCAATAACCAGTACATTGGTTTTGTTGATGCAGACAATTTTCTTTGCACCAGGGAACAAACTTTTCCACCTGAGTCCTCTACTCTGTCTCATCTCCTTTATCAATACACCTCATAAAGTAGAATCATTGGTGAATTTCTGTAAGTCACATGACCTGGTGTTATATTTATAGTCTGATGTGTACAAATTGAAGAGAAAAGAAGACAGGACTTTTCCTTGTGGTTCTCCAGTGTTGCTGACATTTGTATGAGAAACGTAGTCTTTGAGTCTCACAAACTGTGGTCTGACCGACAGCTAGTTCATCATCCAAGACACCATAAACTCATCCGCCTGCAAATCTTTGAGTTTACCCCTTAACAGGGATGGCTGGATGGTATTGAAGGCACTTGAGAAATCAAAAAACATAATCCTCACAGTGAATCAGATTGATAATAGCATCCTCCACTCCCATCTTTGTCTGATTGACAAACTGCAGTGGGTCCAGGTGATCTACCATAAGAGGACTTGTATAATCTCAATGCTAACATTACTCATTATTTATTATTACTCAGTTATTGTCTACTTTTTTTATTTTTTCATTTTTTCATTTTTTATTACTATTTAATTTAATATTGTTTCTTTGTATTAGTATACTGCTGCTGGATTATGTGAATTTCCCATTCGGATTAATAAAGTATCTATCTATCTATCTATCTATCTAATCCAGGAACAGTCAATCAAATGTCTTCATGATGTGAGACATAAGTGCCACTGTTCTGTAGTCATTAGGTAACAGTAAAACATATATTAGGAAGGCTAAAGGACAGCTGGAGAGAAACATCGTGGAAAAAGTAAAAGTTTACTCAAAAAGATTCTTTCATATTTTAGTAGTTAAAGAATGGTCAAGGAGGAGGTGAAATGTACCGTATTAGGAAGGGTAAGGATGAGCTGAAATATAGAGACAGTGAAACAGCAAATGCTCTGAAATTATACTTATTTGAGGTTTACATGTGCAAAAACGTCAGTAACTTCCCAACAGTGACGGGGGCTGCCAAGGAGGTTATCATTGATTTGGAAATTCTTGAGAGAAAAGTGCTGCTTAGATTAAATAGGTTGAAATGTAGAAAACCACTGTTATCAGATAACATTTATCCTCAAGTACTCAAGGAGATTAATAAGTATATATAATATATATAAACCCTTGATACATATTTTTTAAAAAATTCTCTGCACATTAATTACATTTTTAAAAATTGTAAGATATCAAAAAATATCCCATTAGTTAAAAAGCATGACAGGGAAGGACGTGTTTTACTAATATGTTGGAATTATAGAGAAGGCAACAAAAACATTCAATAAAAGAGGCATATATAACACATTTTACCTTGATTCTCAGAAGGTTTTTGATGAGTACCACACGAAAGGTTAATTATCAAACTAAAAGAAGTGAGGAATCAAGGTGTTTTGTGTTGGTGGGAACAAAATTAGTCCGAGGAATCTTTTCAGAATTAGGCGATGTTAAAAGTGTTGAGGCTGCTTTATATTGTAATATTCATAAAATGTCTGCATAAGGCTATAAACAACAACAACAATTATTATTATTATTATTATATTGCGGTAATTTTGCTCCTATATTAGAGCAAGTTTTACAACATTTGCAGATGATGTCAAGTAGGTAGATGGGCATATGATGTATAATTGTTTGAATCATTTCAGAGAGATATGTACAATATACATACAAGCTTGAGCAGGTTTGTGGATGATAAAATCGAATGTACATTACTTAAATGTAAGGTATTACACATACAAAGCAAAAATATTATACCTGAGTACACTGTGGGAGGTTTGAAACTTGAAAGCAAATCTTATAAGAAGGACCTTGGGCATGGGGAATTCATCTCTAAATACATTCAGACAGTGTACAGAAGTGATCAAGAAGGCTAAGAGGTTGTTAGGTTATATATCATGGTGTGTGCAGTACGAGTCAAGAAAGGGTATAGTTTAGCTATATAAAGCACTAGTGAGGCCTCCATATCACATGAAGGAAACAGCAGCACTAATGAAACTCCAGAGGAAAGTGACTAGGCTGATTACAGGCTAGTAATGAGTTATGAAGAAAGACTGAAGGAGTAAAATTTTTTTAATATGAGCCGAAGGAGATTAAGATGTGGCATGATTGAAGTGTCTACTATTGCAAAGGGACTTAGTACAGTGGATACAAGCTCTTACTTTAAAATAAATTCTTGAACAAGAACATGGTGACACAGTTGAAAACTTAAAAGGGTTAATTTCACTCAAATGTTAGAAAGTTTTTTTCACTTGATGAAACACAGACACATGGAATAAATGACCAAGTAGTGTGGTAGTGCATAGGACTTCAGGGACCTACAAATGTTAAGGACTGGCATGCTTCTTGGGCTTGATGACTAACTTTTGTCAAAAGTGTTCGGATTTTCTATTAACATGGGGGAATGGTTTGAGTAAGCCTGTTACGCAACTACAGTATAGTTGAAGCTCATCTGCAAGAGACATGCGTATTCACTACATTTGAAATCCAAATTTACAAAGGAATTGGTATGTCTTTTATTTTTTATTTTTTTATTTTATCAGTAACAAATAAAAAAGAAACAATTTAAAAGCAAACAGCTAGAGCACAGAAAAACAATACAGCATACAGTCAGTTATTTTCTAACCTGCCTAGTCCTGAACAGGGTCACAGGGGTCTGCTGGCGCCTATCCCAGCTAACACAGAGCACAAGGCAGGAACAAACCCCGAACAGGTAAAGTGAACACCCCCACATTCACACACACACCCCAATCACACATTAGGGCCAATTTAGGATCACCTATTCACCTAACCTGTATGTCTTTGGACTGTGGGAGGAAACCCTGCCCTTCTTACTGTGAAGCAGCAGTGCTACTACTGTGCCCACTGTGCCACTAAATACAACATACAGTTATGCTAAAAAAATGTAATGTACACAGTATATATGGACAACATGCAAACCTAAATCAATGACTATGTGAAGGAAACACCTTATCACCATGCCACCTAATTCCAGATCTTTTCATGCCCACCTAATGCCCACTACTGCAGTCTTCGTACTTTTTTTTTTATTGTATGTCTGCACTGTATTCGTACTTTAGAACCTTTTGCAAACTAATAAACAATGCAACCTTGGATAGTGATAAGAAAAGTTTGAAAGATCCCTAATTGCTCTGTTAATTTGCCCTAATACTGAACAATATGAGTACGCAAATGAAAGCTGATTAAATACACTGATCCAGCATCACACCTTTTGTCAGAAATACAAGGTGAAGCCCATAAATGTCTGATTCTGATGAAGAGATGATTCGTTTTGGATGCTCCTGTCCACCAGAATAAGATAACCTTCTTGCCCTTTTTCTCTTTCTGTTTCATGTTTTACAGACATGTAATCTGGGCCCCTAAAACCTCTTCGGTGTCCACATTCCCAGGACTGGCAGATGCCTTTGCCAAAGCTGACAGAAGTAACGTAAAGAGTGACTGGGAGCAGGTCAAGAAACATATCACCATCGTCACACAGGCAATAGAACAAGCGGCATCCATACTAGAGGCAGTCATATAATGTTGGATTTTCAAGTGTTTCTACTTCTACAATTTGTGTTAATCTCCTAAAGTTAAAACAATAACTTAAATGTGTCAGATGCAAGATTCTTGTGTTATTTAATGAAGACGGTGTTATGTACTGGTTGAACTGCCACTTCTGACTCTCTAGGCCTCATAGCCTGCCTGGGCTCTAACAAAATAAATAATCTTTGATTACTAAATATGATTTCGTTGAAATAGTGAAAGGCATGGCCATATGAAGTCTTTGATACAGAATGCTGCTTTTGCCTTACATTTGTCTTGCCCACAGGCATCCTGCTGCTGTTTTGAGATTAAACCATCCAGTGTATCTTTGACTCAAAGTGCTTAATGCAGAAGGTTGACATTTGGCCCTGTCATCCACAGCAATTAGCTGGTTATCTTGAGTCGTTGTTGTGCTTTGTGCATGCACATGGGTGGCCGTGGAGAGACATTTGTTTACAGCATATGCCTTCTGGTCAATAAAGTATGGCTCAGTGGCCAGAGGGTTTTAAAAGGAGCCAGGCTGGGAAACAGGATTGTATTCATATGGTGGCTTGAGAAGCCATGCCAGCTGAGCAGCTGCACAAGTGGAAAGCAAAGTGTATGCAGGTTTAATGGATGAGCTACTTCAAAGAAACAAAGATATCTTAAGATGTTGGGCTGGGGGGTGACCTCAATTGAGCTTCTAGTGAGCCATCATTTTCATTTTGGGAGTGTTAAATTTGTAAAGTTACCAAACAATCAGGATAAGACACTGAAATACAGAGACAACACTTTCAATGCCATCCAAAATGAAATTCTGTATTTCACCCCCGAACGTTATTTTAGCAATGGACCCAGTCCATATGGTGTGTGTGTTGCCCCGCTGGTTGTAGTAAATGTGGACAGATACAGTAACTTTATTCACCAAGAAAGTCAAAGGCTGAGAATCTGTATAGTTTATTACAGGCTTCTGGCAAGAAGTTATACAAAGTATGAAAGATGTATAAACCAATGACAAACATGAAGGTAAAAAGGAGTAATCTCACTAATCTGAAACAATATGGCAGAAGGTAAAACTAAACTCAAAGCAGGGCCTGGAGGATAATGGAGCTAGGGAAATACCAATATGTAACAAACTGGTGGGGGATAGAAGTATATCAAAAGCCATTTTGCAATAATATTAACACTGACTGCTGTAGTAAGAAAATAATTATAATTCAGTACACTTATACAGAGCTTTTCTCACTACTCAAAGCGCTTTTCATAGTGAGCGGGGAGCCACTTCAACCACCACTAATGTGCAGCATCCACCTGGATGATGCAACAGCAGCCATGTTGTGTCAATATGCTCATCACACATTAGCTGTTTGGTTGTGAAGGGGTGAGAGATAGTTAGCCAATTAGAGACAAGAGATGATTAAGGGGCCAAAACGATTAGGCCATGGTGGGTAATTTAGCCAGGACATCAGGATACACCTTGCTTTTTACAAGGGAAGCCCAGGGATCTTTAACGACCTCAGAGAGTCAAGACCTCAGTTTTTTGTCTCATGCGAAGGATGGTGCCATTTTTACAGCTCACTGTCTCCATCACTGCACTGGGGCATAGTGGAATAGTTTGAACTCAGAAGAAGCAACAGTCTGAGAAGTGCATTAGCTCATGGTGTTATCAAAGCTGTCACTTCAGCTGTTTTTACATTGATAGTGGATTTATTATGATTTATGCACTTAAAAAATGTTTTTCATTTAAATGGATTATCACTCTGCCTTACCTCCTAGATCCATTTCAGTTTGCAATTAGAGCTAACCGGTCAGTGGATGATGCAGTAAACCTGGGTCCAAGCTTTATTTACCAACATTTTGATAAGGCAGGAGCATATGTGAGAATCTTGTTCGTGGACAATAGTTCCATTTTCAATGTGATCATCCTAGAGCTCCTAGATAAGAAACTCACCCAGGTCAATCTACCACTGGATTACAGACTTTCTTACAGATAGGAAACAATGTGTGTGGTTGGGCAAACAGTACTGGTGTGCTGCAGGGTGGTGTCCTTTCCCCACAACTCTTCTTACTTCATACCAACAACTGTACCTCTGGTAATTTGTCAGTCAAACTTCTTAAATTTTCAGATGACATCACACTAATGGGACTCATTCCAAACAATTAGTGAGTCCATATTCAGACAAGAGGTGTAACATCTGACAGTGTAGTGCAGCTATAATAATTTAGAACTTAAAACAATAAAAACAAAACGCAGGAGATAATCACAAATTTCAGGAAACAGCTACCTGCTCCCTTATCACTTGTTGTAAATGAGTCATTTAAGTGTCTGTGTGCTGTGCAGATATAACATGTATTATCAAGAAAGCCCCTCAGAGAAAGCTTGTTTGGTGCCAAATGAGGAAATTACATCTCCCTCCAAGAAATACTGTGTAAGTTCTTTACAGCCATCATTGAGTGCATTCTGGACCTCATCTGTAACTGTCTGGTTTGGTCATGCCTCAGTTCAGGCTAAGGCCAAACCACACCATATCATCAGAGACTGTGAAAAAAGCATAGGCTGTAACTTACCTCACATTCAAGTCCTCAATGAGTCCAGAGTAAAGAAACAACCCACAAAGCCCATTGCTGATCTGACTCACCCAGAGCACCACCTATTCCAAAGAGTTCCCACCAGCAAACACCTTTGCGCAGTGAATGTCAAAACAATATGTCACTTTTTTTAACAGTTTTATGACTTACCAGGTCTAAGTTTCAACTCAGTATCTACAGTATGTACACTTGCATACCTTGGACTTTTTTCTTCTTCATATCTTATCGTATTTTATACAATTTTATCTTTTGTTTAGTTTGTGTTGCCCTTTTATATTTTGTGTTTCTGAGCTGGCTACTTAGAGCAGCAGTTTAAAGCTGATCCTCCAGCTAGGATGTTGGATATCTCTGGGTCCACAGTTCTTGAGGCTGATCCTCCAATTAGCTGTGAACCACCCAGTCTCACTGAGATTGTACAGGTGGGGAACCAGCTGAGGGGAGGAAAAGCTGCAGGGATCTGTGGTATCCGGGGTGAACTTCTTCAGGCTGGTGGTAAGGCTGTCCTCCTGGCATTGCAGGCAATCTTTGCTTCCATCTGGGAGATGAGCGTCATCCTAACTGACTGGAAAACGGGACTTGTCGTTCCTACCTGGAAAAACAGAAGGGTGATCGCCTGGGTTGCGGCACTACACTGCTGTCCGTGCTGGGTAAGGTCCTTGCTAGGGTCATCCTCAATAGGATCCGTGATCATTTACTCACCTACCAGCGACTGGAACAGTCTGGTTTTAGGCCTGTTTGCAAAGAAAGATTCACTAATCTTGACTTTGCCAACAATGCTGTGATCTTCGCAGAGTCAATGGAGGCTCTGATTGGGGACTGAGAGACTGAGCAAGGAGTCTGAGTGTCTGGGCTTGCAAATGTCCTAGATAAAAACCAAGATCTAGGCCTTTAATGACCTGCATTGTGAGGGAGTGCCAGTTATGGCACTACAGCCATGTGGCGTGATTCCCCAAGGATTCTCGCAGGATCCTCATTAGTGAGGATCTGAGTGGCTGGACCAGGCCAAAGGGACACCCATGTAATAGAGGGTCATTTCTTGGGGGTGGGACTGGACTGCATGTCTGCCTGGGGAGTTGCCAACCAGGATCCTGAGCTGTTTCATTATGTGGTGGGTGGGGCACTGTGCTGTATGAGTTCATTCTCCCCAACCTGACCTGTTATCCTTGTATGTTGCATCACTGCTATGAAGACAAATTCCTAGTACCTGGCCAATACATCCATCCATTTATTTTCCAACCCGAACACAGGGTCACAGGGGTCTGCTGGAGCCAATCCCAGCCAACACAGGGCACAAGGCAGGAACCAATCCCAGGCAGGGTGCTAACCCACCACAGGACACACATAAACACGCCCACACACCAAGCACACACTAGGGCCAATTTAGAGTCACCAATCCACCTAACCAGCATGTATTTGGACTGTGGGAGGAAACCGGAGCACCCGGAGGAAACCCATGCAGACACGGGGAGAACATGCAAACTCCACGCAGGGAGGACCCGGGATGCGAACCCAGGTCTCCTATCTGCGAGGCAGCAGTGCTACCACTGTGCCACTGTGTCCCACCCCCTTGCCAATACAGTAAATTCTAATTCTGAATTTATGTGCAGTCTTCCCTGTGTCTGTATAGACTTTTCTCCCATATCATAAAGGCATGTTTGAAATGTCAATGGATAACTTTAAAGCGGTTAAGTGTAAGTAAGAATGGGTGTTGACATGCTGTGCCCTGCAAGGGATGGGCAAACAGTAGTCACTTCCATGCAACCATGTAGACAAGAAAGATATAAATGAAGTGTTGGACAGACAACAATGCTGTTCATTTTTGGTTGGTTGCAGGTTTCTTACTACCAGTAGATGGCAGCATTGATTTACACTAACAATGAACAGAGATTCAACAGCATTTTTCACATCGGATTTAAAAAATTGTATAGCTGTTTGCACTTTTCTGTTTTATTTTGTTATAAGTGGCTTAAATGAGAAAAGAAAAAGAAGGAGACAAGGAAAAATTTGGAAAAACAGCAAACAAACAGTAAGTAAAAAGTAAAATTATGAAACTGTCTTCAGTAGGGGCTCATGGGTGACCTGGTTAATCTCACTCACTTAGTGACCTTGAATGATTTATTTTACCAGTTTGAGCTGAGTGTTAAAAAAACACAAATCGGTGTAATTTGGCCGTGCACTGAATAGCCTCTTTATTAGGTACACCCAATTTTCAAACTAAATGGACAAGTCAATGAATAGCAACATCATACCGTATATGCAGACAATCTTGTCTGATGTAGACAGACCGGCAGTGATGGACTGCATGTATGTGCAGTTCAGAAGGCTAATGCATAACATTAACGTGGCCAAGAAAGCAGTAAGTTGGTGAGCATAAGTAGTCAAAAATAGATCATTTATGAAAGTAGCCGAAAGAAGCTGCAATATTTTGTACAGGGAAACACACTGGGTTTAGTTGACCTATTAAAAGTTGAGCAGTGATTCAGCGGGCACCAAAAGAAATGTATTATAACACACATAAAAGTTTGTTGTGGATGAGATATTTTGGCCAAGCAATAAACTCAAATACAGTATACTAATGCAGTGAAGTAATGAAAACAAGAAGAGAGAACAGGAAAACGTCAATTGATAAATTCAAGTTTTTTTATTGGAGCAGGATATGTAGGCAAACCTCATCAGTCCATTCTGCTGGGTGAGGGTGGCGAAATGGCGCAGTAATTGCTTCCATGGGGCACATTGGGTGCCTTGAGATAAGCAGATCAATGTTTCAATGCCACAAAATATCTGAACATTATACAGGTAAAGTATTTCCCTATTACTGAAAAGTCTTTTCGCAATATAATATTTTGTGCTACACAGCTGTGGACATCCTGGAGTTTACATAGTAACTTGATGTTAACTGATCATAGCCTCCTTAGTTTTAAATTTACCTCAAGAAAAACAACCCAAAAACAGCAAGAAAAAAAGATGTTATTAATGTAACAGAAACATGTAAATACCGAAACGTCAACATAAATACAGTAGAAAAAGTGTGCCAAGTGTCCACTGCTGTATTGATGCTGATTTAGTACACGTCTTTCGTGTGACATGTGTTAAGATGGTCACAAATGCACAGCCCGATGTTGCAATCAAGACAGTAGAAGTGTGCTTCTTTGTGCAATTTTCTTGTCATTTTTTCTGTTGCACATGAGAGGGTAGAATGTCAGTGCCTGACCTCCATGATCAACACACCTTTTGTGTTATGCAAGCTACCACAGTACAAGGTTTACTGACTTCCACATTTCCTCTGACACAAACAACAATTGCTGCATTGCAAACAATACTTAGGGGGCTCACATCTTGCTTGTCTTTGCACTTCATTGCATTTAATTTGCCTGTTTGTCATGTAGCTACTGTTGCACCATGCTGAAGTTTCACATAACTGAATTCACCAGATATGTCATGGTGGTTTGGTTGTACATTACTTTATCATGCCTCCATTTCACTATCTATGTCAATGTCTGATGTCCAGTTTTATTTTCTCATCACTATCGCTCGATTGAAGCAATAATTTAATTTCAGTTTGTTCTAAAACTGGCTTCATAGATTTTTGTTTGCCATTGTTTTTTTGTTTGCTCTCCCCACTCATGAATATTGAAGAGTTACCATAAAGTGTCAGAGAGCATACAAATATTCCTTTTTTGGCAGCAGCAGAAGCTGCATAATGTTATTTCATCTACTAGATGGCGGCAGAACACAGACCCAAGAGTTAAAACTACAAAGCATTACATGTTACCCCAGGCTCGACTTGGGTCTAACTATAATTGCATGGCATTGCAAGCCCGAAACATGCCCGAGGATAATGCATACCAAGGACGTAATGCAGTGTGACTTAAAAGACGACCAATTTCCAATACAATCAAGAGAGATGTAATAAGCTATTGGAAGCAGAGATCCTCCCCAAGCCACTTTACAAAAACTATGGGACACAATAGTGTCAACCATTTCTCTGCAACCAACACCCTGTTGAATTAAGGCTCAGGGAAATTAAAGCTTTTATAAGGGCAATTATGAGGCCAGAATACTATTAAGTAGGGGAACCTAGTAAAGCATACAAAATGAAGTTCTTTAATTGTGTCATGCATGCCTAACAAAGTAGACTCATCAATAATAATTTATCTTGGGAGACCTAACTTTTAACCCTTGTGATGGCACATGCAAATGACGCAGGTTTGTTGTAACGTTTTAATGTTAAGAGGCAACACTATGAATACTGTTGCACCCATAATTTATGCCAACAAACAGCATTATAGCCGAGTATAAAAGGGACAAATGCTACTGTTATCTGGGAAGAAACTGAATTCAAATGGAGGTAAACCAATTATTACAAGTATGTACCATGAACCAAAAGTAATCGGGCACGCATACGCATTCTGTAATTAGCATGCTTAACGATTACCCCTTTGGTCTTTCTCCCCAGCTTAAGAACCGTTTTAAAACAGACATAATAATCAAAACATGTATTGAAATTGTTAAACATATAGGTTTCCATATTTGCAGGAATATCTTTCTGAAAATTTGAATCTCAGTTTAGCCTGCAGTTATGCATCTGGAATATTAATTTATAATAGTTATTACAATTGATTACGAATTCTGCAGTGCTCCAGTCAATAATCCATGGACCTGATTGATTTAATAATGTGCAGATGTGGCTTGGTTTTCAATACATGTTGATTGACGGTATCTTAGTAAAGAAAAATGATATATTTTATAAATATATAAGACATCCTCGAATCTGAAGTTCACAGCTGCTGGGAAATGAGACTTTCCAAATAATAAAAGACCAATAATTAATGTAAGATACCAACAGATACCCTGCAAAATAAGTAATAAGTTTCCCTAAGTAATGTAACTCAATATTAAAGTATGTACAGTAATCCTCAGCTTTGTCTTCTTAAGCTGTTTTTTCTCAATGTTCTATTTTTGACTGAGGGGCTGGACCAAGTGACCCTGCAGTGCCCTCCACACCCTGAGCTTTCCAGGTTAGCGATGGAGCTTGAACATTGAACAATCACATGTTTTTTATTATGTGTGTTTGCACTTCCAGTTTGAAATTTCCCCCTCAAAGCCATGCTGCAAACTCACGTGAATCGATAGAAAAAGTGCATTTCCATTTACTCTTTTAAAAGTAACCATATTAGTTTAAAAAAGGAAGAAAATCAATATTAGGAAGGCATTATTCACAAAATATTAGACTGCATCTTAAATTTCAACTACTGGAGAGGAGAACAAATCTAAGCTCTTTCAGCTTCAAGGACAAGATATAGGCAGTTAGATGGTCCTCTTTGAAATAAGTGCAAGTGTGGAAAGAATATATGTACAGTGCATCCGGAAAGTATTCACAGCACATCATTTTTTCCACATTTTGTTATGTTACAACCTTATTCCAAAATGGATTAAATTCATTTTTTTCCTCAGAATTCTACACACAACACCCCATAATGACAACGTGAAAAAAGTTTACTTGGGGTTTTTGCAAATTTATTAAAAATAAAAAAACTGAGAAATCACATGTACTGTACATAAGTATTCACAGCCTTTGCTCAATACTTTGTCGATGCACCTTTGGCAGCAATTACAGCCTCAAGTCTTTTTGAATATGATGCCACAAGCTTGGCACACCTATCCTTGGCCAGTTTCGCCCATTCCTCTTTGCAGCACCTCTCAAGCTCCATCAGGTTGAATGGGAAGTGTCGGTGCACAGCCATTTTAAGATCTCTCCAGAGATGTTCAATCGGATTAAAGTCTGGGATCTGGCTGGGCCACTCAAGGACATTCACAGGGTTGTCCTGAAGCCACTCCTTTGATATTTTGGCTGTGTGCTTAGGCTCGTTGTCCTGCTGAAAGATGAACCGTCGCCCCAGTCTGAGATCAAGAGCGCTCTGGAGCAGGTTTTCATCCAGGATGTCTCTGTACATTGCTGCAGTCATCTTTCCCTTTATCCTGACTAGTCTCCCAGTTCCTGCCACTGAAAAACATACCCACAGCATGATGCTGCCACCACCATGCTTCACTGTAGGGATGGTATTGGCCTGGTGATGAGCGGTGCCTGGTTTCCTCCAAACATGACGCCTGGTATTCACACCAAAGAGTTCAATCTTTGTCTCATCAGACCAGAACATTTTGTTTCTCGTGGTCTAAAAGTCCTTAAGGTGCCTTTTGGCAAACTCCAGGCGGGCTGCCATGTGCCTTTTACTAAAGAGTGGCTTCCGTCTGGCCACTGTACCATATAGGCCTGATTGGTGGATTGCTGCAGAGATGGTTGTCCTTCTGGAAGGTTCTCCTCTCTCCACAGAGGACCTCTGGAGCTCTGACAGAGTGACCATTGGGTTCTTGGTCACTTAACTGACTAAGGCCCTTCTCCCCCGATTGCTCAGTTTAGATGGCCGGCCAGCTCTAGGAAGAGTCCTGGTGGTTTCGAACTTCTTCCACTTACGGATGATGGAGGCCACTGTGCTCACTGGGACCTTCAAAGCAACAGAAATTTTTCTGTAACCTTCCCCAGATTTGTGCCTCGAGACAATCCTGTCTCGGGGGGTCTACAGACAATTCCTTTGACTTCATGCTTGGTTTGTGCTCTGACATGAACTGTCAACTGTGGGACCTCATATATTCTGGTGTGTGCCTTTCCAAATCATGTCCAATCAACTGAATTTACCACAGGTGGACTCCAATTAAGCTGCAGAAACATCTCAAGGATGATCAGGGGAAACAGGATGCACCGAGCTCAATTTGGAGCTTCATGGCAAAGGCCGTGAATACTTATGTACATGTGACTTCTCAATTTTTTTATTTTTAATAAATATGTAAAAATCTGAATTAAACATTTTTCACATTGTCATTATGGGGTGTTTTGTGTAGAATTCTGAGGAAAAAAATGAATTTTATCCATTTCGGAATAAGGCTGTAACATAACAAAATCTGGAAATAGTGATGCGCTGTGAATACTTTCCAGATGCACTGTATATATTGTATGTAGAACATTTTTTTTTTCAATCGTGTGCTGACCTCACACTGACCAGCAACCACCTGGCAACCTGTTAATTAATGTTACCACAGGGCATGCAGTGTGCAGTTCAAGTCATACAGGGTGTGTAGTCAGAAAATTCATTCAATGTTATTGTGGCTTGTACTTTTTTAATTCACCTCACTAACATACTGTATATACAGATTACTTAATTAAATGTATCTATTGTTTATCCATAAATACAGCATGAAGAAGTGACACAGTAACAGGAAGAGACACTTACAGAAGCGCTGGCAGTTTGCAGTCTTCCTCATTTCTTGCTGGTGAATTGTTCCACACTTCACAAAGGTTCCATTACCTTTTGAACTTCCCTGTAGCCTTTACTAAATCACTTTAATCAACAGATAATGCAATACCAAGTAACTGAGAGAAATAGCTTAATATTTAACCTGTCACTTTACATTCAGAGTGTGTGCTTTCTACATGGATATGTCTGTTTTTAAAAGTTTGGGAAGGCCAAGTCATCATGTGTTTTCTAACCAGCTTATGCAGTGTTGGGCAACTATTGCCTAATGCCGGAGCACTTTCACCGGTGTTTTTTTTTGGGGGGGGCATGACATGAACAAACCCTAGGAGTCTCAGACTACTCCATAAACACATATACTCACATGGGGACAATATAGAGTCAATTAACACAACATGTGTGTCTTTCTGGGAGGGAAACCAGATGACTCAGAGTAAGAGAAAACTCCACAAAAACTCAAGGGTGACATTCAAGCTCAATATGGAAGGACATGGATTAAACCAGGGGCTCTAGATCAATGAAGCAGTAGTGCTAACTAATACAATATTTGTTATCTAAGACTATCTATGATATTATTTGAAATATTATTGAATTGCACAGAAGACGTGCCCTAAAAGACAAGCAATGGAAGATTTATGTGAGTCTAGTTGTTTTCAACTGCTGCCTTTAGAATGTTTAAGATTAAACCTACGGAGCTTAATAGCATCACGTGCCTTTGCAAGTATTAAGCTGCTTCTATATAGAAAAATAATGAATTGCCGAATATCAACATCTCTCATGGCTATTTTTCCCATACTAAGGTGACCAGACCAGCCAACACTAAAATAAGACAATAATGGTAAAATGGAGTCACACGCTCAATCAGTACCATACATCAGAGACCCGGATTAAGTAATAAGTAGATAAAGACAGATCACTTAAAATTTTATTTCAAATATATTCTCTGTTTGTATCACATAATTTTCAAATGTGCATCTATCTCAGAGTTTTGAATATAAAACATTTCCTAATGCAATTTTTCTCTTTATTATTTAATTTATTTTAATTTTGTTCTTTTTGTTTTACACAAATGCATCATTATGTACAGTTTCATTTGAAAACACAGATTAAATAATATTAATATCAATTAAGACCCTTTCACTACCCAGGAATGAATACAAATATTGACATTTATAATAATAAATACAACAGGAAAATTTCAAAAAGTTTCAAACAAAGAAACATTGGTAAAGCTGTCATTTTCACATCACAGTTGATCAAATTAATTTGTATTTACAGATAGAAAAGTCTAGGAATATTTGCTTTTGCCTTCCTTGCAGCCTTTAGGACTTCTTTGATCCATGCAAGCAGATATTGGTGATGCATCTCAGATTTCAGTTCGCTAAAATGTCTTTATATATATATATATATATATATATATATATATATATATATATATATATATATATATATATATATAAACTGGTTCAAAATTCTAAGTTGGTTTTCCATCCATTTTCTGAATGAACTGTCTCCATTTTTATGGTGTTCAGAGCATTAGGTGCAAATCAAGAACAAACTCCAGAAAGGGTACCTGTCCATTACAGGGCACAATATTCAAGCTCACACACACTCATAAGCCTAACTTGGAAGGAAATCAAAGTAGCCGGTCTCCGGAGTGGTAAGAAACTACTACTATTCTAAGTAAAACTATGTTAAAAAATATTAATAATAACAAAGCACTACTATGTGCACTTTATATATAAATGTCCTCAGCTTCTACTTCTATCCTTAATAATAAATGAGAAGAGGTCAACAGGAGCCAGTTTACTAGCCATCTGACGTGAATTCTCCTTTTGTTTTTCAGCAGTTCTCTCTTGATGTGCTGCCACTTCCTCCATACTGATTCTGTTTTCTAGTTACTTTTGAATGGCAGCAGTTACAAATTCTAATGAATGTGAGACATAATTCCCCCCTCCATTTGTTCTTAGTGTTGTGTATTAATGTCTTGCAGGTATAGTCTTTGTGCAGGTCTGTCGTCTTTTTGCTTGGGGATACTTTTTGGTCTTTCTTTTTTTAAATCCACCTTTCACACATGCATTTTATCAGGAAATTGTTTTTCTGCAGCATAAACATACACCAGCATAATTTGTAGCACATGTATTATTTAGCCTTATTGCATTTCAAGGTAAGGTACTTATCTAAAGTAAGGGAGACCAAAGTTTCAAAGGAATGTAGGTATACTCACTAATAGTTGTGCCATGGTGTGGTGAAGTGTTTCATGTTGTTTAGCACACGCCAGTAATAATTTCACAGTACCCTGTACACATGACAATAACGACCAATTACAAACCATTTCTTTCTCTGCCTGTTCTGACATATTCTTATTTTTGTCAGCACCAACAAAACTTAATATTACAGTATAAATGTTATGATTACAGTTACTTGCATCCATCATAGTTTGTGCATCTACCTTGTGAGGGCCTTTCTCCCTGTCCATGCATGGTCTACACCTTGAACTCAAAACTTATGGGAAAGGATATGATGCCCCATAGCCTTTAATTGGGCAAGGCACCAACAGATGATGGATCCATGGTGCCCATTAGTTTAACTGTTCTCTTGACCTGTGATTGTGTATGTCTTATTTATTACAGTTCTGCTTAATGTTCACAAAGGAGAGTATTTGTATACTAAGGAACTCTGATTTTGATGGCACAGTAGTTTGGACTATTGCCTCAGCACTTTAAGTATCTGTCTGGTTGCAGCTCCATTTTGCGTCCCTGTCTAAGAGCACAAGGGTTTTGTCACAAGTCCTCCAATCTTCTTCGACATCCCAAAGGTCTGCATGTTATAGTAATCAGAGCCTGTAAGTTGTCCCCATCTAAGTGAGTAAGTCACGTAGGCATCTGTTCAGTTAAATTTGTAGAACTGATGGAAAGAGGTGGTGTGCGCAGCCAGTTAGTTGAGGTCTCCAGGACTGTGACTGTTTCTGACTTTGTCTTTTGACGTTGTTTGTTATAATTGACCATGGACCTAACAGAGATATATTTTCTCCAGGGATGCTTCTGACTGGAGGTTTTGTTTTCCTCTCCTCTGTAGTCGACTGTCCATAGTTCAACAATTAATTAATTTTCAGAGAGTGCCAGGCTCTGTTTATGTTAATCAGTTTGGAACCAATTTATCTTCCTATGTGTTTAAACAAATCTGTATCTTTATGAGCGTGCATTACATAATTATTAGTTTGTAAAATTATAATTCCGTTTAACCTGTTAACGTTTTGCAGCACACTGAACCTGCAGTTAGTCTGTCACAAGGTACGCACACACATCCACCATTAGTCATATGGGACAAACTTAGCAGCTGCCAATTAACCTAAGATACACTTTATCGGGATGTAGAAAGTTAACTGCATACAGGATACAACAGATACAAGGAAAATGTACAAAGTCCACATGGGAAGTTTTGGGCTGGGAGTCAGTAGTGCTAATCAGTGTTCCACCCCATGCTACATTCAATCCCCTATAACATTATCCCCTTTTTTTGCATTGCAGATGGAGCACATGGAAATAGAACGGAAGCAAGTGGTTGCTCCTCAGGCTATAGCAAGAGTGATTATGTTGTAGTATTCACCATGACAAGCAGCCATGTGAGCTTAACTGGGAACTGGCAGACAATGCTGCCACCATTCTCTGATTGTTTTCTAACTTGAGAATCACAGTACTAAACCTAATACATTTTAGTACTAGAAGTGGAAAAAGGTTGAAAAAGTAAGACATGAAATGTGCAGAAAGGTGAGAGAAATAATCAGCAAGAGTGTTGCTAGTGTCACAACTGACCGCTAGAGTGCATGGACCATTTTCAGCGTAGTTTGCATTAATTATGATTAACCTGCTCATCCCACCTCACTAATCACAAGTTGTAATCTCTGCTCCTCTTAGCTGAAGCGACTCTGTTTCCATCCATTTGGAGTTCAAAGTGAGCAAGTGGCAAAATATGGTTTATGTAGTGCATACTGAATTAATTATTTTTTTTACCATAATAAAAAGTAAAAAGGCACTTAAAAAGAGTCCACAAAACAATAATTAGATCAACAGAGTTCTTTAAAGCTAAAAAAAAATCACATTTTTCGCTGTAGGCGATACCACAAAGCGAGACAGGAATGAAGTTTTTGACACTCAAGTAATCATTATGGGTAGGCTGGAATAAGTAAAATCCAACTTTATCAGTATCTTTTATTTCTTATATTTTTAGGTGCATTCGTATATAGACAGTGAACGAGCGAAGCACCTATTGGATAGCCATGCATGAAACAACTCGCTACCCCGTAGAGCAATATTGAAGTGTTGCACACCAACTCTTCAAGGAGATTTGCCAAGACAGTTCCATTTTTGTCTAGAAATCTTGGAACAGTTTGCGCTGTATACCGTTTTAAAATTTCAACGTTTCGCGTTGAAAAGCATCGGCGAATTTGCGATCTCGTCTATTTTAAAACAGAGAGACTTTCCGTGCAACTTTAACTATGAATTAGTTTAGTTTAACGTTTCAGTTTTACCTTGTCAGCGGTTACTCCGATTTGTGTGTTTTGTATCATTTCCACTTTCTTACCTTCGATAGACTGCAGAATGCATGCGCAGGTAGGATGTCGTTGTTTTTTTGGGTACTTGCGCACGCGCAGGACGGCGATCCTCCATCTGCAATTCGAGAATTGCACGCGCGGGCAAACCTGCAGATCAGCAAGTTGTTGCTGCATCTTCTTTACGAAGCCTTTCCAGCTGCTTCAACGCAAACGGAAGAGATGCAGGACACAGGCATCTCACTCCTACAGGGGCTTTAAGTTATAACAGGTACGTTAAATTATTTTCCAAACGTAAAAGTCTAAAATGAAAGCACGGAAAACGAAAGTTTTCCTAAATAAGAATTCGGTACTCTGTGGTGTGTAAGCCCCTGTGCACAGAGCAAGTAAACATTTACTCAGCATACCTTAAACTAAACCGACCTAACTGTTCCATTATCTGCAGTTTATAATGATTCATATTTTTACTTTCACTGCAGTTTATAATGGTGACCAGACGTCCTTTTAATACCGACAGTCCCGAGTTAAGGCTATGTGTTCCGATAATTAACTGAAGAATATCAAAATGTGTCCGTTTAAAGAGAATGCCCATCTGTAAAACATTGATCTGCTGACACAAGCATCTTCACAATTTATTTAGAATATATTTACGAAGCTTCAAAGGGCACAAAACCCCATAACCTGTGTAATATACAAATAATAACGCAGTCATATCTCCATTAAGAGCTAGTATTGAATTCGAACAGCATCAACTAACAACGACTAACAAACTGATAAAAAACAAAACAAAAAAAAAACACCGTCATTTGTTTCCACTTCAAGCAGTTTGTGGGCTCCTATTCGATCATTTGTTAAAGTGTTTTTTGTGCCCTGATCCCTCTCTGATGACGGTTGAAAAATAAACCATTAAAACATGAAAACAGGCCTTATATATGGGCATACATCCTACACATGTGTCCAGGTTTGGGTCTTTGAAAATCTGGTCACCCAATAATTTATCATCACTGTGCCATGGTCACCTGATATCCTTATAGTCAGTCGCTGTAATAAAGTTTGGTTATTGTCTTTTTTGATCCATTTGTAATAGATTATAACAGGTACTGCAAATTCACTTACAATATTTGCACCAGTCACTATTATTTTTATTTATTTATTTTTACACTTCCATTTTCCCTAAGATTTGTTAAAACTAAACAGCTTTGCAAGTCCCATTTCATAAAAATTATTAGGGTGAGACATGCTCAAGCACAGAAGGAATTACAATACGGTTTTATTTATTTATTTATGTTATGTTAGTTGGCACGTGTAGATTATCACTGTTTGTGAATATAGTGTGTGTGAGTGACAGTCGTCCCTGTGATGGATTAGAGTCCTGCCTAGGCCTGTTTTCAACCTTTTGCCTAGTCCTGATGGGATAGCCTTTTGCCCCATGACCTCGAAATGCAGTGAAAAAGTTCTGGAACCGACCTACTGAGCTCAGTCCATTGAAGGACACAGTGCCTGCACAATCCCTGAACGCACCTGAATCCTATGCGTACATTTTCTAATTTGTTATATACTGAGTGGAAGACGAATCACTATTACTGTACATGTGTTAGAGCTTTTATAAACCTGTCATGTGATTAAATACAGGATGAATACTAGCAGTGGTAGCGCTAATGTGAAATGCAGCCCCATGACACTGAATTAGATAAAGCAGGTATGAGAACGATATGTTACATGTTTTGTCACATATTTACTTCTCTATTGTATTTAACATTTATAAGTTCTTTTTCAGGGTCATGGGGCCTCATTCTAGCATTTGCAGAAAGCCCTCAATTTATCACACTAGAACAACATTTTGTTGTATTGCGCTTGTCTATTGATCTCTTCAATGCATATTAAAAGCATAGTGAGACTTGGTGCTTAACTTAATAAAATATAAAAAAGGTGCTACAATGGTTTTGAATTACAAGTAACTTGTGCACCACTTTATGCTGCCCTAAGATGGACTAATGACCTGACCTGATTAAAGCCTGCCATGTGCTTATGCCCATTCCCCTCAGCTCTATCCTTGATATTTAGGTTCAGAAAATGGATGGTCTTGCTTTATACTTTCTCCTCAAACAACTGAGCAAAATGGAAAGATATTTTGGCTTCTGGGATGAATAGTCTAATTTTTCAAAAGAGTTTGACATTTTGTAATTGAGTTCTGCATATTGCACAAAAATAATAGCTCAGTGTATTCGGTGTAACAGTGATCATAGCATAAACATGACATTCACTTATTTGTGATTTACTTAAATTTCCTTTTTTGCTTAGAGATCACCACTGCACATCAAATATTCTTTCATTTTGTACACCAAATCCATAAATTACATGGGCCACAGGACCAGCAGGTTTTCATTTCAATGAGTCTCCCAATCAGAGCCCTAAGTTTCAGTAGAACATCTTCTATTTTCATTTTTACAGTTTAAGTCTATAAGTTCATAATGAATCTATCAACAAAAGCTAACAGATTTTTATTATTAATAGCAGAAGTGATTCTCTAACTTATTTAATACCGTATCCCTTTTATGTAAAAGCAGTTTAAAAAAATTTAAATTGCAGTGAAAAGGCTTGTATGTAAGTGATAACAAATCACCTTTGTAAAATATTATTTCTGTTTATTTACTGGATTGCTCGATAAAATAAGCTGCCTTTTAAAGGAATATTTATAAAGAAAGAGTGCTGCAAAGAAATATATCAAAAATATGAAGCAGATAGATAAGTAAACTCCTTGAATACAGTTTGAGGTCTAATTCATTTGAATCAACAAGAATACACCCCGTAGTGTCTATTCCAATCCACAGCCTGTACACTGAGTCACAGTGAGGAGTTCATTTAAAATGGGTGTCTTATTAAGGAATCAGTTGGAATGAAAACCTGCAGTGCAAGTGATGCATCATTTGTTGGTTAAATATGCACAATATAATGAATCAGTAAGTTAGCTGACATTGTTTAATCTCACCATATCCCAGATTTCCAAAATTCTGAAAAGTTTGTTTATTCACGGGATAGATCCTGCAGGCAGTTTGGAGATTTGAAGAACTCTGGGACTTCACTGTCAAGTTTGCAGATTACCTTATATATTGCCTTCTTCCAAGAAGGATCAGAGTCCTTGTTTCCATGAATAGCTGAAAAGAATTCTCTTAAGGTAACCTGTGACACCTCCAGGAATCGGTCAGGAACCTAAAAAAGAGATAGGTGGGCATTTAGGAAACATACGCTGATTTAAGAGTGCAAGAGTGCCTAGTGAGTAAGAGTACAACTGCTTCTGAAAAATTTAGAGAATGAGATGTTAGACAATGAAAGTTGTAAAGTAAAAAGGAAACAACGGATGGATGAATGGATACATGGGTAGATTGATTGCTGGATGGGTGGATTAATACTAAATGATTCAAAGTATTTTGCTATTTCCCATCTTAATCTGACTCTGGACAGCAGCAGTACAATTATCTTTCTGTTAATTCTTTACACCTGGGGCTGTAATGGAAAGGAACAGTACAAAACATTTCCAATTTCCAACTTAGAAAGAAAGAAAAAGAAAAGTTCACATTTCTTTCTTTCTTTCTTTCCAGTTTTCCACACCATGGAAAGATATTGCAGCATTAAGATTTTAAAAACTACAGAGAATACAATCAAAATGGAACAGTACAAATTTTAGAAATGACTGTATATTAGAGTGACAGAAAACCTAGTTTAATCATATTATGTCTAATGACATTTGGTAGCCAAAAGATCTCTGATTGCATTATCTGGAGAATCATAGTAGAAAGAGCCTTGAGTTGAAGATACCTTGTATTTGTGTTCTGTATGGATAACACACACTCGCCATCACAAAGAGAGTGTGCACACTCTGTAACACACTCTGTCAAATAAACAGAGTCAAGCATTTTTCATGATATCCAGCTGCTCAGCCAATATCCTTCTCTATACTGCTACATCCAGAGAGTCCAACCTAGTACCAGGAACAAAGTCAAATGTTTCTAATTAACTTAAGTCTGTCGATAAACCCTGATTTCATGTTACTGCCCCAGTATACCAATGTGTAAAAGAGTACATCTGGATTGTTGTACCCTGTTTGTGTATTGCTACCAGAGGACTGTATGCCTGGTTGAAGAAATAGAAGTACAGGAGGAGTGAATTAAAACAGCAACAACATAAATGGGCTGAAATACTCTGAAATGACAACAGCACTCAGAGAAGGTAGGTGGAAATGATTCATCTGCTCAACTTAAGTGAAATGGTCATCACAAAGATATAGGAATAATAGTCATCTCAACAAAGAGTCTAGAAAGTGAACTTCTGACAATAGATAAGGAACAATGAAAAGTGCAGAGGACATAAGTAACTGTTAAATGGAGAAAGACCAAGTTAAAGAGTGGCATACAAAATGTCAGATGCAACATGAAAGGCTCCTTACAGAAATCCTTCTCATTCAGAATGAATTAAAATAACAATAAGTATATAAATGGTGTATTCAGTGTACAAAAAACACATGGAAGGAAAAAGACACAATTGCAAATGAAAAAGTGAAAAACAATATCTCTGCTTGTTTAAGGGCCTTAATAATAATTTATTACGTTTATATAATGCTTTTCTTGCAACTCAAAGCACTTTATATAGATAGAATGTAGCCAGTTTAACCACCACCAAAGGGTAGCAACCCACCCCATGTGAATGATACGACAGCAGCCATTATTGTGCCAGCATGCTCACCACACACTAGCTATTAGTTGGTGAACAGGTGAGAGAGATAGCCAATTAGAGATGGGGCATGATTAGGGGGCCAGAATGACCAAGCTGAGCAATTTAGCAAGGACATCGGGATAAACCCTACTTTTTATGAAATATGTCCAGGGATCTTTAATGACCACAGAAAGTCAGAATCTCAGTTTTATGTTTCATCCGAAAGAATGAACCATTTTCACAGCACTGTGTCCCTGTCACAGCACAGAAATCACACAGAGGTCCCCCTGATGGCCTCACCAACATTTCAGTCACAGGTAATTCAAGCTTTTTCTAGTTGGTTTCCCATTCAACTACTGGCCAAATGTGCTTAGCTTCAGGTAGATGAGCTGTTTTGGTATGACTACTCACCATGTTTATCAGTGGGTAGGCTGATCAACTGGCACACATCTCCAGTACTAAAATAATTATTTAATTTTACCAGCACACATGTCTCTCTTATAATTCTGTCTTTTCTTTCTACAAGTTATCTGTTTTTCCAACTCATCTCTTTATTTCAGACTCTGGAGTAAGGTGTCTAAATCCAGAATCACTTAAATAAATGGGTCTCTTGTACAGCTTCTAGGCTGCCTTAGTTTAACAGAGAATAATGTTCTGCTAAGGGTAATCATCATCTTCCTGTCAATCCATATGTCTCCATCTTTAAAAGAAATCATAGTCTTCTTTCTGTATAGGAACAACACACTAAAATTATCATTCCACTTTCATTCCTGCGCACCCTTGTCCTGAGGATCTTGACCTGTGGCTACTGCATTCTAGAATTTCAATGACTGCCATATCTCATTTTCATTCCTTAATTTTAATCACATTATAATTACCATTTTAAGTACATCTTCAAGACTGTGACATTCATCTTAGATGCTTCAGCCAGTGAGTGGTTCCATAATACTGTAGGAAGAGCTTCCTACATGACCGGAACATTTCCCACAACAGCTTAAAAGCTATAATTTTAGCCACCAATATTACATTTATACAACAACTCCAAATAGATCAATTTTGTATCCTATTCATTTATTACCCACTTCAGTCTGCAGCAACTAAAATTACACCTGTGGCTTCAGGATATTAAGTTGGGCCCCATAAAAGCTTCTCTACTGTATTTCCTTCTTCTTAGTCTTTCTGCCGCCCCTTTGTGACCTTACTGTGTCTCTAAGGAGAGACAGAGCTGCCATCTTGTATCATTGCAGAACATGTTTCTGTCATTCTGTAAAATTAAGTTATGTGTATGTTATGTTTTATTTTTGTTTAGTTATTTTTTTGTCATTATGTTAGATTTATTGTTTTCATGTTATTATGTATTGGTGTACTGTTTCTTTAAATATCAATATGTTCAATGTTCCTTGTAGATGTAACCCAAAGTGGCAGACCCACTTGTCAATGTGTGCCCCCAGTGTATAAAGGCTGTGGAGAGAGGCAGTTCAATAGGAAACATTGCTTTTGTGAAGTTAACTGTAAGTATATGGTTTACAATTGGATTTTGTAGATTTTTGATTATTTTGCTCTGTCTTTGAATTTTGATTTCTGAACAGTGTTTGCATTAGGATTGTCCTTTTAGGCAACTCTTTTGTTACTTCTGTTGATCTTTTTGAGTTTGTATTTGTATCTTTGATGTTAATTTTAACAAATCCTTTTTATAAAGATTCTTTGTTTTCCCATCTGTGCACATGCTGAGAATTACAATTCCTCATATGGGGCTTTTGTGATGTTTTGGTGGATGTTACTAGTAGTTTTACCAGCTCCTCATTTTGGAGCTGCTCTAGCTGAAGGCAACAAATTGCTTTAGGTCTTGGCTTAAGTAAGGATTGCCTTTGTTGGGCAGACCAGGTAACATTCTGGCCTGCTCCCTACCTTCTTTTGGAGTCCTCATACCTTTTTTTACATTAATGGAGACTCCAAATCATGACAGTTTTGACCAAAGGCAACATTCATTCTGTCCTTCCTTTGTACCCATGCTAGTGGCCCTGCTTAGCACCCATTAGATTTACTGAGCTTTACTGCTCTCTAGATGGTTCTTCACATCATACTGGTACACCAGCACATGCCACTATTGCCAGTGTTTGTTTTATTCTCATTTACAGCCCTTCTGGGCTCTGTTCTGTTCTGTGCCATCCATTCCTGCTTGGTAAGTCCTTGCCTATCATGTAAAGCACCACTCAGGAGAATGGGAGGAAGACTGATAAATAATGGACACTCAACTGATGAAGCCATAGCACCATTTGAACATTCTTGTTGAAATCTATAAATTATAAGATGCCCATTATAATGAATATGCAACAACCTGTTACAACAGAGTTGCTGTAATGTCAACACACCATACTGAAGAAAATTAAGCATTCTTATAGGCTAAAAGAAGAATAAGAAAATATAGTGAATGTATTTTTAGATTATGAAAATGCCTTTAAATTAGGTTTATAAATGTATAACAGTAACTGTGAAGCAACCATTTATTGAAGCCAGAATATAAAATAATCTGCTTGTGAATGTTTACTCTGGACTTTCTTATTTTTAAAAATGCTGGTGGCTCACATACTTGCTGTCCCTTCCAGAAAGCAATCTAAGTATTGCAATTTTGGACTGATCTATTCCGGATGATATTAGAAGCAATATCCTCTACTATTCACAAATAATGTACTCCTGGTAACCTGTGGATGGGACCTCTGTTATAATACCTCTTGCTGCTTATTTCCTCATGAGAATCTTTTTTTATTTTTAAATTTTTTTAAATTTCATTGACAAATATACTCTTTTTGAATGTATATTTTGACACCAGAAAAAACATATAACCTTAATAACAGTATGTCAATACATTCCACAAAAAATAAAATTAAAAGGATATCCATTTTTATATTCATTAACAGCAGAAATTAAAAATTCTTATGACACTTTTTCATAGTCCTGAAGGAACACAGGGAACAGATATTCATAAGAGATAAAATGTCCAAAATGAATCATGTGGGGACCATATAACAACAACTCTAGGGCTGATCAATAAAATCACAAATTTGTATGATTTGGACATATTCAGAAAGACAATATTTTATCACCCAAAAGAGTTTTGAGGAGCTGGGATAATATGCAGGTAGGCAGAATTTTGCCTTAATGAAAGTAAACCTTGGATTGTTTTATTGGTCTTAGGTTTTTCTATGTGAGCTACTGAAATTTTAACTCATTTAATATCTTAAAAGATGCATGCTTTTATTTAATTTAAATAATATTTTATCAGCCTGCCTCTAGATTTACAAAAATGAAATTTTTAAAAATCTCACCTCAAAGTCATTAGATTTGTTGTAGTGAAGGTTAAGAACCCGAAAGAGTTCAGACTCCCGATTTATGCTGAGCTTTTCAGGACTGGTGACCCCTTCGCTGATAGCTTGACGTGCAAACTTTTCCATTTGAATATAGAAGAATTCCCGAAAGTTGCTGAACCATTTGATCAGCTGGGATGTGATGCAGCGATTAAACTGAAAATACATTCCAACATAACTTAATCATATTTGAGAAAAGCAAGCATGATCCATTTAAAAGTAAGTCTTGGCCATTTGTCTAAAGACAAATGCCTTTTACAAATGAGATGAAATTAGCAGAAACATTGAAATCATTAGCTGTGATTTAGTAATTTCTAATTATGAGAGTCAAGTTAAGATACTAAAGCAGCTGAATCATTATAAATTATCTGGGAAATCAACAAAAAAGTATAATCTTGGAATGTATGTGATCCAAAAAGTTGTGAAGATGAAATACAATTTTATTAACATTAATGAAAGTTAATGCTGAGAAACAAGTTCCAAGGTTTAATGACAAGTGTGAGGATTTACAGTGACCTTTCCTTCTTGGTCACCAGTATTCAAGAATGTACTGTAGGAAAACCTACCTTAACATCTGGAAAGTAGATCTTGAGAGTATTGGAGCTTGGGTATCGGGTATAGAAGAACATCAGTTTGGCTTTCTTGAGGTGGCTGGGGGACAAGCCTTCTTGTGAGTGAGAGGATTAAGGAAAATGCATCAAAAGTACCCTGGGTGACCAAATAAGCCCCCTGTGCTAGGAATGCATTAGAATTAAATATTGCATAGTGAAGTTTATGATTCTGCAGATAATAAAATCATCCTAAAGTCCATTCATGAGTCAATACACTTCGTCCAGTTTAGGGCCAACAGGAGCAAAGGCTATTCAACTACGTCATCTGAAAAGCAGGGAAGAAATCTGGATGGTGCACCAATGGTAATAGTCATAACCTGTTTTTATATCATTATCTTAATTACATTATTCACGGTTAGTTTTTGTCTTGTGCTTGATTCTTCCATAACCCTAAATTAGACTAGGTGGGTTCAACAATGGACAGATTTTTGTTATTTATTTATCTAATTATTATTTTTCTAGGTATGGTTGTTTCCTTTCTCATTCCAAAAACAATGTAGGCTATTTATACATTATTTTTACTATTAATATTATAAGGATAATTGTTATTATTATTATCGTCACCAACAACTGGGTTTTTTTCTAGCTTTGTGCCCAGTTTAAATTAATAATAATAATAATAATAATGCAATCTCTTGTTAAAGATTAAGATTATGAGGATTATTATTATTATCATCACCCAAGTTTTTTTCTAGCTTTTTGCCCAGTTTACAATATTAATTAAAAAATTCTCTTGTACATACGCCAGAGGTAAATAGTTGTGTCATGTACTTTTGGGATACATAGTGTGAAAATGAGTAGTGGTGTGCCACATGTGTTTGGTTCTTTCCATGAAAAAGGATTGTACCCATTGTATTGGCCATGCCAAAGAACATAGTGTACAGGAAGTTGCCGGTATTTCATGTGTGTCAAAGCATACTGTCCAATAGATCTTCCAGCAGTGGTGTACATCAAATTCAAGTGATAATTGTTGCAGAACTATGGTAGAAAGAAGGTACTTACAGATATCAACCAACTATTTGTGTGACACACTGTGCCACCAGGCAAGAGTTGCTGCAGTCAGTCAATGTAGACCCACAACAAGCCATCTCCGAACAAACACTCGGAAGAGAATTGTAGGCCATGGATATCTGGAAGTGGGTTCTTTGGTTGATGATGAACTTGAACATGAAGGGTTACATTGGGCTTTTGGACAACCATATATTACTTTTTGTGCTTCATCTCTAGCATGAACAAAGAATAGTTACTGCATTCTTAAATAACAATTTTAACTTTCAACATTCTGAAGCATTTTCAAATCTCAACTGGCCTGCAAAATCCCAAGATTTAAACACCATAGAAAATTTGTATTACTATTTGAGTCATTGAATAAAATGCAGATGGAACCACCTGACTAGTCCGACTGGATTGCTTACATTCGAAAAATGGTGGTATCCATGCCAGACAGAACTGCGGCTGTTCTTTAGTCTAAGATTTGACCAAAGGTGACCAATTATTTGTCCAGTGAGCCTATATATGTGTGTGTGTGTTTGTTTGTTTTTTTGTTTTTTTTTTACAATAGTTTCACAATGCCAGAGACAAGGACTGAACCACACACCAACAGTGACCAGGTTAGAAACAGATATGAAGGTTCACTAATGGACAACACACCATTTCATTAACATGTCACAACAATAGGCTTTGAGCAGGTCTCCTAGAAATACATCCAGTCTGATTTAAAATATATAATTTTTTAAATTTTTTTTTGTATACGTAAGAGCTAAGAAACAAATTCACCTACAAAATAAAATTGCTTATCTATTATTTTGAAAGGTTACTGCCCTGATCAAATATCACACTGCCATTATTTAATTTCAGTAGATCTACAATTGATTGAACTGTTAACATCAGATGTTTTGGCCTAATAGCTCAATTATTATGTCATCATATAGTGGAGGGGTTTTTTTGGCCTGTTTTAAGAAAATTAGATTTTTTTTTTCATCTACATAGCTGGCCCCGGTCATCATTTTACTGTACTTTTAGCCCACTGACCGTGAGAGGTGTAATGATTAATTCTGATTCCTTCCCTTCAATGACCTACTGCAGCAAGCTTAGCAGCTGGCTGGCTTTTCACAAGCTGGACTTATGGATCTCATTCAGCAAGCTGGCGATAAAACAAAGCAAACGATTAGACACAAGAGTTTTCTGGCTTCACAGACCTTTTTGCATTGATAAGTGTCATTCCGCCTTTGAAAACAGCAATCCCCCAGTGTTCTCCCTCTTCCCACCCGTCCATTTTTAACAGATAAGCATAAGGTCTGTTAACTTGTAAGGAGCAACAACAATCAAATGAGTGAAAACAAATAAGAATAATAAAAATCTGTGTGTGCCACTCATCTATTCCTCCTATCGCCTGTGTTCTCGGATGGCAGGCTTCCTGAATTCATTTCGGACAAAGTCTGTGTGGTGATTTGTGCTGTCCTTGAGCCAAAACTATGGCAGCTTGGATACAAAGCTATTCCCATCAAGATGGCAACGGCATTATGCACACAAATACTCTTAATTCACATTAGAGCTCTGATACATGCTGGCCTGTCCAGCAATCCCAGCTCATGTTTCACTAATCCTGTCTTCTCATTCTCTCTCTACCTGGCATCTTTGCCTCACTCATTCTCGCTGTCTCTTTTTTTAACTATTATTTTTTTTATTCCCCATCTTTTTCAGAAGGACTAGCAGCTTGGAAACAGTTCCTGAAAGTCTCTGTTGGAAACCTCTTATCTCTCCGCTCACTTCCTGAACCTTTTGTTCAATGCCTCTGGCTACAAAATACACTTCAACTTTACACAAACCTTGGTCTTATCAGTGTTTCACACAAGGGTCGCCCACACATACTTGGTAGTGCCCTTAGAAACAGCCCCTGAATACACACACACACACATACTCCATTCTCCTCATCTGCCTGGCTAAGGTCTCTAGGACTGCAACTTTCTGTATTTTAGAATTTGAAAAATCATGGTAAGTGTGTGAAGAATAACAACCTTTTAGAATTTTAAATTCACTCTAAACAGTATTACTAAAGAATAAGATAACACTTTTGATTTCTATATGTTGGATTTTTAGAAAGCAAAAACATATAAGGCAACAACTATTCTATAATCCAAAATGATTTTCCAAATTTTATGCCAATGCTTTACTAACTTTTCAGTAGCAGGTTATATTCCCACTTGCATTCTGAACTTTAATATATTTTAGTGGCATTAATATAACAGACTCAGCTGTGTTTTCACTGTGTTGTTGGAAAAGAGCAATCTCAGTTTCCCTGGCTAAGGTAATCAGAGTAAGGCGTTTGTTTTTTTCCACTCAGCAGGAAAACAGGGTGGAGATTGGAATTTTAGATTTCTGGATTTGGTAGGGAAAGAAGTTTATGCGAACATATTACATTGACAGTAAGAGGTTTGACAGATGAAAAGAAACCATTTTGTCCATCAAACTCGTTGATAAGCTAATAGCTGAATTGTCACAATACCTTATCTAGATACATTTATGCTGGAAGTGGTCAACTCACAGCCACAGAAATTTACTTTAAGCAGGATCAAGACATGAACTTTTCACAAGAATGCTCAATTAATTCCATAGCACATCTTTGGAAATGTAAAAATGAACAATTGAAATAGTACAAATAAGAAAAAATCCACCTGCAAAAAAAAATTGCTTATCTATTATTCTGAAAACTTATTTTATGGAGAAAGTTAATCAAGCACATCATAGAAGTGGAAAACGAGGAAGAAGAAGATTGCCCACATTCAGTGTACTAGCATCGGAATTCAGTTAAGATGCTTTTGACAAAGTTATGTTTTGATTTTTTCACAAGATTTTAAGTGTTATCACCACCTCCTCATTACCATGTTGAAAAGATGTGATAAAAGCCACTAAATGGAATAACACATTCATTTAGTTTATGAAGGAAAGGTAATCATTGCTTTGCTCTTTGTTAAGGCTGAGAATTGTAAAGCTCAGATATTAATCTTGGAATAGGACAATCAACACCTGGAGTGGTGCAAACCTCTTACATAAGTTAGAAGTATGAATTCATCAGTAACCAACAATAACTTTATGGAGCCACAATGTCATAAGTGGTGCAGTATCATCACAACCCCAGTCTCATAAGACTTAACCTCCTTAGTGTTAGACCTGAGCATCACTCAGGCTGTTGAAACAGCACTAAAAGCTTTAGTCCTGAGTGTCACCAGGGCAAAGGCATAGACATTGTGTAAGACCCGATTGCCGAACATTACTCTGGCAATGATATAGGCATGTCTTGCAAAAGCATCATGGCCTGAGCATTACATGGGCAATGGTGTAGATGTGTCTTCTTTTTGCCACATAATAACATCTTGTAAGAAACTCTTCTCTTCAGCAGTGATGCCGAAGTGAATTTGTCTTCAGGTAGTGAAACTGAAACGGTCAGTGAATCTGAAAGTGTTTCTGGGAATTCAAAGTGACATTCACATTAACTCGCACATGTGCAGTGTGTTGTATATATTATTATTATTATTATTATTATATTTGTATATCTGACTTTGTACTTTGTGTTTTGCACATTTTATAGTAGAAAGATGAGATTTAATAAATGTGTCATTTTTCAAGCCAAAAAATTCAGCGCTTTCTAAATTTTTTTTATTTTTAGACAAAAATGTAAAAGTTAATAAATTAAATTAGCTCCAGTGACCAGACACAAAAATATGCTGAAATACAACAATGTATGGATGGTATGATAATAAAGCCACTTGACTAGGCTTGACTAGATGGCTAATTTTACATTTATGGTAACCACCTTGGCAGCAAAAAACATAACGCAGGAACCAACACTGAACTGAATGTCAGAAATAAGTAGCATAGCTGTGGAAAAACTGTCATAATAATAATAATATCAAAACATCACAAGAGGTGTTACACTTCATCGGCCCATTTTAAGTGTTACCTTTTTTCTTACTTAGCTCTAGTAGCTCTAGTAACCAGACACAAACAGGCTATGCCTACTTTTATTTTGTTTCAAGGACTTTTTTCCAAAGGTTTCTAAAGCTAACAATGCATTTTTTCGGCTCAGTTATTTCCTTTAGCACAGTTAAAGAGCTTCACAATAAAATCCAAACATATGTATAAAAAGTAGTAAAAACAATCAACACTGAAATAATATCCATTGTATCCACTGTGTGCTTCAGCATCCAAATAATTCCTCTCTTGTAACTTAAAAAAAATTTTGTCTTTCATATTTGACACAATTAATGTACAAGTAACACCATCCTTAAAGTTCAAGCTTTTAATGGAAAAACACTTGGATTGATGCCATCATCCTCATTTGGATTTCTCGTTTTCTGGGATTAGTGGAAAAGCTGCATATATGGCTAATTTTTGCACTCTGCAAGAGGACTGAAACGTACAGTGACGTGCAGCTGAGCTATGAGACTCGCCATATTACTCACCCACTTTTGGAGCAGAAAAATCTTAAAAAGCAAAGTAGCACAAATTATATTTTAAACTCTATAATTCTGCAAAATATAAGTGTTTTATCATGAGTTTTGTATATATGTGCCATTTTCAGGATACCAGCAACACTATAAGACCTCACTATCTGTCTGCAGTGGTGATGCCACTCTTCCAGATGTCCTAAATAACTTCTATGCCTGGTTTGATGCCCTGAATGACATACCTGTGAGGAAGCCTACCCCTCCTCAAGAAGAGCAGGTACAGTGCTTGTCCTCTGCTGAGGTGGGAAGAACTTTGTTGAATGTAAACCCACACAAAGCTGATGGACCAGACAACATACCTGGTCAAGTGCTCAAAGAATGTTCAAACCATCTTTACAGACAGCTTCAACATTTCTTCTCCAAGTGCTTCAAAACCAAGCCATCACACCTGTGCTGAAAAAGTCCTCTGTCTCTTGCCTCAGTTACTATTGCCCTATAGCACTCGCACCTGTCATCTTGAAATATTTTGAGAGGTTAGTCTTGGGTCACTTGAAAACTTGACTTCCCTCATCACATGACCTTCTCCAGTCTGCCTGTTGTCCAAACTGTTCTACTGAAAATGTCTTATCTATTTTTTATCTGACCCTGTTCAATCTGGACAAAAGAGATACTTTTGCTAGAATGCTTTTCATTGACCTCAGTTAAGCTTTCAACACTTTCAGCCCTTAATAGCTCAGTGGGATGTTGGTTCTGCTAGGCACCATCTCTAGTTCCAACACACTGAACACTGGTGTCCCCCAGGGCTGTGTACTCAGACAACTTTATTTCACTCTGCTGACTTATGATTGCATGGCTGTATATGGCTCTAACACCATCATTATGTTTGTGAATGAAACAATGCTGATGATTATAATCATCAATAGGGATGCATCAGCTTACAAAATAGAGATACAACCATTGGCAGGATGGGGCAAGTGGAATAATCTGTCACTTAATGCAGACAAGACAAAAGAGATGATTGTTGGCTTCATTAAGGTCCATGCTGTCCATACCCCACTGCACTTTGAAGGCTTTGTAATGGAACTGGTCAAGAGTCCTAAATTCTTTGGTGTGCAGACAGCCTTACTTGGTCAATTAACAACATGTACTGTATATAACCAAGAAGACACAGTAGTGTCTTTGCTTCCATTATTGGCTGAAGAAGACATGGCTACTCCTCCCACCCCCTTTCTCATCACATTCTACAGGGGCACCATCAAGAGCATTCTGACAAGCTGCATCACTGTCTGGTTTGGGAACTGCAGTGTCTCCAACTATAAGGTCCTACAACAGATGCACACAGCAGAAAAGATCCTGTATATAGCATTGTGATGGAAACTTCCACCCCTCCCACAATCTTTGTGTCCCCGGTTCATCTGGCAGAAGGTACTATAGCATCCAAACCAGTTCTGCCAGGTTCTAGCACAGCTTCTACCCTTGGCTGTCTGGACTCTGATCTCTGTTCTGCTCACAAGTCTACTCCTAGTAGTTTACTTATAAACTGTTTTTATTATTAGTTTATTGCTATCTTTTAACTTGCTTATTTATTTATTAATCTATTTTTAGTATAGTACTAGCTGTCCCAAGCGGCTCTGCCCACATAGTAGGGAAACATGACAAACTTTAAAAATCAATTAAAAAAAATTAATTCTGGTCAAGAGGAAGGTAGGTACACTGCATCATCAAATGTTGGCACTGTATCTGATCGTGTTCAGGTCTGACGGGAGAGTTTCCCCCGTGTGGTAAAAAGCACATGGCCTTGATATCTGTGGCAATCAGTAGCTACCCTCTAAAACACATGTAGCGCTGATCTCTCTCTCAAAAACGTCAAATGTTACTCCTTCACAATCTGTAGATGATAATGTCTGTTGAACAAACAGGTATTGCTAGCTAAGCAGAGGCAAGGTGCACTGTAACGTGGTGAGACGTAGACCGACTCAAACAGAGGCTGGCACGTGAGTGAGGATGGCCCTGCCCCCATCCCCTTGGCCCACAGTCGCTCTCTCAGATTTTTGCAAATAAACCAATACTAAGCAAACTATGATACTTAGCGCAATGATAGAAGTCACAAAATCAACCAGAATGTTCAAGCAAATTATAGAAAAAAACCCAATCAAAATCCGTCAAGTACTTCTCTTGTGAGATGTGGACAGACAGACAAATGTTGTATTATTTATATATATATATATATATATATATATATATATATATATATATATATATATATATACACATACACTATATGAATAGATGTACATAATTCTTCACTTGTCTTACACTTCTCATGTGTTTATGTATATGTTGCATCGTAGTTCTGGTGCCATTGTATGCTGAAATACAACAATGTATGGATGGTATGATAATAAAGATACTTGACTGGGCTTTACTAGATAGCTAATTTTACATTTGTGGTAGCCACCCTGGCAGCAAAAAACATAATGCAGGAACCAACACTGAACTGAATGTCAGTAATAAGTAACATAGCTGTGGAAAAACCGTCATACAATAGGCTAATAATATCAAAACATCACAAGAGGTGTTACACTTCATTGGCCCATTTTAAGTGTTACCTTTTTTCTTACTCAGAAAGAAATAGTATTTTTGCAGAATAATACTATAAAATAGCTTTTAAATGGTGTTGTTGTGTATTCTTTTTATTGTAATTATTCCAAGTCAAACTAAATGAATGCTAAAATAATGTAAATATTGAGCACAGGATTTTCCTGCTTGGCCCTGCTTACCTCTCAATTCACACACCAATGCGATTAACCACCAACAACAAATAATGGTCCGGCTATTTCCGGGGATGTCGCCAATCTATTCTACCGTGAGGGATGCCAGAATAAGCAGAGGGAGTTAGCAGGAGATAACATCTTCACTTCAGCTGCAGTGTTTCAGCTTCAGCAGTCAAGTGTGCATAAAGGATTATAGAAGGACTATGGAATCAGTCTCTAGTCCATATGACACTGTAAGAACCCTGGCTTCCCAGTGGAAGTTAAAGTCATGTTGAATGTATTGAGGCCATCCTAAGCCCTGTCCTCATCCGACTATCCACCCACATTTGTGTATATAAGAAAAGCAGTTCAGCATTCTCAGTAATGCTGAGTTAGCTGAGTCAACTCACTTAAACTGTGGATCAAGTGAGCACTTTCATTTGGTGGATGAATGTGGACATGTTTATTTTGGATGAAACCATTTCCCATGCCCTCTTTCTTTTTTTCCTTCTTTTTTTTTGAGTTTCTGGTATTTTTCAGCATGAGAATTCTGCAGTTTGTTTGAAGCCTGAAATCTATTTAGGTCCTTTGCTTGCATATCTACAACATTAATATTGTTTCATTTTTGTCTACTATAACTGAACTGAACTTTATCAAATGAATGGTTTCTTCATTTACAATTCTCAACTTGAAACGCTATTCTGATGTCCTTTTTAATGTGAGCTTTTGTCAGAAACAGCTAGAGGGCAAAGTGCTGCTGTCTCACTGGTCCAGAGTTCAGACCCCATGCTAAGTCACTGCCTTCATGGAGCTTCTCTTTATTTTATCTTGTTTTTCTCTGCCTTTTATCCCCATATCCCAAAGATGTGCAGGTTAGGTATAAATGGCATTTCTAGACTGGCCTGGTGTGAGTGTGGCTTTGTATGTGTAAGGAGGCTCTATGATTGCTTTGTGCCTGCACTATTAAGGCTGTGATTTCTCATGACTCAGAATTTAATAATGTGGGTAAAGGAATGTTATGTGCTTTTTGTCAGACTTTTCATACTTTACACAGATGATATGAAATTAGGCTTATATGGAACTGAACATTAGGCAGGTCCATAAATGGATCAACGGACAGTTACCATACAGTGAAGCATCATCGTTCAAATGAATGAATAAAAAGAAAAATATATCCTCTTTAAATGAAGGCCAGAGCTTCATATTTATTTATTGTCACCATAGATAGGCTTGTCCCCCTTCTCTGCCATGCTAGCAGATGTTTTGACAAAGATTTGTTTACTTCTGTGAAATTACATTTAGTTCTATTTTCCTAAATGTATCGCCATTGAAGTAAAATAACAGCACATTATTAAACCTATTTTTCTATCCTGTTTCCTTCAAATTAGTTGTACCATAACACTAGTCTAAATTTTTTTTCACTCCCATCAAAGATTTCAACTGTTCTTTTTAGATTTGAGGGTGCTGAATCCAAAACTGTCAAGAGAATTGCTCTACTACATCCATTTCTTGAGAGACATCTTGAGAGTTTTGATAAAAAAAAAAAATCTATTTTAAGAAAAAATGTAATGTTTTTCTTAAATTAATGATTTAAAATTGAAAAAAATAATACATTACACAATTATTTTTAAATGTAATTATTACTTACAAAAAGTTGTAGTTGTTTCCTCTGAAGGTGTTTCACGGTGGAATGGCCAGCAGATGTCTGCTAACATTGATTCACTCCACTTTCCACTGTACCATCTCTCCATTTGAATGATGTCCTGGTGGAACCTCTTCCTATATTCATCAGTGACTATCACCATTTCCTCAGGGGAAAAACTACTGTTTGTTAAATACATGCTGCACCCAAGTGCTAGGTAGGAAGAGATATATGAAAGCTGTGTATTCTTTTACTGTTTGCTGACTTGATTTCTGGGCAAGACCTTAGACAGACCCAACCTTGCATATTTTTGTAAAACTATTTAAACAACTTTCTTCTGTATGATAAGAAGACATATTTCTAACCTTCAGAATATACGTTCTTGGCTATTTTGAAGGAATAAGAAGAAAATACTGATTGAGAGCAACAAATTATTCAGCAAATACTTGATACTGGATTGTTTCCACATCAAACATTAAGAATTTGGAAAACTGCCATTTTTCAGCCCAAAATATACTTCAAAAAATATTCTGTGCATGACAAATACTTATGTCATAAAGCAAAGGTAACTTATTCTTGAAACATCAACTTTTTTCAAGATGGCATTCTTCATTGAATGTGATTTCGTTTGGAAGTGGTTTGTGGTAGAGAAATTGATTCGACACACATAAATCTATAAAGTCCAACAATTTTTTTCTTGCTGAGAAACTTCTGTAATATCACACATCAAAAAAAGAAAAAAACTTTGAGTTTGGAAACCTGACTTCTTGTAGTGTTGCTTCCTTATAGAACTGGAATAATTTAAAAATAAAACCTTCACAAGACTTGCATGGTTGCATCGTGGTGCAGTGCGGCCACATTACTTAAGCAGACTGGGTCCAGTTATAATATGTATAAAATTACATGTCTTTCTTGTGTTTTACCTGCATCCTAAATGCATGTATGTTAGGTTACATTGTCACTTAGTCAGTGTGTTTGGGTGTACACTTGTGAACACTGTGATGGACTGGCACCACACCCAAGGTTGGCTCCAGAGGCTCCGTAACTGGCTTAAACAGATTTGGTTGTAGATGAATGGACGAAACTCCCTTCCTACGATTCATCTTTCTTTTTTATACTTTTACCCTCACATTGTGAAGCCATACATTTTATAATGCAGTTTGTAAAGCAGTGAAAAATCTATTTGGCCAACAGTTATGCAAAAAAAAAAAAACCTAGATCAGATAAAACTGGTAGTCTAGACAACTTAAGAAACAATATTCAGAGATTGTGCCTATATTGAATAGCTCCATATATATATATATATTTTCAGGTTTATATAAGTTCCAAATTCAGAAACAGGGAGTCAAGTTAATTTTAAAAATTGCCTTATCATGGCAGTTAAAGATTTGTCTTGTGTCTTGACCACCACAGGACTTCTTTAAAACAAAGATTTCATAAAGATGTTCTGATTTAATACTGTTCTAATTTATGCAAATCAACATGCAAATTGTCATATTTCACAGGATTGTGGAGGATTAGAAAGGCTTCTTTGGGACTGGCCAGTGAACCACTTGGTGTATGTAAATTGGTGAAATATATGGATACAAAGTAGGATGTTAGGATGTAGAAGGAAAGGCTTATTGTAATCCCTGTCTTGTAGCTCATCGATGTAACCACCCAGGAGCAACTGCTATCTGATTACCATTTCATTTGTGGATTAGGAATTCATATATATTTTTCCAGATTGCTGAATTTTAGAATATTGATATTTAAAAATGTTGGACATTTTTTTTCCAAAGTGTTTGAAATTTGTTTTACTGGGAATTTTGAAAAATAATGGAATTTTGATAAGTATATGTAACATAACATTTTTGATCCCACTTAATACAACTCACAGTTGTAGGGACTTAAGCCTAAGCCAGCAAAATCAGGTGCAAGTTATAAACCAACAGTGCTTACACACACATACACAAGGCTAATTTAGTATCGACAATTCACCTAACACCTATATTTCCATGATCTACTATGAAAACCTGCCTAGAGAAAAGGCAGCATACAGCAAATGGATGTAGGAATTGTGCCCTTGACACTGGATCCTTGAAGTTTAAGCACTAAACAATGTTCCTATATAATAACTAATCGTCTGTAATCCAATTGAAATTTGAAATTATCCATAAAAGAGAAACAGGAAGCTGTCAGAGAAAAGTGTATTCTTACTGATGAAAAACAGAAATTTGGAACGGTGCTAATGGATCCATTGTAAGTAACAGAGTACTATGAACCTGGGATAATGGCATACATGAAAATGACTGACACAGACATATGAAATAGGGATAGTATTTAGTGTTGGAATAGCAGTGCTCCTAAATATGGACTAAATGTACACAGTCTATTAGAGTCAAGTTACTGACTGAAAACCAAACATAATCAAATTGAAAAATAAAATGTTGAAACATTAAGAATACTTCCTTATTTTAGTATTAGTATGTAACCTGACAAGCTGTATAGTGGTACAGTGATAGTCCCGCTGCCTCACACATCCAGCATCCTTGGTTAGAATCTAATACCCAGTCATTTACTGTATGTATTTTTTTTTATCTCCCACCTGCCTGAGGATATGTTGATTGGGTTAATTGTTAGCTCTAAATTGGATTGTGCAATTGTGTAAAGGTCCAGGGCTGTTTTCTGACTTTTACTCAGTTTTGCTAGGATGGACTCCCTCAGGTGGATCCAAGAATATTGTGCTGTTTTGATAATGGACTTTAACACTTTTTACTTTAGCTTATTTTTGTGTAGGGTGAAGAATTTGCACAACAGTTAGTAAAACATTTAGTGGTTACCACTGCTCACTCACAGATCTAGCATTCTGGGTTTATATGACATGCTAGGTCACTGCATGTATGGAACTTGTAAGTTCTCCCTGTGTTTGTGAGGGTTTTCTACTTGAGATTCCGGCTTTCACCCTAAAGTCATGTTGGGTTAATTGGATGATTCTAAAAGGTTCTGTGTGGGTGTTTGAATGAGTGGGTCTTATGATGTACTGATGCGCTGTCCAAGGTTGTTTCATGTTGCCAAGATAAGGTAAGCTCTGAATTGCATTTAATGAATTTCACAATATAATCTTGTTATTTAGCCTTACATTTAGAAAGTAATTCATGCAATAACTTATGCTTCCTTACAAGAGTGTATGTGCTACAGTTGTGGGACATTTGTATGTAATTTAAGCCATTAAAATTTAATCCTCCTTATATTATGTTTTCTAAAATATGCTGTTAAGAAAGACACTTTATTTACACCAAAACATTAGGTCTCCAATTTTACTTTTCACTTGAGAGGAAAAAGAAATTAAGTCCATCTTTTGTTAAAACCATATGATTAATTATTCTTTATGTGTCTTAGTGTGGGAAGTGAATTTAACAAATAATTATGTATTATTTCCATATTTGCATAAGTTTATCTAGCTACTGTTTTTTCAGTTAAATTAAGTATTTAAGTTCTTTTTTAATATTTAAAAAACTGGTCCTACTTTAGAAATTAACTCTTATAATAATTGTACCACTATGTATGTAACCATATGATATGATATGTTACAGTGTCTCCATACACTATGTTTGAAACTGACTTTGTAAAAGCTCAGCCGGGGTATGTTTGGTTTGCAACATTCCATCCATCCATTTTCTGAATCTGCTTGTGCCATTACTAGGCAAAAACCTATGCTAAAGGCATTGCATACAAAGTAAAGACAAACTAAGTCCATGACATTCCCAGTCACATCATCAGCACTAATTTGGAGTCATCAATTAATGAAGTCTGCATGTGCTTTTGGTGTTGGAAATGCTGTGTATTCTCAGAAAGACCATGTAAGCATGACAAGAACATAGATACTCCACATAGACTTTGAACTTGGTAAGAAATAATCCTTGACCCATGAAACAGTGAGCCAACAACAGTAACCAAGGTACCAGCTTTCAGTGTTTAAAAGTAACTGAACTATTGTAAATGACCATATTATTTAAAAGTAATAATTTAAAAAATGAGATATATAATATTTAGGACTTAATGATACATTTAAGATATGTTACTGCCATATAGCAGAAAAGCTTATTATCTCAAAAATACATACTACAAATATTAGACAGAATGATGATATAAGCCTTACAGACCATATTAAGTTAAAAGATATTTTGAAAATGCTCACATTTGCAATGCCTAGCTTTTCTCGATATTTTGTTTGTAGTTAATAGATCAAAAAAATGTTTACTTGGGACTAAGGAAAAAAAAACTGCATTTAAACACAAAAATATCAACAGTAAGCTACTAAAAGGATATGGCTGAAGAAGTCAGGTACAGAGAAGGCTCTCCTGATTCCTGGAATCCACTGGTGTCAGGTTTCATTTTTGGCATCCCTGGTGACATACCATCCAAGGTGCTCAGCAAGTGCATTGATGGATACGGGTGCTGCTGGCTTGAATGGTGGGAGGACAACTGAGTACTGAGACTGGTCATCTCCAAGTAGGCATCTGGAGACATCCTGTCCTTACATGGTGGAATACCTCTAGCTGCTGAGGCTGCTGTGGCAGAGGCAAACATTCTCTGCATTGTGTAATGAACTAAAGGAATTGGAAGTGGATGCTGGAATGGAGAGCCTAATATTGAGTCCTTTGAAGTTTGATGATGGCCTCTAGAAATAGGTCCATGGCTGTCCATAGACTTCCGTACCACAAGTGGCAAGGCTTCAACTTGGTCAAACATGAAATCCCTGTTTCGGCACTCCATTAAGGGATCAGCAGCATTTTCTCTTCCTGATGGTAAGTCACTTTCCAAGCAAGGAAAAGACTGATGTTCTGCACAAGGATCCTGGCGATCGTTAACTGGGACCATATGGGAATGGTGAAGGTGATTTTGGTGAGGTGACTGGAAAGCAGGTGCTGACATAATAGGACCATGTTGTGGCTCAAACCTTGCTTGATGCTGATGATAAGGAGAAAACATCTTAACTACAGTGTCTATAACTTGCGCCACTACAGTGCTCAACTCCTCTTTCAGGGCATCAGCCAGTTTCTGCCCTTCCATGCTAACCCATGGGTGTTCATATTCTTTTTCAACATCCCCTGCTGTCAACAGATCTTTGAATTTTGACCCTTGATAGGCTGTTTCTCTGTTAAGATCCATGCCAATATAAGGGGAGGGGGCTCTTCCTATAGAGGATTCTTCTGTCTGTGCACTTTGTTCTCTTATGGTTTCATCCGAGTCCTCATCATCATCTAATGCCCCATTGTATAAGTGATAAACCTTTTCTTGGAGCTGCAATAGCTGCTCTCTCATATTGTCAAGTTGTGTCTTCAACTCTCGCTTTTCATGTTGTCTTCCTTCCTTCTTAATTTTTGGTTTAGGATTTTCTTGAGTAGTCTTCACCTCACTTCTGTCAACAGCAGACCATCCCCTCTCTGTACTACAGGAATGAGCACCACTTTCACCACTAGTCATATTTAAGTCTTGGGCTGGGGATGAACCCATGCTTCGAATAATGCTTTCTATCCGTGCCCTCTTGACTCGCATGTACTCTCTGTAAAGGTTTTCCATATCAAGTTGTCTTCTCTTACCAATAGGACTTGAAGGGTGATCTGGGCTGTTTCCAGGGGAAGCTGCAGCACTTCCATCTCCTTCTGTATTAATGTCTTCAAAGGGCTGCTCGATAGCTCCTCCCTCCTGGACGTGTGAGGTACTGCTGGCAGTTTTAAGTAGTCTAGAGATGATGGATCCAGTTGGCATAGAGAAAGGAGCTGTCTCTTCGAAGGGCTTGAACTTTCTGGGGTTATTATAAAGGCGATAGTGAAATTTATGACTGCTTTCCCCAAGTGATTGCTCATCAGTACAGTCCATTGTTCTCTTTTTAACCAAAGTGGCTTCTGTAGCTGAGAGAGGATTAGGGTTTTCTCTGGTATCTTGAGCCTTTAAAATGAATGAAGAATTATATTAGTATCTCTAACAGGAAAATATCCTCACAACAGACCAGATTTTGATATGTGTGCAAATTACAGTATTATAAAATATCATTAAGACTTTAATTACACTCTTAAAAATAACAGTTTCAGTAGGCGCACTTTACTAGGTTTAGTGGTTCTTTTAGAGCCATTGCTTAGCAAAAAACCATTTCATTCTGGTAAGGGTTCTTTGCATTTAAAATTGGGTCATTGAGCTTTGAACAGGTTCTAAATAAGTGGATAAAACAAAAATATTTAATGTATAGTAGGCTACATAGAAGGATAATAACAGATCAAGAAAACAGAGCTAGTCTGTGTTATTGTATGTAGCAAGAGTACTTTTAAAAATCCAGAACCCACTGGTATTTCACAAAGTTATCATCTATTCATGGTTATTTAAGGAGTCTGTTAATGGATCTAAGTAATAAAGGTACCTTCTGGAACCTTTCATGAAGAACCACTTTAGCACCTTTATATTTATGAAGGTAGCAGCAGTGTGATAGCAGACTGATTAGCATTGCTGCCACACTGTTCCTGAATTCTGGGTTTAAATATCAGCCGGCTCAATGTCCATGCAGAATTTGCATTCCCTTCCATTTTTAATATATATATATATATATATATATATATATATATATATATATATATATATATATATATATATATATATGCCCTTTCTCCATCCAGAAATTTCAAAGACATATAGGCTGGTAAATTGCTCAATCATGAGTGACAGTTAGTGTGCTCTGTAATGATCTGGTCACTTGTTTAAGGTTTGATCCCACCTTGATTCCCTCAACCCTGAAATGGGTGTCTAAGAAGTTATATGGAGGGATTTCATTGAATAAAACCTGTTACAAAGAGACAGCTATAGTTCTGCATTTCTGTAGCCTATAGCATTAATAATGGACTAATGAATAAGTATAATTATACAAATGTAGCCAAAAAGAAAATTTAATATAAACGTATTATCATATAGAAAACATAGTTAAGACACAAGGCTTAGTGTGCATCAGGCAAAGGCGGCGAAAAAACTGGATTTACATTTGTAATATATTGATTTTAACGAAAACGTTAAAAATAATACAGAACGTTCTTTGGTTCATCTTTTTATATGCTATTTTGTGTTATGAAATTATGCCATTAAAATGAACACGAGTCGAACAACTTTCCTTGCTTTTGCTTTAGCTTTTATCTTAAACGAGATGTAAAATAACATAGTAGCTACAGGGTGCGGGTGTGTCCTGCGCCGAAATGGGGTGCTGGTAAGAGGAGAAACGCTCGACCCTCCGCGACCGAAAACATGAACAAGGGCATGAAAAATAAAAAGTGCGCAAATGTGAATTGATTTACCCAAAAATGTTAGTTTAAACGCAATGCTATTATCAGATAAATGGATATTCGAATTTCTTCCAGTCACTAGCTCGTTTTTTTAATTTTAACCCATCTTATTACATTATTTTTCAGACAGCACTTTCACAGTCCTTCATTGTTTAAAAGCAGTGTTGTGCCAAGTTGGTACTCACACCTCACGTGCGACTTGAGTTCGATACCATAAATGAAATATGAATTAACTCGTTTTCATTTACATTTCAGTCACGTTTTAGGCGTTTGAGAATACTGCAGATTGAATAAAAAACTCAAAAATAGAAGGAACTTTGCGATTTATTTTGTTCGATTTGGGAAAAAGCGATCGCATATATGACCATTCCTTTCTCGTTAGTCCATTAATGATGACAGTGAACTTCTTCTTTCGGCTGCTCCCGTTAGGGGTTGCCACAGCGGATCATCTGTCCGCATAACGCTGGGTGAACGGAGACTTCACCTTTCCACCCGATGCAGAGAAACCCCAAAGCGAATGGACTTTTAATTTAACCTCGCAAGCCGCTTCTTATTAAGCTCCGCTGAAACCATGATGGAACCGGGCGAAGGCCAGGTTTCTTACTCTGGTGCCAAAAGTAAGAGAAGAGTGATATTGGGGAGTGAACCTATTACACCTTTGCTAGCACATCCTAATTGCTGAAGTTGCTCGCAGAACTGCCTATGATTTCGGTTAAATCAACGACCATACCTTATATCCCAAGTCGCCTCTAATTTTTATGGTTTTCTTACACTTTTTTTGCATTAAGGCCATGCATTTTATCCCTTTGGAATTTTTATCAAACACGGCAGTAAATTCAAAAAATACTTTCAGTCTAGGGTGAGTTAATAAACAATGTACATATTGCAGGAAATGGAAACGAGAGAAACTTTCGTTTATGTTTCAAAAATTGGTGCTGTTCATTAGAAGCTTGGTTATCTTTTTGTCTTTGTAAAAACGTTCACGCTGTTTCAAAAATTAATTGTAGGAATTAAAAAATAATTGTATTATAGACTAAAGAGAAAGCACCCTGTATCAACAGATTTTATTATGATTCATTCAGTAAGCTTTAATTCGCTGCATATATCTGAAAGTTATTCAATTTCTCGGCCACCCAGAAAGATAGGTAGGCCAGAAAGTGAATTAGTGGACAGAATTGCCACTTTCGAATTTTCACATCTTCCTGCGACTGTAATATTTTTCTGCTGCAATAAGTATTTGTTGGAAATCCATGGAACATAATGTTTCTGCACAAAAGGCACTCTGACAACACTCAATGTTGTAGTCAAATCTTCATTAGTGTCCAAATACTGTGTGGGCTTGCGGACGAGGCTCTAGCACGCATCGGTCAATGAAGATAATTTCAGAAGTATTGGAATACAAAAATGAAAATAAATAAATAAATCCCCGAAAGCCACAACAAGGTATTTAACGGGGTTCGTTGTGCTCTTATAAATTAGAGCGTGTTTCTGTCAGCGAATATAAATAAATAAACTTATCATTTAATGGTAACTTCGTAATTTTCGTTTTTGTACAGATGAATCATTCACACTGGAAATTACATAAAATAGCATAATATTGTAAAAAATGCCTAATCTAGTTCAGGGTTCACTTGGGCCAAAGGAAGAAAACTGCGCTAGACAGGGCGCCAGTCCACGGCCGAGTCCACTCAAGAGCACACCGAAACTCACCCTCATATGGGACCAGGACAAATTTGGGATCATTAGTCAGTCTAACTAGATCGAATTCAGGGACTGTTAGAAGAGCATGAAGTGCACACGTATGGAAAGTACAGACCCCAACCACCGGGCGCGAGACTCTATCAGTCGTAATTAAATGGTGTACCTTATTAGTTCCGTTAGTCATTTGAGGGATGATTAAATATGTTGGGAAAAAAACGATGTTAATCTGCGCATAGCGCCAAGTACACGATGATTCGGTTAGCTTTTATCGTAATCACACAAACTGTTGCATGTTGCCGCTTTCTTGCTTGCCGTGGTAAATGGATTCTAACATAAATGCCTATACGGTTCTTTTCATATTAAGAGTATACAAACGGACACGTATAGTAAAGTGGGTTATTTTACATGGATTGGGCTTGAAAAGCCAAGGCCACCTGACTTTCTCTTCAAGAAGCACCACAGCGCCGGGGATATTTTTCGTGACGGGGTATAAAACAATCAGTACAAAAATAATTCATGATTGACGCCTGTAGTATATGAGGCTAGACAAATGGGTGCAGAAGATAGATAATGTATAAGATGACAAACATTTAGTGTCGTTTTCATCTGAGTAGGTATAACAATACGATAAATAACCAAAGCATGTAAAAGTAACTGAGAGAGAAATATTGAAAGCCAAAGTCGGGAGAACGTATTAAACCTCGTGTATAAACACATCTTTATTTCTAAAACTTACAGAAATGGCAACTAAAATAGCTGGCTAAAATTTCTGGGTGAAAAGAATTAATTTTGAAACTTGTCAGCAACCTTCGGTTTTACAACGAATCTAGTTGGTACCGGGATTTAGTTGGAATGAAATCCTGTATATTGTTAATGGTGTTCATTTGAATAAAACAGACGCCGGTGTTATCTCGTTCAATCATGTCCGCTTTACCCAGTTCAAAGTGGTAGAGGTTCCAGCGGTGTCGGAGGAAAGCAGGAATCGGTCCTGATAGGCTGACCATATGAATCATCTGTTTAAGGACGGTTACAATATTTGATGAAGGTTACTTTAAAAGGAAAATGTGTAAATTCAAGGAAGGAAATTAAAATAATAGAAACAAAATATTAAAATAATAAAAAAGCAAGGCAAAACCATCAGGACAGTCACATTTAATCAGAATTACAGTGGATGTCCTACATATACAAATTAACTTGAGCCATCACTATAAAGAAGTGTAAACTATAAGGTGAGCAAAGTGACGCAGTGCTTAGAGGTGCTCCACCATAGATCAAAGAAACATGTTTTTTGTTCTCCCTACTTCTCTTTCACATTTAAAGACTTACAAGTTAATTTATGATTCTAAAAGAGGCCCTGTGTAAGTGAACGGGATCCGGCATAGCAGACAAACGGTGAAGGGCTTATTGCTTTGGACTTCAAACCCTGAGGTTGTTAGTTCAAATCCCACTCCTAACACTAAGTGACCATGTGCAAGTCACTGCACCTATTGTGTCCCAATTGATAAAAACAAACAAAAAAAAGTCGATTGTATCTTTCAGGTTTTGTGAGTTGCTTTAGATAAGGTGTCATCCTAATGTAGAGTATGGATTTCAGCTCTCGTAACCCTTAAATTGAATGGTGTTCTGTAACAGAATGGATGAGCAATAAGAACCAACAATGGTGATTGAAGATTAACCGTTGTTTAAATGTATTACATGGAGAATAAAAATAAAGCTTATTATGTTAACAATTGCAGTGAAAGATTTTTTTTTCCAATTTCTCGATACCGAATATCTCTATTTAGTTAATTTGTGCCTCATGAGTGAGACTGTGCACGAGTTGGAGTGTTAACTCCGATAGGTTTATGCACAGCCCAGGGCTTGTCTTACACCCAACGCTACAGCGATCGGCATCAGTCCCACGAGCCGTAAACTGAGTAATCGGGTTGAAAAAATGACAAATAGATGGAAGGACGGCTGTTTCGCTGAAAAACAGATCGACAGATGGGTGATTGTGTTTATACAGTATACAAAAATCAAGGAATGAATATTTGTGGTTTCTGAATTAATTACATAAAAACATGGAAATACACTTGACGGTTGAAAATTTACAAACGTTAGACTACAGTAACCATGAGAGTATGTAGTCGATTGACCATAAAAAGGCGTACAAAATATGTTAAGCACAGAATGTCATAGTAGAGAGTCACAAGCAACCAGACCGACAATGCATCTGCAGCAGGTGAAAAGTAATGGGATGCAAATTGAGATCTCAGAACGACGTCTTAAAATTGGGATGAAAGCCGGGAATGATTAATTTACGTGCTGTCATTTTACAACACGGCTTCATAGCAATACAGAATTTATGATAATGGAGAACGCGGGGTAAATAAGAAGATATGGATCACCAGAGTTATACTTCATACTCGTTGAGTTAACATCAGAAAGTTATGCTTTCGTCGCGGCAGCCATGGATTTCTCAGGATTTAACTTTTATTGAAAACGTAACAATTGAGAAACTCTTGAGCTGGTCGGAATGATGGACTGACTAACTAGGTATAGAGTCCACCCATAAACGCGACCCATAGCGGGATTTTTCTATTACATGACTGTCCGTTAGCGTCTTTTGTAGATTGCATTGCACTCACGCACAATAACTTCAATACAGACATAAATATAATCAGGAGTGAACAATGGTATTTAGCTGGGAATGGACAGGTCAAATTCAGTGACAATTATCCCATCTTTCTTTCGCGACTAGAGGTGCTTGTAGTTTCCTTAAAGAAGTCATAACTTTGGTAATTTTCAGGCTTTAGCCACTGGCATTTTCGCGGTCTGACATGGTAGAATGTGCCCAAAAGCTAGCTCTCGTAAACCAATTTTTAATGTCAGATGAGCACCGCAGTTATTCGCAATTTATTTTACAATAATATAACAGCCTGACTTGCAGACGTCGGACGGGTATTTATCGCACTTAATAGTATAAGCTTTTATAAAACAACGTTCGATATCTTTACACTTTTTCTGCTATTTAACAATTTTTAATAACTGAAAAATAACAAATCTACACATACTTACTTTGTTGTTTGTTATTAGCCTGTACGTTTTCTAGTAATCCCTTCCTCTTATTAGATCTCCGGGCAGGTGGGAATGCAGTGAAAGTGGCAGCTGTGTTTCCTGTTATTCAATTGTCATAATTTCAGTCTCTCTCTCCTCTCTCTCGCTCTCACTCCCCACTCTAATGGACAGAAGGCTGGAGTGACAGGGACTTACTCCCCCGTCCTTAGGCTTGACGTCACAATGGGAACTCCCCCACGTGGGTTACAGGGACCGCATCCAATCGTAACACAGTAAATCTGGGTATCGGCACTAATGGGATGAAGATGAGGCGGACCCCACTCCGTTCACAACAATAAATTCCAAGCGTGTAGCATCCACCCGTGTAATGTGTTTAAAGAAACGTTTTTCACTTTAGTTATTGTTAATTTTTATTAGTCGATTTATGGTTGGCAGGTTAGCAATAAACTAATAAACATTTTAAAGGTACATGCTACTCACGCATTTTTACTATATGAACGGCAAAAAGAGGTACTGATTACTGATCACTCAGCCTTTATTTTATATAGCACCTGACCCATACCAAATAGCTAAAAGTCACCTCTGAAAGGCAGATACGAAAAGAACCACTCAAGTATAAAAGATTAATTTCAATACAATTTAGAGACACAACAAGGCAAAGGATAATGAAAGCAGACATGAGCCAACTTAAGTAACAGAGTGGAGGCGGAAGTGTCTCGGAGTTGTGTTGTGACTCTGATGCAGTTTCGAAACGCGTGTAGCACTCCTGTTATACTGGGCTAACAGCACTGAAAACGTGGAATGTACTCGGAAGGTATCCATACTTTATCTAAGCTACTTATCCAGTTTACTGGGTTGTGCAGATTGGACCCCAAACCCTTAAAGATGAAAGGTACAGCAGTGGTTCTTTAGGGCAATACCATAGGGCAGCATACGTGCGTGCCACTGCCCCGAATAACCAGTACAGTACACTTAGTGCTCCAAGTCCCTCTCAAATAGGGGGACAATTTACATGATGGATCTAGAAAGAACCTGGATCAGTAGCATCCCGAAGAAATAGCCTGATTTGTGAAATCCCATGGCTTCATGATTTTAAAAGGACTCTTACCGCATACAGTATCTTAACTTCAGTTCAGGTTTTCATGATCTGCCAGTAACATACTAGGTATCCAACTATACATTAAAATTATAATCGTATTCAAAGAACCCTTCACACATGTTTTTGTTTTTTTGGAAGCAATAGTTAAACGAGGAGCCACGCAACCTGGTGATGTGCAATTAAAGAACCGCTATTTTTAAGAGTGCACCCCGGTTTATTGTTTTTTTTTTTTTTTTTTTAAATTTTTATTAATTTTATTACAATCCATACAAAGCAATCAAGATTTTACAAAAAGAAAAATTGAGTTAAGAACAGATCGATCCCCACCCCTGAGAGAAAGAGCAAGCCAAATAATACCCCGGTTTATTGTGAATTCATTTTTTCAGTAGAGCTTTAAAATGAGGGAATAGAATCCCCTCAAACACTGCGTGAACGTAAAAACTTCACACAGGCAGTTTTTTTTTTTTCGCTTTCCCATGTGATGTTAAAGCACAAGGAGGACCTCAACCAGGCCAGGCTACAAGCGAGCATTCCGTACTTGATCTGTTGAAGTACGAGGGTGACCACGACGGAGAGCAGGATTAACTATATACAGTATGGACAATCAAGCGATCAAGTTAGAAACTTGAGGTAATAAAAATAAAAAAAAACTCTTATTTCTCCAAGTGGATGCTGGCTTGCGTTGCACCTGCTTTCTATACAACCTGTGGCGGCGCAAATTAAGACAATGAAATAATTTGTCGTCACTCAACCTGAAAAGTGCAGGGAATCTCAATCGAATCTGCGGCCTGTCTCTCTTGAAAATTCTGCTGGCACAAACTCATGAATGTTCCCGACATGCATTCACAAATCATTTGCATTCGTCATAAATCTGCAATTTTAGTCTGAAAATGATGTTTAGCAGCCAATTATATGTAAAGGGTCCACATCCCTAGGTCAAGTAATTTGTTTATATGTCAAACCAGTTTATTAGAATATGATGCCTCACGGTTGCCTCGTATTGAACAAAAATGTCAAAAGTCGCGGGTACAAATTGTTTCAAATCGATACAGCAGTGTAAATGAGCGTGCAGCGCTTTGCTGAATTGTTCCTAAATTACCGCTCCGTATCTCTTGCTGTCATGCGCAACTTTCTGGTTTGAAACACCGTGAAACATGTCTTCAAACAAAAGTGGAAGCGGAAAACGTCTTCTGTTTAATGTCATCATACTCCATCCATGTCTACGAATAATCTTTTATTTTTAGAATGTCGAGTGGGCAAAAAGCAAAGTTTATCCTCGGTGTTAAAGTTTAGTAAGCGTTTATTGACTCATTTAGCGTTTTTCAAATAAGAAATAGGAAAGTGTTAAATTAAGTGACGATTTTGTCCTCACCTGCGTTGTGACTAATAATATTTATGTCCTAGACAACAGGATGTTCACTATTATAATTTTGGTTATAAAATGGTAATAGTTTTATTTAGAAAGCTGTTGAAATGAATTGTAGCAGGTGTATTTATAATTAAACAGAACTGAGCTTTGAGGTTGAGTTTGTTCTTAGAAACTGTAGGAATATGTTGTATAATTTATCATTGTTTGCTGCTCGTCTAATGAGGAATTGATTTTTAAAAATTAAACAAACATGGTCGTCACATCAACATAAATATTTTGTGAGATATCCTTACATTTAGCGCACTTTTCAAGGACACGTGTTGACTTCTTAGTATAGCCCACTTAGCTTGTTGTCACATGCTGTCATCCTATGTGAAAAGAAAACAAATGTTGAAAAACCCTTCGTGCATGCAAAAATTAAGAGAAGAAATGTTTTACTACAACCTGTGTCTGAAATCGCTAGATTTCTTATTAGAAGCCACAAAACAGTTAGTATTTAGCATAAGTGGTGACGAAGCTAGGTGCAAGAGGGAGCCTAACGTTCTGGAAAAGACACAATACCAACTTGTACGAATTTAACATTACAGACGATGAAGATGATGGAGCTCAGCCCTTACCTCACAATCAGCAGTGGAAACTTTACTTTCTGCATACTCTGCATTGTATATGGAGCAAATATGGGAAGTGGCTATTTAGTGAGGGTCTTCTTTTAGTAAAACAGAAATAGTTTTTGAATTTGCCTTATTCTGCACTCGCTTAGATTTTATATTATCCCACTTTTGTCCAGATAGCTAAAAGGTATTGTATTTTCTCTTTTTTGGGTTGTATTTTGGACAGTAACTTTTGGCTGTCTGTTTTGTTTCTTATTCAAAATTGCAAATTAACTGATTATTTTTATCATTAATACTTTGTGCCATCCTTGGGAGCCTAAGACAGTGGACAGGGCAAAAATATCTTAATACCACTTTAAAATTGGTTTATAGTTCTAGTCATAGTTGTTTACCGTACATCTCCAATGATTAGCATTCGAGGCCCCACCAGCTCATTGTCTATGTGGAGTTCTTACATTCTCCCAGTATATGGCAACTTACATTTTGGTCTCATTGGATTTTATGTGAGTGACTCTGTCCTGGTTCAAAGCAATGTCCTGTGCAGGAAAGGTACCTGCTTTCCCCTTATTGCGAATCATGTAACTATACACTTCAAAGGGGATAGTGTGCATGGAAGCAATTAAATAAATGCATTTTTGGATTGAAAATTCTGGTTGAGCAATGCAGACCTGAGAGACAGAGATGATAGCAGAAAGAGCAGAGAGAGATGATTAAGCACTCAGACATCTAAATTTACTGAACCAGACCCACACATTAGTTTTGGCCTGGGTACGAGGCTGTTGATGATCTCTGGAAGAATTCTGGATTGTGGAGTTATGAAAAGGGAGTGCAGATATTGTTGCCTCTGACCACAAGTAGGTAGTATGTTGGTTGGAATGTGTGGACAGAGGACATGGAAGAGAAAAGATCATTCGAGCAACATGGATGGAGTGGTGGAAGATCGGAGCAGCGGCAGCAGCATTGGAGGGTAGCTGAGGAAGGAGATGTTCTTCAGCGTTATATCTGAAATAAATGCAAAAAATATATTTGATCCAAGTCATTTTCTTAATTACTTATTCCAAGGTATCATAACTTTATTTTTCACAAAGAAAGGTTGAAGAAATAAAAATAATTTAATATTTGTGAGATAGTTATCATTAGTAGTGCAGCTGAAACATACCACCTCAAAACCTCAAGGGTTGTCTTTTATGAACACCACATTATTCAGTGTACAATAATGAAAGCAATTCACAATTTGATTCTGTTAGAACAATGAAATTCATGTGTGATTTACGGCTCTTGCAAGACTCACATCTGTTAAAGCAGGAATGCGCATCTGCAGTTTTTTATTTTGAGGCAGATAAGGAGATTAAGAGTGTCACAACAACTTCTTAAATGAAGGTTTTTTTGAGACCCTCCCCATCGCAGTGTGGTATGGTAAAATCTAGTCTGTTTGAAACCAGTGTGTATTTATTCTAGATTACTAGAATACCATATTTCACTGTTATGAAATGCAAAGCCTTAAAGTTTTTTTCCTGATTCATTGTATCTCACAGGTCTAACAAGGCTAGGACTACCTGGTTTCATGACAGCGTTTACCCTTGAGTGGTAAAATGCATGAAATTAGTGTCTAGACCTAAGAGGCTCCGCAAATCACACTGTTGTAATACTTTGATTTATAGGTGATGTGCATCTCGGCTATTGTTATCCTGGGCATCTTCAAGAAGTAGGACTGTTTCTGACTAGGTGGACCGAGGGGTCTGGGAGGATATTGTGGGCCCCAAGAAGGGATGATTTAGGATTGCTGGGTTGAGGGAGTACAGTGGGTGGCAATTCTGGCACTGGATGAGTAGGAAGAGCAGATATGTGGACGGGCTGGTCTTCAGCAATGCTGCTTTCTTCTTTCACCCTGGATGAGGTTTATGGGTGTCTGGGATTGAGCCAAGTTAAAAGGAACACATGTCAGTGGCCTCCTGCAATAGATTGTGTACATTCACTACTTAAATGCATTGCCATGCAACTTTGTAATTATGAACTCTTGTTTCTTTGTTGTGGATTGACATTTTTGCCTAGGGAAGCCATTGGTCTAGTGTTGCCTTTTTGGGTGATGGTCTCTTTTTTATAAATGTCTAGAAATTATTTTTAAGTATTTAAAAAGGGCACATTTAGTATTATTTAATTAAGTGGCAAAAAGTTATTAAAATTCATTATTCTTAAGAAATGATTGAATAAATTAGTCTCTGCTGAAATAATTGATAAAGTAATTAATAAACTAATCAAACCTTCTTAAGCATTTACTAATTAATTAGAAAATAAATACCTTCTTAAACAATTAACTAGATGAATAAAACTATTAAATTGTGAGTGGCCCAGTGATTAGCTCTGTGGTTCTGTGGAGTGTGCTCTGTCCTGGGATGTTCCCTGCCTTGTTCCCAAAGTGTGTGATAAATGTGCTCTGGGATGTTACAGGTAAGGAAGACAAAATTTTCAAGGTACTGTAGTTGTACTCATTAATCATGAGAGAGGAGAGTGGCAAAGCATTATTTTTTAATTAGCACATGAGAGTAAGAATTTCACGGTACTCCAGATATGTGGCAGTAATAACCCTATATATCTATAACCTAATGTGGAAGAGATATTTGTTTGGTGAATGTTTAAATGGTCTGTCACTTTGGGTGCCGAAGAGCTGCTGGGGACTTATTCTTGTAACTCTTATGTAGTATTTTTGTATTGATAGTTTATTTGCATGAGCTTCATCTCTATGAATTCAATGTGAATGACATTGTAATAGTAATAAAAAAAGATTTACTATTAATTTGTATTATATCTAAGGTTGGGCACACTGGTGCAAGACTTCACACTGCTACCTCAGATTTTCATTTTTCTGGTTTTAAATCTGACTCCCATTGCTTTTGCTATGGATTTTCCATCTCCTTTTCCATTTCTCCGAGGGATTTTCAAACGGTGTTCTGGTTTTCCTTCCAAATTCCAAAGCCACGCATGAGCGATTGATTGGGTTATTGTGAATGAGCTCTGTGATGGACTGGCACCCTGTTCTTGACTGTTTGCTCCCTCATGGCCAGTGCTACTAGGATAGGCTACAGGCCCCTTCATGACCCCGAACTGGACTGAGAATATTACAGTGTTATTTGGGTTTAGCAGTTTCCCAAGTGGACACAATCTGAGCTAATGCCTTAAGCCCCATAATCCCATAAATAACAGGCAGTGTGCTTTGACTGAATCAACAAAAAATGTCTTGCTGTGTAAAGTGTTGTTCACAAAATACTCCAACTGAAACTTTTATAAAGAGTTTACAGTCTGAAGCTTTGCTATTCATTCTTAAAAGAATAGTTTTAATTTCCTTAGTCCCGTAAACAGAAAGCATGTTCTCCATTTCTTTCCACTTATTTTTTAACCACTGTTTTATAATGTTTGCTAAATAGAGTTAAATATGACATTTAATCTATCCATCCATTTCCTAATCCCGCTTCATCCAAGCTTAGAGGCGACCCTTCAAATAACAATGATATTGAAATCAGATTTCTTTGTTAATGGTGAAATTTTTCCTATGATGCTTGCTACCACCAGTGATTTATGTTAAAAGTGGGACAAGTGCTGCTTACTAACAACAAAAACGGCTAGTCCTTCCTCACTGGGACCTGAGACAATTGCGCAGTGGCATGCCATTGCCATTAGCGGGTTAAATCTGTCCTCTAGCAGTGCAGAAACAAGGCAGAACTGCAGGCTATCTGGTGGCCACTAGAGACTATTCACAGTGTATAGTAGCCAGTATATAAAGGTAACAGATAGGGTATGTACTTTGTATTGAGAAAGGGTACTTGGTTAGGAAAACATTGCCAGAGAAATAACAAAACCTCGCCAGCATAACACAGAAGAAAGTCTTATGGAATCTGATAAATCCAATCAAGTTTTTCAGGGACACTAGCCAATCTTAATTATAACATTAAATAGCCCTAGACATGGTAGCAATTCCCTTTGGAGGTCTCTCACATGCACCCATACACTTATATGGTGCCAATTGAGAGTTGCCAGTTCCAGTAATATATATGCCATTGGGATGTAGAATGAAAGCCAGGGTACATTTCTTAGTGAGTACTGTATCATTTTGGAGATTTGGACATTTGAGGCTTCATGCTGTTTTTTTTTTCCTTAACTCAACCTTTGGTTGTGACATTCAGATTGAGGCCAAAGTTTATTTCTCTATTGCATTTTATAAGTGCTATTCCTGCTTCTATGACACTGAATTTGCAACTTTATAGTGTACTTAAAGATTATTATTATGTTAGTATCTGCTGTCAATTGTCCAACCGTTTCCTGCGGCCATACTTTTTAATAATAATACATTTTATTTATATAGTGCCTTTCCCATGCTCAAGGCACTTATTTTACCCTCATCTACTCTTACATATGACTTCCCCTTTTGAATGTCCAAATCATACTGGTGGGTTCAAAGCAATGAGATGGATGCATCCACCTTAGTTATGTTAGTTCAGCTATAATCAGGAAAGGGGAACAAAGTATATCACTACAATTAAGTGAAATGTATCAAAAACAGCAGGCTTTCACTGTCCATCTGGGATCCCACTTACTGCACTCCCTTTTGCAACTATTGCTTGTTTGTTTGTTTTTTTCCTTTCCACCACAGAAACATGGTTTGGCATGTTTTCAGATTTGGCATTTTAGTCCAAATGAACTTCTGTGTTGGAGTTGTGAACTCCTGCCATCATTAATGTTTATCAGGTGTGTTGAGTAATTAATGAAGGCAGGAGTTTTAACAAATAAAAGCTGAGCACTGCAGCCATGTACCTCTCAATCAATATGTTTTTTTCCCTAATTTTAGTTAGCCTTTTCCAACAATTTAGTTCAATCCTTGGCTTTATAGTTTGTAGGTAAAGTTTTATCCACGTTTTTGGATTTTGGTTTAGGTGCTATTTTTTCATTGAGTTTCTTAACTTTGATTTATTTTAGATTTGTATTCCTTAAAGCGTTCATTTAATCCTAAAGCTTATTTTTCAGTTGAGTTTTATTTCTCTCTTAGTTTTATTTTTTTCTGTAAAAATTATTAGGTTACTTTAATAAAACCATTTGGTTACTACAGGTATGGTTCTAATGTCACATTATAAATGTATTGCTGTTGTGGTGTAGATGGAAAACAAGCTAGTTAAAGACCAAGATTTGGAAGTGGAAAGAATGAGGAGATGAAGCAAAAGGCTTTTTGGGGCAAGACAAAAGAACAGTCGCAAAAACAAGCCAAGGTCTGTAGCCAAAAGTCCAAAATAATGCCAGCAAGCAAAGCCCAAAACGAGTTCCAAAAAGCAGTCTATCCATAATGATTATCCAAAAGCTGCTCTGGTCAAATACAGAGTTTTAGAGAAAATGGAAATCAGGAAATGGATTGTAATGATAAGACGAGCCTGTGTCAGACCAGGGGAACAAGATGCTTGCTACCAGAACCCAAAATATGCACCAACATTGCAGTAGTCAAACAGAAGAGAATTGGTTGCCAGAATAATTACACTCTCAAGAATTTTACAGAGTAACTTAGTTTTTAGATGTATCCAAAAACATGGATACTGTGGCCATTTAATATATGGTTCATATAATATTATGTGTGTGATATTATAGCTCTCAATCACTGGGGACATGTCCCCAAAAGCTAACCCATGTGTCCTTTACAAAGACCACATAAAATATTCTTGCAGTAAAGGTAAACAAGATGGTTTCATGGAATTTTTGACTATGTGTAAAATACAGCAGATTGAAAAGCAAATCTCAGCCATGAATTCCTTAGTTTCTAAACCACCCAAACAAAATGTGAAATTTTTTGAGAACTCCTTTCAAAAGTTTAAAACAAACACCAGATCGTGACAAAGCTTCAATGTAGACTTTAGTGAATTCCTTACTTTTTATAGAGGTCATGTGATCATGTCATAATGCCACTGATCACATGAGTGGCAACCAATATTGTTGCCAAAAAGAATTTTACAGTGCAGTATACTCTGTCCAAATTAGCTGTGCTACCTTTCTAAAATGGCTGAAAATCCAAAGTAATCAACGTAGACCTCAACATTAACGTTTGCAGTGCATCATGCCATGCTTGTGTTTCTGTTGTATGCCATTTGGTATAGGATTCGCAAAAGCAGTGCTAGTGTTTGTGATGTGCCGTCTACTGGGATGACAGATGCAATGAATTTTTTTTTCTAAAATGTTTGAGATCTATTGGAGTGACAGAGACATAGCAACTGGGCGGACACACGGACAGACACACATTTTTATTAAGGTGGGTTACAGTCTAAAGACTAGCAGCATTTTCAGCAAATTGTTCTTAAGTAGCTAGGACTCATTTGCTTTAGTTTCTGACTTTAGTTTTCTCTTGCTATCTCTTGAACTGACTCCAAATATTTGCACCTTCCAACTTTAACCTTTTGCCTTTTGAAAAGGTTTTTTGGTTGGCTTAACTCTTTTGAATAGTTCAATTTCCAAGTCTATTATTCTTTTTTCTTTGGGGTGTTATGCTTATTAAATTTTATCAGTGTAGATCTTTTGAATAATTGATTCATTTGTGTTTAATTGCTGTTTTTTTTTTTTTTTTGGTAATTTTACGTACTACTGCAAACATTCAGTTCCTAATTATTGGTTAATTAGGTTACTTTTCAATGAAGGCTCTGCCTTCTCTTTTTATTGATTAATTGTTATTAAGTAATGACCTCTTCCAAACTATTTTAGTAAGGTTTGGCTAATTCACTTATTCACACATTACACAAGCATTTCAACTACATGTCTCTGTAGTTTGTTCTAGATTCCCCTAACTCTTTGTGTAAAGAAGTGCTTCCTGGCCTCAGTCCTTAATGCACTTACTCTTCATTTCCCCTGTTGTACTCGAGTACGGTAGGTGCTAATCTGAGAGGCGTACAGACTTTTCCTACTTTAAGAAGGACCTAATCAGTTCCTGAAAACCCCTTCATATGGTTAGTTTTATGACTCTAGTGTCTTAATAAAATTAATTTAACTGGAAACATTAAAAATATCACTGTCCCTAAAAATGTCCCCAAGTTTTGTTCAAATAACAATGAACAGTATGAAAACAGAATTCTTCTTCTTCCTCTTCATATCCCACTTCCATGTTGGGTTGATGTGCTTGATCAACCCTCTCCATATAGCTCCTCGTCAGTCAGATAGTTTTTCCTCGGATCTTCTTTTGCTATATCCATTAACCTCTGTTTTGGCCTCCCTCATTTTCTTTTCCTCTGTACTTCCACTCACATTACTCTGTTGCCCACATATTCATTGTCTCTCCTAATCGCATGTCTCAGCTCCATACATCATTGCTGGTCTTACGAATGTCATAAAAAGCTTACCTTTAACCTTAGCCTTAATTCTTCGATCAGACAATACTCCTGACACCTTCCAATTGTTCAGTCTACACTGCAGTATATGAGTTATCTCTGCATCTAATTTTCCATCTTCAACTACACTAATCCTAGATATTTAAATGTATCCCCTCTTTTCAATAGCTCTCCTTTCAGGCTAACTTCTGAATCATTAAACCTCATGTATTCTGTCTTCTTATTTATCTTCAAACCTCTTTCTTTAAAAGCTCTTCTCCATTCTTCCAACTTCCTCTTCACTTCCTCTTTTTGGTTCCCTCTGTGTTTATGGATTGAATGGCAGGGGTCCCAGATGTCTACATGACCACCATCATCATCAAGTTCTTCCATGAGAAGCCTGAAAACCATAGGGACTGATGTAGAACATCTCAATTAGGTAGAATGCCCAGTGGGAGCTGGGTGTTCTTTTGGCTTTGGAACCCCTGCAGATTTTGTTTTTTCTCCAGCCTAACTGGAGTTTTTTTTAAGTTTCTTTTTTTTTTGTTTGTTTTTTTCTGTCCCCCTGACCATTTGGCTTTACCCTTTTCTTTGTTACATACTGTATAGTATTATTGCCTAATCTTGTTTGTTTATGTTTTATATTAACTTCCTTTTATTTAATTTTGCAAAGCTCTTTGAACTACTGTACAGTACAATGTTTGCATGAAAAGGTGCTATATAAATAAATGTTGTTGTTGTTTGTGCTACACAACAGAATGTCATCAGCAAAAAGCATGCGCCGGGGGGATTGTTCTTTTGTCAAGAGTCCTCATTCACGCATACATAACTTGGACAATCCTTACATACTTCTCAGGTATTCCTTTCTCTCTCATGCTCCTCCAGATCTCTTGACTTGGCACTTTATCATAAGTCTGCTCCAAATCAATACACACCATATGCATTCCTTTCTGTTTTTCTCTATGCTTCTCTATCAGTTGTTCCTATCCCTAGCATAAAACCAAACTGCTCCTCCCCTATGGTGGTCTTTGCCAATAATAATGTCAGAAGACGAGTGAATCATAGGATGTGAATACACAAATACACCTGGCTTCAGCCTGCAATCTATCCTGCTCCAGTCAGCAGGCTGCCTTGAGGACAGTGTCTGTATGTGTCAGCATTAACTGTGGAAATAACTGAGATGCTGATTGCAGGTCTCCAACATCCAGTCCCCAAATATCCAGACATGTCATGCTCTGCAGACTGCAGGAAGGTGTACTTGGAATGGCTGTGTAGACAATCAGGTGTTAACACCAATGGCACACATTTGAAAATCTTCACAGATAATTCATTTAAGCAAATTTTCCTAAAGAAGGAGAAGCACATATTTTAGATAACTGACTGAGTAGAATATTGCATGTATTTGCATAGTCGTTTCTTTTTGTTTATTATTGAAGTAAAAAGGTGTCTAACAAAATATATTGGAGTAAAAGTTACAGTTTTATGGGATTTGAAAATATAGTGAAGTAAAAATTTAAGTAGAAAGAAAATGTTATACTCTAGTAAAGTAGAAATATTCTCAAAACATTCTAAAGTACAGTAAGAACATTTCTACTTCATTTGTTTATAACCTTGGTTTTTCGTTAAGACTAACACAGTCAAAATATAAGATAAAAGGTAAGGTTTGGGTATTTCTGGATCACAGAATATGCCTTATGTGTCCAAAAATCAAATTAAGGGGTAATTTATTGAATCCAATAACATCTTTAATGACAAGTAAAAATTGCAGTAAGCACCTAGCAGTAAACTCTAAATCTTTCAGCAGAAAACATAGCAAATAATGGGGCTGGGTTTCAGTTTTGGAGCCTTAAAGAGGGTGAACCACTGGGGCCTTCAAAGTACCTACAATCAAAATGTTAATATATAATACGACTGTCACAATTTATCTTCCAGAACAACTAATTTTAAAAATAGTTATGGCTTCTCAAAAAATGAGGTGGCATAACTCTATTCCAGCTGGGCCAAAGTGTCAGCCAGTCCATCTCTGCTCTCAGTTAATTATCTGCTGTAATTATTTGATTAGTTAGAGAGGATTAAACCTTTGCCCCTTAAACATTTTTATTAAGTATACCTTTAAAAATTCCCATTGCATGGATGATTAGCCACAAGGAATCACAGAAACAGTTTTGATAATACTCAGCTAAACAAATAATTAGATCATTTAATTGAAGGCTTGTACTGGAATAGAAGACTGGAGAGAGAGAAAATTGAATTTGACCCCTTGTTCTGAACTTGTACTATTAGCAAAAACCTCATTTAGCAAGTATTTAATCACAGTGAGATCCATTTTCATTCTTCTTTTTTTTCTGTTTTGCTGAAACTACTCTATGGTCTTCAGTATCTTTTTATTTGTTAAATATTGTCTTATTTAACTTTGTGGTTGATCTATCTATCTATCTATCTATCTATCTATCTATCTATCTATCTATCTATCTATCTATCTATCTGTCTGTCTGTCTGGCTGGCTGGCTGGCTAGCTAGCTGTAAACTAACAAAATAAAGGAAACACCTTAGTAATTAAGAAATAAAATGTACCATACGCCGCATAATCAGGCCAGTTTTTTAATGATTTTTAAGCACAGGGAGAAAATTAACATTTGAAAAATCGGTAATGTAATAAATCAGCAAGAAAAGCAACATTGTAACAATGCACAGAACGAACCAACACACAATCGTCCGTGACTGAAAACTGGCGGACCACAATCGCGCCTTCTCTTGCCAGACAGAGGGATATGGGGGTGGACGGCGCAGAGTGTGGAACGGGAGGAGAGGAGAAGGACGTCCATTCAGCTCCCTCCATCATGCTAGTCTGCTGAATTCTCGTTCATTATGTACTACCTGCTCATGTGCCCACCTCCAACTCGTCACTTGAGTCATTGGCTGCTTTTCTATATATAATCCACCAAGACACCTGACCACAGTAGTAGCGAGGTGGGAGGGGGGTGTGCACAAAGGGTAGGGACGCAACCAGTGGGAGCGAATGAGTCGCACTTAGTGGGAATTCCACGGTTTGCAGCCCGAATGGGGTTCAACGGCTTTTCCACGCCTCTCTGCGCCAGGTAGACACACTCTCAATCTCATGCATAATTATTTATTGAATGCTAAACACTTCTGGAAAGACACGGTTGTCTAAAACGGGTTGGTGTGAGAATACAACAGTAAGTGAATGAAAAGATGGAACTCTAGAGAGAGCAAAATACAACACAATAGTGAACCCGCATGCAGTCGTGCATCGTAACCGAAAACTTTTTAAAGACCGCTTACTTCATTGTGTTTTAACCTCAGTTGTAAAGGATTGTTTTAAGGATCCCATGGGATACCCCTTGCAAACTGTTTTACACGCTGCATATGGCGACTCACCTCCGCGAGAAACATGACTCTATGACCAGTCAAGGTGGCTAGGAGGTACATGAGGCCTCTACGACAGGCGAATATAAATGACGCCGTTCTTTCTGTGTCCTCGCGGCCGAGTTGGGGGGCGTGGCTCTGCGAGTTGTCATCGTATCCAATGGTCTTGGAGTTGGTGGGCGTGGCTCCTCCCTGCGTGCGCCATAGGTGTCTTACATGTCGGCGGCTTAGTGAATAACGCCCCTTCCGGCATGCTTTTCATGGGTGTCTTGCGTTTCCATGCGTGTCTTGCCTTAGTGAGTTATATATATAGATAATGAAAGGAGGTGCTGCTATACAGGGTGGTCCAGATCTAATTATGCAGATCCAGATTGTTTGGATGACTTTGATTTATGCGGGAATGATTCCACTTTGGTGCAAAAACAATTCTTTATGTCATCAGTTCGCACACTTCTCGATGGTCTGGGAGTTTTCGGGTGATTTTCTATGTAATAAACTTAAGAAGGTATAGCACAGTGATGGCGAACCATTTAGAAACCAAGTGCCCAAACTGCAATCCAAAACCCACTTATTTATCGCAAAGTGCCAACATGGCAATTTAACCTGAATACCACCTAAAACTGAACACCAGCATAACCAAGGAGCTGGTGGTGGATTTTAGGAGGCCCAGGCCCCTCATGGACCCCGTGATCATCAGAGGTGAGTGTGTGCAGAGGGTACAGACCTATAAATACCTGGGAGTGCAGCTTGATGATAAATTGGACTGAACTGCCAATACTGATGCTCTGTCTGTCTATCTACTGAGCTTTTAGTTTAGAAAAGCCACTCATACATTAACATCTTTTGTCTTAAAAGAAAAACATAATAGCGGAGCTTTCAATGATACAAACAACTTTTTGTTGAAAGGTAAAAGTTTGCATTCGGTATGCTTTTGAACAATTAATGTGCTTTTTGCTGTTGTATGCATGCTGATAATTTGTCTAACCTTGACTCATACTTTGTAAGCTTGAGAGCAACACATGCAGTACTCAGGTCATCTGTTAGTCTGTTTCTGGTGTCAGATTTGATTTAATTCAAAGCTGAAAACAGCTGCGCACAAGCATAAGATGTTCCAAACAAAGTAAGGAAAGCAATCTCAAGTGCCTTCATTGACTTAAGATTATTTGGCAGAGAATTCCACACTTTAAGGATTTCATTTTCATAACTAACTGTGCTGTCCTTTGTCATCCCTTCGATCCTCTCAAGTGTTTCACACAGGTCTTCCCTATTAAGCTCCGCCCCCAAAGCTTCCATTATATATTACGGGTCGTGGATCAGGTGTGGCGATTAGCAACTCCGGCAATAATTACAGATGCGGACGACTCCTCACCTGTGCGCTTAAGCGAGGACTGCCCGCATCACAAAGCTCCCGGAAACCGCTCCGGCCACTCTACCATAACCCCTTTAAGCCGCGAGTGCGGCAATTATCTGTTAAAACTGGCCTTTTCAATTTTGAGCTGTGGACCCGCTATACCACATCCCCTCCAACTCCACCATGGGAATCACAGACTCAAAAGGCTGCAGTCCGTGCCGCACCCTCAAGCAGCATGTGTGCCGCCCGCCTTACCCCAGGCAGGAGAGGAAGGAAGTGCTCCCATTGGGCTGCTGGGCAGAGGGGCGGGTGATGTGAGAAAAGTCCTCCGTGAAGAGTGAAGAGGGGGAGCGGTGAAGGGAGCAGCCCGGCCCCGCATTCCTCTGGCTTTATAGTAACGAACTCTGTGCTCGGGCGACGGCGCGTGTGCCCACTGAGAGGGCTCTGAGTGCCCCCTTTGGCACGCGTGCCATAGGTTCGCCACCACTGTTATAGCATAATGAAAATTGCATAATTAAATCTGGACCACTCCATATTGTGTTCTGATTAAGTCCCATTACGTACATAAATCCTGGGGTGCTCATCACATTGGGTCCGTGACTAGAAGAAGTGATCGTAATGATGTTGAAAGATGGGCTTTTTATTGGTGCACATTGGGCAGGAGTTTCAGTGACAAAGGCTGCTGGAGATGTTGACGTTTCACAAGGAATAGTGAGTGAGAAGTTCACTTGTTTGACTTCTAGCCAATTCATTGACTTGTGCATATTTTATAGGAATGTTTTCAGAACTCATTGATAATTCAACTCTTTTTATCCTGAGCATTAGTGCCATCTATAATGGGGTCCTTCTCATGGTATTTTTGAGAAGCTGTCATGAACTTGGAGTGAAGTGTACCAGAAAAGAAAAAGAAGTGATATGGGCACATGGCTAAGGAGTAATTCTGTTTTCTATTCCAAAAATGAAGTTATGTATTATACTACACTCTTGTTTACTGTAGCACTGGAAAATGTGCATGCAATTAAGAATTTAACTGTACTCTGCACGTGACAACCTTACTACTACTACTTATGAGCACTGACGTGTAATAAACAATGACGGGCTACTTTACAACATAAGTAATAACATAAATAATGATCCAACAATAACAACAGCTGAAATAATAATAAAAATAATCTTAAAACTGGTATCACATAAGACACACAAAAGCAACAAAATTAAATTTAAATGATCAATACAGCAACAGAACTGAAACTTTAGGATTTAAATGCATTATTAAAGGGTGATTGAATTCAAAGTTTGAGCGTTAAATGGGCTTTCATTAAATCTTGTGTTTAAACACTGAAACTTTCATCCTCCATTGTTCAGCACTACCTTTGACTTGAATAATTACACTTTTCATATTCGCTCCCAGTACAAGCATATTTAAAAAATTCTCTATCGTTGGACACTCACGGGATAAACTCTCGATATTGTGCATTGATTAGAGGGTTAGATTGAGTTCTTTGCATAGGAAGACTAGGGTACAGTAAACTGGAATTATGGTTAAATATTTATTATACTTTTGATTACTTTTATGCTTATATTAGGATAGTCTTTTATTGCACATGTAAATTTAATGGTTTTTTTTTTGTTTTTTAAATGGAGCTATGATAAAATTTTGATATTGTTGTCACCATCACTGTAACTATCTGTTAGGCTGGTAGGTTAAATAGAAAGCTACACTTTTCAGTATGTCTTTATACTGCTGTTAAGTAATAATCTCTTTTTCCACTCTTATAACAAAGATTTGATCTTTTCAGATAAATGTGAAATGAAAAAGAACCTGCCAATGTTTTCCGTCTGTGCATATTTTTCTTTGGCAGTCTTGCTGTATGGCTCCTCTTTATGGTCTGCAGGTTTCTATATGCAGAGCTAGCAGTGGTGATGCCACTTAAAACATTTTGGACCACTTGCCATCATGAGTTAACAGATTTATAGACTCACCAAGTGATGAAACTGCTGATGACCTAACTATGATGGTTCTCACCAGTACAGTTCTAAACACTTTTAGAATCTGGGCACACTGAAGCAGTTCTGATAGCTTGTGCTGGCCATTTATGAAAGCATGTTGTCAGTAACTTGTATCTGTCTAGTTCAAAATTACTTTTTAATATAAGTAATTAGGAAAGTGGAATCCTAATTTTCCTTTTTCAATTTAATTATTTCTTACAGAGTGATATTCACTTAGTACACATTTAGATCTATAATATGATTAACATTGAAGTACTAACCAAATACAACTGCATACATAAACACCCATTTCAAGTTAAAATAAACACTAAAATGAAAATTAATCTCAATGATTAACATAAAAGGACATCAATATAAAGTCCTGTTAACATAATTGATATGGCCAGCTGACAACTGCTGATAAATGTAACAGGAAATTTCTATAAAGTGAAGTTGCTATCAGACAAAGTATCAACGGACATACGCTTCAGAAATGCATAACAAGACGTCCCCACCATACAATGTAAGTGTTGTAAAAAAAATGTACAGCTCCCATAAGTAGTTATGGTGGATCAAATGTCACTAATGCTTTCCTTAATACAGTGTCTTAACTTTTAAATCAAAAGTAATACCATACACAACTTAACACTAAATTAATAAATTTGAAAAAATAAGTAAATGGCAGCTAATAAATGAAGCAATGAACTGGGACAGATGAAGTGAGTTACTTGTTGTGGCTGCAGGTTCTGAGGTGGACTGAATTTTTGGGAAAAGAAGAGTAAAGAACAGGATTTTATCAGAAAAACTTCAAACACCTTTTGTAGAGCTCCATCAATAGCTAACTGGACCAGCACCAAACAGACATGAGAAGCTGCAGATAAAGCCTCACACACACACAGTGTTGAATGAGTGAGATTCATTCAGTTTTGTTTGTTAACTTAATCAATTTTGTACTGTACAATACCATTCACTGCTTTCATTTTATCATTAATATGCCATCCTCAAATAGAGCAAAAATGTTTTTCTAAATTATATATTCACAAGAGTGAGGTTTTAAATAAGTTGTGCTGCCATTGTAAAGGATCAACTGTAGAGAAAACAATTTATATAGCAAGACATTGCCACAAATAATCAGTGTTGTATATGCAAAGGCAGTCCGTGGTGGGCATTGTATAATCGGCAGAAGTTCACCATTGTGTGCAAGAGTGACATTTTTACTTTGGTTTTAGAATAACAAATCTTAACTCATTCCATGACATATGACATATGGTGCTGGTCATATTTCTTATTGGAGTGATTGTTTTTTCTTTTTTGGCTATAGCACTGTTTGATTGTTATAATACTTTCCATGGAATGCATATTTTTGTAAATAAATAAACTTTTTAAAAGTAAAAGTGGTATGAAAGGTGTGATGATGATAAGTCTTAAAAATGAACGTGAAAACACTAAACGATTTCCGTTTAATATAGAAAACATACTTCCTACATTCCAAAATAAATTAGCAAACCCAGTTTTGTAATCTCTGGTATTACAGGATGACACAGAAACAACCACAATGGGCCTGCAGGACTTTTATCAGGATTCTTTGCTGACAAGAATACATGCATTTTGGATGCTTTTGTTTTAATGGTTTCTATATAATTGATAATTTGCTCTGACTGACGTGTGTACATCCAGACTTGCATTCTCTGGTTTTGTATCTGCCACATTTCAATGGAATAAAACCATCACATTAATTTTATCATTAATGTGCAATTTGCAGTGCTTTAGTCTCTTTTTTCGGGATTCTGTAATCTTGATATTATCACAATATAATATGAATATTTATAAAGTATAGCACAAACCTCAGTAATGTCACTCATACGTGTCAGAGGATCATCCTCCAAGTTCTTCTCCAATATGTGATACCACCCTGGGCCAAGAGGGGGCACTAAACTGTCTTGTCTTTTTCTTTTTCCACAGTACAAAAAAAACACCCAAAGAGGGTAACTGACTAAGCCCCTTTTAGTCCCTGGGCTATAAAAACACAACCACAACAAGAACAAGCAGGGCTAAGGAGCTCTGAGACTTTCCAAAGGTAGACCAGAATGCTTTATTGATTGCAACCACCTTATTTTTGTGGTGATAGTTTTTGTTTCCTTTTACGCCATTGTGCATTTGTTTTTGTTTGGACTAAGAAGTAAACAGGAATGGCTGTGTTGGCACCCAAAAATTCTCTCTGTTTTGAACCTGTTATTCCTAGGATGACCCGAATAATTTGCATTGGTTTTCTATTGATAACTTTAGTCATATATTTATTTATTTTTTAAATTTATTTATCTATTTATTTATTTAGTTACATATATATATATATATATATATATATATATATATATATATATATATATATATATATATATATATATATATATAGGTACTGTATATTGCCTGCACTACAACTACTGCTACACTGATCAAGAATCCTAAAAATGAATCCCATACCCAGCTGTTGTCTGTGTGACGTCTACAGTTTCTCCCAGGTCTTACAATCTCCATGTACAGTACTTTAGTTTCCCTACCACATCTCTAATTTGATTAACTGACAATTCTGAATTAACGCAATGTGGCTGTATGCATGAGCAAGCAATGGACTGATATCTGTTTATGGGTGGTCCTTGCATTGAACCCACAATCTCATGATCCTGATCTGATTTGAGTAGTTTTGAGAGTATGTTTGCTTTGGTGTGAAAACTTTCTCTGTAACAAACATTTCCTTCCATATAATTAAAGGATATTGATAAAAGTGGCATTATTGATAACAATGACATTTTATTTCATCTTGGGTACACATAAAAAAAGCAAATGTTAATAAATGCAAAAGCAGTGAAAAATGGAATTTTAGCTTTCTTGAATAAGGAAGAAGAAATGGATGCAAACAAAATGAGGGTAATAACGCTCCTGGGTGTTTCATCAGGTCTTGTAGTTTTCCTGTGTACGTTTTGTCTTTTTAACTAATGACTTCATTAACACATTGCTCTATTTGTAATATTTAGTAAAGTAATTCACAGTGGCAGTTAGTAATGCCGGATGCTGGGGCACTGCCCCTCTCCAAATATTTTTAAAATTCCACTTAAATTAATTAGGCACTATAAAATAATCATGAAATAAATTTGTTTGTTTGCACAATGTGCCTGGCGTCTGTGCATGTTAACATCCATTAAAAATTGCTTCAGACTTCATTTGTTTAATTTCTGTGTGAATACCTATATTTCCTGAGTGAAGGGCACCAGCCAAGTTAGAATCTTTGTCCATTAACTTTTGGCAAGTGAGTGACCTGAGGCTCACCTTTAATTGGTTGCTTTCCGATTTTTCCGGGATGCAGCTCTCAGTACCCGAGACACTCCCAACTAGGGGGCTCCGACCCCTGCTCGCTTCGCTCGCCAACCCCTGGGTTTGATTAACCGGATATACAATTTAAAGAGATTGTTATTTTCATGGGAATTGTTGCATATGCATTATTTTAACTTTTACTTTAAAATTTCAGTTAAAACAATATTTGCAATTAACTTTTCTTCAAGATTGCATTGAATTTTGATTCCGTGTTTGGATTTACATTGTGACGGCGCAACATATAACTGCTCGTGAGTAAATATCGTTTCTTTCTCTCTAATAAATAAACCAACTTTTTTGAATGTTTGTCCCTGTGATGTGTTAATTGTCATAGCAAGAGCTATTCTCACAGGAAACTGTAAACGTTTTAATATCAAGATCTCCTTTGTGTCTAATGTTATTCACGGAATATGTACTATATTACCTTTCTTGTCGCCTGTTAAAATTTTACATATTAGAATTGTTTGACCAATTTTTAATAAAACTAATATTGTTCTATTTCATAGTCCATCACTCATACATAAATTACGAAATAAAGTTACGATACATCCTTCTTTCAATAGTAATTCGGCCGGTGGAAGACAGGACGGTGTTAATAGTTGTAGATTTTCTATGGGATATTGTAAGATGATGTTTTCATCTTCCGCACGATCACCACCAACTGCTTTAGCATAGTCTATTGATATACATTTAATCAATTTGCTGTGTAACCGATCAAAAATTTTTTTTTTAAATTTGTTTGACTTCATCATTTCTCACTGCCATATTTAGATGAATGGGTGATTCTGAACTGTATCTTCATAAGTGTGTGTGTGTTTGTGTGTTCATAAGTAAGCCCTTTAATGGATTGTTGTCTGTCCAGGTTAAGTGATGGAATGCACCTGATGACCGTAGTCTTGTTTGAAAATAGTTGTAAGTACGGCATGACTTGAAAGAATTTCATGGCAAAAGTCTGTCTTACGTGACTTGCTTTCAAAAGTTGTAAGTATGGCGTGACTTGAAAGAATTTCATGGTAAAAGTCTCCGTCTCATGGGACTTCCTTCAAAAAAGTCTCTTCCAAAAGTCACGTCTCCTCCCAAGATTTTTTTTATCATAACAGATATGTGATTGGACAGTCGTTGATGCACTATGTCATGTTGACATCAATGGTTCACAGTTCACACCCACCATTAATGTAATTACAGATGAGAAAGCACAACTTTGCAATGAAGAAATCAATTTCCTTAATTAAACACCCCTTTTATAAATCATGATCGAGGACAAACTTAAACAGAGACTTTTTCCTGCTCTTGTTATAACAAGCAGAGTTAGCTAACTGGATGTGGTGTAAGCAATGCCTTTTTTTGCTTTCCCTGTTTACTATTTCAAAGTGTTGTTACTGAAGCATTGTGCACAATGCAGAAAAAATGAGCAATGATTAAAATATGGTTTGGCTTTACATCTTTCCACATGTGACTTCACAAGCAAAAAAGTTGAAAATTTCACCTAAAGCCATCTGCTCTCCACTCTTTTCTTGCATCAGAACCTCAGCACATCTTACAGCATGGAGAGGGGGCTGAGTAGATTAATGGGGCAATGCCTCATTATTATGTGAATGAAGTGGGCTACCAAGGTTATACCCTAAACTTGCATTGGCCTCTCACAATGGGCTGTCAGTTGAAAAATAATCAATTTGTACACCCCTACCTATAAGAAAAGCAGAAAAGAGTAACACACCAGTTTTCAACACTCCCACCTTCTGTCATAGCGCACTTTCAATCGAAATCACCTTCTCACAACATTGAGTTTAGAATAAGGAGACTTGTTCAAACAATAATATAACTCAACAGCTGATAAGTAAAAGAGAACAAATATAGCAAACAACCATGTAAAAAATACACAGACATATATGTGAAAATTCAAACATGCAAAACTTAAATATAATCATTAAGGAAGGCATAGACAACAGACATGGTGAAGATCAAAAACAAACAAAAGAAGAGACAACAAAGATTAGAAAGGCCACAGATGCTAAATAAATGGAAGACCCAATGAGTGATGGTCAGATGCCTGTTTAAATACACAGCAGATAGGCAAGATGGCTTGAGGTGACTGCCAGATAATTGTAGTTGCCATGCAACTGAAATCAGGAGGTGTGGCTACAGACAAGCCGTATGCAAAGGAAATGACCAGAAAAAAACGGTATGTGGGCCACATTATAAAAAAGCAAAGTGTAGACAAAAGCAAAGTTCATATGGCATGAGGAAAGATAGGAAGATTATCATAAAGCGACTACTATAGCATGCCCTGAGCAAAAGAAATTGGCTGAAGATTCAACTCATGTCCCATGCCATTAGAGGAACAAGCATAAGTAAAGTAGAGATAACTTCATCCTTTAATTCACACTGTACAAGCAGCTGGCACACACATCTGTCATAATTTATGGGTCAGAAAAAGCTAGTTTAGGGATGTGTTTTTTTTAGTTCTGCTTAGGTTTCCCTGCAGTTGTAGCGGCAAGAGAAGAACTGATTGGTTCCATGCAAAGACCTTACCATAAACATTACTTATTTGTTTGCCTCCTGTAGGGCATACAGTACATACAATATATCTATTAATTACCTGTCTCAATATCAATTACTCTTTAAAATGAATAATAAAAATGCTATTCATTCTTTTATTTTGCCACTTTATTCCTTCATATAAATATATATACAAACAGAAGTATTTGTAGAATAGGTTAAGGAAAGAAAGCAAAGATTTATGTGTTTTTCTTAAATGGTGACCAGTTGTTATTGCTGGCTGTTCCATCCATCATGCACACTGCCTCTCTGTTAATGTCTCTACTCTTGTGAGTCAAGAAGTTGTTCTTTTTGGATTCCAGATTGCGGGAACTCCTTATTCTTTTGTTACCATGCACGCTCTCATGTCTGACTTGTCCTCTTAGCTCAAGGCAGACAGTTCATAGTGTTTAAATTATGGAAAAAAGCAGACAAAGCAGGAGTCAAACAACAACCCTTTGATTTTCCTTTGTGGTGTGCTGCACTTCCGCTTCCAATCTAGCCTCACCCAACACCACTCTGTAAAAGTGCACAATGCTTCTTTTTACATTACAGTAGATAGAAGAAGCATGCGGTGTTACCCAAGTAAATAATGTTAAGCCCAGGTCATTTTGTCTGCTGGTTTGGATGTTTCACTTGCTCTGGGCCAGCAGGTGACACTGGTGTGCAGACCGTAGGACACAGAAAAAAAAAACAACAACAACAACACTGGAACTCCTAGGCCAAAATTTTGGCTTTCAAAGTACACTATCTTGTCCGTATGGTCCTAGTGAGCAGCTATGGATAGTTTGGTTCAAATCTGTCAAAGGGTGTGGGATTGTATAGGGAACATATAGACAGACAGATGGACATTTTATTTCATATTGATTTTGGTGATCTTCTTGCTTTCTATCAATCAGGCCCTTATTCTATGCCCATAAATTTCACGAAGAGTATATGTGAAGTTGAAATTATACGTTCACCCCTCCATATTTCCATCTATCCACTATCTGGTTCAGCCTGCCTGTAACAGATGCAAGAAAGTAACTCAACCAGGATGGTCCTCCAGTCCATGCAGTACACACAAATAACACCGCAGCACCTCAGCAATTTAGAAAGTGCAGTCCACTTTAATGTCACCTAATTATCCACAAACTTTATAGAGAAGTCACCTCTACCTGGAGTTGAATCCAAGACTAAATTACTACAAGGCTCAACTCTACCTGCTGTGCCATCCAGGTGAATAACTAAATGTTACAAATAAAGCACTCTTGTTTTTTTCAGATACAATTAATTATTGGAGGTTCTGTATTTGATTTGGCAGTTATGTCTGCTCAGCCTGTCTGGCAGGAATCCAAATCCTTTCAGCAGCTCTATGGGGCTTCACGGCCTCACTGGGAGAATAAAAAAGATAATAATACATCCATCCGCCCATCTCTTTTCTAGACCCACTTTATCCCAGTCAGACTTGTGGGGGCAAGGTAAGAACTGATCATAAAAAGCTCAGTTCTGTGCAAAGACCTTACCGTAAGCATTACTTATTTTTGCTTCCTGGGGGGCACACATACAATATATCTTTTTATCCAAATATACATGTTTGTTAAATATTTAAAGAAAAGTAATGAATAACCAGTAATAATCAAAAAATGTAGGACAAGAGAGAGAAAAGAAATTCTCTGTAGGTAACTATGGTACCTCATAGAGCCCTTCAGAAAAGCAAGATAGAGCCTTAGCAAATGCAATTAAGGGTAAAGCAATCATCCAATGATGTCAGTGAAGAAAGCAATTTATTTTTGTGTATTTAAGACCCTACATTGGAATAAGGGAGCATAACATCCAAATTAAATGTTTGCTAGTTTTGTTGATGTCTGTGAATTGTGCTGGACCTGCCTTTCCAATGGGTCTTTACATGTGTCGCAGTCTAACTCAGCACAAGGCCTTTAGCTCTGTCATTCTCTAGACACTATAATTTCTTCTCATGGCTTCCTTTACTACGTTTACACAGGCCTTCATTTCATTTCCTTCCCACATGTATCATCTCAGATCTCTTATTCTCAACTTGCCATCATGAATGAATAAACATCCTGGTGACATCATCCTCATGCCATCAGCTAATTGTCGGAAATCGTGTACAGTATTGGGCAACATGATTCCCTTTCATTTTATCCACAATTTCTTTGTTTACCCAGTCCTGCCATTTTGTTTTCCAGAATATTCACAGAATCCAACCCATCCTTATCATGTATGCCAAACAACTCAAATTCAGATTCTTGTTCCCTCTGCTAGACTATTGAATCTCTCTCCTGTTTGAAGATCCAGCAACTGCTACTGGATCTGACCAATTTCCCTAGAATGACTTGCTTGATTGGTATAGTTTGTTCTTTATTTAACCTGCATTGTACTTCTGCTTCCCTCCTTTTGCTGGCTTCTAATTGAAACTGAGATCCTATAGGAAACTATTGTATTGGCCTACAAGTCTCTCTACAGGTCTCTATGTTTTCTCCATTAGTCAGCTTTGGTCTGTCTGCTGACATTTTTTCCACTTATCAATCTCGCCAAAAACAAAATTCATCTAAGTTCCTACTTCAACAAATGGGCTTACTGTGACAAGTTGATCTTCTTCAAGTCTACCGACATTTAATCACTTTAAGAAGACATGGTAAAAAGGAGTACTAAGGAGGTACTGATTGATTTGGAAATTGTAGAGGGAGAAGTACTACTTAGATTAAATAGGCTGAAATCAAACAAATCTCCAGGACCAGATAATATTTACCCTTGAGTTCTTAAGGAGGTTAGTGAGTGCATATATAAACCTTTGAAGTATATTTTAGGAAGTCACATCACACTGGGGATATTCCAAAGGACTGGAAAATGGCAAATATTGTCAAGTTATGTGAAAAGGGTGACTGGCAGATCCAAGCAACCACAGGCCAGTAAACTCAACATAGATCATAGGAAAATGCATGGAAGGAATTATTAAGGATAAGATTGAGTAAGACATGGCAAGAACAGGAGTTTTACTGAACAGTCAACATGGGTTCAGAAGAGGAAGGTCGTGTTTTACCAACATGATGTAATTCTATGAGGAAGCAACAAAATAATATGATCAGACTGGAGCATTTAGTATTATTTATCTGGACTTTCAGAAAGCATTTGATAAGGTGCCACATGTGAATGTGGGCATCAAACTAAAAGAAGTGGGAGTTCACGGTGTTGTTTATAGATGATGCAAGGACCCCTATCAGACCTGGCTGACGTTAAGAGTGGTGTTATTTTAAATATTTATATATGATCTAAATGAGATTATAAGTAACAAGCTGGTTACATTTGCAAATGATACCAAGTTAGATGGATTGACATATAATCTGAAATCAATTAAATTATTACAGAGGGACTTAGACAGCATGTCCAGTCCTGGGCAGATTTGTGGCAGCTGAAATTTAATGTCAGTAAATGTAAAGTATTACATGTAGGAAGTAAAAATGTTAGGTTTGAATATACAATGGGTGGTCTGAAAATTGAAAGTACACGTTATGAGAAGGATGTAGAAGCTGTAGTGGACTTGTCACTATTAACTTCCAGACAGTGTTTAGAATCCATTAAGAAGGCAAACAGAATATTATTTTATATAGCATGATTTGTAGAGTTCAAGCCCAAGGAGGTGATGCTCAAGCTGGTGAGGCCTCATCTGGAGTACTGTGTACAGTTTTGTCTCCATGCTACAAAAAGGACATAGCAGTGCTAGAAAAAGCCCAGAGAAGAGCGACTAGGCTGATTCCAGGGCTGCAGGGGATGAATTATGAGGAAAGATTAAAAGAGCTGAGCCTTTTCAGTTTAGGCAAAAGAAGATTAAGAGGAGACATGACTGAAGTCTTTAAAATGATGAAGGTAATTAGCACAGTGGGTCAAGACTGTTATTATAAAATCATTCAGAGTTCATTAAGAATACTGGGACAAAATTGGAAACTTGTTAAAGGTAAGTTTCACACAAACATAGGAGGTTTTTCTTTACACAGGGGACCATAGATACTTGGAATAAGCTTAAGGACTTTTAAAACTAGACTTGATGTTTTTAGAAGAATTAAGTGGATTGACAAGCTTTGTTGTGATGAACGGCTTGTTCCTATCCAGCCTGTTCTAATGTTCTTTACAATGCATCTTGGGAATGCTTAATCCTGGTCATGGCACTCACCCATTGATACTAGTCACATGATGTGACATCCCCAGTGACTAATTCCTAGTACTCCGTAGTGTTATATAGTAACATGTTAGAAGGCAGAGTGGAGAAAGAAAAAAGATGCTCTGTGATGGCTGGTTACCAAAATGTGCCATAGGACATATGAACCTTTGAAGTTGTAAAGGGGTCTTGTAATCCGAAATCCCCTGCAATTATAAATCAAGTAATCTGACATCCTCAAGGTAATAAGATCCAGCAGCTGCAGTTGTTAAATGTGACATGCTCTCTGATTCAAAATAGCAGATATATTAATAAGCTTTGCCTCAGATACTGACACTAAAAACGCTATAGCTGTGCTCTGTGCTCATTTTAATGAAATTAAGAATGTGACCATTTAATAATATGTTAGTTATACTGTATGTTTTACTCCCATCCTCACTGCCAGGCAGGCTCTTGTCTGTCTTTCCCCACTCTCAACTCCAAGCTCATTAGGCCACTTATTAGAAAGGACTTTTAAGCTCAAGGCCAGTGATATTTTCAGGTAACGTGTCAGAAGGGCTTATGAAATTAGCAGCCAATCAAAGTCCTGCCAATGAAGAACTCCCCTATCAGTGCCAGAGCTGTACTGGGTAATACCAGATTGGCTGTGCTACCCAGTATCTGTGAACATTACTACTACTAGGCAAAGTCTGTGCAATAGGTGTGCAGAATTAAAATTTTAGTCATTTAGAGCTTCACCAAATCCTGATAATATCCATCAAGCTGTATGTTTTCCTGTTCTGTTTTCCTAATGTCTTCCTTCTTTTATGTTACATCATCAGTGTGAGCCTCTCCCAGTGTTCATTGAGTTTATTGAGTATACTGTAACTATGCTGCGGTTGGCTGGAGCCCTGCCCGGGGTTTGTTTCCTGCCTTGCGCCCTGTGTTGGCTGGGATTGGCTCCAGCAGACCCCCCGTGACCCTGTAATTAGGATATAGTGGGTTGGAAATGGATGGATGATGTATAACTATGTATACTGGAATTCATTAAAATATTTTAAATCACTTTATTAATTTTATTTCTGTGAGTAAATGTACAGTTGTTTTGAAGGATTTCGTATTAATTTTGGTTATGTGTTAATGTGACTGTTGAGAGGCCTTTTCACATTTCGTTTTTATTAATAGGTCTTATATGGACAGAACTTGGAAATTCATCTTTTTTGTGTTAAATTATTTACTTTCCTTTTATGCTGTCTTTTTCTTTTTTTACTGCTGACATGCTTTTTGTTGAGCGATGCATGATTACATATACAATTAATGCTATAAGGAAACTGGCATTGAGTTGAAAATTAGCATTCTGTGTCAGTGTTCATTGAGTATAACTGTGAGTGGTGGACTTGAACGGACAGAACTTGGGAATGTTTTGTGTTTTCTTTTTCAATATTTTGGCCTGTTAATAAAAGTTAACAGACAAAGGAGCTAAGTGCTATTGCCTTAGTCCTTTGTGGTGGTTTGCATGACGTGGCACATTGTGAGTCACAATGCAGAAGCTTTGGAGGTTAACTGGAATGAAGGCGGTGGTACAGATGGAGTTGGCACGGATGGGGTACTAGAAATATTTCCAACTCAATGACAGCTGCAAACCTACCTAATGGTGAAGTGGACCAGCCTGTTGATTTACACTGTTGACATTCGATCTTGGAGTTTTACCGCTGCGATAATTTGGTAGTGATGTTTTGGGGTTTAGGTGGCTGTATGTACATTTTGACAATAACACAAAAAACGCACACAACAAATGCTTTTAGAAATGTTCGAATTTGGTAAGAAAAGCACACATTAGTGAAGCCTGGGTACAGTGTGTATAGTGAACATCAGCACAGGTAGGGCCCCCTGCTGGTTACTCTAGTTGTCACTGCCCTTGAATCTATGAAAAATGAAGAATTTTTTCAAAAGCTTCTTAACTTGCATGCCAGTAGTGTGTTTTCTTTCCCGTTTTAGTGAGATCATACCTTTTTCTGCCTTACTCTAACATGCCTAAACTGTTTTTTTTCTATTCCGAAAACAATGATCGCATCCACATCAGTGTGGCCTATTTAAAATGGACCGGTCTTATTTGTTAAAGCTGAAATCCTGTTCTCTATAAAATGAGTGGTATGAAAGTAAAGAAAAGAAAAATAGGGATAAACCCGGTTAATGCTTGTTACATTGATTACTGTTTTTGTGTTGGATGCTAAGTGAGAAGTGCACTTAATTCAAGAACTGTTATTATGTGTACTACACATACAACAGCATTTAATTATCTCAGTGGTATCTCCCACTATGATTTTTACACATATTTTTCCCTTTTTAAGTGATCCACATTTATTAAAAGATAAAATGATACTGTGTATGTTTTTGAGATAAACACAGAAACATCTATAAATTCTATCTGCCAATAGTAAGGTTCATTCATAATAAAAGAATACATAACTCCATTAAAACCTAAAATTCAAATGAACAAATACTCCAGGTGTACCAGTTTGATGGTCTGATGCTGCTCCATGACGTTTTGTTTAATTTTAAGTCCCTTTTACCTCCTATTCATTTGACAGCAATGTGTCAAATGCTTCCTCAGGCATTGAAACTCTATGAGCTATTTCAGATTCTCTAATTTTGAATGGCCTGGGCACTCACTCACTTTGAAATTAATTTCTTCTTTGAGAAAATATTAGAAGGCAAACATCAAACCCATTCAGGTTAGCCATCTGTAAATGATCATCTAATTGTTCAGATTTCCTAAACATGTCAGTGAGGCTGTGGTTTAGGTGTCATAAACAGGTAATAGATTGGGGCACTAATTGTTTCTGGATTTTATGAAATTAGTAAGTGTTCATATTATTCTACATCAATCATATGCATACATTTAATATTTTCTTACAATTAATGATGTTAGAACAGAATGATTTAGAGTACCAGAAAGAGAAGCAAATCTATCACTAGATAGGCTCAGAGTATTCAGTGGAGGAGGAATTATAGAAAACCAACCTCTGATGAATGCAAATCTCTTATAATATTGTAATAACACTGTGCAATGCAATGAGAACAGCCGTGGCTGAGCTGCACAATATGGACACTGGCCAGTTAGAATGGTGAAAAGATATACAAAGAAGATAACAGCAGCGTTTTGAGTGAACCTCTAATGATTTTCGAAGAGTAAAAACAAAGGCCTATAATTGCATTGATATAAACTGAACATATAATTTCAACATCCCAGTTCTGAAAACAAATTTTTAAATGCTACACACTATGAGTAATGTAATAGTTATCCATCCATTTTTTACACCCACTTATTCTGAGTAGCAAGGATCGGGCACAAAGTAAGAACAATCCCTAGATGGTGTGGCAGCCCCTCACAGAGTGAACACACACACACACACATCAGAAGCCAATGTAGCAATGCCAATCCACCTGACATTAATGTCTTTGGGCTGTTAGAGGAAACCGGCGCAACCCCATGCAGGCACTGGGAGGACATATATACTCCACACAAGGAGCAAGTTGGAATTTTGACCATGGTTTCCTTCATGGAAGGTGGCAGTGCTAAAATGTTACCACTGTACCACTCTTAACAAAACATTGTCAGTTGTCCACTTAATCCAATTCTCAAGTCAATCCTGATAACACTGGGCACAAAACAGCCCTGAACAGAGTGCCAATCTATCACACACACACACACACATGGACACAGCCAATCCAAAAGTAACCTGCCAAGCTTGTGTTTGGAGATCTGGGACAAAAATTCACGCAGACTCAATTGAGAACACAGAAACTCCATACATACAGTAACCAATCATAGGATTCAAATCCAGGACACCGAATCCGTGAGGCAGCATCACTGTACTGCATATCCTATGTGTTGCCAATCAGTAAGAGTAATATTTTACTTGATCCCATTTTTATGTATGTTAATGGAAATGAAAATACAAAGTCTGCTTGGCATAGTCAACAAATCCTCTAACAAAAATAATGCTTGTGACTGAGGAATGTGAGTGTAAGTGATCAGGAGAAGTGTCTTTATCAAAGTCTAATCTCCTGACAGCACCCAGCCCAGGCCCACTCAAGTCTGAATCAGCTTATAAGAGATACAAATAGCATAAGGGGGGGTCATTCAGAATAAAAAGCAAGTAGCAAATGAAGTAAATCAATATTTTACCCAGGTATCTAAAAAAGAAGAAATAATGTAATACTCAGGCAGAAGTTGAAACTAACTTATAATTTACAGATCTTAAAATAGGAGAGTCAGATGTGCTTCAGGCCATCAGTATACTGAATAATAATAAACCCCCTGGACCGGGGGATTTTACCCATTGTACTGAAAGAAATGAGACATTCTAATTCATAAGTCTTTAATAAGCATATTTAAACAGTCAGCCCACATAGGAGAAGTACCTGAGGACTGGAAAGTTGCAAATGTGACTCCAATCTATAAGAAGGGAGACAATATGGATCCTGGCAGTTACAAACAATTAAGTCTTCTTAACCATGAATAATTACGTATGGAAACTGTAATATGCCATAAATTAGAAAAGTAGATGTATGAAAATGTTACTCTAAATAACAGCCAACATGGGTTTACAAGAGGGAGATCCCAAATAGCTAATCTGTGTTATGTAATGGGTTGAAATAATGTTTATTTTATATTTTATTGTTGTTTTTGTTAATTTAAAATGAATATTTCTTATATCTTTTTGTTATTTGTGTTGGTTTATTTGTGATGTGATAATTATATTCTGTCTCTATAACTGTACTTATGTGCCATGTTCTCTGTGGGTGGAGCCCCAAGAGATGTGTCTACCCTGACGTTCTCAATTCTGGACCCTCCTTCAAGTTATTTAAAAACTGAAAGTAACATTTGGAGAATGTGAATCATTGTCATTTAAAGAAGTTGCTTGTGACTTTTGCTTTCTCTGTGGATTTTCTTGTTTTCTTTCTGACCTTACCTTGTTTTGTTGTTACTTATTCGTTAACATTATTGCCCAATCTTAATTGTTTTTCTTTTCTTGTAACGTTCTCTTTGTTATCTTGTAAAGCACTGTGTGCAACGCTGTTGTATGAAAATGTGCTATATACTGTAAATAAATGTTGTTGTTCTGTCTGCTCTGTTCATGGGTGCTGATTACTGGACTTGTTTGCTTTAGAATTGTCTTTTAGGCAGCTCCTTTGTTCCTCCATTTGCTCTTCCCAGCACTTCTTCGTATTTTTGAAATCGTTTCTTAATAAGTCTTATTTTTATAAAGATTCTTTGCTTGCTCTGTTGATGCAAGGTGAAGGTTGATGGTTTAACCATCTTCACATGGAGCTTTCATTATAAATTGTGAAATTTATTTTAGTTGTTTTGTCAGTGCCTCCATTTTTGGCCTGCTCAAGCTGAAGCCAGCAGGTTGCCTTGGGGCCTGGCTGAGATCAGGTGAATGTTTGCTAGGCAGGTCAGGCAGGATTCTGGCCTTCTTCCTAGTTTCTTTGTGGAGAGGCCTATAACCTTATTGGAGAAAACTCCAGAATATAACACTGTTACACTTTTTTGAGCATGCTGCTGGAGACGTTGACAAAGGCAACGCATACAACAGTATTTACGTAGAATTCCAAAAAGCCTTTGATAGTTCCCATACTGTAGATTCATTTTGAAAATAAAGGCTTTATACATTTTTGCTGCAGTGTGATATGACAGAAGGTCAGGGAAGTGTAATGTAAGTCAAATGTCAGGCAATCGTCAAATTGCACTGTTGAGTTCATCAAAATAGGAGAATAAAAAAACCTGACATTCTTTTTGCCACCATTTTATTAATAAATGCAAGAACCTTTCCCCGACTATCCACAAACTTCTAAAATGTAACACATGTAATGCTGCCATAAGTATTGCCATGTCTGTCATGCGACTTCAGGGGGCACACCACCTGGCAACCCAGACAAATGTCTTAATGACACCAAAATTGTGACTCCCACTGCCTTAAATGACATTGCTGAACAAAACAAAAATGGTAAACAATGCCAGCTGTAAGAAAATGACTCTGCAAATAGAAAATAATTATAGATTCTGATTACTAGTGACAAGAAATTTACATAAGCACCAACTCGAGCTTCAGAAAAACTTTTGAAGCTCAAAATTTTTAAACTCGGGATGAAATTACAAGAGATTTAAATCATGGATAATTCAATCTTACCTTTCTTTTATACTTATATTTAGGTATGAGGCTTGTTATTTTTATTTATTATTAAGTTTTGAAAATGCAGAGATGCCACCATTTTGGTGAATCATTGCTATGATGTATTGACCTGTTGTTAGGAAACATGGAAACCTTAAATCACACCGTATGTCTTTTTGGTATCAAATCCTGTAGGCAAAGGTTTTCAGTATGCCACTGTGATCTGTATAAGGTTTATTACAAACACATTACAGTATTTTATAAAAGATTATTCCTTTATTGAAGCCACACACAGCAGCTGACAGGGTGAAAATGGCTAGGATGATGGACAGAAACACGTGAAAAACAATCCAGGCAGGCTATTTTAAAATACTGATGTTCATTGAAACAATAGCCAGATACTGTTTGCACAATACAATACAATACAATTTATTTTTTGTATAGCCCAAAATCACACAAGAAGTGCCACAATGGGCTTTAACAGCCTCTGCCTCTTGACAGCCCCCCAGCCTTGACTCTCTAAGAAGACAAGAAAAACCTCCCAATAAAACCCTTGTAGAGGAAAAAATGGAAGAAACCTTGGGAAAGGCAGTTCAAAGAGAGATCCCTTTACAGGTAGGTTGGGCATGCTGTGGGTGTCAAAAAAAAGGGGGTCAGTACAATACAGTACAATACACAGAACAGAACAAATCCTTAATACAGTATAAAAATAAAAATTTTAGAAGTACGGAGCAGAATTTAACAGTAGATGATATCACATAATATGATTTGGACTTGTTTAGAGTCCTGGAGACATCATCCATCAAGCTGCCTCCCCCATTTGGCCAATCCACAGCTGAAACAGTGCTGGGCCAGCCAATCCGATGAAAGGGAATCTCTTTCCCACGATTCCTGCGATCATCCATCAGGGATGACTTTACCTTAGGCAGGCAAAACAACTTGGCAGGTGGGCCGTGGTACCAAGTGCTGCATTTGAGTACCGAGAAGAGAAGCCATAAGAACAGGGGAATGTGTTATATGGGTATAGTCCATAAAATAACATGGACAGCTCTGTTGGAAGTTGCCAATGCTTGGAAAATATGTAAATATGTGAGTGGTTATAATGAGGAGGGTTCATCATGAAGTCAGAAGCTGACTAATGCTGCTCCCCACCTTGCTGGACCGATTCATATAGCTGTGATCATCTCCTACTGAAGACTGACTGTACTTTTTATTGGCTTCCCTCAGGCCTGGATATGTATGTATAAATGAATTATGCATTGTATTTTTGGGGACAGAAATTGCATTTTAAAGCAAGTTAAATATATATATCTCTTTTTGTACCATATTTCTCTCATCTGATTATTTCCGTCATGGTTACAAAAGGGATGGGTTTTGGCTCTAGTCTGTTTTACATCAGGAAAAAAAAATCCCTGGGGATGAGCGCCCTCGCCTGGATATAAATTCTCACTTTATTTATTGACTACTGTATGTTTCATCTTCCAATCCACTCTGTGCTTATCGACTACCAATTTTATCAACTTGTAGTAGAATAATTGGCAGTAGACAAAGAGTACAAATAAAAGGTAAATGCCGGATATGGGATGAAGTCATCGGTGGAGTCCATCAGGGGTTTTACCTTGGACCCTTACTTTTTCTTATTTATGGCATAGTTAGCAAACTTGCAGATGACCTTAAAATTGATGGGACAGCAGCAAAAATAATCCAAGAAGATCAGAATAATCTTCAGAACTAGGGAAAGACTTGGAAAATCAAAGCTAGTGTAGAAAAGTGCAAAGTGTTACATGTAGGAAAAAGAAACATTAATTATAAAAACAAGACAGATGACTCTGTCTTATAGGAAGCAACCTCTGAAAAGGATTTAGGGGTTGTTGCACGTGTGCACATGTGGAGCATCTAAACAGCTCCAGCACAATAAGCTTGCCTTTTCAAGTGCCATAGGGTCCATGGTCGCTAATGTCTTCTCTTTCACTCTCTGACTGGATGATGAGGCCCGAGAAGAACTATGACGTCACTTCTGAGCCCAACACATAAACAGCAGCACCAGAAGTTTACATTCATTACAGCACCCAGAATTAACAACTATGGAGAGCCATGGAAAACAAGTCACTCTACTAGAAAGAGAGCCAGCCACTAAGAGTTGGTAGGCACAGTCTTGGAGAGGGCATGAGACATCCATGATTTTCATTTGAGGTTTTATCCTTACTTTTGTTTAAAGTAAATGGGGAACCTAGTTGGTCTGCAACACTTCACAATCTCTCCCAATTCTCATCTTTACAGGGTTTATGTTGACACAACATTCTCAACAGCTAAGGAAAGTGCAGAAGCATAAAGCAAATAAGGTAATATTGTTAAAACGGTTGAGTATAAATCAATGGGCGTTAAACTAAGAATGTGTAAAGCACTAGTGAGACTGCGTCTGGAGTAGTTTGGCTGTTCTGATCTCCATGATAAAAAATGGCATAGCAACACTTAAAGCTGTTTAGTAGAGAGAAACCAAGAGCATCACAGGCCTAAAGGTCACGTCCTACTGTACTTTAACCTCTTTAATTTTGAGCGAAGGGCATTGTGAGGGGAGCTAATCCAGGGTTTTCTAAATTCTCAAAGGTATCATTAAATGTGTCCAGCAGAATTCTTTCAGCTAAGTAATAAACAAGATACTCAATGACAGTAGTGCAAAATTAAGGAAAAGCATTATATAAGACTGAAGCTGACAGACATTTCAGTTGTGGGAAAATGAAATAAACTACTGAGTTGTTAGCATTTTAAAACATATCCGGATGAGACATTGGGAGAATTTGCTATTGGTTAATCAAAGGAGCTTGCTGGATTGAATGGTCTACTCCTGTCTATCTAACTTCTTTTATATGCCAGTGTGAGACTTGCCTGGACACCACCAGTCGGAAACCACATCTTTATAAAAAGACACACGTTTATTAATCACCAGTAAACACAGGATTACAGTCCTGAACACCACACACAATGCACACAGCTGTAATAACCACTATAAGCTTCTTTCTCTTAGTCCTTGGCTTCGTCCTGCTCATACTCCCGACTCAAGCTCCCCGATTGTAGGAAGGCGGTCCCTTTTATTCCCGCCCAGATATGCTCTAGGTGGCTGATGACGTCCTACCAGCAGCACTTCCTGGTGTGGTGGAAGTGCTGCCCTTTGCCCAGGAAGCACTCCGGGCACCCCTGGCAGGCTCTTCTGCCATCTTGCCAAGTGTGGCGGAAGTAACTATTTCCGAGTCCCCTGAGGCTTGAGGCGCCCCCTGGCGGTGGCCACTGGTCCCAATGGGTTAAAATCTCTTTACTACTCTCCCGTGGTCCTCTCCTGATCCAGGGCAGTTGCCCCCTCATGATGGGGATGACATAAAGGTCACCTTCCAGTCCTTCTAGGCGTCTCGGCTGGGTAAGAACACCAGCCATCTGTGACACCGGTAACATATATATTAACTACTAAGAAACTGAAAATGATGGCCATCATTTGCAAGAAATGTTAATGATTTTTTATATCCGCGTTAATGCAAAATGGCAAAGGAACCAAGCAAGGTAATAAAAACCATCAAGTAAAAACAAGAAAGTATAAATCCAGAAACAGCTCAAAAATAAACAAATTCAGTAAAAGTTATAAATAAACATTTAGCATTCTCTAAAAAAGGGAAATTAAAACCAGACATTGTGAAGAATGTTTTATAAGCTAGATAGTAGGAACTGAATGACTCAAAGGGCTGTGTGAGACCACCTGAGATGTACCTTCTGTAGAGATTAGTATCCATTTAAACAATTAATTAATGCCCTGACCCTGTGATACATCCACAGAACTTTTGCTTCATGGCTCCTTTAGTGTAATTTAACAGTCAGTGGCCAGCGTCTCCGTTTCCAGTTTGAATGCTGGAAAACTTCCTAACACCTCCTAAATAATCCACAAATGTTATTCGGTGATATGGAGGCCCTGAGAATAATGGAAATGTGTTCCCCTGGCACAAAACAGAATAAGCAGCAACCCTGCAAACTGACAGGGGAGAGTTTAATCAGGCAGGGGGTGATCTGCCCAATCATGATTTATCCCCCAAAACCGATAAGATAAGGCTTTTGTGTAGTAGCTGTTTAGTTTGGAAGGCTTCCATTACCTCTCACAGGGATGGATTATATATCATGGGCTAATATTTATCTACAAAGTTGCTGAGGTAATAATAAAGAACAGAAATTATCTTCTGCTACGCTTTAGCTTCAGGTAGACAAACCAAAATATGACATTACTCTACATTTTAAGGCTTTTTAATGAGAGGTTCTTCCCTTCATTTGCTTTTTTTAATTTTATGAAGTGTACGTAAATTTGATATTTTTTTAATTTATGTTTACATTTTCTATATTAAGTGAAATTAATTTGCATTGTACTATAAGTGTGTTTTTATGGAATATCTTTTTCAGACATTACAGCAAAAACTCGTACATTAATTTTAATAATAATAATTCTTGACATTAGCGCTTTTTACACTACTCAGTGCACTTTACACAGTGAATAGGGAGCCACTTCAACCAACACTAATGTGTAACATTCTCTTGGATGATGTGACAGCAGCCATTTTGCGCCAGCTGTTTGGCAGTGAAGGAGTGAGAGATAGTTAGCCAATTAGAAACAGGGAATGCTTAGGGGGTCAGAATGATTAGGCCATGGAGGGCAATTTATCAGAATTTACCTTGCTCTTTATGAAGAATGCCCAGGAATCATTTATGGTCTCAGAGAGTCAGGATCTTGGTTTTACATTTCATCCAAAGGACAGGGCCAGTTTTACAGCTCATTATTCCCATCACTGCACTGGGGCATCAGGATCCACATTCACACCACAAATTAAACACCCCCTACTGGTCTCACCAACACCTGTTCCAGCAGCAACCCAAGCTTTTCCCAGCTGGTCTCCCATCCAAGTATTGGCTGGGCCCGAACATGCTTAGCTTCAGGTAGATGACCTCTTCTGAAGTACACAGTGCAAAGCACTGGGGTTTGTGCCCACAATATTTATATGAAACAATTTGCTAATTTAATAGTTGTGATGTTAGCTATGGGTTGTCTCTGCAGTCTTTGGCAGGTTGAACCTGCAATTGTCAATAACGAAACAAAGGATGAGCCGGGCAAGCGCTTCATGCTTTTATTAAAACCAAATAATGAAGTGTTCAAAGTATAGTGCTTGTTCAGTAAATTAATCTATACTAATAAAAGGCAAAGCCCTCACTCACTCACTCACTCACTCACTCATCACTAATTCTCCAACTTCCCGTGTAGGTAGAAGGCTGAAATTTGGCAGGCTCATTCCTTACAGCTTACTTACAAAAGTTGGGCAGGTTTCATTTCGAAATTCTACGCCTAATGGTCATAACTGGAAGGTATTTTTCTCCATTAACTGTAATGGAGTTGAGCTGGAAGGGCGGAGTTTCGTGTGACATCATCACGCCTGCCACGTAATCACGTGAACTGACTGTCAACGCAGTGCGTAGAAAACCAGGAAGACCTGCAAAAAGCGCTTAAGAAAACATGCATTATATAATTGAGAACGCAGCGAAAAACAATAAGAAGCGAGCGAGTGACATATACTACCATATTCATGAGTGTTGCTGCCTCGGAAAGAAAGCAAGGTGTAAACCTAAACTTTAAACTAAGTTCATAGACAGGCTACCGCTGGCGTTTCACATGCCCACAGGTAATGCGGGATACAAGTTTAATGAGAGGACGCAGGATATAAACGAGAGTTTTGATCACTTTATAACTAAGTTAAAATTGTAGGTGAAGGGGTGTGCTTATGCAAATTCCGAGACTGTGTTTGTGGGGATTGACAGTTAAGGCGGGTGGGGGAGTCACGTCATCATCTCCCCTCCCATTCATCTAATTTCGGTCTGAGCTGAGCTCCGCGGCTAATGCCGTCTTCGAAGCAACTTTGTCAGACTGCCACCAAATACTCACAGAAAAATCCACAAGTTAATACACACGCTGTCTCTATAGAGTTTCTCCACACTGAATCCTCCAGACACTACTTACAAAGGTCACATTGACAATCGTGTTACGTTATTTTTAAAATCTGTCCTTTTCTTAGCACAAGCACAGCTGAGAAGCTTCGATGCATGTGCTCCATAACGTTAAAAATAATGCATTTAATCACACTTTGCATTACAAGCAAAGGGAGCTTTTGTCAATGCATGATTTCCTGGTACTGTACACGATTACATTGATCAGCGCATCCCGATTCATTTTATCCTCGCACCACCTTAGTTTGAGAAGAAGTCTGAAAAATATGAGGTTAACACAGAAAAACATCACCAATTCAAGCTTTATGAATAATCGATTCGCCATCAATAATTGTTTTGGTAAAGCCATCCTCCTTCCATTTTATAATTTTTCCGCCAATAGCCATGATTAAATGAACGGTAAATAAAGTAAGAGCAAAGCGAGGGTGACTTATTTAGGCAGGCATATATATGACAGCAACACTCATGACAATGTCAATCATGTTACGTTATTATTAAAATGTTTCCTTTTCTTTTTCATTACTTCTTTAACACACTACTTCTCCGCTGCGAGGCGGGATTTTGCTATATATATAATATATGAATGACCTCCAAAGAGCGCTGAGACTTTTGATATCATGAACGTGTCTGCAAAAACTGTGGTCTCCTGCCCAGCAAAAGTCGAGCAGCCAGCGCGCGCATAGCTGTGCCGGCCTTTGAGACGCTGACTGCGCTTCTGCTTTAAGTCAAAGTGAGCACTTTTAATTTTTTTCATCCTCCCCCTGCGCTATAGCCCAGACAAGTGCAAACACGGGACCCCTTTTCTACACCACGGCAAAATAATATTAAGGCGATTCACACTTTCTTTTGCACGTATACGATTATGAGGTCCTCACCTCGGATTATGAAAACACGCACACGAGTGGAGGACTGACAGTGCCATCACAGCCGATTAATGGCGGGGCGTCTCACCAGTCTACACAAGGCGATCATAACGTCAGCGAACACATCTCTCTATACTATATAAAAGAAAAAGGCAACTTTCCTTTCTTTACACCTTTTTCCTTTTATCCCAAACCAAAGCCTTTCTCTCTTAACACTGCAGAGGACACAAAACTAATTTTCTTTAAATGCCGGTAAGGCACATTACCACAGGCACAAATTTGAACGTTCACATAGAAAATGTAATTTCTATACCACAGCCGTCGTGTAGCGCCTTTCAAAAGGGATCAACTACCGAGAGATGATCCATATACATTTTAGCTGCTGTTAGTTACTTACCTGTTGTGTTACACAGTCTTTAAAATGTAGTTTACCTGAAACCACTCCAGTAGTGCTCAATGTACCTGTACTTCTTAAAACGTTAATGTTTTACTGTTTAATAACTTATAGACTATATTTTATTATTTTTCCCTTGCACTCAGTGACCAAAGCTATACACCTAGATAGGTATGTGTATATATATATATATATATATATATATATGTGTATATGTAGATATGTATATAGATATGTAGATATGAAGATATGTATGTGTATATATATATATATGTATGTATGTGTGTGTGTGTGTGTGTGTGTGTGTGTGTGTGTGTGTGTGTGTATATATATATATGACAGCAGCAATCCAAGCTGTGAGAAAACACTAAAAAGGAGGCATGTCAGACGTTGTGGTACATTTTCTGATGCAGCTAGACGAAAAAAACTTTGTGACGCTGCCGCCAAATAAACAAAACAATTACTTTGACAATCATGTTACATTATTTTTAAAATGTTTCCTTTTCTTTTCATAACTTCTTTAACACATGACATCGCTGCTGGTATTTTGCTATATATATATATATATATATCACAGCGACACTCATAACAGTGACAAAACAATTACATTGACAATCATGTTACGTTATTTTCAAAATGTTTCCTTTTCTTTCTCTTTCCTTCTTTAACACACTACTTCTCGCTGCCAAGCGTGGTATATATATATATATATATATATATATATATATATATATATATATAGAGAGAGAGAGAGATAGATAGATAGAGATATATATATAGATAGATATGAAAACAACATATATATATATAGATAGATATATATATATATATATATAGATAGATAGATATGAGAACAACACTCATATCAATGACAAAACAATTACATTAACAATCAAGTTACGTTGTTTTTCAAATTTTTCCTTTTCTTTTTCGTACCTTCTTTAACACACTACTTCTCCGCTGCGAAGCGCGGGTATTCTGCTAGTCTAAACTAATAAAAGGCAAAGCCCTCACTGGCTCACTGACTCATCACTAATTCTCCAACTTTCCGTGTAGGTATAAGACTGAAATTTGACAGGCTTATTCCTTACAGCTTAATTACAAAAGTTAAGCAGGTTTCATTTCGAAATTCTACACGTAACGGTCATAACGGTCAATAACGGTCAACATCATCCGCCATGTTGAAATTTCTTATTTATGGCCCCATCTTCATGAAATTTGGTAGGTGGCTTCCCTGCGCTAACCAAAACCGATGTACATACTGATTTTGGTGGTATGACGCCACTGTCAGCCGCCATATTGAATTTTCCAACGTCACTAATTCTCCAACTTCCCGTGTAGGTAGAAGGCTTAAATTTGGCAGGCTCATTCCTTACAGGTTACTTACAAAAGTTAAGCAGGTTTCATTTCGAAATTCTATGCGTAACGGTCATAACGGTCAACATGTCTGCCATGTTGAACTTTCTTATTTATGGCCCCATCTTCACGAAATTTGGTAGGTGGCTTCCCTGCGCTAACTGAAACCGATGTACTTACTTATTTCGGTGGTATGACACCACTGTCAGCCGCCATATTGAACTTTCCAACGTCACCAATTCTCCAACTTCCCGTGTAGGTAGAAGGCTGAAATTTGGCAGGCTCATTCCTAACAGCGTACTTACAAAAGTTAAGCAGATTTCATTTTGAAATTCTACGCGTAACGGTCATAACGGTTGACAACGTTTGCCATGTTGCCCTTTCTTATTTATGGCCCCATCTTCACGAAATTTGATAGGTGGCTTCCCTGCGCTAAACGAAACCGATGTACGTACTTATTTCGGTGGTATGACACCACTGTCAGCCGCCATATTGAACTTTTCAACGGTACTTACTTATGGGCCCATCTTCAAGAAATTTGGTACGCTGGTTCCCAATGCTAACTGAATCCTACTTACGTACATATTATCGTCCATAGCCTGCAGCTCGGTCACCGTGTGAGGCGGCGTTGGGTCCCCCATCCCAATGCCTCCCACGTTGTTGGCTGTCTGCCTATATAAGGCCGTCCGTCACTCCAGTCTCTACATTCCCTTCCTTGCTTCCCCACGGGATTCACGTCTCCCTTCTGATAACTACAGCCTTTTTATTTAATCCACGGCTTATCTGCTGTTTTATTGTTCATTTATTACGATTATAGTTATTGTGTAGGTATTTTAGACTTAGTTTACATTGTTCAGGTACCCATTTCCTTTATCATTCCAACCATACCCCCATTAACATGTCTATCGAGGTGATTACCATCGATCAAAGAACTGTCACTTACCGAGTGGTTTCCATGCCCGGAGATGGCACCTACCTTTTCCATTCTCTTTGTTACATATTGCACGGCCATATCAGCCTCACTCTTGATATCCGGAGGAACATTGTGTCTTATGTATTGAATGACTGGGACAGGTTCAAGGTGTGGACCGATGACGGTATAGGAGATAATTATACTACACAGGAGCACTAGAAGAGTGACATGCTTAAGCCCTTAACCTATGGATCTGCATGTGAGTTGATGGCTGCCGCTGAATTGTTCGGTTGTCGCTTTCAAGTGTACCAAAATGGCCAAATATTTTACACCTTTCGACAACCGCCTATGCCTCTTAAACATCTTAGATTCACAGGTGACGATTTCAGTAGTGCACACTTTGATGTTTATGAATGTTTAAACTCTCAAAAGCTGGATGTGAAGTTATCGATGAAACCGGTTGTATACTTACAACGCTTGACAGATGCCGAATGTCTCTTCAACACAAGTCCTACAAATACTGTTGTAATTGAAACAAACCATGAAACTCAAACCGATTATGACAGCAGCAATCCAAGCTGTGAGATATGAAACAAGATTACTGTTCACATGGCCAACTGTACGTTGCATGCTCAAGAGTAAGCTCAGCGCACAGCTTGGTCATATTACAACCGGAGGGCTGAACTTACAATGTGGTATACAAAGAGATCCTTAACAAATAATTATTGGTATATTTTCCCTCAGTTTAAAAAGGTTTAATTTTCTTCTTAATAAAAATTTGAAGGCAGTACTTTGCCGCTGCGAAGCGCAGGTATTTTGAGATATATATATATATATACAGTGACAAAACAATTACATTGATTACAATAACAATCATGTTACATTATTTTCAAAATGTTTCCTTTTCTTTTTCATTACTTCTTTAACACACTACTTCTCCGCTGCAAAGCACGGGTATTTTGCTATATATGTATATGTGTATATGAATATATATGTATATGTGTATATATTGTGGCAGTAGGGGGCGCTAGTGCTCCCTTGAACCCTCAGGTACAACTCCAGGCAACGGATAAAAGTCCAAGACTCTTTATTATTTTTCACAGTGCACCAAGCACCTTCCACACTACTCATAAACCACTAAATCACATAATAATCTCTCCTCCTCGCCCAGACACTTGCTCCTCTACCTCCCAGCTCAGCTCAGTGTCTGGACTGAGCCATCGTCCTTTTATAGCCCCTGACCCGGAGGTGTTCCTGTCCCAACAGTCCACAGTTCCTTATTCCTTCCGGGTCAGGGCAATCAGTTCTTCACTTCAACCCGGGAGCACGCGTCGTTCCTTCCCGTCCACGGACCGTGGCGTACTCCCGGTCATAAGGCATAAAGAGCCCATACGCCCCACAGCGACTCCTGGTGGTCCCCAAGGCATCCAGCAGGGCTGTGTATAAATACTACAAAGTCCATAAGGCCCTGCTGGACCTCGGGGCACGATCCTGCTGTCGGGAGAGCTCCTCCTGGGGGTTAGGGCCAGCATAAGAAGCCGGCAGTCCTCCACAATATATATATATGCCAGCAACACTCATGACAATGACAAAACAATTACATTGTCAATCATGTTACGTTATTATTAAAATGTTTCCTTTTCTTTTTCATTATTTCTTTAACACACTACTTCTCCGCTGCGAAGCGCGGATATTTTGCTAGTAATCCATAAAATGCAATATGGATATTAAAATCCAATAAACAATCCTTTAAAACAAGGTTAAAACACAGGCAGGTTTTCCTTTATGGAAACATGAGCCCCAGTGTCTCTCTCTAAAATGATATCTCCTCTGCTTACACCAGAAGGGCCTGCAGCACAACAGGTGTAGTCAACCATTAAAAGCCATCTTGTGTCCCTCGTTGCCATTACCAGCTTTACAGGGGGAATGCCGTGAGCCCTGCTTTTACTCCCACTGCCATTCCCTGGCTTCTGTGGAAACAGACACAGAGCACACGGGTCACTCCTGCTTAGTGACACTCTTCACGTCACCAAGTCAAGAACAGGCCACACACTTCCCTTGCTGGGGTTCACTCCCGACCACCTGCCTCCATCCCAAGCAGCACAGCTCCTGATCCTGTCTCTCACTTTCTTTCCTTTAACCTCCATTCTTTCTTTTCATCCTTTCTCCTTACACAGACACCCTTTTTATCCCTGTGTGGGTGCAGCGGCTCAGTTACAATCTATGGGAAGTGAATGAGGCAACTGGAACTAACCGTGCTGTCACGTGGGAATACGATCAGCCCCAATCACTCCATCAAACCCCATCCCAGAGCTTCATGCATACATACAGTGTTAGAGACACATAATTTATTTATTTAAAAAGTGTATTGCCACAGTAATACCTTGGAGTTCCTATGTATGACTGTCTGTTATCTGTCAGCAACATGTTGTCAAACAGTGTATAGAAAATGCAAAAAGTGGCAAGTGAGGCCTTGCCCTGTCAGGCCTGGCCATTTCCAGAGTGCTGATCGGAATAATCTGGTTGGAATTAAAACATGACATAAAGGTAAGCCGAAGATACAAAGGAATTCCAAAGTAGTAATGACACAAGACAGAACCACAAAAACAAAAAATATAAATCTCAAAACAGGAAAGTCAAAAAGCTCTTGAGTGAATGAAACACATGAAGGACACATTGCTAGAGTCAGGCTGTACTCTAATTTCCCATGTTGCAGCATTTATGTGACTCCTGGAGGAACAAAAGCAAACAGAAGCCAGAAGGAAAGGCAAAACCCTGACTGTTATGAACAGTTTCTGCCTTTATCTCCAGTTTATGTTATTTGCCTGTGCTGTGAGTAGTCAGGCTGTGCATTCACTTTTTAGAGTTGATTCAGTGGTTCTCAACCTGTGGGGCGGGCCCCCCTAGGGGGTCGAAAAGATGTGAAAAAAAGAAAACAAGAATCAAAAATGTGAAAAAAAAATCTGTTGAAACGAAAACAAATTAACTTAAACTACATTCTGATACTAGAACAATAAATATAGAGTTAGATAAATGTCGATAAAAGTTAAGTAGGTATAATAAAATATGCATCTACATTTCAAAAAAATGTTAGGGGGGGTGCAATTAAAACTGTTATGAAAACTCGGGTCGCAAATACTTAATGGTTGAGAAATGCTGAGTTGATTCAATAGACGAGAAAACACACTTTCAAACAGACAGCAGTTTAACAAATGTGGAATCAGAGGCGTCGTTGTGTGCTGCTCGACACACGTCTCATATCTCACAGTCACAAAAACCGTTCGAGCTGGGTGATTATCATTAGAGTCAGTGCACTCCATGGCTACCTTTCTGTATTGGCGCATATGGATTCTCTCTCTTTACACGTCAATTGCGTTGATGGAGACACCTTTGAATTCTTTTAATTTCTAGGACAAGAGGACTGGAGTACAATGAGCGAAGACCTTTATCACATTTCTTCTAGTTCAGTTGTGTTTAAAAGGACATTTCCTAGCATTATTTGTACAACTCTGAACAACATACACAACAATGTTTGTAATCCTTTAAGGTTTATTATTTGAACTTTTCCTATATTGTTAAAATTAATTTGTGGCATTCTGGGTGTCGTTTTTTTAATCCAGTTGTCATGATGCGGGTCCCAGCTGCAAATGTCACAACCTCCATGTGTTCAATTGTGAGGGTGTGAAATTTTGGTGTATGAGTTTCAGGATAAAAAATCTAAGAACACTTTTCTTGCCCTTTCTTTATTTTTAAAACACTTTTTGGGTCACAAACTTTTGGCAAAGCCATTTTGACTTTCACTTTTGTTCTCTATTTTTGAGCAGCTTGATCTCCCGGTTTTCAATTCTTGCACATTTTGTTTGAATACATCTTGTTTCCTGGTCCTTCTCTTTAAATTACAATCTCTTCCATTTGAGATAGAACGTTGACCAATAAATCACATAAAAAATGGAGGGCTGGTGCTGAACCCCTCACACCTAAAGATTGAGCTAAGAGCAGAGGCCCAACACATGTCCAACATTCATTATTTTTGTCTAACCATAATTGATTTGAGTATTTCATTTAATAAATGTGTATTACATCATCCAATGAATTTATACTTAATCTTTTGTCAAATGATGCCAGTTAGGTCCTTAATAAAACAGTTTTGCTGTAGGTTCATACATTAGTCACAAAAAGTACTGCAAACAAATTGAGGCTCCTTAAAATCCAGAATGCAATAAATTTTTGGCAAAACAGGAAAACTGCAGCTCCAGACGGCTATCTGGTGGCATTTTATATAATACTGCCTGTCAGAAGAAGCTGAAGAAGGCAGCTAGAGAAACTGTCTTTTCTTATAAAACAAGGCTCCCCTGAATGTGCATGTTACTTTCTAATTGACCTACTGAATAATAACATTAACATCCCAGCAAAAGTTAAATGCTTACCAAATTCTGAAGAAATTCCTCACTAGGAAAAGGCACAAAGTAGCAGCTAATCATAAAAAAATTAAGAATGCTGTTGCCATACTCTTTTTCTGAACAGAATGTTGCCACCATGTTATCCTCTGGTGGTTTGTCTACACTGGCATTCTCTCACATATTGAATCATATTTAGAACTCTGACACTGACTCAAATGGCTGTCCAAACTGCTTAAATCACATCAACTTGTTAAAAAGACATAACTCCTGGCGACCTCTTATTTGTGACTCCTTTCCTCTCGTGGTCTGTTTGGGAAGCTCCATCTGTCTTTCTTTTCAAATCCAGACTGAAGACCCACCTGTTCTCTTTGGCTTTATAAAGATTGTGTGTCTTCATTTACAGGTTTCAACAGTTCCTGCTACTACCTGAAATTGAACTGTAACTTCCACGCTGCATACTACACTAATCTGGACTAGCAGCTTTAAATCCTACTGCTGTAATGTATCATTTCACACTGTTTCTTTATCTATCACTTTTGCCTCCCTTTCTACTTTTGTAATATAATTGGATTTAAATTGCAAACCTCATCCTAATACTTACCGTCTGAAGTTTGTTGTGGGTACTTCCAACCTTCTTGTAGTCAGGACTGTATTTTTTGTTTGTTGTTGTAAGAGATCAGACAAACCACGATGCAGGGTTGGGCCACCACCCTGCTTATCCCATTTAAATGAAGTTTGAACAGCAATGTGTCACACACATGCGAGTAGGAGGCAGCTAAAGGGCTTGAGTAATTGTAATACCACATCAGACCAGGGGGCAACAGGATGTACTGACTGTCTTTCTCAGTTCCTTGCAGACCATTCCTGGGAAATCCCACTAGGTTCCGGCCTCTTTGGATGACATCACTTCCGGTTCTGGGACCTTGAATGATGTCACTTCCGGTTCCAGCACCGATGATGTCACTTCCTCTATGGGCCTTTAAAGCCACCATCTTACCTCCAGTATGACAGTTCTTTTTTGGACTCAGTCTTGTGAACATCTCTGTTCAATTATTTAAACTTTTGCACCCACAATATAATATACGGGTGGCTGCCCCAAACCTTTATCATGCCTGGAGTGAATTACTTGTCACAAATGATAAAGCATAATAATAGAGGAGATGTCTTCTCAGGCATAAGTTCTCAATTGAACTGATTTCAAGATGGTGGATCTTATAGTCTTAAGTCCTTCCGGCAGGAACAGGCGAGACCAAGTGGATGGATACCAAAAGTGACATCATTGGTGTCCTATCCATCAATATTGCAGTCAGCAGAGGGAGAAAGAGAAAAGGAATCAGCACACAGTAACAACACCAAGAGGAAGCAGAGAATTACAATTAGCAGAGCCCTTAAGGTGTTCTATATGCAAACGTCTGGTCTTCTGGTTGTATATTTCACACTATATAGTAGTCTAGTTGGTTCTGTGAAATGCTATGAAGAGCTGCATGTAATTAACAGCCACTCTTAAAATAAACCTGGTTGATTGTCAATTGACTGTACATGCCATAGCACACTCTTGTACATACCCACACTCACTTGCACTGTGCCAGAGAAAAGTTGTCAAGTCAAATCAACATCTTTGAGATCAAAACCCTGGAAGAAAAGCCTAGAAGACATGGAGGCTCCAGTCCCTACAACCCTGGATTTGAAATTGATTGAACTGCTTGATTGATCAAAGCCAGATGATTTAGGGATGTAGCACCTAAATTGTGCAGAAACCTGATAATATCACATTCATTCAGGTCCCTATATGGTACTGTCTCCACAACCCTAATGTCTTTAACGTGTCTATGGACAAACCCCTGCTCTGCATCAGATTCTTTCTTTACTGTGTTGTATCCCTCCAGATCCATTAAAGAAATTTGCTACTTGTCTCTCCTTGCTCCCAGACCTGGGAATATCCTTTACTTCAGCATTAGAATGTCTGTGAGTCTGTCAGGTATTTTTTGAAGACCATATTCTGTTAATGTGGGGCATCTGTTGGTGAAGAAAGATTTACGGATCTTGACTTTGCTGACAATGCTGTGATCTTCACAGAGTCAATGGAGGCTCTGATCGGGGCACTTGAGAGACTGAGCATGGAGTCTGAGTGCCTGGGCTTGTAAGTGTCCTGGATAAAAACCAAGATTCAGGCCTTTAATGACCTCTTGGGCACAGCCATCAGCAATGTTGTCTGTTTGCGGGGAGAGTGTTTAACTTGTCGAGAGGTTTACTTAACTCAGCAGTGACATTCATGTCTCTGGTGACTCTTCCTATGAAGTCAGTAGACGGATTTGGAGAGCATGAGGGGTCATGAGGTCGCTGGAAAGGGGTGTATAGCACTCCTGATATCTATCCAAAAGGACGAAGGTCAAAGTCTTTAGAGTCCTGGTGCTTCTTGTCTTGCTATATGTTTGCGAGACATGGACGCTATCCAGTGAACTGAGACGAAGACTGGACTCCTTTGGTACTGTGAAGCCCTTTGAGCTACTGTTTGTATGAAAATGTGCTATATAAATAAATGTTGTTGTTGTTGTTGTGTTTCTCTGGAAAATCCTTGGGTACTGTTGGTTTGACTTTGTGTTGATTGAGCGGTTGCTCATGGAACCCCAAATGAGGCACATTACATGCATTATGAGGGAGCGTCAGTTACGGTACTACAGCCATGTGGCGCATTTCCCCAAGGGTGATCCAGCTCATAAGATCCTCATTGTTGGGGACCCGGGTGACTGGAACAGGCAAAATTGTCCACGTAACAATAGGCTGTGGCAGATAGAGGGTCATTTCCGGAGGGTGGTGCTGGACCACGTGTCTGCCTGGGGGTTGCCAACTGGGATCCCGAGCTATTTCATTGTGTGGTGAGTGCAGCAACGCACTGTACTATGCTCCCCAACTTGACTTGATATTCTTCACATAATATCTTATGACTGATTAGATATTCTTCCATTCGGTCCTGCATTGGATTTTTTTAGTACTTGTTTTTTGCTCGTACAGTCATCTGAAATGTTTCTTTCCTTTTTTGAAAAACACAAACATATCAGGATTTGATATTTTTAGTGTTAAATAAAGACACTGGTATAAAGGTGATATGACAAAGGTGATATAACAACAAAGCAAATTTTAAATTGTAGAGTCCATTATATAATTTGTACCCCGCTTCACCTATCACAAAGCCAAAAACCTAAAATTAGAACCACTTATACCAGATGAGGTACAAATGATAAGAACATGATTAGTGAGGATCTTGTCTGAATCTGTCTTATTCAAACCTCAGTTATTTAGTTTGCTTTGTTCCTTGTTGCTGAAGTATGTAGTATCACAATACGCAAATTGAAAGAAGTTCAGTATCTGAGGCCTTCAGAAGGTTATAGGTACCTATGAATCTGGGGAGGGATTTATAAAGATCTCGAAACAATTGGAAATAAACCATCCACTGTCTAGAAGATCATCTACAAGTGGAGAAGATTTAAATCAACTACCAGCTTCTTCAGGCCAGGTTGTTTCAGCAAGTTCAGCCCAAGAGCCAAATCCAAGATGCTGAAAGAAGTTTCTAAGAACCCTGGAATTTCATCATAAGATGAACAATGGCCATGGCTGATAGTTAGATAGATAGATAGATACTTTATTAATCCCAAGGGGAAATTCACATAAAGTCATGAGTTTATGTCAAAGTGTATGAGTCTACCATTAGAAAGACGTAGCACAAATTATACAGATTAAATCTACATGGGAGGTGTGCCAGGAGAAACACTTTGCTGTCCAGAAAGAACATCACGACAAGACTATGGTTTGCCGATGAACCTAGACAAAGACCAGGACTTCTGGAATAATGTGCTCAGGGCAGATGAGGAAGATATTAGACTTATTGCACAATACTAAAAGTTATATTTGGTGAAAACCAAAGACTGCATTTGACCAGAACATTCTATAATGCAAGGTGGTGGGGTTGTTTTACTGCATCAGGATCTGAGAAGCTTACCTTCTTAGAATTCATAATGAATTCTTCATTGTACCAAAAGAGGACTTCAGAATAACATGAGACCATCTGTCAGAAGTTTGGAGCTCAATTGAAAGGAGACATTACAACATGACCATGATCCTAAACATACCAGTAAATCCACCAAGTAATGACTGAAAAAAAAAAGAAATATGGTGTTCTGGAATAGCCAAGTCAATGCCTAGGTCTGAATCCCATCGAAATGCTGTAGGTGGATTTGAAATGGGCCATGCTTGCACAACACCCCTTTAAACATCACACAACTGAAAGTATTCTGCATGGAGGAGTGTTAAAACTTTCTGCTAGTCAATGTCAGACTCTTCTAGACAGTTGTGGAAAACGGCAACCTAAGGAGACAACACCAGCTTTTAGAGCTAAGGGTGCACTTACTTTTTCCATAGTCAGAAGTAGCATATCTATACATCTATCCATCCATTATGTAATCCACTATATCCTAACTACAGGGCCATGGGGATCTGCTGAAGCCAATCCCAGCTAACACAGGGCGCAAGGCAGGAAACAAACCCCGGGCAGGGCGCCAGCCCACAGCAGGGATAGCTTTTCATTTTTCATTGAAAACATTATTGCAAAGTAAATTTATTTTTTTCAATTACATAATCTTTATCTAAAGTTACCATTAAAATAAAGATCAAATCTTTATATTTACATACTGTATGTTAAAAGGAAAAAGCATTTCATGAGGTGTGCTTACTTTTTAACATGACTATATCTGATCTTAATTTACTGTTCTTTGGTTTATAATAGTCTCGTCTTACTCTTTAATAACTGCAGTGAAGAAATTTTATGAAATCAACGAAAGATTACTGTTTCACTTGCTTGTCATGTTTATACTGTCTGGCTTAAAATGCTAATGGTTCCAAAGTCATACTTAGGTAAAAGCATTAATTAAATAATAATAATAATAATAATAATAATAATAATAATAATAATAATATTATTATTTTCAGGTAAAATATAATAAGATTTTAGATATCTGAGCAATTCTGAACAGAATAGATTAAATTAGATAAACTTTTATTAATCACATGCATACAGCATATAATGAAGGATACAGACTCATAGGACAAATAATTTAGCCAATCTATCAACTAATCAATCAATAAATACATAAAAATAAATATCTAAATGTGTATTGTGCATAAATTTCAAAACAAACTTAAACAACACTTCTGGAGGAAGCATTGAATTGGCTTATAGCAGTAAGCAGAAAAGCCCCCTGAGATGCGTCTTAGCACACCATTTTGGAATGAGCCCATGGCTAGAAGTGCTCCAAGGTCTCCTGTTAGGGATGGAAGGGAATTTTTGTGATGGCATGCAATTTTGCAACCATCCTATTTTCCACAACAGCTTTAACTCGTTCAGGGCTGATGTCGACTTCTGTCAACAGGAGGGGTTGACGGTGGTAATCAACTGTAAATGGAGACAAAACCCATCGTTATTGCTTTAGTTGGACTCTATTTGCTAGGATGAAAGTTAGCTTCACTGGTTTGACCAAGAACCCCTACCATCACGTGAGTAGCGAGGCACAAACAATGACAAAAATGGCATCAAAATCTGGCGAGAGATCAAGGCAAGTGCTCTGTATATGACGTTTTGCATATTATCACTGAACTGGATTCTGACTTGTCGGGCTCTTATTTTAATACAAGTGATCGAAAATGAATGTGAGGTACCAGCATCAGCTGGTCGTGGTGCTGAACGGGTTCGTGTAGCTGACACACCTTCGGCAATATTTGCCTGCCTGGACTGCCACTTACAATAAGTACAAACCAGATTGTGATGCACCGTGAACGCCACTGCTGCTCTCACACCCCGCAAACACAGCCTGGCAACCAGCCTGCTGCGCATTCCTGGTGAACTGGCAGCCAAAGTACAAAGCAACAGATGCTTTGTTTTGATTTCTATGTGAAACCATTGCTTTGTGTTTTTTGGAAAAAAATATTCAGCCCTCAAAGAGTTAAGTGTGTTCAGGGTTCACCCTGTGACGGAGCAGGCTTTCCCCATTAGTTTGTTCAGGCATCGTGCTTCTTTTGAGCTCAAGTTGCTTCTCCAGGATACTGTAGTGTAGAACACCACACTGGCTACTGTTGACTGATAGAGCATTTCCTTCAGCTTGCTCCACACATCAAAAGACCTTAGCAAGTACAATCTGCTCTGGCATTTCTTGTACATCACCACCGCTTTGTCAGTCCAGTCCAATATGTTGTTTATGTGAACCCTCAGGTACTTGTAGCTCTGCATCACTTCCACATCCTCCCGCCCTGAGTAGTGATTGGTCTCAGAGGCCTACTGGCATGGCAGAAGTCCACCACCAGCTCTTTGAAGTCTTGCTGATATTGAGCTTCAGGTGGTTCTCCCTGCACCACATGGTAAAGTCCACCACAACCTTCCTGTACTCTGACTCATCCTCATTACCAATGCAGCCCATGATGGAAGCCTCATCTGAAAATTATTGTAGAAGACAAGTCTGGTGTTGTGCTGTAAGTCTGTTGTGTAGAGTGTGAACAGGAAGGGTGACCGGTCAGTTTCCTGAGGTGCTCCAGTATTACATACAACCATTTCTAACACACAACCCCTCATCCTCACAAACTGCTGTCTGTTGGTCAGGTAGTCCATGATCCAGAATATTGAGAGGGTGTCAAGATTCAAAGCCTTACGCTCCCGGTGACTAGTCCGAAATGACCCCAGACAGCGATGGACCTAGAATATATACTGCACTAGTGATGTTTCATTTTGTATAATTTAAATCTCTTTTTGCACTTCATAAACCGTTAATAAAGTAATTCACACATACTGTACTGTATATTCCATTTTTATGCACCCATTTTTATTGTGACAGGTTGCAACAGGTTATAGTCTTTGCAGATGCAATGCCAGTGCATCAGTGAAACAAGGCACATGGTCTCATCCCAGAAGTCTTCCAGAACTCTTCATTTCCACTTTGGAGAAGAAGGCTCTACCTCAACTAATGTCAATGTTTAGCCTCCACCCCTGCTCTGCCCGGCAGCACACTCCATCAATGCAAAATCTACACAAATGTTTCGTCCACATAATGTTTAAATGGTTTCTTCTTTCTGTGTTCATTTCAAGTTAAAACTTTTAATTAAAAGCAGGAAAAAAATTACAAGGTTCAAAAATCAAAAAATAAAGAAATCTTAAAAGTCCACAATGCTCCATTAGATTACAAATTGATACAGGTTGTTTATATTAATACATTCAGGCAAAAAGAGCAAAAACATTTTGTGTTTAGTGAATTCAAGGGTATCAATTGCTTTTTTGCAATGCAGTGGTGATGCCACTGCTCTGTACGTATCCTCCATCAAATCCTTTAGGAATGCAATGGATTCATGCAGCTACAATGCCTGGACATTGTAGAGTTGCTTTTAGATTAATACAAGTGATTTGTCAGCTCCTATATTCAAGTCTCCGCGATTGAAAAGGACCCTCTGGACTTGAATGAGGAGATACGCCCACAGCTGAGCTGTCCCCATTCAAGCCCTAATCTCCCCTGCTCGCTCACTGACCTTAGTTGTTTGCTTTTCCTTTGACACAGCAAGTCTTTATAGGGAGATTAGTCTAGCTTGACACACGTTGCTGAATTGCTGTTTTTGTTGGAAATGAAGCAGCATGATGAACAGATGTTGTTTGTCATCTAAACATGTTTCGTTTGGTTACACTCCTCAAGCTTTCTTACTTCTTTGTGCTTTTTGCTCCAGGCTTTACCTTGTAGCTCTTGCTTTGACTCTGAGAAGATTCATGTAGCATTCCCAGAATCAGACGGTGTAAAGTCTATCAGGCCCTTTGTAGGTTTCCTGAAGCTAATGGTGTTCTGTTCTTATTTTTTAAAACATCCAGTCATGTGAAACAACAACTCACATAAGAAATGCCTACCGACTGAAAGGCCACATAGATAAGCATAGTGATGATTTTGAACAGAGTACACAGGTTTGTAGAGAAAAACATAAGCAAGGCAGAGGTTTGATGGGCATGGCCACTTGGTTCTGTAAAGCGGATTAAGACTTGTTCACTAAGCTTGACCAAGTAACATGACTGAAAGGTCTCTAATGTATTACTTTAGGCATTTTGTTCGTATCGACTTTATAATTCTCTCCTTGAATAAATATTCAGTCTCATTCAATAACATTTCAAACCTCTCTTCTGCTCATAGATCAGCTTATCGTGCATTTTCTTGACCACTGTGATGCCTTTCTTATAATATAAGCAAAAAATTCATATGGCATTCTAGAGGTGGTGGCTCCCTGCCACTCCCTGGGTTTGTTTCCTGCCTTGTGCCCTTTGTTGGCTGCGATAAGCTCCAGCAGACCCCTGTGACCCTGTAGTTAGGATATAGCGGGTTGGATAATGGATGGATCGATTCTAGAGGTGGCCTCACAAGTGTCCCTGTAAACCTATAAACAAGTGTTTTATACAAATCTGATGATTCAGCTTTATTGTCATTATGCAGGTACAACAAAATGTAGTTATCGCATACCTCTTGGGGTCAGAGTTCAGGGTTAGCTATTGTACAGCACCCCTGGAGTAACTGCAGGTTAAGGACCTTCCTCAGGGGCCCAACAAAGTAGAATTCCATCTGGCAGGATTCGAATCAGCAACCTTCCGGATACCAGCACAGATCCTTACCCTCAGAGAATAGAATTTAAAAGAATCTCAAACTTGGATTATTCAGAAAGATTTATTGGACTATGAAAGCCACATTAGAAAGACACAACTTTTGATCTCCTTTTTAATGTTATGATAAGTAACAGCTAAGATGATAGCTTTATTTATTGTAGAAAGGATGATGTTGAGTAGTATGTGGGCAAGCACAACACCAGCAAGAGCCCACACATAATGAGTAATGGTGTAGGGATGTCATAAGCAAGGGAGAAGTGGATTGTGGGTCTTATTTAAATTGCTTGCTTGTGGGTAGAGTAACAGGTCAGCAATTTCTTATGTATATTAATATTCTTATTTATATTCATTATGTACTATATACTCGCATATAAGTCGGGGTTTTGAAACCCAGAAAATTGATCATAAAATCATACCTTGACTTATATGCCCGTTCAAAAATGCAACACTTAATTTTTTTTTTACATCTTCTTGCTTACTCCAATCTCACATCAGTTTCTCAGACACATTGAATTTTGTTACAGCAGCGCAGTTTCCAATTTCTTTCACCATTTCAATGACTTAATTTAAAACCAGCTTCATATTTTCTTCTGATCAAACACTACATTGTAGATAAGGGATACTCTTACGGTAAAGTTGTATGAGGGTGTGAGATACAAAAAACACAAAACAGTGCCGGTATTACCGTGTGGTCACATTGACACAATACATAGAAATAAACAGGCAGTGTGCTCTGTGGTTACTCTCTCAGGTGGGCGTTAGCATATCATAATCTCTTGGACCAATAGCGTGAGTTTTCCGCATTCGACTTATACAAACAACATTATAAAATACCAGAAATTAAATAGTAAAATCAAGTCCCAACTTATCTGCGGGAGAACTTAAACACGAGTATTTACGGTAATCTTAAGAATCTTGGCAAGTCCTAGTGTGTGCCCATGACAATGTAAGTAATGCAGCGTGACAACCCTAGTGGCTCAGTCACAGAAGTCTTCAAGTCACCACAGAAAAGATAGATAGATAGATACTTTATTAATCCCAAGGGTAAATTCACATACTCCAGCAGCAGCATACTGATAAAGAACAATATTAAATTAAAGAGTGATAAAAATGCAGGTAAAACAGACAATAACTTTGTATAATGTTAACTTTTAACATTTACCCCGCCTGTTGGAACTGAAGAGTCACATAGTGTGGGGGAGGAACGATCTCCTCAGTCTATCAGTGGAGCAGGACAGTGACAACAGTCTGTCGCTGAAGCTGCTCCTCTGTCTGGTGATGACACTGCTCAGTAGATGCAGTGGATTCTCCATGAATAATAGGATCCTGCTCAGTGCCCATTGCTCTGCCATGGATGTCAAACTGTCCAGCTCCATGCCTACAATAGAGCCTGCGTTCCTCACTAGTTTGTCCAGGTGTGAGGCGTCCTTCTTCTTTATGCTGCCTCCCCAGCACACCACCGTGTAGAAGAGGGCACGCGCCACAACCGTCTGATAGAACATCTGCAGCATCTTACTGCAGATGTTGAAGGACGCCAGTCTTCTAAGGAAGTATAGTCAGCTCTGTCCTTTCTTACACAGTGCATCAGTATTGGCAGTCCAGTCCAATTTATCATCCAGCTGCACTCCCAGGTATTTACAGGTCTGTACCCTCTGCACACAGCGGCCTCTGATAATCACGGGGTCCAGGAGGGGCCTGGGTCTCCTAAAATCCACCACCAGCTCCTTGGCTTTGCTGGTGTTCAGGTGTAAGTGGTTTGAGTCGCACCATTTAACAAAGTCCTTGATTAGGTTCCTATACTCCTCCTTCTGCCCACTCCTGATGCAGCCCACGATAGCAGTGATGTCAGCGAAGTTTTGCACGTGGTAGGACTCCGAGTTGTATTGGAAGTCTGATGTATATAGGCTGAGCAGGACCGGAGAAAGTACAGTCCCCTGCGGCGCTCTTGTTTTGCTGACCACAATGTCAGACCTGCAGTTCCCGAGACGCACATACTGAGGTCTGTCTGTAAGATAGTACACAAAACATGCCACCAGGTATGAATCTACTCCCATCTCTGTCAGCTTGTCCCTAAGGAGCAGAGTCTGATCTGTCAATCTATCTATCTATCTATCTATCTATCTATCTATCTATCTATCTATCTATCTATCTATCTATCTATCTATCTATCTAAAAGAGAGGCTTATCTGTCCAATGACTCATATCTTTCGTACCAAATAAATGAAACAGTGAACAAGATGGGCTGAGACTGTGGCTGAACTCACCATATCTGAAAGCATGTTAATTGATTATAGAAATGTGGTAAGCTAACAATACTTTGGAAAGTTGATACTGTTCTGAAATGTCATGAGGCAGTCACTTAATCTGTACAATCCCGAGTCATGAAATCTGATATCCTCAAGGTGACAAACCAGTGAACAGGTGCAGAAAGAAGAAAAGGACCAGTAAGTGTCTAGCCGTTTTCTCGCAATGGTGATATGAAATGAACTTTAAACAAGATAAAGATCAAGGGAGAAGGCAACTCATAGTAAAGAAACATGCAATAATCTATAGCAGGTAATTTAAACAATAAAACATGCTAGAGATTCTTTTCATTTTCCAGAAAGTTAGACACATTTAAAATGTCAATTATTTATTGGGAGATAACAACAATTGTGACATCTCGATCCAGGCAAAACAAAAATGGCACCACAGTGAATTTAAAGTACAACAATAAATAATAAATGTACTACAGTACTTTTAAACATAACTTTTTAGGTATGAATATACTGTAGATAAAACAAATTAACCTGCCCTTTACCTTTGAAAAGAATCATGGCTGGTGTGACGGAGACGAAAAAGAGGAGGGTTATTGTGTAGGACGACTTTCACTCTAACTAACGGAATCCCTGTGTTTTATTTTGGTAGAGTAATATATACTGTATATTGCTCTACTTTTCCCTATTGTATTATTAATATGCAGCCTTAGAATGCCTAATCTCACAAACTTACCACTGTATATAACTTATCCCCACCTTCCCTTCTATATCTATAACCTCAGGCAATTAGATGTAGTAAAAAGACAAGCAGGAGCTAAGTTACACATAAAATAATGTATTACTGATAATATTCATAAATAATAACAAAATGCAAATTACATTTGAATATTGGCAACCATACAACCTGATAAAATGGTGATGTGTAATTCAGGTGGCGCACAGACTTGTAGTTACTTAAAATGTCTCTACTGTAGTTAAAGCATCGTTGGTGCTCAGCTTTCAGCCACATGTCTGTTCAATATGGCTGCTGAGCTGTGCTCTTCATTGTGTTGTCTTCATCATCACAGGTTAGCAAGAGAGATGCTTCTTCATCATATGTTGGTTAGAGAGAGAAAATGTGGTTGAGCAAGCAAATTTATAGGTTTTCTGTCCCAACCCTCCAGCCAATCCAGACAGCCATATCTCAGACCAGTGGGGGAAATAGTACATCTTAACACCTGCAACCCCCCCAAGACCATATGTTAAACATCCTGGCTTCCTTGCAGGGGGTTGAAAGACTTTAGCAGAGAAATACTCATCAAACTGGTTTAAGACTCATCCCCCCAAATTCTGTCATAAAATTACAAAGAGACAGTCGTATTTGGGGGGGGGGTTGCAAACACCAATACCTCTAAATTACATTGGTTTGCCTAAATTATAAATATAGACATACAAAACATTTATCAAGTTATATGTAAAATCTCACATCACAACACCCTGCTATGTGTTGGCTCACGGGAATCTTCTTCTTTTTTTGTGACTTTAACAAGGAACCTATCCAATGACAGTTGCTTTTGCCTGAAGAGTCACTACACTTGGACACAAAATAACAAAATGCTTTACGCACTGTAAGGTTTCTAAACTCTTTTGGGATTCCACCCAATGGGATGACACGCAGAAGAGCGCCCCAAAGCAACTGCAGGCTCCCAGCGCTGTAGCAGTTTGCCGTAAAAGCGAATCAGAAAAGATTGCGGACATACTATAGGCGCCTGCCATTGATGGGTGATGCAAGGAACTTTATAAATGCGCAGGGCACAGTATTACTTGGCCACTAACCTGGCCATGACCCTTCCTAACTGTTGTGTCTGTGCATAGGAGAGTGAAAGATCTCGCTACAATAAATAACCTTGCTGTTCCTGTTTCAAGCTGAATAAAGCTGATGTTGCTAAAGTACTGAGACTCAGCTTCGTGTTTAGGGGTGCAAGCCAGGGACTCACACGTTACAACACACACAGTAGTCACAATACTATAGTAAACAGTATACACTCGTACGGATGTTGATTATACGAGTGAGACCTCCAACAGAGATGGTTACGATTACGCACAATCCTGCACTGAGAGAGAAGAACCATCGGCTTAGTTGTGATCACGTGATGCTCAGCAGACAAAGCGAATACGTACAAGACCACGCTCGTTTATCAAATTAAAATTTATTAAAAATTTTAGCTCGTCTTGCAAAACACTCACAGACCAAGTTACTAGCAATCCAAGGTTTTACTGTATTCCAAAAGTGGCATGTGGTAATCTGCCTGCCAGTCATTACCAGTTTAAGGAAAAACAAAAGGTCTAAGAATTGTGTAAGGACAACTTATACAAAAATAAAAAGTTAAAAACACATAGCTATTTAAATCAGGCCTGCTGGAGGATGCTGCACATGCTGGTCTATCTAGTCGGGAGTCTTTTTTTAGGTATCTGACGTTAGCAAAGGGAGGTGTGGAGCATTAAATAAAATTCATTCATGCCTTAGTTTGAGATGGAGATCACCAAGAGAAAGTAACTTCCTGGTAAATAAGACTGGGCGGTCTCATGGTCTGGAATCCCTACAGATTTTATTTTTTCTCCAGCCGTCTGGAGTTTTTTTTTTTGTTTTTTCTGTCCCCTGGCCATTGGACCTTACTCTTATTCGATGTTAATGTTGATTTATTTTTTATAATTATGTCTTTCATTTTTCTATTCTTTAATATGTAAAGCACTTTGAGCTACTGTTTGTATGAAAATGTGCTATATAAATAAATGTTGTTGTTGTTGTTGTATGAAAATGTGCTATATAAATAAATGTTGTTGTTGTAGTGCGTATTGGCTTTGTTCAAAGTGAGTGCGTCAAGATACTCTTAAGTTCGTGCCCATGCTCGCTTGCATGCACGTGAGGCCGCTAGCCTATTTAAAACATGACTGAGTAGAGCACCAGGGCAGAAAGCACCTGCGTCAGTCGCGAATGGTGTAAGGGAGAAGTGTATCGCAGGATTGGTTGAAGATTTCGAACTCAAGAATAAGAGGCACTTCCTGGCTTAAGGGGTTGTCTTTTGACTTGGTGGTGTGGATGGTATAAGGTATTCTTTAGTATGCTAAACAGCAGCTTGTGCCTTATTTGTAAATTATTTCTTGTATATATATATAGATATAGATATCTCCTAGTTGTATTATGTTAGTGGAGGTATTTTTTTATTTGTTTTAATAAAAACACTGAGCACCTTTACACCATCCCTTTGCTTGGTGTGTTTGTCTTCATCTGTTCAGCTCATCCCAGTCATGACTATTGACAGTTTTGGGTTCAAGAGGCTACCAAAATGGAAATGTGAACAAGGAACCGACCTGTACTGTCACATGGCACCTTTGCTCATGCATGCAGATTCCCTTGGGAAAGCACAGTTGAAATTAATCAAATCATATGATCTTGTTAATTTAAAAACCTGCCAAAACATTAAAAAAACAAAGAGCTCAGTCCAATCTTGGGTGAACAGCGTCATCGTGAATAGTAATTAAGGCTCCTTCTGTATACTAAATAAAAATACTTATTAGCACTTTTTTTCAGATGCTTTTCTAAGCTCAACTTCTAAACTAAATTTTTCTTCACATAGAGAACTATTTACAGATGAAGTAAGTTTCCAAGTAGTGTGGTAGAGAATAGGACATAAGGGACATTCAAAACTCAACCAAATGTATCTGGAGAAAGTCAGTGAATAGGATGGACGAGCCGGTTGGGCTGAATGGCCTGTTTTCATCAAAGTAATTCTAATGTTTTCAGACATGATTAAAAGTTGGACTAACGTTTAAAACCCACTGTCACGCATGCGCATCAGAGGATCTCCAAACCTGCAGGAACAAGAGGGGTGCTATCTCTAACATTGTCGTCTGAGAAACCGGCCAGTGAGCACAACTGACTCCGCCCCTTTCAGTTCACCCTTCATAAGACCCTCGGCTCCCAGAATGAGGCATCAATTTGGCAAGAACTACCCGCCAGATGGAGCTCCCGAGCAGACTGACCTAACTCATGACGAACAAGCTTATACCATTTTGTTTAGTTTTCAGCCCAGAACTCCATGCTTTGGTTCTTTTGTTTGAATTGTTGGATATTAAACAGTATGAGCCAGTTGGCACCACAAATTATTCCTTTTGTGAGCTGGCCATAACACATAATTTTACATTGATAATGATTGGTTTTTCAGAAAAGTAGCCTTCCATTTTTAATCATCTTTTTTAAAGCATTTACTAATATTAACCAACACAGCGACAGCATGCAGGGTTTCATTACTATTCTCCAGGTATTCTGAAATGCTGGGAATTTTATTAAAAAAGAACAGCAGCCTCAGTAAACTGTTATCATTTATTTTACACCAGTAAAGGCATACTGCATGATAACGTGCAGTTAATACACTTGACTTAAGCATTCCTAGTTTTCATCCTCTTTCTCTGTCTCTGTTTAGCATTCGTTTGCTCAGAGGTTGATATGCTTGCTGCTTCCTGAGCACCTCTTCTTTTCTCCACCCTAGCGGCCTGCTTCTTCACTTCTTTCGTCGGCATCTTTTCGCGTTAAAACTGGTTAAGTTAGTTTTTATGTTGCAATAACTTAGTACGTTTTCTTTAATTTGTCACTTAAGCTGGCACTTAAGTCTTTAATCTGCCTCAAGAGTGATTAGCGAAGGTGGTAGGGAATGAGAATGGCGCCCTTACGCATGCGCTGCACAGCCGCTGTGTGGTGCGCTGCCGGGAGTTGATTCTACAATAAAATAAAATAAAAATAAAAAGAGTAATAAAAATTATCACCCCGAAAGTGGATAGTAGACGTCACACGTAGTATTGTGTACCAAATTACAAGTCAATAGGTGAAACGGTTTGCGAGCTACAGATGATTTCAAATCCTGGACAGACAAACGAACAGCCACGGTAGCGCATTATATAAGAAGATATGTTCCCGGTTCCCGAAGCAGTGTTTGAGGTAAGTTACAGAGTTTAAGTCATTTAAACAAAAGACTGAATTCAGTTTATTTTGGTGTGGCACACTTCAATGAGTGGAGACTCAGTGGCCTGTAATAAGTTCTCAGGACAAATACAATTAGAAACTTTACAAATAATGCAGTGGTAGCGCTGCTGCCTCGCAGTTAGGAGACCCGGGTTCGCTTCCCGGGTCCTCCCTGCGTGGAGTTTGCATGTTCTCCCGTGTCTGCGTGGGTTTCCATCCGGGCGCTCCGGTTTCCTCCCGCAATCCAAAGACATGCAGGTTAGGTGGATCGGCGATTCAGAATTGGCCCTAGTGTTTGTGTGTCCTGTGGTGGGTTGGCACCCTGCCCAGGATTGGTTCCTGCCCTGTGTTGGCTGGAATTGGCTCCAGCAGACCCCCGTGACCCTGTATTCGGATTCAGCGGGTTAGAAAATGGATGGATGGATGGACAAATAACTTAATACACAAACAAAAATACAGATTGTTTTAAACACAAAGTAAAACAAAACCTTTTTAATAAACCTACTTTTTCTCTTAGAACTTGCATTTATTTCCATATGTTCATTTACGTCAGTATGCTTTTGCAACATATGCCCTTTTTAAACTTTGTTTAGCTTTAATTTGTTTCTCTATCAATGCTGGGGTATTTCTCAAGCTATAATTGGTATAATTTTTCTTGAGCTTTAATGGAGGAATTCTTTCAAAAAGCTGTTATATTCCACTGGTCTCTCATGGCTTTTTTCATAATTCTAAGGATGATGACTTTGCATTTAGTACATTTATATTTATTTATCTGGCTAACATCTTTATCCAAGGCAATGCTCAACATTTATGATACAATAAGTTACATTTCTTTTGTTTTTCCCAGTTGGAGCACAGGCCAGTGAAGTGACTTTGTCACGGTCACACAGTGTCAGCGACAAGATTTGAACCCACAACCTCCACGTATTTGAAGTTCTTAACCACTACACCCCACTGCCTGCCCTAGTTTTAGTATTTAGTATACTTTAAAACATGATTGAACTTGCAATATGCACACATGAATCTAAACACTTACTTCTTTAAGTAAATTCTTCATTTACAGTGCACCTAAAATCTACATTGGGGCATTTGTATGAGAGAAATTTAGCTTATGTTAGAGGATCAAACTCTGGATTGTGAAGGAGAACTAGAGGATGGGTTTGGAGACTGGTTAAAAGGGGATTCATTAAACAGACTCTTGCTAAATGCCTTCCTTTAACTATGTATTTATGGGCATTTTAATTTATTTTCTACTATTGCTCTAAGGGCAGCACAGTCCAAATCAGTTCACATCCCATTCAAAATCTCTGTCTCTACTGAATTTGCCATTCTTTCTATGCGTGCCCACCTTTTTTTCCTCATGTCCCACTGGTTTTCTTACCTCCTCTCCAAAGCCATACTCATGATGTCTTCTGTCGGTTCTAAAAACGTATTCTCCATCCATCCATCAATATCCAACCCGCTATATCCTAACTACAGGGTCATGGGGGTATGTTGGAGCCAATCCCAGCCAACACAGGGCGCAAGGCAGGAAACAAACCCCAGGCAGGGTGCCAACCCACCACAGAAAATGTATTCTCACATTCTTTTATTAAATTTACTCACGAGAAAAACACTAATGACCTGAGGTGCAAAGAAGAAGAGTTGGCACATAGACTCAAATACTGAGTTAGTGGGCCTGGACAGGGCTCTTTATTCTAAAGCATAGTACTGAGGATGCTGTTATGCCTTTGAAAGGCTGCCTAAGAAAGAAGACAGAAACCAAGAACAAACAGAACTCTGCCAGACTTGCACTGCTCCTCAGTCACTTTCTACTCTGCAAGCTAATTCTTTTCCTGCTACTCCATGAGCTACCATGCCGGCTCCTTTTGTTTGATTTACCCACAGGTCTCTACCTCTCAACCTGATGTGTTCCCTAAGGTTGTACGCAGTCCCTAATTGAATCTCTTGCCAACCAGATGTTCAACTCTGCGTACCAGGAAGGAATGTCTGCATCAGAAGACTACCTGGCTGGGTTTACATTTCAAAGATTTTAGCTAATGAGCCAAAATTAAACCGTGAAGTTGGAACTAAAGAACAGCTGTTTCCACAGATTTGCTCTTGAGGTGGACGTCAAGGTGGATATAAAAAGAAGTTAGGTTGGATGAGAGACAGAGGGAGACTGCAGATTTGAGGAACTAAGAGAAGTCTGCAAGAAAGTCAGACAAGGTGCTTTGTTGTCCGTGACTTTGAGCTTTTTCATGTGTCTTTATCAGCAAGAAAATCCCCTTACGAATGATGACCAGGTTAGTCCACAGACCATCTGGTTCATGGAGCACACTTTCAGAACCACTTGACTAGCATGAATACGTGTGGGTGTGAAGGTGTCCAACAGTGGACTGATAGGATAACACCTTCCTTCCTAGAATGAATCAGAGAATATAAGGGTTCAAAAACAGATGGATGATTACTGTATATACTTATGTGGTTTGTAGCTTCTTTGAATAACATGCAAGTTAAATAAAAAATTGCAAATGCAGAATTGTTTTCCACAGCATTGTACATTCAAGTGGATTTTAATTTTTGTCCATTTTTAGCCTGGACAAAAGCAAAGAGCATTTCGATAAAGTCTCTTATGCAACGCATCCTTCAGAACATAAAGTATTGGCTGACTGAATGTAATTTCAATTAATGTGCAGCTCTGATACTCAAAGTCGTAGGCTGTCAAGTGTTCACCTTTAAACAGAATAAGATTACACTTTTAAGTGACCAAATGAATTAATCTACATGAAAAAAATAAATTATTGATTTTAAAAAACCCTCTCCCCTTATTGTTTTTCATACACAGTAAATTGAAATCCAGCTTTCTAATGAGAGGTATGCATATGCTAAATAACACACAAATAATCGTGCAAAAGACATACACGATTAGTAAACTGTAAGCCATTCAGGTGACAGAGAATCCTCTCATGTCCTCAGGTTAGTTATTGGTATACCTGTATTACCAAGCACAACCCTGAACAGCAAATGGTTTTCTTTCAGGAAGTACAATGATATAAAATGCTTGTAACCACAAGGGGGCGCCACAGAGCCCCATACCACAGGCAACATTCCACACAACACAATCTCAGGTCCTTCTTCAAAGTTAGCACAGCACAGCTAAATACTCTCAATCAATGCTCTAATGTTCCTTCTCTTCGTCTGTTTCCTCCAGGTGAGTGATGCCCCCTTATCTCCCAACTGTGGTGAGAGTGGCTTATTTATCTCAGACCCAGGAGTACTTGTGGTGTTAGGAGATCTGGGTCAGGTGGAAGTCTAATGAAGCAGGGATTGTAGACCCCTGCAGCACCCTCTGGTGGCACCCAAGGAGCCCAAGTGGGCTGTACTCCGGGACTCCAGTTCCCATCATGCACTGTGAGTATTAGAATGGGTACCGAAGTCCAGGGATGCCACCATCTAGCAGGCTGGGGAAGAAAATGTAAAACAGTTATCATCTTTCCCAATTCTTCCATTGCACTGGCCTCTTGACTGGGTAAGAATCTCTGTTCAATCCTGGTCAGGATGCCAGCCTCTGCGTGCCATCTAATACATGCTGTAAACTTATAAGGCAGAAAATCAATCCACAGCCTTTCTGAACCTATCCAAATTATGTCATTTACTAAGTTCACATTCACAATCCCATGGTATCCATGCTGTAACCATCCAGACAGCCTGACGTCACACACACAGATGGGCCCCACTTCCAGCTTGTAAACTGTCCTGTTTATGCCAAGATGGGAGTTCTCTGATTACTTTCTGCAATGTGAGAGCTTCTTTGCATCTTTCTCACCTAAAGTTCATTGGCTGGTACTTGACTGGTGTCACTACAGACTGAATGTCCAAATAGAAATAAGCGGCTATGATGCTTACACCATTATAACTCTGTACATTACCTGAGGACTTATTAGAATGGCATCTTGATATCCCAGTAACCAACTATATTACTGTCAGTTACTGCATACTTGGCTTTGCTCCTAAATGCTCCTTCAGAGATAGTGTTTTTACATGCTGTAAATGTAATAAGTATTCCTTTTGTTTTAAGTAGTGAATGTAGTAGTTTCTACATTAAACTGCATTTTCCAAATGATTTCCCATTTTTAAGATTATCCAAGTGTTTTCTGCCTCTGCAGTATCTGCAGTCCCTCCAATTTTAATGACATCTGAAAATTTCAAACTTTACTAGACTGACCAGAATTAATGTCATTAATATAAACCAGAAAACGTAAGGGCTCAAGGACAGACCCCTGAGGAACACCACTGATGACCAGCCCCATTCTCCACTGTCCTATACTCTTTGTACCCGCTGATTAACCAACTTGAAATGGAGTTTTGTAGGTTAGCTCCTTGCCAATGACCTCTTGTGTCAAAGTTTCAAGAGTGTTTCTCTCCCGCCATGAGCGTGGAAGCTCAACCCTGCTGGGGTCTGTGGCCACCGCCAGGGGATGCCTAGACGCTTGCAGGGCCCTATTTGGCAGCACTTCCGCCATACCCAGAAGTGCTGCAGGAAGAAGCTCATTGGGCACCTGGACTCCTTCCGGGTACCCTATAAAAGGAGCCAGTCACCACCACTCAATGGCCTGAGTCTGGAGGAAGTGGATAAAGCTTGTGAGGAGAAGTGGAGGCAGAAGGACTGGCTGACAGAAGGGACTGTGAATTGTCTGTGTACTGTGCTGTGGCTGTGGGGAGCAGAGAAAAGAACTTCCCAACTGCAAATAAACTGCATGCTGTGTGGCAAATAGTGTCCTGCCTGTCTGTGTTGGGGTTAGGGTGGCTGTTCACGGCCTATAGCATCACAGTTGGAATTGAATTTTTTCTAGGCATTGTCTATTACTGTGTTTTTGTGTTGTACAGTGTCCATATTATTATTTCCAGAATGTTTTATATTTACTATGAATGCATTTTCATGAGCACCAAGGTGGTGCAGTGGTAGCACTGCAGCCTCACGACCCAGAGACATTTGCATATTCTCCCTGTGCCCACCTTCCCACATGCTGGTCAGGTGGACTGTCAGTGCTAAACCGGCCCTGATGTGTGTGTCTTCACCTTGTGATTAGCTGGCGCCCTGTTTTGGATTGGCTGGATTGTTCCAGCCTGGCATCCAATGTTTTCTGGGATAGGCTCCAGCTTCCTCATAGGCCCTGCTCTGGACAAAAGGGTTTTGTAGATGTTTGGATTTATTATTAAAATATCCCATTACCATTTTTTAAATTTTTATGTTTATTTTATTACAGTAATTGTATCCCTTTTTTAAAGTTACAATTTTTGAATGAATTTGACTTATGCAGGACAACTTGATAGATAGATAGATAGATAGATAGATAGATAGATAGAACTTTATTTGTCCCCAGGGGGAAATTTGGATTTTAACATAAGCCGTGTCTGCGTGGGTTTCCTCTGGGTGCTCCGATTTCCTCCCACAGTCCAAAGACACGAAGGTTAGGTGCATTGGCGATCGTAAATTGTCCCTAGTGTGTGCATGTGTGTGGGTGTGTGCCCTGCGGTGGGCTGGTGCACTGCCCAGGTGTGTTCCTGCCTTGCGCCCTGTGCTGGCTGGGATTGGCTCCAGCAGACCCTTGTGACCCTGTGTTAGGATATAGCGGGTTGGATAATGACTGACTGACATGATAATGACTGAACATAGGCCCTTTAAATAAACAAACAGATAAATAGAGTAGCATCGGTTATTGATTCCACTGAATTGAGGTGAGAGCTATGGGGGCCACAGCATATCCTGGCAGTATTGGGTGCAAAGCAGTATGGGCACCCAAGACAGGATACCAATTTATCACATAGCAGTCTCATACACACACACAAACTACTGTAGGCCAACTTAGAGGCACCTTAAAGTGACGTCTTTGGGTTGTGGGTATAGAACAGAAGTAGCCAGAGAAAGATCCATGCAGGCGTATGGCAAATGTTCAAATAGACAATGACCAGGCTGTAATTCAAACATGGGAGTCTGGAGATGTGAGGCAGCAGTGCCAAGCGCTGTGCCAACTAACAGTTAACAGGAAATCTGAGTTTCATTTTTTAACATAGTCAGTTTTAAACCTGTTATGTTTGTGAGGGGTATTTGACAATCCATTTTTTTCATGCTAGAATGCTGTGCTGTCATGATTGTTATTTTAGCTCTAAACAGAGATTTAAAGTGTTGTTACAGGAACCATATCTTATTGTATCTTATGCATTATACTTGTTTATTTTAATATTTTCTATCTTTTTTTATGTTTTACTCACATTTTGAAACATTCTTTCAATTTTCATGATTATAGATGTGATTTTTGATCCTTATTTGATATGACACTTTATGCACACATTAAGGGTTTTGCTTTTTTTAAACATTGCAGGTACTTATTGTCTTTCTCTTATTTTCCATTGTGTTAATAATCTCTCTATGTAATGTATTGTCGTGTATTTCAAATCTTCAAATAGCACAAAACTTGGCAAAATGTGTATGTGAAGGATCTTGATAATGAAGAAAGAGCAACCCACGTCCTCCAAGTGTTTTGTCTTCTCTCGCCAATATTGCCATTCAAACTCAACGGTTTCCGCCACTCTTGCAGAGAAGTGCCAAGGTGACACCCCTTGTCAGTCACACAATGGTGGAGACTGCCTAAGAGTCAGTGGTCACCATGAGAGCAGAGCTTGGCTAGAAGAAAGCTTTCTACTTATCTGTGTTTCTTATTTTAGTGTAGGTGCACACATTTGCTCATCGACTTTGAAAGTTTGTAACTTTTTGTTTTTATGCATTATTTTAGCTGGTATATTTCTGCATTGCACTAAAAAACTACCAGCAACGTTTACAGCTCCTGTGAGCCTGAAGTGGATAAATGGCTTAAAAAATGAGGGATAGACATGGTGCCTGCTAATAATTATAAAAGTGTTTTTGTGTAGCTTTTTCAGGTCAATTTTTTTTCTTCATTAGCTTTCATTCTGTATAATTGTCTTGATGGCATAAATTTATTTTGCCAGAATGTATGGCAGGCTACGCTAACTGACTTTGCACATCAGCTGCTCAAATATGATAATTTCATTCTGGACATTGGCTGTAATGAAATCACATCTGTTCTGTCAGTTAGGAGTCTTCATAAGAAATCTGATCCACACTTATCTCATAAAATGTTTCCATATCCATACATACTGTAAATTCTGTTTTGCACTCTTTTATTTTTAGGATCATTTTTACCACACACTAGAGTGCTAGACAAACAAATATTTACTAATCTGTTTTAACATGATGAGAAATACAAAAGAATAAAGCTTCTTAAAATAGAATTCTATACATTTGGCAGACTTGCAAATAATAGCGGAGTGGAAACTACAGATTGAAATATATATAGTTTTTGTTGTCCCATTTTGTTCATATTTTTTACAGATAATGCTAATTTCTCATCTTAATAAAACAGCTGCTTGTTATTTCTCCTTAGAGTATTACAATAGCAGTCAAGCATCATTATGGGAAATCAATCAGCAAAACAATAGACAGCATTAATGTAGTATGCTAACAAATGATAAACAGATATTTGTATGAGTGTTGTGTGCTACATGTCGCACAAACTTTGTTCAGTTTTTTGTTTAAATGTCATCAGAACTCATCAGTTGCTAAAAAAAAATCATAAAATCCTTTTATCAGTTAAATTGACAGAAGAAATTTACATTTGGCAGGCATTCCACATTGATGTTAAAAACTGCGCCCACTTCAAAGTGCAGGAGAGTGATCCATTTCAGTGATAAAAGAGTTCCTGTAATGGAGAAGATGAATACTAATTTTGATCGCAAATTATTTTGGCAACTACTGGTTTCACACGGAGATAATAAAATGAATGATTCAGAAAGGCACAGAGGTTTCATGTATTAACAGATTTGATGTCTAAAGACCGACATTTTGCACATATAAGTTGGCTGTAAGTTTCCACTTAAAATGATGACTTCTACATCAAGTGATCATTCTCTAAAGGTAGAAGGTGAGTTAAAAAAGAGAAATATTAATTATGCCAGCTCTGCTCACATTTTGGAGTATCTGGCAGGAGATCCGGGACTGATGCTAACGTTCAGAACTGTGCTCTTCTGAGCCTTCCAAGGAAATCATCATAACACACAAAATAAGTGAACAGGCAGAAATCCTGAGACAGTATAATTGGTCAGCCTCGTCTTGACCAATTATACTAGACTGAGACACATCGTCAACTTTCAAGGCATTTGATCTTACGCATAAAGTGTGGCTTCTGCTTTCTATTATATTCAGAGATATGCTGTTAGTTTGGAAGATGCTACCCAATGTGCCTTCTGTGTGTGTATTTGTGATATAGTCCCTGCGAGAGTTGGTGCTGACGTGTGCATAGAAAGAAATCCGTCAAACTTTACTTTTACATCATAGCTGTGTAACTGTAGGATGCGAGGCCTCACGTTCTCTTACTCATTCCTGTTAAACCTTTGAACACCATCGCTGCTTTACCGTAGTGACCTGAACTTCTCCCGTGTCTCCTGTTAAAAGTTGTGTATTTACTGTATGATTTTGGGACACTGGCATCAAACCCCTAATCAATCAGCCACCACTCACTCTTTTGCAAAAAGCACTTAAGTACAACTCACAGTAACAAGATCATTGAAATATATAATAAGTCAGATGACAATAGTTAAACATTGGGGACAAGCAAAGATCTGCACACCAACAGCTCAGAATAATCAGTTAACACGCTGGTCCTTTTCCTTTGTACTCCACTGGCTCCTGGCCTTTAGATGTACATTTACAGTGGTGTGAAAAACTATTTGCCCCCTTCCTGATTTCTTATTCTTTTGCATGTTTGTCACACAAAATGTTTCTGATCATCAAACACATTTAACCATTAGTCAAATATAACACAAGTAAACACAAAATGCAGTTTTAAATGATGGTTTTATTATTTAGGGAGAAAAAAATCCAAACCTACATGGCCCTGTGTGAAAAGTAATTGCCCCTGAACCTAATAACTGGTTGGGCCACCCTTAGCAGCAATAACTGCAATCAAGCGTTTGCAATAGCTTGCAATGAGTCTTTTACAGCGCTCTGGAGGAATTTTGTCCCACTCATCTTTGCAGAATTGTTGTAATTCAGCTTTATTTGAGGGTTTTCTAGCATGAACCGCCTTTTTAAGGTCATGCCATAGCATCTCAATTGGATTCAGGTCAGGACTTTGACTAGACCACTCCAAAGTCTTCATTTTGTTTTTCTTCAGCCGTTCAGAGGTGGATTTGCTGGTGTGTTTTGGGTCATTGTCCTGTTGCAGCACTCAAGATCGCTTCAGCTTGAGTTGACGAACAGATGGCGGCCATTCTCCTTCAGGATTTTTTGGTAGACAGTAGAATTCATGGTTCCATCTATCACAGCAAGCCTTACAGGTCCTGAAGCAGCAAAACAACCACAGACCATCACACTACCACCACCATATTTTACTGTTGGTATGATGTTCTTTTTCTGAAATGCTGTGTTCCTTTTACGTCAGATGTAATGGGACATTTGTCTTCCACAAAGTTCAACTTTTGTCTCATCAGTCCACAATGTATTTTCCCAAAAGTCTTGGCAATCATTGAGACGTTTCTTAGCAAAATTGAGACGAGCCCTAATGTTCTTTTTGCTTAACAGTGGTTTGCGTCTTGGAAATCTGCCATGCAGGCCGTTTTTGCCCAGTCTCTTTCTTATTGTGGAGTCGTGAACACTGACCTTAATTGAGGCAAGTGAGGCCTGCAGTTCTTTAGACGTTGTCCTGGGGTCTTTTGTGACCTCTCGGATGAGTCGTCTCTGCGCTCTTGGGGTAATTTTGGTCAGCCGGCCACTCCTGGGAAGGTTCACCACTGTTCCATGTTTTTGCCATTTGTGGATAATCGCTGTCACTGTGGTTTGCTGGAGTCCCAAAGCTTTAGAAATGGCTTTATAACCTTTACCAGACTGATAGATCTCAATTACTTCTGTTTTCATTTGTTCCTGAATTTCTTTGGATCTTTTTCATGATGTCTAGTTTTTGAGGTGCTTTTGGTCTACTTCTCTGTGTCAGGCAGCTCCTATTTAAACGATTTCTTGATTGAAACAGGTGTGGCAGTAATCAGGCCTGGGGTTGGCTATGGAAATTGAACTCAGGTGTGATACACCACAGTTAGGTTATTTTTTAACAAGGGGGCAATTACTTTTTCACACAGGGCCATGTAGGTTTGGATTTTTTCTCCTAAATAATAAAACCATCATTTAAAAACTGCATTTTGTGTTTACTTGTGTTATATTTGACTAATGGTTAAATGTGTTTGATGATCAGAAACATTTTGTGTGACAAACATGCAAAAGAATAAGACATCAGGAAGGGGGCAAATAGTTTTTCACACCACTGTATATTCCAAATGTCTTTGGTCATTTTTTACAGTTGAACATTGGCAGGTTAAGTGGCTTACTCAGGACCACAAACTAAGACACAGGTGAGAATTAAACTACTACAGCATCCTTGTGGTTTAAGGACACAGCCATTGCACCACACATTCTATGTTTCTAATTGGCTGACTGTAGTTGTTAATAGATTTCTGATGTGCAGTGTGGATGCAACAATTGGTATTTAGGAGCATTGTGTGATCAAAGAATTAAGGAGAAGGCTAAAAGTAAGGTTTTTAAAACAGTGGTAACACCAGAAATGATGTATGGAGGCAAGACATGGGCAGTAAAAGAAACGCAGGAGAAGAAGTTAAGTGTTGCAAAAATGAGAATGTTGAGATAGATTTATGAAGATACAAAGAAGGACAGAATAAGAAATGAGATAATCAGAGGTACAACAAACGTGGGAGAGAAATCTAAGAAAACACGCACAGAAAAGTAGGTTGAAGTGCTATGGACATGTGATGAGAAGAGACCACGAATATGTGGGAATGGAAGTACAGGGGAAGAGAAAGTGATGGGGGCCATGAATGAAAGTGGAGGTGAATGGATAAAGTAAAAGAAGATCTGAAGGAAAAGGGCTTGACTGGTGAGGAGGTGCAGGGCCAAGCTGTTTGGAGAAGATTGATCAAGCACATCAACCCCACACAGTAGTGGGAAAAGATGAAGAGAAAGAAGAAGAAGAAGGTAATTGTGCATATATTCGAGTCAACATATTATAAAGCACACTATACATACATTTACATATGCTTATTGACATTCTTTTGGCATTAAACTCTTACAAGAGTGTTTTTTTTGTATCCCCTGTCATTTCACTGCTTACAGCAGGTGAAGTTTGAACATCCATCTTGCAGGCAGCTGCATACCCTCCATAAGGCTTGTATGTTACTTTATCTGGCAGATCTAAATTAGCGTGTGTGAGTGATACCGAGTATGTCCTCCAGTTTACTGATACCCCGAAGCTGGCTCCTGTCTTAGGCCCCGTTGCATTTCTGCAGGTTAGCAGGCCAACCCCACCAGATGTTGTCCAAATTAAGTAATAAGTCTCCCTCCATATTTTAACTTATTAGTAAAATGTTTATGACAACTCTTAGCTACTTCTTCTTAAGTATTTTTTTCCCAATGTCCTATCACATGTTTAATGTAATTTCTTTTCTAGAAAAATATTCCTTCTTGTAATACATGAAATTGCTTTCCTGCTGGGCGTAAGCCTGTTTCCAGGTGATGGGGCTGGTCCAGTTGGGCCTACGGTGTTCTCTATAGCTTTCAGTAGTCTTACTTTCCAGTTTTGTAATAGGGCTTGAAAGGAGAGCTCCCTTTAATGTGAACATTAATTTTATTTTAATTCTTTTCATTTTTATTACTATTTAATTTAATATTGTTTCTTTGTATCAGTATACTGCTGCTGGATTATGTGAATTTCCCCTTGGGATTAATAAAGTATCTATCTATCTATCTATCTATCTATCTATCTATCTATCTTTTTTGTTTAATTTTGGACATTTGCACTTGCAGTTTGAGCCTTTCCCAGTCAAGGCTATGCAGCACAAGCTGGCAAAAAGGTACATTGTTGATCCTTTAGATGAATGTCACAGTAATTTGAATAAAAGCAGATGAATATCAGAAAAATATCAACCACAAGATATTACGCTGATTAGAATGGGGCTGAGCGGCACATTGATCTGAAGAGGACCACCAGATGCAAAGTCACCAGTGAAACCTTACGTATGCTCCTTTCACTTTATGGAAAAGACGCTCTCAGAACAATTTCAAAGAAGCACAGTTTTTCTTTTTTTTCAATTGTTTGATTTATTACCTAAAAGAAATAAATAGTTCATTTATACCAACATTAATCTTTTTTATGATTTTGTTTGAGGAGCTTTCAAAATCAGAATTGAAAAACTAAAACAAGTGTCATTTATTCCCTACACATGTAAATAAAATAGAGAGCTGTGCATAAAACAATGGCCTTTAGAGTCCATCAAAGATCATCTTAACATACAGACTAGTAAGCCTTTAGCTTTTACCTAGTAATGTGTTAGAAAATCTCCTTACTATTGGATTCAACAGGAAGAAAAAAATATGAAATTATTTTATACTATTTAACATTTTCAGACACTGATTTTATAAAGCCGTTTATTGATAAGCCTGTAAAAGCTGCAGTTTTGGATTTAATTTTTTTTAATTAACAGTATTTATTTTATTTATTTCACTTAACTTTTTTTTCTTTTTACTTGCCATTTACAGCAAGTCGTAGTGTTAGTCTTTTTATGTGAAACAACAGCAGCAATTTATTTTTTGTACAGCCTAAAGTCACACAAGGGTGCTGCAATGGGCTTTTTGTTTTTTAACAGCCCTCCAGCCTTGACTACCTAAGAAAACAAAAAAAAAACTCCCAAAAAATATCCTTGTAATGAAAAAAATGGAAGAAATCTTGGGAAAGGCAATTCAGAGAAAGACCCCTTTCCAAGAAGGCTGGGCATGCAATGGTTGTCAAAAAATGGGGTAAATATAATACAAAACACAGAACAGAACAATGTAATCCTCTTCACAGATCTAGATGGCCAATCTATCATTGTCACCTCAGGAATATAATACAATAATTCGATAGTAAGAGTACAAGCTACTGTAGAAAGCAAAATGCAAGAACAGATTATATCATATATGATGATTCTGATTTGTTCCGAGTCCTGGAAACCGCGGCCAACAAGCTGCTTCCCCCCTACTGGCCATTCCACAGCTGTGTCAGTACTGGGCCAGCCAGTCCAATGAAAGGTCTCATCTACTTGATGATTCCAGTGTTCCCTTATCAGAGATGACTTTTCCATAGGCAAGCAAACAACTTGGCAGTACAGCAGTGGCACCAAGTCACACATTAGGATACAGAGAAGACCAATAGAATAGGGGAGGATTAGTAGAGCTTATAAGTATCATATGCAACAGAGATGCAGTATGCACAGCTATTCAGCAGGTCTACTCAGGATATGTTAAACTGAAGTAGTGAGTCTTCAGCTGGGATTTAAAAGCTGAGAATGAAGGGGAACCTCTTATATGAGCCTGCAGACTGTTCCACAGCTTTGAGGCCCCATAACTAAAAGCTTGACCTCCCATTGTTATTTTATTAATTCTTGAAATCATAAGCAGACTGACATCTTGAGATCTTAATGTGCACTCTGGTTTGTAAGCCATGATAAGTTTGGATAAGTAAGATAAAACAGAGATGAATTCTTAGGTCCATAGTTCAGGGAGGCTGTTGACACAAATATATTGTAAACCTGGCCCCTAATCCATAAGTTAATATTTATCACCATAAAAAATGTACTTAATGAGCTTTTCTATTAAATAGTACTCTACTTGGTAAGAATTTTATCAATAGGTGTAGATAGCACTTTACCAGTATATACTGTAATAATTAGATTAGATAAGATAAACTGTATTAATCCCATGGGGAAATTCGTTCAAGGAAAGAATAATGAAACAACAAATTAAATATTTGCAGAAAATAAGAATTCATATATTGAATATCTATTAAAAACAAGCAAACTACTCAAACAAATAATTCTTTATTTTAAAGGATTCAAGTATTGTCTGAAGCAAAGTGAACACAAGCAGCAAGAGTAGCACAGAAAAATCAGCACATCTGTAAACCACAGAGACAAAGAACAGCAAACCACAAAAGTAGGTGTCATCGACTGAGTCCAACCAATAATATTTTCATTTTAAAACACTGACATTGACTGATCCTCTAAGCCCAGGAAGAGAAGGAATATTAAGAGGGGATCTCTTGTTGCTATGTTTTCAATGCTCTGTGTGCTTATCAGCTGGACTCAAAAGTATCCTCTCTTCACAAGAAATTCCTTAAGCTGTGCTTTTGTTTTGTGATGTAACAAGGAGATTTAAAAAAATTCTCAGCCTTCTACCTGCTCTTGACAACTACCCTGTCCTTAGTCCACAACTTCTAACCAAGTATCAAATCAAGATGGTGCAACAGTGCACTTGGCACTGCCTGTGAAGGAGTGTGGGCCACTGGCCTCTCAGAATTAAAGAAAAGTCACATTTTAATCCCCTAAATCAGGACTGTAGAATTTTTTGGTTGAGTTTTCAAAGGATGATTGATAGGTTAAAAATAAAAAAAGAGCACACTGACACCGTGAGCAATAAGCAAGAGCTGCAATGGACAGGCTGCCCTGCACAGAGTAACTCTAGGAGGAAGCTGCACCCCCACCGTCTCCTACTCATATGCTTGCCTGAGCTGTTTAAAAAAACACGTATGTGAGATACCATCAGTTAAGTGCATCCAAACAGTATATATATAGGGCGGCACAGTGAACAGTGGGTAGCACTGCTGCCTTACAGTTAGGAAACCCGGGTTCACTTCCCAGGTGCTCCCTGCATGGAGTCTGCATGTTCTCTCCATGTCTGCGTGGGTTTCCTCCGGGTGCTCCGGTTTCCTCCCACAGTTCAAAGACATGCAGGTTAGGTGCATTCTAAATTGCCCCTAGTGTGTGCTTGGTGTGTGTGTGTGTGTGCCCTGTGGTGGGCTGGCGCCCTGCCTGGGGTTTGTTTCCTGCCTTGTGCCCTGTGTTAGCTGGGATTAGCTCCAGCAGACCCCCATGCCCCTGTAGTTAGGATATAGCTGGTTGGATAATGGATGGATGGATATATATCCTTATATATAATTTGATACTATCCATATGTATGGTGTTCGCGTCAATACCTCAACTCAGTACAAGTTAGAACCATTCAATGGGACTCTGCCTCTGTAGTTAGAACATAACGTGGCAAACGCGGACGCAGTTTTGCATGATTGGCTAAGAATGTTCGAACACTTCAGTGACGCCGCTGGACGGCCGAGCATAGTAAGTCGGTGTTGGTTCGAGCAGATAACAGTAAGTTCGGTTGGTTTTTGGAACGTTGGTTTGGTGGGGCTTACTTTCCAGGACTAACATTGTCGACTGACTTAAACCCTTACGACAGCTCCTGAACCGTAAGTAATTTAGAACGTATCGCCATTTGCTTGGTATGTCGAAATCTATCTTTGGGCAGTTCGGTTTTGGCATCCGTCCTTCTGACATCTATTGGCAAACTGAGTAATGATGGCTGGGTATTAACAACGGTCATTGTTTAAATTTTAGCTGATCTCAGATCTAAAATGACCACGCCAACATAATTATTACACCGACTCTGATTAGAGTCGTAAAATACGGTTTGTTTAGAAAATTTGTTTGCTGGAAAAAATCAAATGAGGTGCGCCGAAGAGCTGAGTTCACGTCTTGCAGCCCCATTTAAACAGGAAGCTCTTCATTACATCGGCCGAAAGGTCTATTTTAAGCACTAATCAGTGCCATGATAACAAAATCATTTCAAGGACTTAAAAAAACAAATAATTCTTTACAGAGAAAGTATGGATTTTACAAACGTAGAATTTGTAGCCCGATTTGATCGGGCTCCCAGTCACTAGTATATATATCTATACTAATAAACGGCAAAGCCCTCACTGACTCACTCACTCACTCACTCACTCACTCACTCACTCACTCACTCACTCACTAATTCTCCAACTTCCCGTGTTGGTAGAAGGCTGAAATTTGGCAGGTTCATTCCTTACAGCTTCCTTACAAAAGTTGGGCAGGTTTCATATCGAAATTCTACGCGTAATGGTCATAACTGGAAGCTGTTTTTCTCCATTTACTGTAATGGAGATGAGCTTGAAACCCGTGGGGGCGGAGTTTCATGTGACATCATCACGCCTTCCACGTAATCACGCAGTACGTAGAAAACCAGGAAGAGGCCCAAAAAGCGCTGAAGAAAACATGCATTATATAATTGAGAAGGCAGCGAAACAATAAGAAGCAAGCGAGTGACATATACAACCATATTCATGAGTTCTGCTACTTCGGAAACAAAGCACGATGTAAACCTAAACTTTAAATTAAGTTCATAGACAGGCTGCGCTGGCGTTTGTAATTTAGTGCCTGCCCATATAAGGCCGTCCGTCAGCGGCAATCCAATAGCAAACTGCCACGGGTAAATATTCACGGGTGAAGGACTGTGCTTATGGAGAGGAAGATGAGATGGTCAGGGTGGTGTTTGGCACAAACTCAGCGAAACTGCGAGAGAAAGTTTTAAGTGCCAGGACTAAGGTAACATTAAATACAGCCATGGACATAGCGCGACATGGCACCAGCACAGCTGGGAAACTTCGATGCATGTACACCGCGGCTCCGTGAACTGGCGCAGTGCACAGATAAAAGCAACAGTTCCAAAGAGCGCTGAACAAAAAACGAATTACACAATTGAAAAGGCAGCAAAAAAATATGAAGCGTCTGATACATACAAGCATATTCATAAATCAGCTACTGGAAACAAAGCACACGGTGGAAAAAGTCAATGTTCCGCTAAAGGAAGACAGTGTAAAAAAACCCGTGCATGCAGTGTGTCAGGTCTCAGATAAAGAAGAAGACGAGCTGTTTATTGATGCAGTAAGAAACGAATCGATGAATGAAACCTGTCATCTTTACAACGATTGACAAACACGGAATGTAACTTGAACACAACACATCCTACAAATACGAACCTGATTGAAAGAAATAATGATAATCAAATCCTTGATGACAGCAACACTCAGTAACACTCACAAAACAAATACTGTATATTGACAGTCATGTTACGTTATTTTTAAAATGTTCCCTTTTCTTTTCTAGCTTTTTAACACACTACTCTCGCTGCGATATGCGGGTATATATATATATATATATATATACCCGATCTACATACTCGAATAATGGATACTTTATTAGCCATCAATGATTGTTTTGGTAAAGCCATACTCAGTGTATTCATTAGATGAGCGGTAAAAAGTAAGAGCGAGGGAGGATGACTTATTGAGGCATGCAGGCTGTAGTGCGCGTCAACTCTATCTGAATTGCGATCACATTTGAAAAATATATCTTTTTAAGTTCTATTTACTCAGTATGTGTCAAACTCAAGGGCCGCAGGCCACATCCGGCCAGGCGTGTAATTATATCCGCCCGAGATCATTTTATATACTGTATTATTGTTATTAATGGCCGGGTATATGAAGCGCTGGTAACACAATAAACTACAGATCCCATAATGCAGCGCTTCAGCTGCCTTGCCGAACACTTACGCGTTAATCAAGTCTAGCTTATGATGCTGCAAGTTATTGCGAAGCTAGCTCACACGATGCTGAAGAGAAAAGTTGATTCTGAATATAGAGCCTTTAAAAACCGATGGGAGGCTGAGTATATGTTTACTGAACCCGTGTGTCTCATTTGTGGAGCTAATGTGGCTGTAATTACAGAATTTAATCTAAGGCGGCACTATGAGACAAAACATCAGGGTAACCTGAAAGACCTGAATGCAATGCAGAAGATACAGAAAGCAGAAGAATTAAATAAGAATCTGACACTTCAGCGGACGTTTTACCGTGCACAATCACAAAGTGATTTCAAGTGAAGCTGCTTTTATGGGAGACACAAATGCACCAGTGCAACTTGCCCCACTTTCCCTGTTGCCAAGTAATGTTAAACCAAGTCGTCACTACGGTGTTCCCAAATCGCACTTTGCTGATAAACTGAGCGCACTGAGTTTGCACGGCGCTTTGGTGACTTTGAAGAACAAAAAAAGTCCGTCTACATGCGGCTCGAACCTTGTGCATGTTTGGTAGCACATATCTGTGTGAGAAGCTCTTCTCAGTGATAAAGACTAACAAAACAGCACACAGGAGTCGCCTCACTGATGAGCACCTGCAATCCATCCTGAGAATCTCCACAACACAGAACCTCACACCAAACATAAACGAACTTGTGCCAAAAAGATGCCAGGCGTCCAGCTCTAAAATGACATATGAGCAAAGACAACTGAATGATTTGATTTGTTATTGCTGAAAGGAACACATTTTATTTATATTTCCAGGTTTTGTTATGCAGCATGTTCATATTTGAATTTGTATAATTTTGACAGGATATATTTTTATGGAGAGCAAAATCTTTTGGGATATTTAAAATGTAAGTTTATTTTTTATATAAAATTACATAAGAGTAAAGAAATTTGAATGTTTGTTCTTTTAACGTTTACTTTATTTCTAACTTGTATAATTTAGACAGGATATATTTTTATGGAGAGCAAAATATTATAAGTTGTTTAAGGTTTGAGTTGATTTATTCAGGAATAATATTCCTGTCTGTTTTACCATTCCTACCAAAGATATTTCTGTCGACTAAATAAAAATTCCTTCTATTTAAAATTTAAATAGAACTTGAACAAATCGATAGTTCATAATATCCACGCAGACTTGCGTAAGGCGGGAGTTATCCGTTTTAACAAGCAGCGTATTGCACTGATACGAAATAGCTGTGTGTGTATATATGTAGATATGTATGTATATATATGTGTATATATGTAGATATATATATGTATGTATATATGTGTGTGTGTATATATATATATGTGTATATGTATAGATATGTATATATATATGCTTATGTGTGTGTGTGTAAATATATATATATGACAGCAACACTCATCACTCACAACAGTGACAAAACAATTACATTGACAATCATGTTACGTTATTTTCAAAATGTTTCCTTTTCTTTTCATTGCTTCTTTAACACACTACTTCTCCGCTGCGAAGCGCGGGTATTTTGCTAGTCTATAATAATAAAAGGCAAAGCCCTCACTGACTGACTGACTCACTGTCTGACTGAATCATCACTAATTCTCCAACTTCCCATGTAGGCAGAAGGCTGAAATTTGGCAGGCTTATTCCTTACAGCTTACTTACAAAAGTTAAGCAGGTTTCATTTCGAAATTCTACATGTAACGGTCATAACGGTCAACAACATCCGCCATGTTGAACTTTCTTATTTATGGCCCCATCTTCACGAAATTTGGTAGGCGGCTTCCCTGCGCTAACCGAAACTGATGTACTTACTTATTTCGATGGTATGACGCCACTGTCGGCCGCCATATTGAACTTTCCAACGTCACCAATTTTCAAACTTCCTGTGTAGGTAGAAGGCTGACCCCATCTTCACGAAATTTGGTAGGTGGCTTCCCTGCACTAACCAAAACCGATGTACGTACTTATTTCGGTGGTATGACACCACTGTCAGCCGCCATATTGAATTTTCCAAACGTCACTAATTCTCCAACTTCCCGTGTAGGTAGAAGGCTGAAATTTGGCAGGCCCATTCCTTACACCTTCCTTACAAAAGTTAAGCAGGTTTCATTTCGAAATTCTACGCGTAACGGTCATAACGATCAACAACGTCCGCCATATTGAACTTTCTTATTCATGGCCCCATCTTCACGAAATTTGGTAGGTGGCTTCCCTGTGCTAACCGAATCCAATGTACATACTTATCTCGGTGGTATGACGCCACTGTCAGCCGCCATATTGAACTTTCCAACGTCACTAATTCTCCAACTTCCCGTGTAGGTAGAAGGCTGAAATTTGGTACTTATTTCGGTGGTATGATGCCACTGTCGGGAGCCATATTGAACTTTTAACGGAAACCGATGTCCGTACTTATTTCGTTGGTATGACACCACTGTCGGCCGCCATATTGAACTTTCCAACGCCACTAATTCTCCAACTTCCCGTGTAGGTAAAAGGCTGAAATTTGGCAGGCCCATTCCTTACAGATTACTTACAACAATTAAGCAGGTTTCATCTCGAAATTCTACGCGTAACAGTCATAACGGTCAACAACGTCCGCCATGTTGAACTTTCTTATTCATGGCCCCATCTTCACGAAATTTGGTAGGTGGCTTCCCTGAGCTAACCGAAACCAATGTATGCGTACTTATTTCGGTGGTATGACGCCACTGTCAGCCGCCATATTGAACTTTTCAACAGTCTTTGTTACTTATAGGCCCATCTTCAAGAAATTTGGTACACGGGTTCCCAACGCTAACTGAATCCTACTTACGTACATATATACGTACATAGCCTGCAGCTCGGTCACCGTGTGAGGCGGCGTTGGGTCCCCCATCCTAACGCCTCCCACGTTGTTGGCTGCCTGCCTATATAAGGCCTTCCGTCGCTCCAGTCTCTACATTCCCTTCCTTGCTTCACCACGGGATTCACGTCTCCCTACTGATAACTATAGCCTTTTTGTTTAATCTACGGCTTCTCCGCTGTTTTATTGTTTGTTTAATACAATTATAGTTATTGTATAGGTATTTTACACTTACTTTACATTGCCCAGGTACCCATTTCCTTTATCATTCCAACCCCCATTACCATGTCTATCGAGATGATCCTTATCGATCAAAGAACTATCATTTACCGAGTGGTTTCCATGCCCCCGAGATACCACCTACCTTTTCCATTCTCTTTGTTACATATTGCACGGCCATATCAGGCTCACTCTTGATATCCGGAGGAACATTGTGTCTTATGTATTGAATGACTGGGACAGGTTCAAGGTGTGGACTGATGACGGTACAGGAGATAATTATACTACACAAGAGCACTATAAGAACGAAATGCTTAAGCCCTTCACCTATGGTTCTGCATGTGAGTTGATGGCTGCCGCTGAATTTTTCGGTTGTCGCTTTCAAGTGTACCGAAATGGCCAAATATTTTACACCTTTCGACAACCGCCAATGCCTCTTAAACATCTTAGATTCACAGGTGACGATTTCAGTAGTGGACACTTTGATGTTTATGAATGTTTAAACTCTCAAAAGCTGGATGTGATTTTATCGCTGAAACCGGTTGGGTGCTTACAACGCTTGACAGATGCCGAATGTCACTTCAACACAACAAATCCTGCAAATACTGTCATAATTGAAACAAACCATGAAACTCAAACCGATTATGACAGCAGCAATCCAAGCTGTGAGATTTGAGACAAGATTACTGTTCACATGGCCAACTGTAAGTTACATGCTCAAGAGTAAGCTCATCGCACAGCTTGGTCATGTCACAACCGGAGGCCCGAACTGACAACATGGTATACAAAGAGATCCTTAACAAATAATTATTGGCATATTTTCCCTCAGTTTAAAAAGGTTTAATTTTCTTCTTAATAAAAATTTTAATGCAGTACTTCGCCGCTGCGAAGCGCGGGTATTTTGCTAGTATATATATATTTGTAAACTACAAAAGTGCAGTTTAATTGCCAGTTGCAGTTTGGCTTTTAGTTGGAGTCAATTGTCGTATTCCTGCCACTTCTGGCACTGTCAACAGATAGTCTCCTGTATTTATAACAACATGAAACTAAAACACAATACGAGAAGCATAAACTCTTGAATTGCATGTTCTCCTCGTGTCTGCGTGGGTTTCCTTCGGGCGCTCCGGTTTCCTCCCACAGTCCAAAGACATGCAGGTTAGGTGGATTGGTGATTCTAAATTGGCCCTAGTGTGTGCTTGGTGTGTGGGTGTGTTTGTGTATGTCCTGCAGTGGGTTGGCACCCTGCCCAGGATTGGTTCCTGCCTTGTGCCCTGTGTTGGCTGAGATTGGCTCCAGCAGACCCCCGTGACCCTGTGTTCGGATTCAGTGGGTTGGCAAATGGATGGATGGATGGACAAACTCTTGGACTGATTTACATTATCAGCAGGTCTGAAAACAATGTTAGTAGATTTAAAGAAGACCAGTCTTCTCCATTTTGATTTTTAGGATCTAAGGTAGTGACTGCTACCACAAACTTGTATGGCTTCTCCTCCTAAAAAATCATTTTGCTCTTTGCATGTCATTCCATACCTGCTCATAATGGTTACTATACTTACCAGCCACTTGTCTACATTTGGACGGCTAGCAAATGACTTTGCTAGCTCTGTTTGACACACATCAGAAAATGTGCAGCCATGGGTTGTATGAATAATGTTTGAAACTGGAGCAGGCCTCAGGTAAGGGCAGTTAGGAACATCTTTCTTTTTGCTATTAGGCAGCAAATAATGACCCTTGTAAAAGTAGCCATTAATTAGAGAACTTATAAGTAGGCAACTGTCTTGATGGAGTAATGCTTAAAAATACTGAAATAAACTGAGATTAGATAGAAAATAGTATAAAAAGGGACAAGCCCATTTCTTCAAAGCCTCTTTGACATGGGTGGATGTGTGGATGGAGCATGCACTGTGTTAATATCCTATTGTAGATTTATAGTTTCATTATTGTCACACAAACACAATGCAGTGAAATTCTCCACCCTACACTACCATAATTAGCGAGTAATACTAATCTTACCTCAAAAGCTATGTCTTTCTTACATGAAAGAGCTACCCATACCATACCTCAAAGCTTCTAGTTATACAATTAAAATTGTGTCACTACAAATAAAACATAAGCAGGTGTGACTCTTAAGAAGAAAACAAATCACAGTTGTACTTCATATATGTTTGTAAAATTTCAAATAATGAATGATAGCCTTAACACTTTTCATTTTTCCTCCACTGCAAAAGTTCACAAGAATCAAAACTATACTTATTGTTGCTTTTGCCTTATAGGATAATCAAAATTAAATCTTTAGAGAAAAATTGGTTAATATGGATTGCCTGCCTAACCAAATAGCCAAGGAAAAACCTGTGCTGTAGAGATAAGGTGCTCTACATGCTTTGGATGCAAAATCCTGATTTAAATACTTGTTATGGGCACTGGAAATTAACAACCATGGTGTATTATAAAGCGTGATGTCCGTGCAGCATGGTGAAAAGAGTGACTCTTTTCAGCTTCAAGCAGAATCTTACAGCATGATAAAATAGTGCTGAGCTTTGTTCTAGAGTGCTTATGCCATGAATGGCTCTCAATATCATCAATGGCACACACAGCAGGAAGATGAAAGGTTGGGTCTGTTGCTTTGAGCCATAACATGATCTGGGAGGCACAGGAGTACAAGTAGTAGAAACAGTATTGTCATCAAAGGACAACTTCAAGAATAACAAGACCAGGCAGAATGGCAGGCCATTGTGCAACTGGCATGATATCTGACAGCACACTTACCTGTAGGGTGAGGTTATGGCTGTCTCAGAGGTTCAGTGAACATCCCAGCCTGGACTTGATATAGGCAGAGTTAGCATGTTAATGACACACCCAGCATCAATGCTAAGTTGATAAGTTGACGGATATGGTTAGTTGACTTTGTAACTAAATTGGCCAAGTGTGAATGAGCACAGTTGGACCAAAAGAAGTGTATTCTGAAACAAATTGATGTTTCACCAAGAGTTGTGCTTGATGCTACCGGGAAAGACTCAGGCTCCATGTAGTCTCAGCAATGAACTAGGAATGTTTACAGATGGCTGGATGAAATATATCTTTACAATTGGGAGGAAAAACTCACCCTAGAAGATAAGAGAGAGGTCACATTAAGTGTGTAAAACTATGTTACGCTGGTGTGAACTCATTGTCTCCATGAGTCAGAATTCCTTATTCATAGTTGGCAGTGTTTATGGGTTTATAGGGTAATTATTAAAATGTGCACAGTATACAGTAATGTGATGGAAGACATCAAAGGGACTTTACTGATAAAGATTTGTAAAGATGACCAGTGAATACGCTGACCTTCTCTAACTAGAACACATCAGCTGGAATGTCCATCAAACAGCCTCAATGTGAGTCATGGCAGTGAATAGACAGCACTGTCTGTGTTAAAATTGAACATAAAGGTACAGATGTTTTGGATAAATTACGGTTTTCAAGAATGATTTTTTTGTTTCATGTTTAATCCATACATTATAAATTGCATTTATATATGAAGAATGCTCTCACTCCCAATTAATGGCTGTCTCAACATAGTCTTTAACTTGTTCCATCCTCATGTCAACTTCAACCCTTTGTCACAACTTGATCCACCCATTTTCCTTTCAAATTTGCTTTATTTATAATGTGGACAGACAAATATATTTCAGAAATTTTACTTCCATTCAAACAGTCATGGAAGAAATACCAGTGAATCCCAGGGCATAAAAACAACAACAACAATAATTATTTAGTTTTTGTATAGCCCAAATTCACACAAGGAGTGCCACAATAGGCTTTAACAGGCCATGTTTTTTGACAACCCCCCTGCCATGAATACCTAAGAAAACTCCCAAAAGAAATCCTTGTAGAGAAAAAAAATGGAAGAAATCTTTAGAGGTATGTCAGAGTAATGCGAAAAAAACGAATAAAAGCAGATGAATATCAGGAAAATATCAAGCACAGGACATAACATTGATTAGAATGGGGCTGAGCGGCACATTGATCTGAAGAAGACCACCAGATGAAAAGTCACCAATGAAACCTTACGTATGCTCCTTTCACAGAACAATTTTTTCTTTTTTTCAATTGTTTGATTTATTACCTAAAGGAAATAAATAGTTAATTTATGTTAACATTAATCTTTTTATGATTTTGTTTGAGGAGCTTTCAAAATCAGAATTGAAAAACTAAAACAAGTATTATTTTTTCCCCCATATATAAATAAAATAGAGAGCTGTGCATAAAACAATGGCCTTTAGAGTCCATCGAAGATCATCTTAACATAAAGCCTAGTAAGCCTTTAGCTTTTACCTAGTAATGTGTTAGAAAACCTCCTTACGATTGGATTCAACAGGAAGTAAAAACTATGAAATTATTTTACACTATCTAGCATTTTCAGACACTGACTTTATTAAGCCATTTATTGAGAAGCCTGGAAAAGCTGCAGTTTTGGATTTAAACTTTTTTAATTAACAATATTTATTTTATTTCACTTAACTTTTTTTTTTTACTTGCCATTTATAGCAAGCCATAGTGTTAGTCTTTTTACATGAAACAACAGCAGCAAGTTATTTCTTGTACAGCCCAAAATTACACAAAGGGTGCTGAAATGGGCTTTAACAGAGCCTGTTTTTTGACATCCCTCCAGCCTTCACTACCTAAGAAGACAAAAAAAAAAAACTTCCAAAAAATATCCTTGCAGTGAAAAAAATGGAAGAAATCTTGGGAAGGCCAATTGAGAGAGAGATCCCTTTCCAGGTAGGCTGGACATGCAATGGTTGTCAGAAAATGGGGTACATACAGTACAATATACAAAACAGAACACCAGTAATCCTCTTCACAGATCTAGATGGCCAATCTATCATTGCAAACTCAGGAATATAATACAATAGATCGATAGTAAGAGTACAAGCTACAAAGCAAAATACAAGAACAGATTATATCAAGTATGACAATTCTGATTTGTTCAGAATCCTGAAGACCTCTGTCAATAAGCTACCTCCCCCATTGGCCATTCCAAAGCTGAGTCAGTACTGGGCCAGCCAATCAGATGAAAGGACCAATTTACTTGATTATTCCAGTGCTCCTTTATCAGAGAAGACTTTTCAATAGGCAGGCAAACAACTTGGCAGTAGAGCAGTGGCACCAAGTGCCACCGAGAAGACCAACATAATAGGGGAGGATAAGTAGAGCTTATAAATATATTACTTATATTTTAATACAAAAGACTAACAAAAGAGATGTGTTATGCACAGCTAATCAGCAGCTCTAGTCAGGGTATGCTATACTGAAGTAGTGAGTCTACAGCCAGAATATAAAAGCTGAGATCGAATGGGCATCTCTTATAGTAGCAGGCAGAACATTCCACAGCTTTGGGGCCCCGTAACTAAAAGCTTGACCTCTCTCTGTTGTTTTAATTCTTGGAATCATAAGCAGACAAGCATCTTGAGATCTTAATTTGCACTCTGGCTTTATATGTTAAATTCAGGATTTTGAAATCTGCCCTAAACCCAACCATAAGCCAGTGTAAGGATTTAAGAGCTGGAGTTATGTGTTCATATTTTCTTGTTCTTGTAATAATTCTCACAGCAGCATTTTGGATTAACTGAAAGCTGTATATAAAAAACAATTTGAACAGCCAATGAACACCACATTGCAGAAGTCAATCCTACTACAAATAAATGCATGAATTAATTTCATAGTATCATGCATATTTAGAAAATTGCCTTAATTTCCTGACTTTTTAAGACAGAAGAAACATGTTTTGGAGAATTTTGTAATGTGCTCTTTAAATTATATTCTACAGTCAAAGATAACGCCTAGATTGCAGGCTGATTCCGTAAAACTAATGGTGATTCTAAGTGACTTAAATAAAGACAAATATTGTTGCAATCAGCATCTTTCCCACTAACAATTAACATTTCTGTTTGTCTGTGTTCAAAGAAAAGTAATTCTCATCCATCCACTCCTTTTATACACTAACACATCTAATTAAAGACAACAAAACTACACATCCACATGCCTTCTAAGCAGGCCATTTCAAAGTCCCCAGTTCACGTAACATGAATGTGGGAGACAACTGGAAAATGCCGCATAGACACAGGGAGAATATGCAATGTGCAGGCTGTAAAACGTAACCCCATAGCAATTTGCAGAAGGGGTGGCTGGTTAGCTCTAGTGCCATAGTATCCTTTACTCATATTTTCTCACCTGGTCATCCTCTATGTGAAAAATGCATGTGCTCTCCATGTTCATCTGGGCTCTTGTCCAGTTTTCGTACCACTTGTCCAAAGATGTACAAGTTAGGTAAACTCATGGCTAGAAAACTGGCCTCATGGTATTATGCAGAATTTGTAGAAGAACATTTTGTTCTGTAACTGAAAATTGTCCTTGGCTACATAAAATTATTGACTCAAATAAAATGCTTTTTTCCACAAATTACAAAGTAATGTGAAACTTACAGGGAACGAGTTCTCTAAAGCTTTCTTGCTTTTTTCTCATCAAGGCAGTAACAGTGTAGAGGTTCAAAAGCTGGGAAACCTTGTTCCCTTTTTTCCCATAATAAGATATTCTAACCCAGACGTCCACCTTGCTCTCTTTGCAAACTTCCCTCTTATTATCAGCTGACTAAGAGATAAGCGATGAAAAAGCAGTGTGAAAGCTGGGCTGTGTCAAGCCTGCGGTGATTTGTGTCACCTTATTAAATCTGCAGTACACAACAAAGCCATAAAATAAAAAAGTCTAGTGCATCCTTAAGGTCTGCATGCCATAATCCTTTTTCTCAGGCCCCACATTTTCTAATATATAACTTACTCTTTATTTAAGAAGATATGCACACAGTGTTTGCTGAAAGCAGGAGGACTTATAAATCCCTCAACCTGTGACTTTAGAGTCATACTTGCTATCTACTTCCGTGTAATAAGAGACTGATAAATCTTGGCAGGTAACACTTTGTTCCTTTTCTTTGCCTGGGGAACGAGTGTACAGTATGTGGTTTGTCTAATAAGTAATCGATCGGAATTAGAGCTAAACAACTTGTGTTTGTTTTTTTTTCTTTAACCTTCATAGATGTAACTTGTTTCTTTGTTTAACCAAAGAGCCATTACACATCTGTCTTTGTCTAAATTTGTCCAGGGAGAAAAAAAAAATGGTTTCAGCCTCTACCCTCCAAGGCCACAGTGTTAGGAGGTATTTAGTGTACTCCGACCACACAATCACTTCTTCATGAAACTAAGGCTTATCGACCTTTATTTGGGCAGTAGGGTACTTCCTACTAGCCATTAAAAACAGTCAGAAATGGGAAATATTAAACGGGATTATATACAGCTTCACCTCTTTGAGGTCTGTAGTGTTGTTTTATGTTTTGTACTTTATAAAACATGTTTGTCGGTGGGCTAAGGAAAATGTTTTAACAGTGAATTTACAAATAGCCTTACAGTTTGATATGGAGATTCCAAAAGGCCTCGCAGCGCAGTCCTGAGATCAGTTCAAGTAGACATACACCACTGTTATTCCCTGGCTGAAGACAAGTAACTGCACTTTGTGAAGTCTGAAATGAGGAGGAGGACAGGGTTGGGTTTTTAAGAAATTAGAATGCATTTGTGTATAAGACATCATGAGGGCAATGTCTGTTTTAATGAAGAACATCCCTGGTCACCAAAGCATCTAAACTCCAGTCTAGAGAAAATAATTCAAAGCGTGTAAAAGTAATATAACACCATTGCAACAGTCAACCTGACAAAAGAAGGGACACCAAACCATCAATATACAAAGGTGGTGGTCTCCTGCCAACACAGGTAGCTGTCTATAGTGGTGGAACGCTCTGTGGATCACGCCATATCATCTTACGGCAAAAATAAGCCACCGGTTCTCCCATCATCATATAGCAGTAAGTATTAAGTTTTAGGAACCAAGTGGGAGATGCTCAAAACTCAAAAAACATACAACTATTACACTCAAAACTTTCAGCCCTTCAAGTTCCTTTTGCTGTTGGTTATGGCCATATACTGTACAATTAGCACAACGTTAGTGACAAACAAAATGATTTGTGCAAAACTGAATTTGAGAAACAAATAGTTTCTCACCACTAGTAACGTTCATACCATTAGCACGTATTTCATCTTGTCCTCCATATACAAATGTACATGTACATGTACATGTTTCCTCCATATACAAAAGCATGGCCAATTTTATTCTGGTGCAGAGCATAGAAAGTAGGCCGCGTTCGGAGAGTACTTACCTGCATGCACTTCAGAGGGGTTTCTCCACTGATAAAATCCATTGGCCTGGGAATGGGGACTGCCTGTGAGCCTCCAGAAGGATTTTGGTTTGGATCGGCTTACAGAGTTGGAGAAAGTGAGTGCAGATGGTGTTTCCTTTGACCCCAAGCAGTGTGAGATGGAAGCAGTGGTGTTAATATCCTGGCATGTATCTAACAAGGTAGATGAGAGTGCATGGAGCTGCATGGAGGGAGCCATGGAAGATCAGATAGGTGTTGAAGGGTGGCAACAGGAGGAAACAAGGGTTTCAGTTGCAGAATAACCTTTACTTAGCATGCAAAATTAATTTTAGGGGCATTTTGACATGCAAAACTGTCTGTTCTTTCACACATTATTATTACTAAACAAAGAAATAACTTTTTGCTTGTTTAAAAAGAACAACACAGATAAGGGGTGGGGCAGTGGATGGTACAGATTGTGGAATAAATGAACACTTGTTAATTGGTAAAGTAAACTGCTAATGTCTCCCTAGATCAAGTCCTTTAATAAGATTGATCTTCAGTGGTAGTTGTGGCCATTATTAGGCCTCTTTCACAAAAGGGGAGAATCCTCATGCAGAACTGTGCGTGACTTCATGAATGATCGACTCTTGGATCCTCTGGTCTGCAGATAAAAGAGGAAAAGATGTGAAAGACAGCACCCTCTCATGTCCCAGAGGGGTATTATAAAGGTAAAGAGTTATTTTTATTATTACAATCAGTGCACAAGCCCAGTACCCTCTGCTTACACATGTGTGACACTTGCCATTCCTGGATATTTATTTCACTCCTTGGCTATTAAATGATACGAATAATAAAGTTAAAAGTACAGCATTGGCTGGCATTATTTTTAAGCCCCAAACTGACACACAACAGCCCCTACTTACTTGCTATCCTCACAGCAAACCAAACCCTTCACCAAGTTATCCTGAAGTCTTAATGTTCTCCCTTTTTACTGAGACCTTTTTCCATTTTGTGGACCATTTATGTGCTAAGCCTTCAACAGAATTTTTCTAGAATATGTTGATAGTTTCACCCTCTTGTGTCAGGTTTCCAGAGGTTCGTGTTGTCATAAATGTGTCGCGTCTGCCAGAATCACCTATTTGTATGTGATTTTTCTGTCCCATTTAGTTTTGTGTAATAAACTACAAAATATAATTATTACAATAAAAAGATAGTTGCACCATGGGGCTAAACTGGGAGAGCTTCTAACAAGCAGAGTCAGGTGGGATGGAAGACAGCAGGCATCTCAGCTCAAACAAAGCTGAGAAAGTGGCTTGTATGCTAGAAAGAGACTTACAATTTGACAAATGTAAAAAATGCTACATTTAGGTGGGCTGTGGTGGATAGCACTCTAGGTTCGACTCCCATGTCTGTTCACTTTCTGTGTGGAGTTTGCATGATCTCTCCATGTTTGTCTAGGTTTTTTCTCCCACATTAAAGAGCTTTTTATTCTCTCTGCTATTTATTTGACTCCTCACATCTGGTTCTGTTCTATGTAGAGCAAAGGAGATTTAAGGGTCAAATAGCAGCCAAAAGGAAGGGGAGCCCCCGACATATGGGGCTGTAACTGTGAGCATGAGTGGCACTGCACTTCATATACAGGAGGATCTTTAGTCTCCTGCCATCATGAACCTTATTAAGCATGTTCAAGAATATTACGTTACCTTTAAATAGGATATTTGACTTTATGCCCCTTAAAAAATATATATATAAAACTGATGTGTTGATGTGAAATTTTTATTTGATGTACCATTTGCCACAAAATGAATGTGTTTTTAAAAAATTGTGCATTTATATTGTTTTTGATTGCATTAACTTTCAATGATTTCCCCTGGAAAATGTTCATTTGGCAGCTTCCTCTTAGTCCCGGCTCCATAGTACTTATACAATACGTTGCAAAGAATTAACATCAATAGTAAATGAAGCAATACATTTTATACAGGCCAGAAACACAGCTGCGTTAAATTGAACCCATGCACATCCAGCCTCAGATCGTTCAGCTCTATAATGCAAGCACTGCATTCACATCACCTTTATGTCTATTAGCACTTAGTAGTCAAGACTCACTTCCCTAATAAAGTGACTTTGTATTCTGTTAGTTTTATGAATTTAGGAAGGTCCTGCAGCTCTACTAACAAGTCTGACTATTTAACACCTACATGAAGCTGTGCAACATGGGTGAATTAGGAAGACGATTTGTGCTGCCTGTTGATGAAGAAATGAAGACTTTTACAGTCCAGGCTTTCCAGTGACCCCATACCAAGAAGAAAGATGAAAGTCAATGGGTTTACATTCACACATATAATAGATAAGATGAGTAACCTGGTTAATGCACAAACTATTGTTTGTTAAAAATCTGTGCTGACATGCGCAAGTAATCTACTGGAGTTTTCCTTTGTCAAAACGCTTCAAAGTCATTAAACTGCGCAAAGAAGAGTCAAATGCCATTGTCAGCCACTGATAATCTGAAAAAAAAGCATGAAGCCTGTGATAATTTTCCTTTTTACATTTCCTACCTGAGCCCCCTGATGATTTTCAGTATGGACACCTGCTCCACCATATCAACATATCTTTATGAAATAGCTAGATGAAAACTAAACTTTATTTATAGGTTTCTGTCACTGGACTGCATGCATCACTCTCTTTTCTGCTTGGCTGGGCGATTGAGTCATGCAACTGACCTGGTATGTGTGCTTCTTGCCTTACACTGAGTACTGTTGTGATAATAATAATGTGAGTATTTTTACTTTAATAAAATAAGAATTTTGTGCTAGGTTACTTATTACTTCAAAAAGTAATTGAACTACATAATGCACAATACTTTTAAAACATTACTGCTTCTGAGATTCTACTGCTGATGTTAGCATTGCATATTCTGTTCATTGGCATACATTTAGCAATTTCTGAAATTTTGAGACAGATTATTTGACCAGGAGAAGGAATAATGTGATCTACCTAAGAAAGACATCCATCAGTTGCAGTTGGGACAGAAGGAAGCAGCAAGAATCTTCGCCAGAAAAAGAAAATCCAAGCACATTTCACCAGCTTTAGTGTTGTTGCATTGGTTACCGGTGTCTTTTAGAATTGACTTTAAAATACTAGTAATGGTATATAAAGCTCTAAATAATATTGCTATTATATTACATTTTGGAGTGCCAATCCTGTGGTGGGCAGGCGCCCTGCTTGGGGTTTGTTTCCTGCCTTGTGCTCTGTGTTGGCTGGGATTAGCTCCAGCAGACCCCCGTGACCCTGTAGTTAGGATATAGCAGGTTGGATGATGGATGGATGGATGGAGTGCCAATCCTTCTACTTTCCAAGTCATGAGCTTAGAACTTATAATGGTGGTCTACTTAATATTCCAAGAGTTAAGCATAAAAGGAGTGGTGAGGCTGCCTTTTGCTGTTATGCACCAAATACCTGGAACTCTTCACCAAGAAAGGTACAGCAGCCTAATACTATTGGACATTTTAAACAACTCCTAAACATCGTCTTTTGTAACTTGTCTTATTTCACAGCTACATTTTAGTTGTACCCTTAGTAAGCTTGTTATTCTCTTCAGTGAACCTGCAATCCAAAATTCACCTTTAGGTTTCTTGGTTTTCTTTTCTGGTTCTTCTGTTGTGGTGTTTTTCACCTCCATCACCAGCTGGTCAAAGTCCTGTGCAGCCGCTTGTGACGTGTAAATGTTTGAATGAAAGAGGATATCCCAGACTGCCACAAGACCTACTGTATTGAATCCTCTATGACAAAATCTTAAAAAAACAAAAACAACAAAGAAGGTCTTTCAATTGTTTATGTTAGGTAGAATACCCAGTAGGGGCAGGGTGGTCTTTTGTCCTTGGCAGATTTTGTTTTTACTTATTCATTTTTTCTGTCCACACTAACCAGCTGACCTTATTATCTGACTGTCATTTGAAACTTAAAAAAATTCTATATTTAAGGACTTTATTATTACTTCTTTGACAAGGTCAGCATGGTGGCCCAGTGGTAGTGCTGCTGCCTCTCTGTAAGGAGGCCAGGGTTCATGTCTCGGGTCCTTCCTCCATGTTCTCCAGGTATTCTGGTTTCCTCCCACTGTCCAAAGACATGCAGGTTAGGTGGATTGGTGATACTAAATGGACCCTAGTGTCTGTGTTTGGGGTGTCAGTGTGTGTTGTTAGCCTTGTGATGGACTGGCGGACTCGCCCCTCATGATCCTGTTCATGACTAAGCAGGTTAGACCAAGGGTCTCCAACTCTGGTCCTGGAGGACCACTGTAGCTGCAGGTTTTCATTCTAGCCCTTTCCTCAATAAATGACCTGCTAATAAATTTTGCTGCTAATTAAGTTATTTGACTTGCTCTTGAAAACTCAGACCCCTCAAATGTTTCTTTTTCCCTGATTAGCAGCCAAACAATAATGAGATACAAAATGAGGCAAAACAACTGCTGTCCATCATACAATATCTGAAAATAAAGAAAGATGAAGGTCTCAGGAATGTTGAGCTGCTCAGGTCCTCGGAACATTTTAACAGATCTCTTAGAAAGGGAAAAAATCAGCAATTTCGGAAATGTCTGCTAATGCACCATGAGACCAGCAACAAAGCATGGAATTAAAGAACGGGTTTAATTAACGACAACAATTGGCACCTCATTAAGCAGCTGGTTGGAGTGAAATTGGTTGGAGTTTGAGGCCCTGATTTAGTTGTCTTCTGTTAGCTCACTCACTTCACATTGCATTTCTGTTTGGGTGCCAATTTAAGGAAAGAAATGAAGCAATTTAGAGGAACGATGAAGAATTTCAGGTGAACAAATGTTAAAAAAGCAATTCAATTAAAATGAATTTACTGGAAGTTAAATTAGCAAGACAAACAGGTCACTTGTTAAAAAAAGGGTTAGAATGAAAACCTGCAGCCACAGTGGAGCAGAGTTGGCGACCCCTGGGTTAGACAATGACTGACTGACTTCTATGACATCTTGAAAAGCATTTTGAGCTACATCGCTTATATAAAGATGTGCTGTGGAAATAAATGGTGCTGTTGTTGATCATCCAGCCGTGGCTGATGTCATAAATGTCCAAATACATCTTTTAGGCTGTTAGCACTGTTTTGGTTCTTGGTAAGATTAAACATGATCCCCCATGTAATCTCATTTAGGGTGTCCGGGTGTAAGTTTAACTACTTGCTGCACCCTGAAATAGTTATACTTTTCATCTGAAGCTGGTATTCAACAGAGTCTAACATTCAGTAACAAGCGATTCCACAACTAGGCCACAGGAATAAGGTACTGGTGCAAAATGGGGCTACCTATTGGGGATCATTAATATCTGGTGAAACCTCACAGTTGGTTTTGTGGCATTCATCAAGTGCCAGATGGTATGCTAGGGCACATTTATTCAAGGACGGAAGCAAAGGTGTTTACCAATGGTGTCAAGTGGACTGTACATGCAATTCAAACAATTATACGGTAGGCTCAACGAGGCTACAGATACATATACAAACCAGTTTATTTATCCAGTACACCTGACATTGTTGATCCAGCATTTCATGTATACCACGTCTTCTGGGTACAGCTATTTATTGTTTATATTGCACAGTTTGTGTCATTAGGTACTGGAAGGCATTCCACCAGCTAACTCATGTTATGTTCTCTTATAGGTGCCGCCCTGGAGTTCATTTTTTTGTATATTTTGTATTTTTTCCATTGTCATTTTTTCTACAAATTCTATTTCAGTTTGAACTGTATTCATTGCCCTATTTTTGTTGTTAATTTCCTTTTAATGTCTTAGCTTAAATAGGACTTTGCTCTTATTTATGCCATTTAGTGTTTTTTATTTTTGATGGTGCAGTAATCAGCCACACAGAAACACTGGAGGATTACTTAGAGGCCTACAGTGGATTTTTGATATCTATTGATTACTGGTTTCCCTCTTTGAAGAGCTAATCCAATCCCTCAAATCCACTTTGTATGTTGAATTTTCATGACACAATCACATATTTATTTACCTCTTATGTTTATGGGGTGCCACAAAACTCAAGAAAGGCTTCCTCTTTTAAGACTTTCAGAAACACAAGAAGCAGGCTTTTGGCCTGCACACAAAAAAAGCAAAACTTATAATTCTCAAAAAAGGAACAGGAAAATCATTAAAAAAAAATCCTGTTCCACAATGGCAAAAATATTCCTTTAAAGATTGGAGATTTTATTTCAAACTTTTCAAAATGAAACAAAACAGGAGCAAAATGAATCAAAAAGCGTTGCTTACAAAAGTCAAACTAAATCCTAATCAAACCAAATTATCAATCTAAGTATCAAAACTCAAAAATGAGAGGAAAACATATTAAGAAAAGAAGCAGTGAAAACAAACAACAGCCCCTACGATAGTTGGTAGCCAAACATAAGCCAAACAAACATGTAGACTATGGCCTGCATAGTCCTTAAACAGAGATGTGGCCATACCTCAGCATCTAAACTCATTATAATTAGGGATATATCTCAGCCTATAAACGCTGCACATAAAGAGATGTCGCCATACCTCAGCATTTGAACTCGTTAGAAACAGGGATGTGTCCGTATCTCAGCACAGTTTAAATAGAGATGTGCAGAGACCAGAGCACCTGAACACAGTACTAGCTATGAAAATGGCTGACAACGGTGTTCCCTGCTGTTTCCCAGTGATATCAGTGGGCCTTCTACTCCAGCGCTATTTCTAGTCAGGCATGGGTTCTTTTGTTGTATTATAGTGTACTTAATTTGATATGTTAAGATTCTTCATGACTTTCATTTTACTAATAAAAACACAATGACAAAAAATGGCTGAGACTGGAACTGCATGTCCCACCCTGAACATCCAGTCCCATCTCAAAATCCAAATATCGGCCTCTGTCTCGCCCCACTCTGCTCTGCGGGCTTCAGTGTGATGTTCTTGGAATGACTCTGAAGCTGATGGTCTGTTAGCACTTGTGCTGTACGTTTCAAAATCATATTCCAGTCAAATATTGACCTTTATTGTGGATCGTAAAACTAAAAAGGATAGTAAAAGACTTTTTGTTTGTGTACTTGAATTTTCATAAAGTGTCTGTTTGCAATTCAATGAAGACCTGAAGCTACATTCTTCTTTGACTTTTTTTGTGCTTTATTTAAATTTATTGAAGTAAACTAAATCAACATTTTTTTTCATTTCGTGACCAGGATTTTATAGTGACATGTTTCCTCCCCTTAAAGCATTCTGTTGTGGAATAAATCATTGCAGCTACTATTTAAAGTAATGATTATTTGCCATGTGCTGTTTATCCATCCATCCATCAAATTATTAAACACACTTGATTTAGTTTTAGGGTTGTGGGGCTCTGGAGCCTACACTGGCAACCAGAGGGACACGGCAGGAGGCAGCCACGGACACTCCTGCACACCCGTACTCTCTCCAGTGGGGCCAGTCTATCCTAGCATGCATGAGTGTGAGGAAAATGGCTTTTAAACACACATTTATAAACAGCAAAAAAATTTAAAGTCTGCACCCCCCACCCCATTCAACTTTTGTTGATTAAAAAGCAGAAATCAAGACAAATCACTTTCAGATGTTTTCACTTTTAATAGCAGATTTAATCAAATCAAGAACTTGTTAAGGGGTGTGCATCTATAAAAACAAGTGTTCTTCTGCATTATTTTATTTAAAATAATCAAATTGGGTTTTTTTTTTTACTTAAATATTACTGCATAGTACAGGTAATGTATTTATTTCACTAACCCACATTTTTAATCGTGTCTCCAGTTTTAATAAATAAACTTTTATTAACTTAATAGTCATTGTGTCTGAATGTGTTCTGGAATGGACTACCAGATGAAGAGCTGACCAGAAGAGGCCGAAACTGACTGAATAAGCGCAACAAGTACAAAGAAAAAAAAAGTCAGCAGTCAAGCAGTCCTTCTTACCATTTCTGCAGAGTGGATGTGATGTGGAAACAAAAAGCGCATTGTTTTAAGTCAAGGCGGGGAAGCATTCTGCTCGAGTGGCCTCTGACCGCTGCTATCAGACAATGAACTTGTACAGACACAGCCAGCTACACCCCACCGTCTGGACATCTTGCTTAGTCCACTGGAGCGTAGCAATTGGCTGAGAAACACATTCAAGGTCACACTCCGCAGAGGCAGCAGCCAAGCTGATAGCCGCCATCGGCTCACCGCGGCCTTCCTTTGGCGACGTGATTCAAGCTGACTGGGTGATTATGGGATACAAGGGGAAGATCAGCATTGCTTTGACCAGTTTGACACTAAGCATTTAACAGTATCTGCCATCTCTAGCTATTTAGGCTTCTGGGATAGAATCTTGCTAGCAGGCGAGTTGTCCCAACCTGAACAATGAACTGCTTGAATTCTACAGCCGTCGGAAAAATCAGAAAAAAACGTTGTCTGTAAGGTTTTGAATGCAAACTAGCGAGCAGATATGAAGGTTATTTCTTGTGAGGTATAAGTGTCAGCTTGAAAGGGGGATTCACACACAATAAACTCTTGAACGCGTGTTGCTTGTTGCTTTGCTGGCACCTTGCACTTCCCAGGTTCACGTTCTTAGATAAGCTAACAGAGCTTGTCGGAAAAATACGCAGAATATTAGAGGGGATAAAGATGAGTTATTGGGGAGCCAAGTGGAGATTAACTGAAGTAAGAAAAGCAGACTACTCTCCTAAATCACCTGATTTGACAGCAAATAAGAAGAGAAAAGTAAACCTGACCTTTGACATGTGACGGAGCCTGCCACACGCTAAATAAATACATCTGAAAATTTCCCACAGAATAGACCACTTCTGCACAGCAGAAAGATGTGGAGGAGAACGGTTGGTAGCCGTGTGAGATAACACACCTGATCTGTACATGTGGTGGGGCAAAATTTGGTGGATTCTTTGAAGAAGAGGGAACTTCACTGTCATGGGCAGACAATAATGCAGAAACCTTATTCATCCGTGTAATGCTTCACTAGACGCCTAAGGGAAGGACAATCTATCACTTCATTGATTTCCAGTTTTTTTTACACTCCCTAAACCTAAAGTGTTTCCTTTTTTATTACAGATAACAGATTAGGGTAACATCAGAATGACAAGCATCATTGGGCCAATTGGACCTTTTCCTAATTTCTGACATTCAAGTGCCCTTGTGCTTTAATTCTGTAAATTCACAGGAGGCCTGTATTGATACTCTCTATTGCATTCAAATTACATTATTTTTCGGATAAATAAATAACAACACATTCATTTTATATGCAATGCTACAGATTTTGCTTTGATTCGTAATAAAAGTAAGAATACAATGCACGCATAAGGGTGATCCTGTAATAATTTCAATCTCTAGCTCTTCTGAAATGCTAGCTGTTGGCTGAAAAGTGCTCCAGCTTTCTTTGTCCGATGCCAGCTGTCTGATGTGATCTATTTATTATTGTTTATGGACTGAGAAGTGAGCCACTGTGCGCCATGTTAATGTTGGCACAGATGGGCAACATGTCTTATTTAATGTAGGTTTTCGAATTTTACTGGGGACAAAAAGCTTTCATTTTATAAAGCCTGTCGTAGTCACAGTGGCTAGCACTGGCTGTGCACTGCACAGGGGGACCTGGGTTCACTCTCAAGCCTGGCCATTTCGCCACTTTCTGCACATTCTCTTCGTTTTTTTTTTGCTGGGGACTCCTGCTTTTTAAAGGCTTTTATGTGATTTATGTAACAACAGATTAGCCCAGCAGGGTGAACGTGGATGGGTGTTTTCCCTGCAATGCATTGATACTGATGTCCCCGTCTTGCTTTGGTTTTTGCTCTATTAATGAAGATCTCCAATGACTTGGACAAAGTAGGCTTAGTAAATGAATCGTGAGAGTGAGTGAGTGAGTCCTGTGGATGAATGGTCTACCATCCAGAGCTGATCTGCGAGCAGGGCTGCTTTAACTCCTAACAGCATGGTAATACAAAAACAACGTTCAGAAAATGTCTTGCACACTAGTGTAGTGGGCAGCATTTTTGTGTCTGAGCACCTGCTGCGAGCTTAGTTTGTATCTTTAGGCTGCCTTCTGGGTGCAGTTTGAATGTTTTCGTTGAGTTTAGGTGGCTTTCCTCCAGTGTACACCAGTGGTGTTAGGTTGAATGGTGACTTCAAACTGGCATTGTGTCAGCATCTGCATAGGCGTGCCATGGAACTGTAAAGCTTCTGAAATGCATTGTGTGTGTAAGAGCTGTTCTTAGTATTTGAAGTCTTTGAATAAGTATAGATAACACATCTTTGCACTGATACAAAGAATACATAAACAGATAATGGAAGGTTCTGCCTCATCTCCTGTAAGCCATCATGCAAATGGAACATCCCTGCCACCTTGCTATAATCCTAATATCTCTCTATTATAAAAAAAAATCTTGGAAGGAGACAAGATGTGATTTTCTCGGAGAGACACTTATATATCCCGCGAGACGAGTCCACACCCAGGGCTGGAAATACAGGACAAAGAGTAGATAACAAAGTAGAACATCATAAAGAATTCAAAAATGTTAGAGGTAATGGAAGTTTAATTTGAAAATCTCAAAAAAAGAATAGGAAAGATCGCATTTGCGCAAACAAACAGAAATAATTATTGAAATAACGGAACAGCAAAAAGAGATTGAATATATTGTTCGGATTTAAACTCTAAGCCGGAAGCTTGTAGATCGTCTAATTCGTGTTGCCAGCAAGAATTAAAAGATTCCAAAAACGTTGGTGCGGTATGATGTTCTGTGAGAAGGAGACTTTTAACATGAGATTCTTTCAAGTCACGCCCTACTTACAACTATTTTCAAACAGGACCACAGTCATCTAACCTCAGTCATGTGAATGTTTTTGTCAGACACGCTTCTTGTGCTCTCAGCTGTTATAAATGTTATCAGGACAATAATTTTATATGTTCTAGATGACAAGGCAACAACAAATTGAAGAAGAAAGAGCATAGACAAACATTCGAAAAAGTCATTTTATTTATTAGAGAGAAAGAAACGATATTCACTCACAGGCAGTTATACGTTGCATTGTCACGATGTAAGTCCAAACACGGAATCAAAATTCAATGCGATCTTGAAGAAAAGTTCATTCCAAATATTGTTTTTACAAAATTTTTAAAGTAAAAGTGAAAGCAATGCATATGTAACAATTCCCATGAAAATAACAATCTCTTAAAATTGTATATCCGGTAAACCAAACCTAAGGGTGGGTTAGTGAAGCGAGCAGGGGGCAGAGCCCCCTAGTACCAGTACAATAAGTTCAACATGTCTGCAAATGAGAAGCTATAAGGACGTACAGGATTCTAATCATATTCAGTTACATGTAGAGTACAGTATTGGACATACATATGCCTTTTAATAATGTAGTAATTGAAAGAAACATAACAAAAGATATATAAGCCTGAATCTGAAACACCATCTTTAAAAATTTAGCTTTTTAGTGTGTTCTCTTAATTGGTGTGAGCTGTTTTTACTTCAATTGAAAATAAATTTTGGACTGTGAACATTTTTGTGTTATATGTCATATTCAATGCTTGAACCTTTGCTGTCTCAGAGGCACTCAAATTTTGGAAACCTCAAAGATAAGCAGCTAGAGTGTGTGTGGTGCTCAACCTGTGACATGTTCTTAACCAGCTTTCTGAAGCAACGCCTTCACCTGAAATCAGCAGACAGGATTCTAAATTCAAGCAGTGAATCAAAGTGAAAAGAGCAAATCAGGTGAATTTGTAAGAAAGAGAGAATTGGTGGGAGCTTCACTTAGCTCACATGCTCCTTCCTATATGCAGGGGCTCTACTTAAGGAGTCAAAGCTCTAGAAAATGGCGCAATGATGTGCCTGAGCACAATGGCTTAAGATGAGTGCCCAACTGGGGTATGTGCAAGGTCTTCAGAAGCACTCGTGATAGGTTTTGGTTTGTATCCACAAATGTGGACACATGGAGCTGGCTGAAAAAGCAACTTACATGAGGTGTAGTATGGCAAAGGATGACCACGTATTGGAAAACAACCTATAAAATAGTGGCACTTGTAAAGAAAAGAAATGAAAAAAGTCACCAAATTACATAAGAGCACAAAATAAGGATATAACCTGAAATTACAATCAAAAGAATGATAGACCATCAGCTTTGTGGACTCTTAAATACTTCAAGCTATTACAAATGAAATGTTTCAACATAAATTGTGTGAATTTCAATGACTTTAAAGACAATGGTTCTATTTATTTTACTCCAAAGAGTTGTAAAAAACTTATCATGGGAAATGGGAATCCAGCCAGTTTTAAATAAAGTATTTTCTTATTTTTACCATGCAGGTCTAACAGACCATTTCTCCAAAAAAAAATTTAAGGAAAACAGACAAAGAGCAACTGTTTGTAATTCTCCAAACACAAGGCTACTGAGGCAATATGCTACAGACTGAAGCAGGGCATGGGGTCTTCTAGCCAGGTGCATTGCATTGCTTGTCTTTGAGAAAAACAAAAATGAGACTACCCAAACAAAGTTCAAGCCGCAGCGTGATTCATTTCTATGAATTTCCTTTATGTCTCGTTTCTCATCATTGTCACCTGTATTAGTGACCTGTGGACAGAGGTGGGTAGAGTAGCCAAAAATTGTACTGAAGTAAGAGTAGCGTTACTTCAAATAATATTACTCAAGTTGAAGTAAAAAAATAGTCATCCAAAAAATTACTCACGAAGTCTCACTTTACCATGACTGTCTGTGTCTGTGCATGTTTGGTTAAAACTTGCTTGTTCTTCATTCAGTGAAGTGATGGTTGGCTCTCAAGGTTCCTGCAGTGAAGCTGTGACCATTTAGCAGTGATCAGGAACCCTGTATGACTAAAAAGTCTCTCACAGGCTGCAGACGCAGGAAGTTTGTGGTCATGTAACTGCATGGGTATGTCTGATTAGTGAAATGGAGTCATGTGATAATTGATGTCATTCATGATGACAGTCATTCAGTAGATCCCCTGGCGACATCTCTCCAACTAAAATATAGCGTATATAAATGTGTAAATGAAAAAAAGTAATGAGTCAAGTGTTGCCCGATGTAGCGGAGTAAAAGTAGCATTTCTTCTTCATAAATGTACTCAAGTAAAAGTAAAAAGTATGGTGCAGTTAAACTACTCATGGAAGTACAATTTTTTTAAAAAAGTTACTCGAGTAAATGTAACGGAGTAAATATAACTCGTTACTACCCACCTCTGCCTGTGGATTGCCGATTTGAGATCCATTATGCACACATAGGTTGAATATGATGGAGCAAAGTGTTGCTAAAGGCCAGAGAGCATTCAGTTTAGTTTGCATATTTACCTCAGTGGCTCTAGAAGATGTTGTCAGCATTATTTTATGTATTTGTCATGAGGATATCTCTTACTGTAAAATAATTTCTCTGTATGCCTCGTCCTGTTAGGAAGTAGTCTATACTCTGGAAGAGGAAAAAATAAACTGTTTTGAGAGGGCGAGTCAAAGGAGAGCTGCATTAGACAACTGGACCTTTTAAGGCTACTGAGGGTGTGTTGAGTGATGAGTTTTGTAGGACACCAGAGACTACTAAGGGGAGTTCCACCCTGAAGGCCCAATCCAACCCCAACTGAGTCTGGTCAGTGTGTGCCTGACAGTATTGGATGATCTGGAGATTACCACAAGCAAAATGCTAAGAACATAGAAACAAATACATTGCCAAGACCAAACAACACATATTCTAGCGGAGTGAGAGATTACGTAAACAGACCTTTAACAGATATTTTCTAGATGTCATTGCTAAAAGTAGGCAATTTCTTAATGGCAACTGTTATTGTACCCATTATATGAAGAAAGCATCTGAACATTACCACCTCAGTTTAGGTTCATTGTTGGGCAATCAACACAGCATCAGATGTAATAAAGGAACCAACCTTGGATGGATCATCAGCCCACCATAGATCAGACTCAGGTGCACCTGAACCTTGGAGTGGCAGATTAATCAGGATACAGATATTTTTGGGATGTTGAAAGGAAACTAGGAAAATTGGAGAAAAACCCTACCTAGACAGAAGGAGAACCTGCAGACCAAACACTCCAGAGCCTGTGACATGGCAGCTCTAAACACTGAGCCACTATGCAACCTGGTGAGAACATTTATTTGCGAAACAAAGGTACTCTAAACTTTGTTTTTTTTTCCTCTTTTGTCATGCTAGTTCCTACTTTTCTGTAAAATAATATATCTTATATATAACTGACTATGTGTGGAAGTGTGTGTCTGTCTGTCTGTCCAGCCCTGAAGTGTGATGCTACAGCATGAACCTGAAACAAATCAACTCTGTCACCAAAGTGAAACCGCGAGAAAAGAGAAACTTGTTTAGCCGCTAAGACACAAGTGAGACGATTGATTGATTGAGCTGCCAGAATCCATGGCTTCTAGGAGCCCAGGCTTTTTATAGCACAGGCTTACACAGCTAGTATATATATATACTGTGTATGTATATATATATATATATATATACAGTGGTGTGAAAAACTATTTGCCCCCTCCTGATTTCTTATTCTTTTGCATGTTTGTCACACAAAATGTTTCTTATCATCAAACACATTTAACCATTAGTCAAATATAACACAAGTAAACACAAAATGCAGTTTTTAAATGATGGTTTTTATTATTTAGGGAGAAAAAAATTAAAAACTACATGGCCCTTTGTGAAAAAGTAATTAGCAAATAGTTTTTCACACCACTGTATATATATAATCTACTCTCTCTATATAAAATCCTAAGCCTAAAAGTGCAACGATTTTGTGCAACGGCTTTATGTGATGTTTTTATGTCACGCTTTGAATCGGGCTTATTTTAAAACCTACATATATATGTTTGATATCATTCTTTTCAGAAATTTATTGAACTTTAATGTGATGTTGTTAGATTTTCAGATTCTTATTCCATTTTAAATTATAAACTAAAATATCAAGAAAGTCATAGTTTTTAATATCAAGAAAGTTGTTTTCTTTCTTTCACAGGAACAAAGTATTAAAAAAAAATTATCTATTCATAACACCAATGTTTGTATTTAGGTGAGCAGGTTAGGTGTATTGGCGATTCTAAATTGTCCCTAGTGTGTGTGTGTGTGTGTGTGCGCGCTCTGTAGTGGGCTGGCGGCCTGCCCAGGGTTTGTTTCCTGCCATCCGCCTTTTGTTGGCTGGGATTGGCTCCAGCAGATCCCCCGTGACCCTGTGTTAGGTTATAGTGGGTTGGATAATGGATGGATGGATAGTTAGCTGAAGGTTGAGGCGCAGAAGGCTTGCCCCCAGTATATATATATATATATATATATATATATATATATATATATATTTATATATATATATATATATATATATATATATATAAAATACTAAGGATAATCTGTCTGTCACACAAAAACTCTCAAATCCCTGGGCCTTCAGCCCTGATCTTGCTCTTAATCAACAGCTTATGCCGTGATATGCATAACATGAATTGGAGGTGTGTGTTACCTTCAGGCAGATGGAAATGTGGGAATGTGCCTCATGGCAAGGGGCTAAGTGAATATGCACTGCTGGTAGCGAAATTAGGGAGGAAGCTTTGGGTCCTCCTCACAACTGGCAGTGATGTGGCTGCCCACCTTACAGCAAGCAGTGATGTGACATTTGTGACAGTGAGGCACATTACACCAGACGTCATACACGACCAAAGAATCCAAAGTACAGGCAGGTTTCTAGTGTTATTGTTACTTATTGCTATTATTGTTATCAGTTCAGTATTTCAGAACACATATTTAAGAAAAGAATAAAACTTATTTGCAACCCCTTTTTCCAAGACATCAAGAATGTATGGAAATATTTGTGTGCTGGTTAATGATCAAAAATAAGTACAAATTACTGAATTAGCTACTGTTTCTGTTTATGAAGCAGGGAAGTAAAAGAGTATCCTTTGCACCCTGACAATGTTCAACTGAATGTTTAACTGAAACAACAAAAAAGAGCAAAACCGTGACTCACAAAGAAATCCCCTTTTCTCATCAACACTCAGATGTAAATGTCTCTTTTTTTGTCTCTCTCTCTGCAAAGTGAAGGAAAAAAAAACAAATGTGAAAGCTAAAAATCGTGAGTGGTGTCTCCTCGACTTTCTCGTATACTCAGATATCATGGATATCTGAGGAGTAAACTGCAAGACAATGATAGTATTTTTATATTATGTACATTAAAGAACCATCAACAACAAATCAAATCATATTAATAAATAATATATTGAATAATTATTATAAAAGTAAAGTTGAACAAATTGGACTCTGTAGTTATGTGTATAAAAAAGTACCTCTTCCGTGTAGCGGAACTAGCTCAAAAGTTAATAGAAATCTACGTTTTGTACTTAATATGTGTATGCAAAATTTGGTTGGCCCAAGTGAAAGAGTACTCAAGTTAGCGTGTTTACATACACACGTACACACAGACAGACACACAGACATAATTCCAAAAATAGTATTTTAATACTCAGGGAGGTCTAAAACATTGAGATTCATCAAAATCTTAAAATCGAATGTTTGGACGATTAAAACACTTTCCCTACGAGAATGTAAATTGGACTCAGGGAGGTGTAAAATCTCAAGATTCATCAAAATCTTGAGGTCAAATTTTTGGATGATTACAATACTTTTCCTTTACTTCGTATATGAGAAAGTAAAAGCCTTGAGTTAGGGATTAGCCATTGTGACTGGAACACAGGACTTTAAGAACATTTCTATAAAATAAAGTACATGAAACAGACTTGCAGAAGATGGCCAAAACGTGGCAATTGCAGTGTATGCTCTTCTGTAAGTCACCATTGGGGTCAGTGCAACATACAGTCAAATGGTAACATGAAAAAACCCATAATGTACTTTTTACATTGGAGAGAACGTTCATCCTTTAATTTGTTTGTTTGTTTTTTTGATGAACTAAGAAAAGACAGACTGCATGATAATTTTCACATTAAGTAGGATTTCCCTTCTGAATTGGTGTTGCTAAATTGGACTCTGTGTGTGTGTGTGTGTGTGTGTGTGTGTTCACTCTGCGATGGACTGGCTCCCTGCTCTGTCCAGGGATTGTTCTTGTGTTGCGTTTCTCCGGTGATTGCTAGAATATGCTCCAGGCCCTCACGACCCTGCCCTGGATAAGCAGGTTTGGAAGATGGATGGACGTTTTAATAATAAGATTAACAATGTTGAGGCGATACCAGTGTTAACTCACATTTCTGCCTCCATATTTATAAAGTATAGAATGTTGTAAATGAGAAGGGCTGGCCCGGGTGTGTATGGCAGAAGATACTGTACCGTACTGACCCCTACTCTCTCTTCTGTTTCTTTTTCCGGTTTCTTTGTGGTGGCGGCCTGCGCCACCACCACCTACTCAAAGCATCATGATGCACCAACATTGATGGACTGAAAGCCAGAAGTCTACGTGACCATCATCGTCAGGTCCTTCCATGAAAACCCTAAATACAAAGAGGACTGTTTGATTTATGTTAGGTAGATTGCCCAGAGGGGACTGGGTGGTCTCTTGGTCTGGAACCCCTACAGATTTTATTTTTTTCTCCAGCCTTTGGAGTTTTTTTTGTTTTTTCTGTCCACCCTGGCCATCGGACCTTACTCTTATTCTATGTTAATTAATGTTGACTTATGTTTATCTTTTATTGTGTCTTCTATTTCTCTATTCATTTTGTAAAGCACTTTGAGCTACATTTTTTTGTATGAATATGTGCTATATAAATAAATGTTGATTGATTGATTGATTGAAGATGCTTGTGATATTTTCAAAATCTAGGAGTTGCTATTCACACTCTATTTTTTTTTTTTTTACAGTGGTACAGTAATTTTTAAAAGTTAACTATCACCTCACTGCCTCAGCTGGTCTGTAATATGTGCCCAGTACAGTTCCCCTGACTTCTGCTGCACAGCGTTTACTTTAATGGAGTCTTGCTTACACGAGCACATAGTTGTTCGGTTACTTAAAGGGCTATGCTAAATCTGAAGTGCGGAGCTTTGTGATCTATGCCACTTTGAGCGGACCAGCTGCACAGACCGGAGCTCAGTACACAAGGTTAATGAACCAATTTGTCTTTTAAGTCATTTCCTAGTCTGACTGAAGAAGAATGACGCACTTGTTTTTTTGGGTGCTGCCTGATAAGGCATTTAGATCGACTGTTTGCAGTCTTGCTCAGCAGGTTTGTTGCCTGACGTCAGTCGTTTCTTTGTCTTCTCTGTATTTTAGGATAATGCATTGAATGACACTTCCACTTTTTTGAAGGGCCTCGTGCCATTTTTCAGAATGTAGTAGGCAGACATTATGTTTATGTGACACAACAGGAACCACTTGACTGGTAAGCCATTGTTAAGAAGGGTTTAGCTCTGCTGCCTAATATGCAGAATTTTGCAGTGAAGATGAAACGGTCATGGTCATGGGCACTTAACTCTGGTTTATGAAATTCAATTCAGGTTGTTCTGCTGGTAATTAAAATGTTGCTTCCTCTTAATGTTAAGGTTATCCTATTATCATGTCCCAAATTGAAATCACTGTAGATAAAATATTCAGTACAGAGAACGTGGGTCACATACAAGCACTGACAGCACAACTTTTTTGTTGAGGGTCCAAATAGTAAGTTGCAGCAGTTGGGTAAGGTTGGCTTGAATAAATGGGGTTACTCTCACCTCCATTACTGAGGAGAAGTTTGGTGGGGTGAGACTGGGCAGGTTAGGGGGGGCTGTGGTTGATCATGTGGCTGAACTGGCAGTCAGTGTATTTTCTCTAATTAGACAGGCAAAGTGGAGCCAGGTGACCAACAGCCTTTGAATTTGTGTGTAGAGTGAAAAGACAGAAGGTCCGTTTGACCATTTCTGGAGCACTAGGTGTACAATTCTTTTATTGTTAATGAGAATATATTTGATTCCTGACTTTAGTATAGGTTTGTAGGGCCAGTATTGTCACCTGTACAGAGTACAGTGAAATTGTAACTTACATGTGCTAAGCAACATGTCACCACCCTGCGAAGTCATGAGTAGCGAATATAGCTACATTTTCAATTTAGTATAGTAGTGCAGTAGTTTAGTAGTAGTATAGCTACATAGTCACAGTTCACGTTTACTGTTTCAAATGTATGTATTATCCTTACTACAGTATATATTATGTATACTAGGTAAATATTTGTTAACTCAATTTTAATTTGTTGTGTGCCATAACAAAAAGGGTGATCAGGCCTCTAAATAACACAAGACAGACCAGAACCTCACTGGTCAGCTTCAGAGACAGGCCTCATGCCAGACAGCCTGGCTCCAAACTCAAAAAGCAAGTTTCCAGGCCAGCACAGGCCCAGAATGAGGCTTAGTTGGTGAATCTTAAGTAGGCCGGCATCTTGAGATCTCAATGTGCGCTCTGGTTTGTAAGTTATGACAAGTAAACAGGGCCTTGGCCATTTAAGGTTCTATATGTTAAACAGAGGATTTTGAAATCAGTCCTAAGCTTAACTGGGAGCCAGTGTGAAGAGTTTAGAACTGGAGCTATGTGTTTGTATTTTCTGGATTGTGTAATAATTCTGCAGCAGCATTGTGAATTCACCGAAAGGATGATTTGAATAGCCAGAGGATAACATACTGTAGTAGTCAATCCGACAAGAAAGAAATGCATGAATGAATTTCCCAGTGTCCTGCATATTCAGAAAATGTCTTAAATTTCCATAATTTATAAGATGGAAAAAACATGTGTTGAATAGTTTTGTAACTTGTGTTTTAAATGACATGCTAGTGTCAAACATAGCATGTAAATTTTGTGCTGATTCATTAAAACTAATGGTGATTCCCACTGAGTTAAATGTTAAATGATGTTTGCAGTCAGTATCATTCCCTTCAATAACTAAAATCTCTGTTTTTCTGTATTCAGAGACAAGTAGTTCTCATCCATCCACTCCTTTAACTCACTGACACAACTAATTAAAGACAGCATCAGAGAAACGCCATTTTGTCTAAAAGAAAGCCATAACTGAGTGTCATCTGCAAACGAGTGAACATTAATGTTATGTTTTCTAATGACAGTTGCCAATGGAAGCATGCAAATTGAAAACAGTGAGGGTCCCAGGTACCGAGTCCTGCAGGACACCGTTTGTAACTTCTGAATATAATGATAAAGTACTGTCAGAACATTTCTGTACATACTAGTAACGATTTGATAAATAAGAACTAAACCAAGCAAGCAAAGTGCCTGTAAGCCCAATATCACTTTCCAGCCTCTGCGATAAAATAAAATGGTCAATGGTGTCAAACACTGTCCTTAAATCTAGTAACACACATTAAGTGTTGTGGAATTTCCTTCATCAGAGCATATCAGAAAGTTGTTTACAACACAGAGTGGTGTCGTTTCCGTACAATGACAGATGTTAAAGCCAGACTGTAATTTCTCAAATAAATTGTGATGCATAAGGTGAGACTGAAGCTGGTGACTACATGTTCAAGTATTTAAGAGAGAAAGGGTAAATTTGAAATGGCTCTGTAATTATTAAGTGAATGTGGGTCTAGTTCTGGCCTTTTAAGTAAGTATTGACAATACTAAGAATGGGTGCTGCCAGAACATCCATTGAACTTTATATTAGTTTAGTTGGGTTTGGGTTTAGGAAACAAGTAGTTGGTTTCATTTTAGAAATTAAAGTCATGACTTCTTGTTCTGTGATAAGATTAAAATTACTAAAGAGGTGTGTGCAACTTGAATAGGGATTGCTAATCTAGTATGACGTTTCTTATATTAAGGTAAATCTAAGATCTTATACTGTCAGTTTTCTCATTAAAAAAGCTCATAAAGTCTGCACTGCCAATGTCTGTAGACATTTTGCATTGTAGTTCAGAATTTAAACCAAACGTGAAAGACTCCCACTTGGACAGAGGCAGTGGCGCAGTAAGAATTATGTTTCTGGACTTCTCTAGCGCCTTCAACACCATCCAACCTCTGCTCCTCAGGGACAAGCTGACAGAGATGGGAGTAGATTCATACCTGGCGGGATGGATCGTGGACTATCTTACAGACAGACCTCAGTATGTGTGTCTCGGGAACTGCAGATCTGACATTGTGGTCAGCAACACAGGAGCGCCCCTGGGGACTGTACTTTCTCCGGTCCTGTTCAGCCTATGTACATCAGACTTCCAATACAACTCTGAGTCCTGCCACGTGCAAAAGTTTGCAGATGACACTGCTATTGTGGGCTGCATCAGGAGTGGGCAGAGCAAGAGGTGTAGTATAGGAACCTAATCAAGGACTTTGTTAAATGGTGTGACTCAGACCACCTAAAACTGAACACCAGCAAAACCAAGGAGCTGGTGGTGGATTTTAGGAGGCCCAGGCCCCTTATGGACACCGTGATCATCAGAGGTGACTGTGAGCAGAGGTTGCAGACCTATAAATACCTGGGAGTGCAGCTGGATGATAAATTGGACTGGACTGCCAATACTGATGCTCTGTGTAAGAAAGGACAGAGCCGACTATACTTCCTTAGAAGGCTGGCGTCCTTCAACATCTGCAATAAGATGCTGCAGATGTTCAATCAGATGGTTGTGGCGAGTGCCCTCTTCTACACGGTGCTGTGCTGGGGAGGCATCATAAAGAAGAGGGACACCTCTCACCTGGACAAACTGGTGAGGAAGGCAGGCTCTTTTGTAGGCACAGAGCTGGACAGTTTGACATCCGTGGCAGAGTGACAGGTACTGAGCAGGCTCCAGTCAATCATGGCGAATCCACTGCATCCATTGAACAGGATCATGTCCAGACAGTGGAGCAGCTTCAGCAACAGACGGCTGTCACTGTCCTGCTCCACTGACAGACTGAGGAGATCGTTCCTCCCCCACACTATGCAACTCTTCAATTCCACCCGGGGGGGTAAACATTATACAAAATTGTCTGTCTGTTATACCTTCATGGTTATCAATTTTTAATTTAATATTGTTTTTTATCAGTATGCTACTGCTGGAGTATGTGAATTTCCCCTTGGGATTAATAAAGTATCTATCTATCTATCTATCTATCTAATACATTGCTTTGGGTTTTTTTTTAAATCAATGAGTGGATTCCTCTCTTTATTTTTATATTTTACCATTGTTTCTATTCTTTTTTTCAATATTGCTGTAATTCTTAGCAGTTAAAAAAGCCACATAGCTGAGAAAAAAAATGTTGCCATGCATTTTGCTATTGATGGCTGAATCCCCTCTGTTACTTGGGGAGTCTTTTCTAGCTTGGCTTTGTTCTCCCCGAAACCTGGAGCTTGATGACTCATCTCGCGTGTTTCCACCAGGAGGACAATTTTGGACCGATCGAAACACACAATGCCAAATGTTACAAAGAATAGAGAGTGATCAGCAAACAAGAGAAAGCGCATTATTCAGGTTGTCAGACTCCTGGGAGGTTTCATGTGCACCAGACCCTTAATGAAGCAGCAGCCCATCTGATAAGAGCCCCAAAGTGCCAGGTAAAGCTGCCAAAAAACTCCTGGACAGAAGAAGCAGGTCCCTGGCAAATCTGAAAACAAACTCAAAGTGTTTGATCATCATAGTGACAATGCAGGTAGCTAAGAGAGAACTGCTGAAAAGGTTTGAACTTCACAGGCACCTAAGCTTCTGTGGCAAAATATTATTAACCTCCATTCTGTGAAGCAAAGCTCAAAAACGGCGTAGCACTAATAGTGTTGCCTCCAGCCTATCCCACCCCGGCCTTCAGACATCCACAATCTTTGTTGTGTGGAAACCAATCTAAACCAGTTTATTAAAGTGTTATGTTCTGGGATACACAGTGACACCTGTTACATATTTTACTGGGCTCTGAACCTTCTTGTTCAAACTGCCTATCTTCAGCTTTGCCTTTTTGGGCACACTTCTAGTGTTAGAAAGAAGAGATGGCCACACAGTGCTAGAACATGTGAAAAAGGTGCTGAGAACCCTAGGGAACATAAATGGCAATGCAAATCATACTTAAGGAAACCAAAAACAATTTGAAGAGAAAGGTGAGACATGAAAGAGAAGTACGCCTTCCTGTCTTTAGTCAAGCTCTGATTTATACTTTAACTCAGAATGGGATGAGGAGGGCTGGAAAGGGAACTATTTGCTATGAAGGTAGGGGAGTATCAACAGTATATTGCATTGTTCTTCATTTTGTTATGTTCTGAAAAATATTCAATAAAAAACTCATACTTACTGGTAATAATCAATGCATTCTAGATCAAGTAGATTAACACAGTGTGGGCTTTTGACTAACAGCTGGCCAGAAGAGTGGAACACAGGTCTAATGTCAAGACATCTACAGGTAAATAGGGACAAAATGGAAGAAGGAAGTGCGTCATCACAAGGCAGCCAACATCTAGGGTCTAAACAGCTAAACAATTGTTGGTTTTAGTGGCCTGGCTGACCACCCCTGGTGCAGATTGCTCCAAAAGTTTCAGATACATGCCACATCTGAGGTAACCAAGTAATGTCAAAAGAGCGTTATGATTATGTACGTGGGCACTTATTTACATCTTTTTTCTTGCTTATTTCCCATTTTGGGTTTCCTGAAGGAGTCAATTTGAATTTTAAATTTATTTGCATAATGAAATTATTTTGTGTTGTTTTTGTCGCCATTTGCTCATCCCGGGTCACCACTATCTTGGGTTGCTGTCGTCATGATGCAAGGACAGTTGCTATGGAACAGGGTCCTGGAGGTTATGTGGTTGACACCATCACTATCAGACTTCGAGAATAATTAAAGAAAAACAACCTTCATGCATGTATTAGCTTTGCTCTTTAAACTTTCAGGTTCTTGACTTTTGCTTTCGATTTCCGTACTACAATTCATGGGTTTTGATTTGTGTAAAGACAAACAATAGGACTGATCTTTGGTTTTGATTGCTAATATTTCCTCTCCTGATAATTACTCTTAAACTTGGTAGCCTTTCTTGGTGTAAACAGTCTAAAGGTCTAAAGAGAAGAAACTACAGGACAGTGCCAGAACATAAGAAGAATGGTGCTGAGAAAAGGCAAAGTGGATCATGGAGTGGAGGAAGGAAAAAGATCCTTGAGTCAAGTGAAACCAAGGGCAGACGTTTCTGTGTTGACTTTCAATCAAGAGGATGGCTGGTTAAAGGAGCAGATGGAGAGACTTCAGTGCTATGAGCTCTAAGCAAAATGTTAAACAAAAGAAAAAAAGAGGAAATATCTGATTGAGACTAAAGGAAGTAGGTGGTTCTGGGTGGGGGGAGTGCCCCTGTGACAAGAAGCAACCTTGTCCTCAAACCCCACCCCTAATGCAGAAGTTACCTGGGTCTGAGAAAAATATAAGTAAGCAAAATTTGTTTTGTATGGGAACAGGCAGAACACAAAGAAAAATATTTTCTATTGGGACTCATAAGACGGGTGCATAAGTCAAGTCAAGTCAAGTTGGTGAAAAGATAAAAATAAATAAGTAACTCACCAAATATGGATGAGTGGGATATTTTAAACTTACTTACTCAGACATAGAATTTACTGTGCTATGTAGTATATTGGGGAACAAGGGTTCTCCAGTGAGTTTAATCTTGGGTGAGTGCTTCAGCATAATCCCATGTGGTGTTCAGTGCCTGGTCAGGTCTTGCATGAAGGTTCTCCATGTAATTTGTGGATGTTTAGCACCAGGAGATGTCTATTTCATTGTCACCTTAGGTATCCAATTGTTCTCCATGTGAATGATATGACTGGTCAGTCTTCGGTCTTCGGCATGGGATGATGTTATGGAATTTGCATGAGCCAGTCCTTAGAAACACCCCTTCATTGGTGATGAGGTCGAAATATTAGATCTTTAGGATTTGGCGGCGGCACCTCTATTGAAAGATGTCAAGCTTCCTGTTAATGTTTGTTGATGCTTCCATGTCTCACTGGCATAGCTGGTTGTAATGAGACGATGGAGGCAAACAAACCGAGCTTGATCTTCAGTGATACAGATGACAAGGACCAAATTTTGTTCATCCTCTGGAAAACGGCTGCTGCCATCCTGATGCAGCATTTGACATCTGCCTCCATATCTCCATCCTGGAAGATCACACAGCTCAAGTTCATGAACCTCTCCACTTACTCCAGCTGCCGTGATCCAACTATGATTACCCATATTTGGGCCGTGGAGCACAGATGCATGATCTTAGACTTCTCTGCGCTTATCCTGAGGCCAATTTTGCATGCTTCTCTATCCAAGTCAGTTGTCGCATGTTGCAGTTTCAGCTTATCTTCCTTGAGCAAAGCAATGTCTTCTGCTTCAAGTCCAGGTCACCAAGACAATCTTGGTAAGATCAGTGGATGCCTGCCCCAATTCGTGTTCCAGCTCATTGCATAACATAGTTGAGGGCAACAAGGAAGAGAAGCGGGGACAAGATGCTGCCTAGTCTGACCCTGGTAGCGATTTTGAAAGAAGTCTATGTGCCTGTTAACAGTTTTAACACAACAGCTTGATTGTAGATACAGGTCTCCTTGAAGACAGCAATGAAGACTGCCAGTATGTTGTGTAGGCACAGGGTCTGCCACAGGGTCTCTGTTGAAAATTTCGAATGCTTTCTTGAAATCGACAAAGTTGGTGGCCAGTGGGTGCTGATACCAACCGCACTGTTCCATGATGTTTTGTAAGGTGAAGATTTTCTCGCTGCATTGCCTTCTGCCACAGAAGCCAGCTTGTTCCTCTCTCAGACTTTTGTTCGAGGGTGCTTCGCAGCCATTGCAAGAGGACTGAACAGAATGCCTTTCTGGACGCTGAGAGAAGGGTAATGCCCCACCATTTGGTACATTCGGAGATGTTTCCTATCTTGGAGATCTTGACAATGGCGTCTATTCACTAATCATCCACAACTGCACCACTTCATCAGCACATGTTGAACAGAATGTCAATTCTTCTGCTATGTCCCAATTCTTGTAATGTTTTTGGCTGAGAAAACTGCCTTAAACTTCAGGCATCAGACACCAATGCTAGTTTGATCCACCACCTGACTCTAAACCGAATTCCTGCCCGGTTGACCAAAAACTCTTGAGATTCTTCATGCTGTTTCCATAGCAGTTGTGGGTTTTACAAGGATGGGTTTCTAGCCTGACGCCCATTTCTCCTCCTTTTGCATTTTGGCTGGGGACCAGTAATGGTGGAGTTAATTTTAAAACTACCGTGTTTTTATTTTCGATGAGTAAGTCAGCCAATTCTAACAAGTTACCATTGTGATAGAGAAGAGCGCCGCAGAACAGAGGTAAATTACAGTGTGCCATTAAAGATTCATTCATTTTTCATTTTTTGAATTACAAAAATATTTTACACGAAGATAAGTACCTGAACTTAAGTTGTATAATTATGAGCACAGCAGATATACATTGAAAATGTATTTCATCAGCTTTGAATTGTAAAACATTAAAAGGTTAAAGAAAATCCAGACTATATTAAAAAAATAACTGAAGTACTATTAGTTACAGCTACACAAAACATTGCACAAAGAGGACATAATGAGTCATAGAATCAGATAATGAAGTAAACTTCGTGGCCATTTTGGAAACAATTGCTAAGCATGACAAGTCTGTGAAAAAGAAGCCGACTTCTATTCATAATGCAAAGTATACCATCAAAATAATTCAGAATGAGGGGCTAAGTTGTTTGGAAGACATAGTCAGAACACAAATAACAGAAGAAATGAAAGAGAGTGAAGTGTTTAGCATCATGGCTAATGAAACAAAAGATGTTAAAAAAAGGTACAAATATCTGTGGTACTACTTCGACTGAGCAAGAAGATGCAGCAGGACTTAACAATTGGACACAATTAGTCACCCAAGTATAGAATGGTGCTTCTGTCATGCAATAGACACACGCTGCATGCAGGCAAGCGGGCAGTGAGAGTGGAGATAAAGACGCTAGATAGATTGTATACAACAGGCAAAAATAGTGACCACTTGGTAACAGTATTAGCTATAATGAATGAAAGCATGAATTAATCAACAGAAATAACCGTGATTAACATTTTAAACTTAACGATTTACTTAAGAAAAAAAAAAAGAAGGGTAATGCCCCACCATTTGGTACATTCGGAGATGTTTCCTATCTTGGAGATCTTGACAATGGTGTCTATTCACTAATCATCCACAACTGCACCACTTCATCAGCACATGTTGAACAGAATGTCAATTCTTCTGCTATGTCCCAATTCTTGTAATGTTTTTGGCTTAGAAAACTGCCTTAAACTTCAGGCATCAGACACCAATGCTAGTTTGATCCACCACCTGACTCTAAACCGAATTCCTGCCCGGTTGACCAAAAACTCTTGAGATTCTTCATGCTGTTTCCATAGCAGTTGTGGGTTTTACAAGGATGGGTTTCTAGCCTGACGCCCATTTCTCCTCCTTTTGCATTTTGGCTGGGGACCAGTAATGGTGGAGTTAATTTTAAAACTACCGTGTTTTTATTTTCGATGAGTAAGTCAGCCAATTCTAACAAGTTACCATTGTGATAGAGAAGAGCGCCGCAGAACAGAGGTAAATTAGTGTGCCATTAAAAATTCATTCATTTTTCATTTTTTGAATTACAAAAATATTTTACACGAAGATAAGTACCTGAACTTAAGTTGTATAATTATGAGCACAGCAGATATACATTGAAAATGTATTTCATCAGCTTTGAATTGTAAAACTACAGTCATGTTAACTATGAATTTCTTGTGACATTTGGCTTAGCAATTGTTTTTGCTTTCTAACATTAGTTTTCCAGAATGAAGAGAAAAAGGGCACAATTTACTTCTTCGACAAAAAGAAAGGATGAGAAAAGTCATTCAGTGCCAAATGATTCAAGTGCAGAGACAACAAAGAGCCAGGAGATGAAGAGCAAGAAGATTGGTGACCTGGAGAGACTGCTGGTTGGCTGTGTAGTGGACAGAGAAGAGACCAGTGAACACCTTGAGAGTGAAGCTGAGGGTGACATAGAAGCTGAGTATGAGACACAGACAGAGGAGCCAAGTGCTTCCACCAGCACTGCTCCATCAGGTTTGAGATGAGATATGAGAAGTTCTCTGACACTCTGTCATATTGTGTAGATGCGTTTCAAAGTGTTTTTCCTAATCTGCAGATATCAGCAAATGCAGAGATGACCCACCGATGCAGTCAGTTTTGAAACTATACCCAAAGGCTCTGATAGGGGACAAGAGAAGAAGTTTCAAGGTGGTCTGGTACAGTATTCATCCCTGGCTTAAATAACTAGAAAAATTTGGATCCTGCATATTGTTACGCCTGCAGACACCCCAAAAGCTCTTGAGAGTGTATTTGACTTCCCATAAAGATTCAACAACTGGAAAAAAGTGACTTGCAAAGAGTCTGAATGGTATATACAGGCAATCTTTGCATGGAGGGACTTTTAGGTAGCTGTGAAAAATAATGCAAAATTGGTAAATCCTTTAAACAAAGAACATAACAAAACAGGTTAAAGAAAATCCAGACTATATTAAAAAAATAACTGAAGTACTATTAGTTACAGCTACACAAAACATTGCACAAAGAGGACATAATGAGTCATAGAATCAGATAATAAATTAAACTTCGTGGCCATTTTGGAAACAATTGCTAAGCATGACAAGTCTGTGAAAAAGAAGCCGACTTCTATTCATAATGCAAAGTATACCATCAAAATAATTCAGAATGAGGGGCTAAGTTGTTTGGAAGACATAGTCAGAACACAAATAACAGAAGAAATGAAAGAGAGTGAAGTGTTTAGCATCATGGCTAATGAAACAAAAGATGTTAAAAAAAGGTACAAATATCTGTGGTACTACTTCGACTGAGCAAGAAGATGCAGCAGGACTTAACAATTGGACACAATTAGTCACCCAAGTATAGAATGGTGCTTCTGTCATGCAATAGACACACGCTGCATGCAGGCAAGCGGGCATTGAGAGTGGAGATAAAGACGCTAGATAGATTGTATACAACAGGCAAAAACAGTGACCACTTGGTAACAGTATTAGCTATAATGAATGAAAGCATGAATTAATCAACAGAAATAACCGTGATTAACATTTTAAACTTAACGATTTACTTAAGAAAAAAAAAAAAAGAAAAACCGCAGGATGCAGAAAGCAGATGCTTGCAGGCAGGCAGCGCGGCCATGGTTAAAAAGAAAAAAAGTAACACTTTCTCCCCAGCAGGGCATCGAACTCTGGTCTCTGAAGCACAGTAAGCCTGCTGCACTCTGAGAAGCAAATCTTAGCTCTACACCACAGAAGCTGTTGTATCATTTTTGAACCTTTTCTGAAAGTGTTTATTTGATCTTTGGAAATCAGGCTTCACACATTCTATAGTTTAGGCCTACATTTTGTCATTTACTACTAAAATATGAAAAACATTTCTGTTTTAAAAATGTGTTTACACAGATTACTGTAGAAACGGAACACACATGAAATGCATGTGTTCCAAATAACAATCTATTATTTCCACTCTAAAACTCCAGCAGTTGAGTCTCTCCCAGATAATCAAACAAGGCCGGAGCTGGGAAAACTTAGTGAACGTTCTGTGACGGTGGGGGATGGAATAGCCGGCTGCTTGCTGCTCGTCTTAATTGGCACATTTAGAAGACAAAAGATGGTGGCGGAGAGGTGAGAATGGTTTTAAGGTGGGCCGGATCTATGAGTTTTTTTTGTAGACTCTGGTAATTCTACTGTTAAAGAGAAAGCAAAACATGTGTTTTACATCCATTGCAGTGCACATTGTCAAAATTTGATTTTAGTGGATACAATCAAAACTGTCCCTGAGGCAAAACTGTTCTGTTGTACTCAGAAATGGCTCAGTATACAGAGAGAGATGTGTGAAGGTACACCAAGAGAGCTTCAGAGACTAAGCGACACTCACTGAGCATGTTGGTTATAAGGTTCTGCATAAAATTATATATAGACTGCCTGTCATTAAATGAGTCTTGCAAGAGTTATACCAATACAATACAATGAGAAGCCAAGCAAAATGAAACCTTTTATTGGGCTAACTAAAAAGATTACGATATGCAAGCTTTCGAGGCAATTCAGGCCCCACCATAGTACTAAAGAGTTATACCAAGAAGACCTGTTGAGGCGCAGTTAGATTCACAGTTTATTGTTTGTCTTGGTATATTCTGTAAAACTTTTCGAGCTACCAGCCGTCTATCCACAATGCTGCAATCTCCATCACTCAACCTTTCAAAATCCTTTGACTTAGTTGAGGTCTTTGAATGATTACAGGGAGGAGTCATTTTTTGATACCTTATGGAACAAATTGTTGCAAATGGCCAAGCAATGTAATATCATAATAGAGCTAGCTGCAAAAAGACAAAAAGGGCTAAGCTCTAAAATTTGTGGAAACTACTGCAATCACGACTGTAGGTCAGAAATGGTCACTTTCCCTACTATATAAAGGCAGCTTTTTTGTAGCCATTTTTATCCCTTTTTTTAGATCAGAAGCTCACTGAGTTTAATAGATGATTCTCTAACAAAACCTGTGACATAATGAATGCCATCCAAAGTTTAAACCCCAAACGTGATGCATTTCTCAAAGAGGAGGCTCTGATTTCGTATACTATGGAAAATATGGATGAGGACCTGGGGGCATGAACTACATGAGAAATTTTACAAAGGAAAACTCAGAATGGCATGCATGTATTGTAGAGCTGACATCGTTCATTGACCCTTATAAAAAAGTATTTCTTGAGCTCTTTCAGTTCTTCAAAACAAAAGGGGCGATTTGTATGATCAGAGTTTTCTGACACTAAAACAGGTGAAGGCCTAACTTAGGTCTACTATGGCAGAGGAGAGAATGAGCAATTTAGGTGGACTGAGTATCAAGTCAAGGAGGGCAAGAATATTGAGTCTAGATGAGTCTGTCAATCTGTTGGCAAGAACCCATTAAAATAACCAAGTACATCTGATGTAACAAACAAAATGAAAATGAAGTGAATAAAACTAAGCACAATTAGATCATATATGCTATTTTAAGTAGAAGGCGAAATCATTGGATATAAATGTGTTGAAACATTAATGCTAGAATAAGAACCATAACAGTTCTAAAGAATAGAAATGTAAAAGTATCACATGTTTATCCTGAAAAAACATTGCATTAACACAATATTCACTGGTTTTCATAATTGTCTTTTGCTTCTTAATTCCTGTAATCTAGTAAAAGCAGTAAAGTCAGATGCCTCTGGTACCTCTAATAGAACAACTGGTACTAGTATGCCAATCCCAGTCCCCCCAGCACACTACTAAACCCCCTGATCAAAAATGAAATGCTCCAGAACTGCCACCGCCATAAGGACCCCAAAAACAGGTAATCACGGGTGTTGATCACCATGCACTGGAGTGTTGTATAATTTTCATAGTTTTGCCTTTTTAGTGAAGCAAGAAAGATGTGACAATAATGACATTTCTTCTTCTTCTTTCGGCTGCTCCCGCTAGGGGTTGCCACAGCGGATCGTCCTCTTCCATATCTTTCTGTTCTCTGCATCTTGTTCTGTCACACCCATCACCTGCATGTCCTCTCTCACCACATCCATAAACCTTCTCTTAGGCCTTCCTCTTTTCCTTATCCTTGGCAGCTCTATCCTTAGCATCCTTCTCCCAGTATACCCAGCATCTCTCCTCTGCACATGTCCAAACCAACACAATCTCACCTAGAACTATATTATGGCTGACTAGCTGAGAGGCTGTAGTGCAGCTGAACTAACACTGAAGTTTTTGGAAATACAAGTTTCCATGTAGAGAATATTAAGAGGAATCAGCTGAGCAGTACATTGTACAAGTCGGCAGAGACTCGTGTATTTCTGAAGTCTTAGGGAATGCAGGCACAGTGACCGACAGGTATCTTTGACTTAAAATAATAAGCATGTATAATGTCTTTTGTTTACAATTGCCAAAGAATTGCTTTATAAATGATGAAAATTTCAAAATCTTTTACCCTCCTCAGGACCAAGGAGAGGAAGCAACAGAAGTCTGCCTTGGGAATCTTTCCTCTTGTCCTTCCTCACAGATCAGAACTGAATTGGGAAGATCTGGAACAGCCACCATGGGCCCATCACACGTATCTTTTTTCACGTATTGGACAAATTCCGGACCACTTCTCCCATGTTTGCACCATGTCGTATATTCTGTATCTAAGGTCTCATGCCATACTTTGAATTGGTTAAACAAGGTGGGATATCACTAAACCATAAATTTCAATCCATCAAGTTTCTGAACCCACTTATTCCACTGACAGACTGCACCTATGTGAAGCCCTGAGATATCTGTCAAAGTTCATTAGGCTTTGCCATGCTGAGCCTATTCTGGGAATCACTGGGAACAAGACAGGAAAAGACTCCAATTGGGATGCCAGTTCATCCCGGTATGCACTCACACAGTTCTAAATTAGACGTGCCAAAAGAGGAACACCTAGAGAAATGCCACGTGGACACATACACACACCACATACAGGGCAACTTTGTCAAATAAGGGTCGCATGTAAAACTCTACTCCACAGAGCCACCAATTTCTTTTCCAGCAAGAACAAATGGCTTAGATATTTCTTAACTCCAGTCTGACTTAAACTGGGAAATATTTTAAAGGATTGTATATGTGCAGAGCTATGGGTGTTGACAGACCAGCTAGTTCTTGCCTGACACTCTTAGGTTTTTTGGCAAATCTAATGAACAAGTGCAGGTGCCCCGAGATGGGCTGGCACTCCATATTGGATTAGCTACTGTGCTATTAGAATAGGGGGGAACTCCTAGTGATCTGTAATGGAATGAGTGGGGTTTTAAAATAATTACACCTTTGTGTAATCAACCCATATACTTTCTGAACAGTGTATTCCTAATAGTTTAAGAGTGTGGCTGCTCCAAATGGAAACAGGCATGTGGGATGTGTGCCATCACAAGGTGCCTTATGAATCCCCTCACTGCTGTAGCTTGCACCCCTTAACTTCCTAAACTGGAGCCCCATTCCCTCTGCCCCACCTGTTTGGGAACAGAAGGGACCCTGAAGGAGCAGTGCATTGAAGTATTGGTCAGTCTAGGCAGGAACACAAAGCAGTCAGATGTGGCTACAATATGGGAGGAATTGGCACAAAAAAAATAAAATCCTTGTGTGTCCAAATCTTGTGTTTGATCTGCTTTAGAAGTACGCAGCTCTCCAAAGAAATACCCCTAAGTCGTCTTCTGTGTGAATCTAATAACAATGGCCTTGGATGCTTTGTTCTTTTAGAATCCTTTTCTAATGGAGCTCATATTTTTTCTGCATGTTAAGGGTGTGCATCTCTCATTTTTCAATTTATTTTGGTCATAATACTGTCCTTGCTAAAAACATGGCAGATAATTGGCACCACTTCAGAGAAATGCAAAAACATGCTGAGGAGCGGCCGTTGCACAATGTGATATGATTCAAGTGTTGTCAAACGAGCAGCTCCTCCTCCTCCTCCTCTATTTTACAGACCGTATTCACCGATTGTGGCTGCAGGGTCTGACAAGACTAATATGTGCACTCCTGAATAATTACACCTCCTGATGTCAAATACTGTATACTATCATCTGTAATGTCTTGGTCACTTTGTATTGCTGGAGTTTTCATGTAACACTAGACTACAAATCACTTGGGGCTCATAAATGTCATCCACATGCCGAAAGTGCAGGGCGCAAACAAATGAAATATTCTCACCACTAAACTGCATACTATTAAAAATCTTGTTGACTGATATTGGTCCTACTATAGGATACTGACATGTCTGAAATGCTTTACTTTACAACAAAAAAATATAATTACTTTTGAGTCTTTTACAGTGTACATGCCTAGCCCAGTGGTTCTCAAACTGTGGGGCAGGCCCCCCTAGGGGGGTGCGAAGATGTGAAAAAAAGAAAACAAGAATCAAAAATATGAAAAATACATCTATTGGAACCAAAACAAATTAACTTAAACTACATTCTGATACTAGAAAAATAAATAAAGAGTTAGATAAATGTTGATAAAAGTAAAGTAGGTATAATAAAATATGCATCTATGATATATCATTAATTAAAAAAGAACAAATTGGTATTAGTGGACTCCTTTCAAAAAAACATTAGGGGGGCGTGATTAAAACTGTTATGAAAATTGGGTCACAAATACGTAAAGGTTGTGAAATGCTGGCCGAGCCACTCAAGTCATAAATATTGTCTAATGACACTTAAAAATGGATACCACAAAACCTGCAGTTGAGGTTTACAGAATGAAACAGATGTCACCTTGGTCAGTATTTCACCCATCCACTTTCTGAGGCCACCTAATCCAGTTTTCAGTTTATGGGGAGCACCACACACAAGGCAGACCAACTCTGGGTGAGATTCCAATCAATCATACCGGGTCAAATTAAATTTATCAAATAACCTTACACACACACACACACACACATTTGGGATAAGGAAGGACAAAAAAGATCACCAACATGAGAAAGGAAGACAAGGAAATGTGCAAACTCTACACAGAGAGATTTGTAACCATAGAAGTCTGGAACTACGGCACTAACCACTCACTGCACACACAGAGCGATCAGCAGTAAGAAATCTGAACTCCGACAACATCTTGAGGCTTTATAGTGCGCATCCTGAAGATGCAGGAATGCTGAGTGGTCAGGATTGTACACAATGGACAGCCACTGAGAAGATGAGGCAGATTCTCAATGAGGAAGGATCAGAAGATCAAACATAGTTTAAGTCTAGCAGGGTTTGTTAGCCAGAAAGCTCAAAAGCGATCTGTCGTTAAATCCAAACTCAAAATCAAAAGAAAACAAAGCTCTACGTCGTAACCAGACAGTCTTACAAACAAAAATGCCCCTGCCCCTGTCATGGTTGGATAAACGGGAAGTCTCCACACTCACCTTTATACCCACTACTCTCCGGTATTACGAGCAGATCGCTTCCTGTCATCCAAACACCATAGTTAGAGAAACCAAATGACGACACCCATAATGAAACAAAGGTCAACCAGAAGACGTTAAAATATCGCTTTAAATCTTTAAAAAAATGGCTTAAATAAAAACATATTGTTGAAATAAATCCAAATCACAATATTTTCAAAAACATTGCAGAAAAACTATTTTAAAGTGCTGTAAAAAATTAAAAAGAGAGCCAAATCATAGCACACAGTGAAATGTGTCTTTGCATGCTAGAGTGTCTCACAGCTCTGTATAACATCTTTAGGACAATCACAGAGCAAAACAAAATGAAATGCTTTGAAAAGAAGTACAAACTACTTCAAATGCAAAGAAAAACAAGTAAGCCAAAGACCTTTCTTTAAGATAATTCTGACATGTTTATTTATTCGAAACATTTATTTCAGGGAATTTATTTAAGATCATCTATATATATAATTCACTAAGGCAAGACACCCATGAAAAGCACGTCGGAAGGGGCATGGATTCACGACAAGTAAGACGCTCATGGCGCACTCAGGAAGGAGCCACGCCCATCAACTCTAAGACCATTGGATATGACGACAACTCGCAGAACCACGCCCACCAACTCGGACGCGTTGACACAGGAGAAACGGCATCATTTATGTTCGTCTGTCGTAGAGTCCACATGCACGTCTGAGCCACGTTGACTGTTCATAGAGGCATGTTTCTCGCGGAAGTGAATCGCTATATGCTGCATGTAAAACAGTTTGCGAGGGGTATCCCATGGGATCCTTAAAACAATCCTTTAAAACTGAGGTTAAAACACTGAAGGAAGCAGTCTTTAAAAACCAATAAGCCCTGTGGCTCTGTTTCATTGCCGTCTCACCTGCTTCACCAATGCAGGCCCTGCAACAGTCGAGACACTCTCTCAGCAGCTGACCTTCTCTGTGCCTGACCGGTTCACACAGAGGCAGTGCAAGAGAAAGCCGCGCACACACACAGGCAGCGCCAGAGACAGAAAGAGGCACACACACAGGCAGCTGGTGGGGGGCTCTCCGTGAGTTTCTCTTGCGAGCGGGCACATGACCAGGCAGTGTGTATGTTTCGAGAACGAGGGTGGACCATCTAGGAAAAATGATGTCACGGATGTGAATCGCTGTATGCAGTGTGTAAAACAGTTTATTTGTCGCAGATGTGAATCGCTTATGCGGCGTGTAGAGCAGTTTGCGAGGGGTGTCCCATGGTCTTACAGTTGGTGGGCGGGTCTCTGCTGGTTGCTCTTGCGAGCGGGCACATGACCAGGCAGTGTGTATGCTTTGAGAGCGTGGGTGGACGCGACAGCACCATCTAAGAAGAATCATATTTGTCGCGGATGTGATTCGCTGTATGCGGCGTGTAAAACAGTTTGTCACGAATGTGACTCGCTGTATGCAGCGTGTAAAATGCTGTATTGTATGTTGCCCTCTCCAGAGTTACATCTTTTCATTCACCTACAGTCGTATCCTCAAAACCAACCCCATTTGGACAACTGTGTCTTTCAGGAGGTGTTCACCCATCAATACATAATTATGCGGTGGCTAGTCTTAAGATAATTTTGTGAAGCCTCTCCACTTTAGTAGATGAAACATTAGAACATTTTAAAAAATCACGACAAGAATGGGCCATTCAGCCAAACAACCTTGTCTATCCCAATTGTCCAAAATAAGATGAACTTGAAATTTAAAGATCCCTACAGTCCTACTCTCCACCACACTACTTGGTCTTTTATTCCATGAGTCTATACAGTATGTGTGAGAAGAAAAAAAAAAAACAAACTTCCTAACATTTGTGCAAAATCTGCGTTTAACGAGTTTCCAACCATGTTCTTATTGCAGAGTTTAGTTTAAAGTAACAGCCTCGGTTAACTGCACCATTTCCATTCATACAGTGTTTTTACCTCGAAATCTCTTAAAACTGAGAATGTTAAGCTCCTTCAGGCTCTCCCTCATAGCTCACACCTCTCTATCCTGGAATAGGTCTAATCGCTCTCCACTGGACTTTCTCTACTGCTACTATCATTAACAATTAAAGCAGGGGTGGGCAAAGTCATTCCTGGAGGGCCGCAGTCGCTGCAGGTTTTTGTTCTAACCCAATTGCTTAATAAGAAGCACTTATTGCTCTAGAAACACTTCTGCTTCCTTTTAGTTATCTCCCTCGTTAAGATTTGGAACCCTTATTGCTTATTTAAGTCTTAAACAGCTGCATTCTCAGTTTTTAATTGCTCCTTATTAGTAATAAGATGCAAATGACAAAACAAGCCAGCAGTATCCATTTTGCTTATTACCCTTTACACCTGTGTGTATTTACCATACACTATTTGGTTTAATTAAATACTTGGAAGGAAAGAGAATAAAAAAAGTGAAGGATTGAGAATTATTCATCCATTTTACACTTGAAAGTATTTGGATGATATCCTTAGAATGGAAAAAAATCTAGGATATGAGAATGACTTGACATGGCAGAGTTAAAGCACTAACAAGCCATGAAATGTCAATATTGGCAAGGATTGTTTTCTTATTAAGCAACTGGGTTGGAACAAAAACCCTCGGCCACTGCGGCCCTCCAGGAATGACTTTGCCCACCCCTGAATTACAGGATCTAAAAATTGGGAGTGGTCTCCCCTAGACTTTCTCGTATACTCCAATATGGGGATGAACATTTGAGGAGTAAACTGCAAGACAATGATTATATCTTTATATTATGCACATTAAAGAACCATCAACAACAAATCAAATAAAATTAACATTATATTGAACAATTATTAGAAAAGTAAAGTTGAATAAATCAGACTCTGCATCTGCATGAATGAAAGGTGAAGTACCACTTCCAGTTAGCGGAAATAGCCCAAAAGTTGATAGAAATCTACGTTTTGTACCTAATACATGTATGCAAAATTTGGTTGACCTAAATGAGAGTACTCAGATTATCGTGCTTACACACACACACACACACACACAGACAAATGCACAGGTCTAAAACGTCAAGATCATAAAAATCTCGAAATGAAATTTCTGGAGGATTCCAATACTTTCCCTATACTTTGTATATACGAGAAAGTCAAGGAGGTCTAAAACATCGAGATTCATCAAAATTTCGACAACACATTTTTGGATGATTACAATACTTGCCCTATACTTCGTATACGAGAAAGTAGAAAGCAGGCCTGCAATATGTGGATGAATCCCAGAATTTTGGTCAGGGCTATAAAGGAAGTTCATGCTTCCTATTCTCAACATTTGATTTTTAATACAGTTTCAGTCATTTCCTTTGATTGAATTGAAAAAATAAGTTTGATTACTTCCAATTATTTCTGATGCCTAAAATACAGTACATATTTTGGGGAAATTTTAATATAACAGTATTAGTAGTAAAGGTGTATGAAAAAAAAGATTTTTAGAACATCGAAGGGCAGGGACAAGACTGGAAAGCATTTTAGTCAGATAAAGCAGGTGGACGATGAGCACGGTGTGGTCTTGAGTGAGCATGACAAGATTAAGAATAGATGGAAGAGGTACTTTGAAAAGATGCTGAATGAAAAAAAAAACCAAGGGCAGTATTTGGGGATGGAGACCCAAATGAAGGGCTAGTACAAAAAATAAGGAGGGAGGAAGTAAAGGAGGCATTGAAAAGAATGAAAAATGGGAAGGTAACAGGACCACATGAAATACCTGCAGAAGTGTGGAAGAGTTAGGGAGAAGATTAAGTAGAGTGTGCTGTGGGATTTCATGCAGAAGATCTATGAAGAGGAGAGAATACCAGAGGAGTAGAGGTACATTGTGATTGTTCCCATTTATAAGGTAGATGACAATATTCAGAATTGTGGAAACTATTGAGGGATTAAAGAGATGTCACAAACAATGAAAATTTGGGAAAGGGTTATAGAGAGAAAGCTTATGGACGAGACCACCATAAGGAAGGAGTAGTTTGGTTTTATGCCAGGGAGAGGAACAAATGATGCAGTCTTTGCACTGAGACAACTCATAGAGAAGCATCGAGAAAAACAAAGGATTGCATGTGCTGTTTATTAATTTGGAGCAGATAAAGTGCCACGTCAACTGGTCTGAAGGTACATGAGAGAGAAAGGAGGACCAGAGAAGTATTGGAGGATTGTCCAGGATATGCATGAGGGAGTGAGGACTTGGGTTAAAAACAGTGTTGGGGTAACAGACAAGACCCCAGTCAGAGTTTTCTGTAAGTCTTTGATCTGGTTATAAATGTATTGAGTCATGGGATAAAAGACCAATCCCCTTGGTGCAAGCTTTTTGCTAATGATATTGTGTTGATAGAAGAATTGAGAAGGTCTTTGGAGCATAGAGGATTGAAGATAAATGGGAAGTAGACAGAATATATGAGGTTTAACGATGATCAGGATTTAGAAGTAAGCCTGCAGGGAGAGTTATTAAAAAGAGTAAATACATTTTTAAATATCTACAATCAGTGGTAGTCCAAGATGGAAAAACAGATACAGAGATAACCCACAGACTGCAGTATGGATTGAACATTGAAATGACAATGTTGAGATGGATGCATGGAGTTACAAAAAAGGTTAGAATAAGAAATGTGACAATCAGAGGTACAACAAAAGTGGGAGAGAAATCGAAGAAAGTACATTTGAACATGTGATGAGGAGAAACCATTAATATGTGGGCAAATAAGAGTGATGGGAATGGACATACAGGGGAAGAGAATGCGAGGGAGGCCAAAGCGGAGGTGGACAGATAAAGTAAAAGAAGATCTAAAAGAAAAAGTCTTGACAGGCGAGGAGGTGCAGTGTTGAGCTGTTTGGAGAAGGTTGATCAAGCACATCAACCCTACATAGAAGTGGGAAAAGAATGAAGAGGAAGAAGAAAGAAGTAGTAATGACATGTGCACGGTGTACAGCGAAATTCTTACTTACGTGTCCAGCACCATGATTTAAAGGAATGTAGCTTCATTGAAATGTAATAGAAAACACAAATCAGTATGTATTACTCTTCATAGTTTCAGAAACAAAACAAAGCATGTTAGTATTTATTTTCTATAGAGCCTTGGCAGATGACAGGCCATCACTGGGCACAGCCACTCATACACAACTGCCAGTTAACTTAAATGTGCATCCCCAGGATGTGGCAGGAAAATTGGTGAAGGCAGAAAAAAGCCCAAGATGATGCAGGGATAACACAGACAATGCCGAGTCGGGATGGAGACCATAATCTCCTGAAGCAGCTCGGCAACACTTCTCCCCATTTCATAGTAAACTTTATTAATTCTCCATTCACATTACTTCCATGTTTCTTTAAGTTCAACTAGTTAGATAAAAACCTTTGAACTGTAATCAAGTGTGGAATAACATAGTGCCGCTCCAATACATTTACTTAACTATAGCTGCAAACCCACGGTTTGCGATGATAGCATACAGCATATCCAAAGTCACAAACTCAGCTTTTACCCCATTAACGTCCAATAGCTCTAGCCAGTTATCCAAAAGGGCCGACATCTCCAGCATATGCTCAGGCAAGTGTAAGTTTCAGAGACGACGCTTGTCTCGTTTGATAAACAAGCCCATGAATGCGCTTTGTTTGACAATAAGTGAAATGAATTACCATGAAGGAGATTCAGTTGAACAGTGTGGCTGAGAGCACTGCGGGTGAATCCTCATTCCATTCAACGAAACAGTGAACTGAACTCAAATGAAAGATTTTTGCCTTTGGATAGAGATAAGATCCTGAGCCCAAACAAAGGCTCTAAATGGTTGAGAGCCGGGGGATCGATGACCTGTGAAAGTGCTTTAGCATTGATTCATTTCATGTTCAAAGACTAGTGCTTGGAACTGCAGTGGCAGAGCAAGAGGCCTGCCTGCGGCAAGGTTACTCGGGGAGGATGAGACACGGAGCGCTGCCACTTCATCGTCGAGTCGGGGCCTTCAGCGCGACACACTGTGGCAGTGGCCACTGTCGCTCACATTTTACAAAGAAAGAGTCTACTCCTTCAAACTAAAGGTTCTCTAATAGTTGTGGGCTTATTTCACAGTGCAAATTTCTTTTTCATATTTAAAGACTCATACAGAGCTTCCTTCTGTTAATTCTGTGTTCATGAGCTTCATTAATTGATTCCATTAAATTTCACTACAAGTACCATTTATGGTACAATATTTTTAAAAAATGATCTTTGACATGTTTAACTAGTGATGTGAAATACTGAAAATTCTTGGCTGAGCACAAAGCCAAATTTCAGCAAACAGCAAATGCTAAATACTTTCATTTCATTTGTTTTTTGCATATTAGTTTTTGTGCCATTGCAAAAGGCCTAAATTAAATCAATGTAACTTTTGATTAATGCTTTTCAATTGAATCAAATTAAAAAACTGAAAGTTGATGAAAAATACTTTTATAAATGAAGTCTGAAAACAGAAATTGGTAAATGAACAAAGACATAAATAACAGAAATGAAAACCACACCTGATGGCTTAAAATATACAAGTCTATTGTGACCACAAAGGGGCACCACTGACACACCATTGTGTGCGTAATACAACGCATAGTTTAAATTGATGTTTATTCTTTTAACAATCCTCTTTCCAATGACAAGCCAATAATACCCAAAATCGACAATCCCTCCTCCAAGTGTCGCCTGCTGCCTCCCGACTCCTTCTAAGTCAGACCCAGGACTGCTTCTGGTGTCTTTGAAGATGCATTTCTGGGCCATAGAAAAAGTAGGGAGGCCCAGGGATTCCAACAGGCCTCCACTTCTGCACTACAAGTCCCAAGCACCCCTGCGGATGTCCCAACTGGGCTATAATACAAGGACCACTGCCACCTATCATACAGGGGATGGAACAGCTCCCGATCCTCGCTATTTATCCATTAAACTATACCAGGGGTCACCAGCTCCAGTCCTGCAGGTCCACCGTAGCGGCAGGTTTTCATTCTAACCCTTTTCTTACTTAGTGACCTGTTTTTGCTGCTAATTAACTTCTTTTGAATTCATTTTAATTGACTTGCGCTTGAAGACTCAGATCTCTTCATTGTTTATTTTTCCTTAATTAGGAGCCAAACAATAATGAGATACAAAATGATCCAAAACAACTGGTGTCCATCATACAATATCTGAAAATAAAGAAAGATGAAGGTCTCAGAAATGCTGATCTGCTCAGGTCCTCAGAACATTTTAAGGGAAAAGAGAAAATCAACAATTATAGAAATGTCTGCTAATGCACCACAAGAGCAGCAACAAGCCACGGAATTAAAGAACGGGTTTAATTAACAGCAAGAATCGGCGCCTCATTAACCAGCTGGTTGGAGTGAAATTGGTTGGAGTTTGAGGCCCTGACTTAGTTGGTCTTCTGTTGGCTCCCTCACTTCACATTTCATTTCTGTTTGGGTGGCATTTAAGGAAAGAGGAACGATGAAGAAATTCAGGGGAACAAATCTTAAAAAGCAATTCAATTAAAATGAATTCACAAGAAGTTAATTAGCAGCACAAAATGGGCACTCATTAAAACAGGGTAAGAATGAAAACCTGCAGCCACAGTAGTCCTGCAGGACCGGAGTTGGTGACCCCTGAACAATACCATCTGGATACTAATTTTTTTCCTTGCTCTGCCAGCTGATTCTCTTGTGTCATCGTGCTGGCCTCTGATCCAGCCAGGATGCCCATTATCTTCCTACACCATCAACCATCATGCTGATAAATGGAACAGAATGTTTACAGCAGCATAAGAGGATAAATGAAGGAGCACCAAATGATGGGCCATTTCACTCCGGCTTGAAAGACTGTGCTGTCACATTTTCCAGCCTTGTACATTTGAAGATCTTATACCTACCACATTTTTTGTGTTCTTGCAATGAATTATAACTATAATATATGGAGTAAATTGAAAAATGAGGTACTGTATGTGAGTGGAGGGCAGTTAAGTTGCTGTGGTGCTTTGTCCAATTCTTGGTTGGCAAGTCATTGGTCATTAAGAGTTTCATTAGGCCCCAATTCAGTTTGTCCTGAGATCATCTCTTCTCCTTCTCCCTTTTGTTTCCCTTAAAAGCACTGCACACCTCATAGGAAGTTCCTCATATTAAGCAAACCAGCACAATCTTATGGAGAAATCACAGTCAGATGCAATGTGACATATTGCTCAGAACAGGAGAATCATCTGACAAGCAGAGCAATGGAAACAACGTGACATACCGAGGATCCAGAAAGGATTCCAACTCCTACACTGTCTGCACTGTATTGGTTTGTAGATTTATTATTAAATGGATAAATTTGCCACTTTTGCCCATAACTCATAATGACAAAATGAAACACAAATGTATTAAAAATCAAAAACTCATTTATATGATCATTCAGACACTTTGCTGTAGGCCTTCAAAACGTGGTCAGGTGCATCCTGTTTGCCTTAATTGTCCTTGAGATGCGTGTAGAACTTAAGTGGCAAACTGAATTGATTGGACATCATCATTTAGAAAGGCACACAAGTGCCTGTTGTGACCAGTAGGGGACGCAGCAGAGCCCAACATCCCAGAATCAACTACACAACAACACCCCAAGGTTCACCTCTTTATTGTAAAGAAATACCTTCAACTAGGATTCTTCTTCCAGAATATACAATACAACACAATTGTATTTTCTCTTGCCTTTCTTGTCATCCTCTATACTCACTTAGGTGTGGCAGAGCGGCTGCTTTTATGCCAGACCTGGGGGTGCGTCAGTTGCCGAAGCATTGCACCCAGGAAGCACTTCCAGGCCAGGTGGAACAGGCATGAAACAAAGGAGTGCCTTCCTGGCAACACTCCCTGGCGGCCCCTCGGAAACCGAATAGGGTTGTCATCCTGAATTATAGTTCCCACCGGAGGCATGCCACAGTAGCACTAGCATACTGGGGGAATATTTGATCCTGAGAGGAGAAGCAGAGATTATCCTTGCCATGTACCTAAGTCAGGAAGCAGCATCCATCCTGGCTGGATTGCCCATCCATCTCAGCTGTCCACCCATAATGGTGGCCTCCTGGCCAGTTAAGGGGAGACCTTCCATCCTAACAGAGTGGTTACTCCATTACACTGTGTATATAAGGTCCCACAATTCACACTGCATATCAGGACAAAAAACAAGTCATTAAATCCAGATAAGTCTCTGCAGACCTCTTCAATTAAATTGTGGTGAAGGGAGACATAGTTTAAGGCAGGGCTATAAAACCATTTCTAAAGCTTTGAACATTACGAGGAGCACATTGTCCTCTACATTCATGAAATATTAGAAGTTTACAACTAAGGATTCTTCCTAGAGTTGAGTGTTAGGCCAAATTGAGGGACAGGGCAAGAAGGGCTTTTGTCAGCGACTAAAGGTTACTCTAATAGAGCTTCTTGGCATCCTTCATATCCAATGCCAACTCGCCTGGGTGTGGCAGGACAGCTGCTTTTATGCCAGACCTGAAGGTACTTCAGGGGCTGGAGCATTGCACTCTGGAAGCACCTTCCATGCAAGGTGGAACAGCACTCCCTGGTGCCCCCCCAGAAACTGAATAGGGCTGTCCTCCATAGATGTGAGATATGAGAACCTGTGGGAAGGACAATCATCTCAGCAGTAGTCCACCAATAAGGGATTTACAGTACAGTGGCTAGATGGAAGCGACTCTTGAGTAAAAGGCTTATGACAGCCCACGAAGTTTGCCAAACAGCATTTAAAGGAGCATGAAGAAAAAATGATCCTCTGGTCTACAGCAACGAAAATTGAAATCTTTGGGCAAAACTACAGCTTCTATGCCTGGGGAAGACCAGGTAGAGTTCATCACACTGTCACTATAGTGAAGCGTGGTCGTGGCAGCTTCAGTAAATGGAGTTGCTTCTCAGCAGCAGGAACAGAGAGCAGTCAAAAATGAGAGAAGGATTAATGCAACCAAACACATTGACATCTGTGAAGTAAACCTGCTCCAGAGTTCTTGCAACCTCAGGTACCCCTTTAGCAAGACATGGCACTGACTTACACGTCATAGAAGATCCGTGGAGGCCCTGAAGATAGCAGTGTACAGACACTTCCCACACCCTAATGGAGCCTGAGAGGATCTGCCAGGAAGAATGAGATAAACTGCCCAAATCCAAGTGTGCAAAACATGTAGAGACGTACTCCGGTCTGAATACTTACCTAAATTAGATATTTCCATTTTTAATTTTTAATAAATTTGCACAAGTATCTGAAAATTTGTCTTTACTTTGTCATTATGGGTTATTGAGTGTAGTTTGATAGGCAACAATGGCAAATTTATCCATTCAAAATTAAGCCTACAACATAATAAACGTGAAAGGCGCTGAATGCACTAGCAAAAGAAAATTCACCATTTTTACTCATTCAGTTGAATACCGAACATGCCATTACTTTTGCTAAATATTTTCGGTGGAAAGAATTAAGTGCATTCCTATCTTTAACAAACCCGGCAGTATTTATTTTAAGTAGCACCTTTCACACAGTACACCATTACAAGACTACAGCTACTGCTAACTCTGATATGTAAGCAGGGATCAGTCATAACACAGCTGTGTGGGTTGTATATGTACACTCCTCCATTTTCAACACCCTTTATTTTTCTACTGCAAGGTCATGTAAATTCTATGGATTCTGTAGCAACACAAGACCTTGATGGAAGGCAAGTCCATTGTCAGGCACTCTCTTACACACAACAGTATGGTCTGGGAAAACACAGAGTCACCTCTGAACTAATTCTAGAATACCGTGAAAAGTCACAGGACACCAATGGTCACTCATACAGGTCCACTTTAGAGTCTCCATATAGTCTAAAATGCAAACCTTTTGGAATGTAGAAAGAAACCAGAGTAGCCAAGGAAAAACCCATGTGGATTCAAGAAGAAATGTGTAAACACACACACATTTGGACCCAAGATCCTTGACCTGGCACAGAGTATTTGACACTGTTGTCTCACAGCTTCAGATGCATGGGCTCAAGTCTGACGATGATGAGGTGTACGCTTTTCCTTGTGTCTCGCTGTTTTCCCCAGATATTCTGTCTCTCCTCCATCAAAACGTTGTGCAGAATGGCTTAACCAGTGACCTTAAACTGGACTAGTATGAGCCAGTGTGCACATGTACAGTGGACTGAGAAAGCATTGTTCTAAACATTTTTTACCTTTAGGAATTATGGAGACAACTGTGCTCTTGGGTGCCTTCAATGCTGCAAAATTTTTCTGTAGCTTTCTTCAGATCTGGGCCTCAACATTATCTCCTGTCTAAAAGTTCTGCAGGCAATTCCTTCAACGTCATGGCTTGGTTTTTTGGTCTGATCCACAATAGATAGACAGGTATCTCATGAACATCCACATCTTCATCCATCGTCTTAAGCCTTCTACCATTTTGATTGAGTTTGTATTTCTAACATCTTTATTCTGTTGGTTACTCTCCATCCAGCCTTTTGGTCTTGTTCCAAAGACTGTTCCCATGTGGCCGAACACTTTTTTTTTTTTTTGTAAGTCACCTGAAAGTGTTTACTAAATAAGGAATGGGAAGAAATTATCATAGGATGGCATAGTGACTAATGCTGCTGTCTCACAGATCTACCATCCTGGAATCAAATCATTTGCCTGGTCACTGTGTGTGTGAACTTTCCTTACTTTGTGTCCTGCGCTGATGGGACAGACTCCAGCACCCTGTGTCCCTGAACTGGATTATGCCATCTTTTGAATTTATGTATACATATAAGAAGTCATACACCCCTGCCTTATCTGTGAGTGGCTCCAGTTTCATGTTCTGTGATTTTCACATAGAAGGACCTGACCTGCATAGGATCTGTCATGACCACATTTATAACTTCTCCTTTGATCAATGGCACCAAGCTGACAGAGAGGGCATGCCTGACTTTTAACAAGTGAAATGGCCGAAAGTTGATCTGAGTGCCAAGGCTGATACATCAGGGAAAAGGAGCAAGAGCCCATTTATCAGATCATCCTCTACCTCACAACAAGAGCACCACAAAGGCGCCTTTTTTCCTGGGAGCTCAGCTTATCCCTTGAAACAAAAGAAGAGAAAATAAGGAGATTGGAAAGCTTGAACCTCCTGGTGCATCAATGAGCCAGTTCAGAGAATGAGCGGCAAACAGAAGGCCAAGGGGAAGCAGGCCATTTGTATTCCCTGGTTGCAAAACTAACAAAGAATGGTCAGTAATTTGGCAAGCTGCGCAAAGGATTTGCGTCAATCACTGCATGAACCCAAGACCAAGAGCTTTTCTCACAGCCAAGCATTCTGGGATACTCTTCTAACAGTAAGGAGAAGAGGATTTTTTTTCTCTTTCGATGGTCTTCAGTGTTGGACTTCACTGGAAACGTTTTCTCAGTAATCAATTTTTGTGCCAAATGTTAGAAATTCTGTATATTTTACCATATGGGGCATCAGGGCAAATTATTTCACATTCAGAATGGATATAAGAAGGTCAACTAGATCATACTGTGATGGTAATGCTAATTTATTGTACAAATCAGGTCAAAAATATATAAATATTCTTGCACACACGTGAATAGGGAACATCTTCAGGGCTTGTATGTTGCTAGCAACACCACTTTGAGTCGTGGGTTGGCAATGTCCTTCACGCCTTTCCTTCTTTTGCCCTCAAGATGGAAAAATTAAGATTTTAATAATAATGACATTACTTCCATTTTCTTCTTCTTACAGTACCTTGTATACAAGAAACACAACCACCAGAGGATGGCAGTCACTCTTAAACTTGTGTCTGGAAAATGCCAATAGTGTAACACTGGCTGAATTATGTGATCAATTAATAAATAAACTGCTTATTATATGGCAGTTCACTGACTAGTGCCCCAAATCTTTTTCTGTGTTTATCTTTTCTTACAATGTAAATACAGGACAGGCTTGGGGCGGATCTGGCGACTTCGTCAGCTTGTCACCATCAAGCAGTTGTAGGCATTTTCTCTAAAGACAATTAGTTTTATAAACTGATATAATCTCATTATACAATACCATCAAAAGGCATCACTTAACCTACCCGTGCTCCACTTATTCAACAAATTCTGAGAAATGTTTTGGGTGTCTTATACTTAAGGAAATCACTGCATAGGTCACCAGTACTCCATAGTTTCATAACTATGGTTCTCAGACACTTCATCCAATATTAAAAGTTCGATACACTCCAAGTTAGTAGAATCTGCCTGGTTTCTGGATTTCTCCTAATAACCAGTCAGTGCTAAATCATCACATTTACCATTGATAGAGAAAAGGTGAATGTACTGGAGAAACATTGACCTACAAAAGTGAAACTCTCTGACGAGAATTTAGAGGTATTTCTTGATAAAATGTTGTCTAAATCCAGACAACGCAACTACTATGCTAAATTGTTAAAACTCTTGTATATACCGTAAATCAAGAGACGTTAAGCTTAGGTTTTAGAACCCACCAGTATAACCACACATGCTGTGTGCTACCAAAAAGACATAAGGGCTCTAGAAGATGACTGGAGACAAACGTAAAGAACATGTCCTACTCTGACAGGGAAACAGAATTAGAATAACTGGAAAAGCCAACATGAGAAGCTAATCCACATCTTCAAAATTCCCAATGATGTTCATAAAGTTGAATCACTAAAGTAGTAAAGCAAAGTGATAATTTAAAGGTCAGAGGTAACAGTTTGGTGCTGTACTCCCTTCTACCTGTATGCTGCATTACGGCGACATCGGTCAAATGACAAGACGATTACAAGATTCACTTTTTCCAAATGACCGACCCTTGAGCTTTTGTGTACTAAGTACAATGTAGTCAGATGCCATACAGTCTTTTGTCTCCCAGCTCCAAGGACTCTGCTTCTGTCTACAATTCTCTTGCAGCCTGGGTACCATTAGCACATTCTCTCCTTGTTGGTATATTTTTTTCTCCATAGACTGCTCAAGTTTCTTTCCAAATTTCAAAGAAAGCAACACAGCGCAGTTTCATTTTGCATAGCTTCTACAAAGTACCCCTTGTTGTCACACACAAGGCAGTCAACAAGCTACGAGGTGAGTGAAATATGGTGAGACGAAAGGTTGATTTGTGGTACTAACATCTCTCTCTCTTTTTGTCATCAGACCCAAAGAAGAAAAATAACTCACCTGCTATACTTCCAGATTCACAAAATGGCCACCCAATGTCACTTTTGCTTCCCGTTGATGACATCACTTCCGGTTCCTTTCCAATGACGTCACTTCCATCTCTCCCATAATAACATTACTTCCAGTTCATCTCAATGATGTCACTTCCGGCCACCAGCTTTGACATCATTTCTTGCCATATCATTTCTGACCACCATTTTTTGTCTGTATAAAAATCGCCATTTTCCAATTATCTGTTGTCAAATGTTTGTTTTTTGATCGTTTTCATTAGTTTTATACAACATCTGCTGGACATTATCATTCCCCAACTCTTTTTGATTTTGTGAACTTGATCTCTTTCTTATTACAATGTAATTTCACAATCGCAAAATGTGAAATTCCCTAAATGGGTTTTGAGTTCTACAACTGATGCCACGCTCTTGTTCCTCAGCCACCCTACTGGGCCTCCCTAAAGTTCTATCATCACAGGGCCTGTCTGTACATTCATGCAGCCAGGTCTGTCTTTGGGAGCAGACATAACACCACGGGGAACGCCATCTGCACTCATTGTCCCACAACTCTGTAAGCGGATTGCCAGCAGCCACGTGTTCAGGCCAATGGATGTTAGCAGCGGTGAAGTATTTGCAGGTATTTGCTTTCTGGGCTGCACCCTTCCTTTTCAAACTTTGATTCAAAGCGAACTGTTTCATGCTTTTGAACACTAAAAAGAGGCTGTAGATGAGATGAAAATAAATGTGCAAATGGTGTGGATGTTGCTTGAAGTGAAATACAACTTGTTTTGCAAAGTTTTTTGTGAAGCAAACCTGTAGGTTTCCCTGCACATTCACTTTCAGGTACGTCACTTCACTTATCACTAATGGGCAGGTGATGCTAGTTGATGCCTAATGACCTTGAATTTGAATTCAATTTGTTCATAAAATGGATAGATGTTGCATGTAAGCAAAGTTGTGTGGAGAAGAAAGCAGTTCTGTTTGTGATCTAGGAATACTGTATTTTAAATCTCACTGCACACAGTGCCAAATATTGCGCACAAAGTGTGATGTAAGTCTGTAAAGAGATAACTCACTAAATAAGGTGACGCAGTTCTCAATCGTGTAAAATCTGGCTTTTTTTTAATTTAGGTAACAATATTTTTAAAAACTAATCAAAGAAACCTACACTGGCAAAATAGAATTAAGCATTAGTGATTAAAACGTTAAATAAAAAAAAAAAATGAGCAGTGGTACAGTGGAACTTCAGGTCACAAACGTCTCGGACCACATACAAATCGGGTTACGACCAAAAAGTTTGCCAAACTTTTGCATCTGTTCACGGCCACACACTCGGGTGACGAACAAGCCAGTTTCCCTTCCAGTTCATACGCGCCAGTGATTTGCACACGTGTTCAGTCTCTCCACTGTACATTGTTCTCGGTCAGACGTGCATCGCGCAGAGGGACTTTACCTCAAAAGTGTAATCTCCTCTCCATCCAGTTCCTCCTCACTTGCCAGAACTTGACTCCTGCAAGGTTAGTTTTCTTTGTTGTTCAAGGTTTTTCACAGCGGTTCGTAAGGCTTTAGTGTTACCTCTTGCAATGTTAGTTTTCTTGGTTGTTTATGGTCAGTTTTTGTATAAATTAAGGATTTTTCAAATTTTCATTTTTTTCCCTGTTCTTAAAACTCAAAAAAAAAAGTGTTTACAGCGAGCGGTTTGTAAGGCTGTAGCGTGAACTCTTGCAATGTTAGTTTTCTCTGTTCAAAGTTTTCTCAGTGTTATTCAATGTTTTTACATTTAGTTTACTATTACACTGTGCATTCTATGGTATAATTAACTATTTTTGTGCTTAAAAAAATATATATTTACATACAGCACGTACGGTCCGGAATGGATTAATTAGGGTTAGTGTTAGGGTTCTATGGGGGAAATTACTTCGGGTCACGAGGTTCCACTGTATTAAGAATACACAAAAACCACAAGAATACTCACCAGTCCATAGCCATTTCTACAAGTTTTGCAAAGCTTAATGTAATTCCGAGCAATAACACAGACAATTTCTGTCCTTAGCTATAGTTACAGTTGCACAGGAAAAAAAGTCATTAATCCATTAGTTAACTTAGGTGAGAATAATAAAAATAAGCGTCTTTCAGGATGAACATTCTTGTGAAGTGAAACTTAACTTCTGAAGCTAAGAGTCATTTCAGTTTCAACCCCAAATGATAAATGAGAGCCAGAAATCTGGCATTGTCCAAAATGGTGGTCCTTTCATTATCAAAAAGGAGCAATTTGTGGACACAAAACACTATCAACTCCATGCCGTCACTCAGTCGATATCCTCCGCTTCCTTGTCACAAGCCTCACCATTAACACCAGGGGCCTGGTGTTTAACATTCATTTTAGAAAGCCGTTATGACTAAGAGCTTTTTATTTGTTTATGTGTTGTACATGTGCTATTCATACCATTTGCAGTGTTTGTTTAAATATTAAATTTGCTCTATTTGTTTTTTTTTTTAATTGCAGTGTTTAAATGGAAAAATGAGCTTCTTCATATTCTATAGGCTACTATGGGTAGCAGAGTGATTGACACAGTTTACATAAAAGTTTTAAACAGTTTACTTAGTTGCCTGTGTTAGACTACTAGCACATTTAAACCACAAATCATCCACAATAGTGTCCTGTATACTCGCCATCACGCTCAACTCAGATAATGTCCATATAAGCATCTAAGCTCTGTGCTGGTTTTGTGCGAGTGTGAGTGTGTGTTCCTTTAGAGGGTCGCTAGCTCCCTAGTTGGAATAAGTTCTTTTGTAATTGCGGCGTTTTAAGTAACCCAAAACTATATAGATATAATGTAAAAAGGCGATATCCCTCCCATAGTGATACGGCGGTAAAAATCACATAAGAGAAAATAACTTGGCTTTCTTTAATGACGATTTACGCGCCATAACAGACGAGGAAGCCATGACAACACTTTGTGTATAGTTTGTCATTTTAGTCTCTGCGCTGAAAGGATTTTTTCGTGACGGATGACGTTATCACCCATCCGTCCATTGGCTTCAAAGTATTTGACTGATGTCTAAGGCCTTGTTCACACGGTCGTTAAAATCGAGCGTTTTTTTTTGCGTTCGTAGCGTCCAGTGAGCGCGGATCAAGCGCCGAGTGTTTTCTACGTAGGAGTCAATGAGAGTGTTCACACGGGCTTTGGTGACGTCGCGTTTGTCCGGCAGCGCGTTTATACGGCATCAAAAAAACGTTGCATGCAGCTTTTTCTTGGCGTTCAAAACCCAACGAACGCAAGGAAACCGCTTCTAGTTCGTTTTCTGCGCGTTTATTTTACGCTTCGGAGGACCAGATATATCCCATGATATTAATATTTTTATGTTTTCATATACAACATATATATTTTCATATTGCTTATTTTATTTTCTCATGTAATTTGTAAACCATGAACCTATTAATTTATGTTCTAATATATTTGATAACGATTATGTAGGGGGGGCAATCCATAGCGGGGGGGCATTTCCGTGCATAACACCGGTGTAAGCGCACACTCGACTACTGTTTCCTTACCTTAAAGTGACAAGTAGTCTCTCTTCGGGGCTAACACCAAGTCGCATATTGGTTGATCGGCGTGCAATGTGGCATTGCACCAGCTGCAGCAGACAATCAAAAGTGGAAACCGACATCCGACAGTCATTAAAAAACTTGCGCGGAAATTTTTGCATTTCTTCATAAAGCACAAAAAAACTTCCTTTAACCCGACGTTGTGCAGTCAGAGGATGAACCCAGTAGCGGCGGCGATTTTTTCTCTCCCTTCGTCGCCGTATTACGAGTATTTTTAAAACAAGAAGATTAATATCTAACATAGCAAAATGGTCCATATTGAAAGGAGGCACCTCAAATAAAACGACAAGGGCTTTCATATCCAGTTCCCGACACTGCCTCCACAGGTTAACACACAAACTACAATTTGGGCTGCAGGCTGGCGTTAGACAGAGACAAACGAACACCGCTGTAGAAGTCAATCGATCGCCACCACAAAATGCAACATAAACGTCTAGGAGACGTTCAGAGCAAGTTCGTTTATCCAAAAACTTAACGCCCGTGTGAACAAGGCCTAAGTCTTTCATACTGGTTCCTCCACATGCAGGCCCCCACGTCGGCAAATAGTCCATTTCCAAACAAGGAAAGAAGATTTTTGTGCTGACTTTTAACAGAGGACAGAATCGTATACACCTGTCTTTAGGCTGACTACACATTCCTCCAGCTGTCTATCTTGTCCTATGCTTGGCCCAGCAATTCTAAATGTGCTAACTTTGGCCTGGCCTGTACATGTAAGTGGATTTATTAAATCATTTTTGTACAGCGCACAGTGACATTAAACTTATATTCTTATTACAGTGTGTTAGTAATTTGATTAAGAAAAACATCCTACCTTCACACCCCCAGAGGTTTAGTGTTGTAAACATGGATTAGCTCATGAGAGCTACACGACATAATGATAAAAATTTAAAAAAAAAAAACAGAAGAAAGGTGACGTTCAGCTGTACTTTTCAATTTCATAATTGTCAAAGACACCAACATTATGTGTCTGGTCATCAGCCAAAATTGAAATGCCAATCATTCATTTCTCCATAAGTCTAAAAAAATCTTCATCTTCATTAAAGTAGGCAGTGATTTCCTTAAAGCTGCCAATGCTTGCAAATGCCAGGGTAAGGCTGATTTATGGTCAGGGTTATTTTTGTCAAATGAATCATTCACTTTATCTGTACTTTTAATTATGTAGGTGAGAAGTCAAACAAAAAATAACTGCTCACCTACAATCTTAAAACTCATACCACATAACCCCCCGGACTCAGTAATGTGGAAGTGTTAAGTGAATGGGGAGAATAGAAAAGAGGAAGCTGGATTATTTGAATGTACATAGTTTGCAACTGTGCGATTGGAGAAGTTTCTTCAACTTCTGTTCTTAAAAGAGACAATAAAATCGATAAAGTTGAGATAGCGGCTTTATCACTACACATGGAAAACAATCCTTTGGTTTTCTGAAATGCTTGTGAAAGGTCTTCTGCTCCGCACTAACTCAATTTATTTCTAGATCTGGAGGCACCAGAAAGTTTTCAAAGGAGCTGATCTCCTTATTTTGGTTATACTGCTTTAAAAAGTTTAATGTCACTGTGCTCTGTACAAGAAATTATTTTATAAATTCACTCACATGTGCAGACCAAAGTTAGCACACATTTAGAAACTGCTAGCATTTGGAGAAGGAAGGAGACAACTGCGAAAATAGCCATTGTACTATTCCTGTATGTTAGAGTTGAAATTGAATCCTTGAATACATATATACTGTATATATATATATATATATATATATATATATATATATATATATATATATATATATATATATATATATATATATATACACACACAAACACAAACAAATATATACATATACACACACACACACACACACACACACACACACACACACGTTGCCAGTTTAACACCTAAATGGTCTACATAGCTCGTAGACTTTCATGAACGACTGGTTTACATGCCAGGCCATCTACATACAAACACAGGAGGACAGTCTGAAGTTGGACTCTGAACAATACATCCATTTAAAGGTTTAAAAGTGGATTTCTTTGGATTGAAAGATGTGCCTGGCTAAACATCTGCCATTTTGTGGTAAAGCTGTGATCAGGCATGTTTATATTTCTTCTCTTAAACTGCTGTATCCTACAGAGTACTTTTATCTCACCAAATGTAACTTTTTAAACATAAGGAAATCATACCATGCATCCATTTTGCAACCCACTTATTCAAAATGAAGATGACAGAAACCTGACATCTATAGTGACAGAAAGAAACCCTATGTGGCACACGAGTTAATCGCAGGACACACTCAATTATACAGCCACAAAAAGCAGCTTAAGAGTTACCAGTTAACCAAAGCTAAACATCTTTGAGGAAAGCAAACTTAATGGGGAAATAAAATGAAAACAGCCTCCACAGTAGGAATACACACAATCGTCACCCAGTGTGGCACCTGCTCAGCTCAAGGACCTCCAAGCACTACATCAAGTTAGAATAACACTGGTGCCCAGCTGTCTGAGCAAATGTATTGGTTTTATTAAAGGTCGCAGTCCTCCTGCACAGTGAGCTTTTACCTCACTCCAAGATTCAGGACCCCAGCAAGACACAATTTTACCTTCAGGTTAAGTCACTCAGCAGTGAATTGGACAAACAACTGCATGAGTATGCCTGATGTTGTTTATATACCAAATGTCTGTTGTCTGTATTATTACAATGTCACCAATCAGTGGGGGGAATAGAAATAAGAATTTAATAAGAATTGTGCTGTGTACATATGACAATAAAACAGAGTTTAACCTTGACAGTGACAATGCTGGGATTCAAAATAAACCTCCTAGAGTTGTGATGTAGCTGTGTTAACCACTGAAAAACCCTAATGCTATTTTTAATTCAATAAAACACTTTAAAATCCATCCATCCATTATCCTACCCGCTATATCCTAACTACAGGGTCCCAGGAGTCTGCTGGAGCCAATCCCAGCCAACACAGGGCATAAGGCAGGAAGCAAACCCCAAGTAGGGCGCCAGCTCACCGCAGGGCACACACACACACACAAGAGTTATTACAAATACCAAAGGATTGGTGACCAGTTACGCAACATAAATAATACTTTTTCCACTGTAATTTGGGTTGAAGTCCGTTCATGTAAAGACAGTACTTCTGAAAAAAATATATCACTTGGCTTTCCGGGAGGTGGACCTCCCGTGTATGCCCATGAACACCAGGCATCAGCCTTACCATTTGTCAGTGTCAGCCAGTATCCAAATACTTTCTTATCACACATTCATGTCATGTTCATTTTTGGGTGCATGGCTGTGGAACACCATAACTTACAGGGGCCTCCAGGATAGCAGGCCATCACACCATAGAATACACACACAAGCAAATGCAAGATGGTAATCACAGTCTATCAAGTAGGCCATATCGATATCAGAGAGATACCCAAACTCTACACACCAACAGGCAGCTAACAATTAAACCAGGGCTTGGTAACTGTGGGGCATCATCACTAATGGTTTGTTAGAATTGGTTTTAATGTACATGTACTGTATGTGTGTGCACATAAGCATACATCCTGCACGTTCACACTTTCACTTGTACATCATCATTTGCACATCTCCTTTATAACTGTACTATTCTGCAACTTTATGAATAACCGTATAAAGTTTTTTCCTTTTCACTTTTTATATTACTTGTATGTGAAGTTGTGTTCTGTTATAAGCAGCTCCAAATCTACCAAATCAAATTCCTGTACATTAAGTACTGGCAAAAAGTAGAGATTTTCCAGCCCACCTCTCATATTGCTTATACTGTATATGCTTCCCATTAATTATGAATAATCTTGATTATGAATTAATCTTGCACCATCAATACCATTTTCAGATAACAAAACAAAGCAAAAATGACTGTAACATAACAACCATGATATCTCAAAAATGTATGATACCCAAATGATGGGCTTTGGAAAATGCATCTAATCTTGATATGAAATAATTAACAATGCTTGAAAACACATAAATGTAAGATGCATTTTAAAAAGTTACAGAATGTGATAAAGAACTTGTTAAACTGTGCTGAAAGCTGGAGTAGGAAGATAAATGAACATCATACGTCAGAGACTCCTGGCACTCTTGAATTGTTCTCATTCCCAACAGCTTACAAAGAAACTGCTTCCTTAATTGCTAGTGTAGTGTTTTCTTTAACAAACTGCAACTAACTATGATGCACAGCACTGGCTCCTTAGAAATATCCTACCCCATATCCATTGTCTGATCACATTTTCCATTACAGAATCAGGGGAGCCAGAGTCTACCACACTGGCATGAAGATTAAAGCAGGAACAAACTGCATCCACTGCTGAGCACCTTTACCCACACAATCACATAGGCCATAACTAACATGACATGTCTTTGGGATGTAAAGGGAAATCTATAACAAGAAGATATCCAGAGATGAGCGACAAAGAGGACATGCAAACTTAATACAGTTAGCCGAGCTATGAAGTAGTAGTGCTAAGCTCTTTGATAACATATTCCAAAAAACTGAGTGCAAAATGTTAGCAACTGATATAAACAGTACATTTGAGATGCTGTTTCTACTGCAAAGGATTTTTTTTTTTGATAAACAAGGGGGCTCTGCCCCTGCTCACTTTGCTAACCAACCCCCTGGGGGGCGCTATACGCTAGCTACTTCACTGATCTGCCGCTCGCGCTTAGGGAAAGGGATGTACAATTTAAACAGATTATTTTCATGGGAATTGTTACATATGCATAATAGAACTAACAATTTTACATTACATCGAGTAATTAACCATAGTAAAAAATCGTAAAACGTCATAAATTAAAAGAAAATTATGTTTCATGTTGCGTTGGAGGTATTCATTGCGTTATAAGTTTTCATTCTGTTTGGCTTTGAAATTAACATGTAAATACTTTTAAAACTTACACTTTTACTGTAAAATGTTTTGAATTAACTGTTCATCAATATCACATTGAATTTTGATCCTGTGTTTGGATTTACATCGTGACAACGCAACATACACTCACCTAAAGGATTATTAGGAACACCATACTAATACTGTGTTTGACCCCCTTTCGCCTTCAGAACTGCCTTAATTCTACGTGGCATTGATTCAACAAGGTGCTGAAAGCATTCTTTAGAAATGTTGGCCCATATTGATAGGATAGCATCTTGCAGATGATGGAGATTTATGGGATGCACATCCAGGGCACGAAGCTCCCATTCCACCACATCCCAAAGATGCTCTATTGGGTTGAGATCTGGTGACTGTGGGGGCCATTTTAGTACAGTGAACTCATTGTCATGTTCAAGAAACCAATTTGAAATGATTCGAGCTTTGTGACATGGTGCATTATCCTGCTGGAAGTAGCCATCAGAGGATGGGTACATGGTGGTCATGAAGGGATGGACATGGTCAGAAACAATGCTCAGGTAGCCCGTGGCATTTAAACGATGCCCAATTGGCACTAAGGGGCCTAAAGTGTGCTAAGAAAACATCCCCCACACCATTACACCACCACCACCAGCCTGCACAGTGGTAACAAGGCATGATGGATCCATGTTCTCATTCTGTTTACGCCAAATTCTGACTCCAGATGTGCACTGATGTGCACAAACTGGAGTCCAAAACAGAACTGAGGGAACAGGGAAAAGGTGGAGGCTTTTAAAGGTCAGGGCAGGAAGTGACGTCAAAGGAGCTGGGATCGGAAAGGTCTTCAGCCATAGGCTTGAGTCCGGAACATGACATCAAGGGGACCAGAGCCGGCAAGGCCTTCCTCTATAGGTCTGGACCCGGAAGTGACATCAACAGTCTGCAGGAAAGCGAGAAAAAGAGTCCGTGCACTCTGCCACATCCCGGTCAGATTTGGAATTGCCCTTACTCAAGCCCTTTAGCTGCCTCCCATATGCACATGTGTAACAAGGGTCAATCTGAAGGAGATTGAAGACTGCAAAGTGGTGGCAGGGGAAAGTGTAGTTAAACAGCATAGGATGGTGGTCTGTAGGATGACGTTGGAGATCAAGAAGAGGAAGAGAGTGAGGGCAGAGCCGAGGATCAAATGGTGGAAGTTGAAAAAGGAAGACGGCAAGATTGAGTTCAGGGAGAAGGTAAGACAGACACAGGGTGGCAGTGAAGAGTTACCAGACAGTAAGGGTGACAGCAAGAAGGGTGATTGGTGTGCCATCTGGACAGAGGAAGGAGGAAAAGGAAACCTGGTGGTCGAATGAGGAAATACGGGAGAGTATACAAAGGAAGATGTTGGTGAAGAAGTGGGATAGTCAGAGAGATGGAGAAAGTAAATAGGAGTACAAGGAGATAAGGTGCAAGGCGAAGAGAGAGGTGGCGATGGCTAAAGAAAGGGCATATGATGAGTTGTATGAGAGGCAGGACACTAAAGACGGAGAAAAGGACCTGTACCGATTGGCTAGACAGAGGGACCGAGCTAGAAAAGATTTGCAGTAGGTTAGGGTGAGAAAGGATAAAGGATGGAAAAATACTCACAAGCGAGGTGAGTGTGTTGAGCAGATGGAAAGAGTACTTTCAGAGGTTGATGAATGAAGAGAATGAGAAAGAGAGAAGTTTGGGGATTGAAAGATAGTGCATGAGGAAGTGCAGCGGATTAGCAAGGAGGAAGTAAGGACAGCTATGAAGAGGATGAAAAATGGAAAGGCCGTTGGTCCAGATGACATACCTATGGAAGCATGGAGGTGTTTAGGAGAGATGGCAGTGGAGTTTTTAACCAGATTGTTTAATGGAATCTTGGAAAGTGAGAGGATGCCTGAAGAGTATAAAATTGATGAGCTACAGCATGAAGTTATGGGAAAGAGTAATGGAAGCTAGGTTAAGAAGTGAGGTGATGATTAGTGAGCAGCAGTATGGTTTCATGCCAAGAAAGAGCACCATGGATGCAATGTTTGCACTGAGGATGTTGATGGAGAAGTTTAGAGAAGGCCAGAAGGAGTTGCATTGTGTCATTTTGAACCTGGAGAAAGCATATGACAGGGTGCCTCGAGAGGAGCTGTGGTATTGTATGAGAAAGTCGGGTGTGGCAGAGAAGTACGTAAGAGTTGTACAGGATATGTACGAGGGAAGTGTGACAGTGGTGAGGTCTGTGGTAGGAGCTACAGATGCATTCAATGTGGAGGTAGGATTACATCAGGGATCAGCTCTGAGCCCTTTCTTATTTGCAGTGGTGGTGGACAGGTTGACAGACGAGATTAGACAGGAGTCCCCGTGGACTATGATGTTTGCTGATGACATTGTGATCTGTGGCAATAGTAGGGAGCAGGTTGAGGAGACCTTGGAGAGGTGGAGATATGCTCTAGAGAGGAGAGGAATGAAGGTCAGTAGGAAGAAGACAGAATACATGTGTGTAAATGAGAGGGAGGTCAGTGGAATAGTGAGGATGCAGGGAGTAGAGTTGGCGAAGGTGGATGAGTTTAAATACTTGGGATCAACAGTACAGAGTAATGGGGATTGTGGAGGAGAGGTGAAAAAGAGAGTGCAGGCAGGGTGGAATGGGTAGAGAAGAACTCGAAAGCTTAAGTTCACAAAGTCGCACAGTGCCCAAAATAAAAAAAGAAGTTGTCAGATATCAAAGTCGCTGTGAAAAGACAAGTCGTAGCCCACTGTCTGAGTGTCATATGAAAGCTTATTAGGGTACAGAGAAAAAAAAAAGGCACACAGTGGGGAAAAAGCACGAAATGTCCACTTCAATCTCGACATTTCCACTTTAATCACGTAGTTTATTTTGTCATTAAAGTAGAACATCATAAACTTCATCTTAAAATCGTTTAATTAACCCGTTTCTCAAATCACATCGTAATTAAAGTAGCACGTTAAATGCTTTGTTTTGTATTTGATTTTCTATGTGCTCTATGTGTGTGAATCACTACATGCTTCTTAAACCGGCTCTCTTCCTCCAACTGGACACAGAATCAATTACATTCGTGAAATTACAGCTCTCTGAATAATTAAAATAGTGAGATGTATGCGTAATATAATTTTCATGATGATAGGAGTTAAAGCATGTTATTAAACATGGGAACACGATGGCGTAATGATTGTTCATGTCTCACGCAAAGAAAGGCTCTGACGCATTTGTCGAATGAGACCATTTCAATAGACAGCATGGCTGAGGCAGTGTGTGCTTGATGCTGTACACTGATAATTCTCATTCCAATCAGCTGCTGTACAACTGTGATTCATACTCAAATACAGTGATATAAATACTCCGAGTGGTGCAGTGAGAGTAATATGGAAAAGATGGTCTGATGTGGCAACCCCTAATGGGATCAGGTGACAGAAGAAGAAGAAAAAGGTGCAGTGAGAGTAACAATGCTAAAGCAACTATGGTATTTAGAATAGTTTGACCATTCTGTGGACCATTATATTGTTACAGGTTAATTACAATCAGATGCATTAAACTAATAAACAATATGCGGTTAATTTCAGTGTATATGGTAAAGCCGCATCAAAGATGTGGATCTAAAAAAGAAAGGATAACCACACAGGAACAGTAGCACTGCTTTGACGCTGGGTGCTGCCAGTCTGAAAAACCGAGCGCAGAACTTGTGTACAACAGGGTATGAGCTACCGTGGAAATGTGCATGGCGTTGCGCCAAGTTTAGGTTTTATACATTGTGATTTGAACGTGGAAATGCTTGTATGCAACATTTCTGTGCATACGCACCGTTTATACATGAGGCCTCCGGAGTTTTGCTGATAAATTATACTGTCCGAGATCTACTGAATCATTATGTGGAAATAATGCAGCCATGAAGTTGTTTTTAGTGTAACAAACACTGGGTACATATTTGTTCCTGCTTAGAGTGATGCACTTAAAATTCCTTTTCTCCCACATTCATTGTAATTTTTTACTTTTATCATTAAATCAGCAGCAGAAGTGTGCTGCTGGATGAGCGGTTTGTGTGCACACACGTCTCTCTTGATATTCAGCTTTCTTGTAATGTGGACCCATTTTGCCATCAGAAATGGTTGTCGGATGAACTAAACAGAAAAAATACAAGTTGAAGTGACTTCTCTCAAGGTAAATTTAAAACAGTAAACTGAAGCAGCACAGAACATTTCTCTGCTTTAAGTCAAATGAGTCTGAATGCCAATGCTTCTCAAGGAAGAGTCTGAAATGTAAAAAATACGTACAGTGGGTTTTATTTTAATTCAGTTCTTTTTTGTATAGCACTCTTCATTAAAATATCGATTTGAAATGTCTCAACAAAAATTAAAGGAACACTTTGAAAACACATCAGATCTCAATGGAAAAAGAAAATCCTGCTAGATATCTCTACTGATATGGACTAGGTAATGTGTTAGGAACGAAAGGATACCACATCGTTTGATGGAAATGAAAATTATCAACCTACAGAGGGCTGAATTCAAAGACACCCTGAAAATCCAAATGAAAAAATGATGCAGCAGGCTAGTCCATTTTGCCGAAATTTCATTGCAGCAAATCAAAATTGTACTCAGTAGTTTGTATGGCCCTCATGTACTTGTATGTATGCCTGACAACATCGGGGCATGCTCCAGATGAGACAACGGATGGTGTCCTGGGGGATCTCCTCCCAGATTTGGACCAGGATATCACTGCACCACCATAGAGTCTGACAAGGGGTCCAAGGATTTCATCCTGATGTCTAATGGCAGTCAAACTACCATTGTCTAGCCTGTAGAGGCCTGTGTGTCCCTCCATGGATATGCCTCCCCAGACCATCACTGGACCCACCACCAAACCGGTCATGCTGAACGATGTAACAGGCAGCATAACATCTATGACTTCTTCAGACCCTTTCATGTGTGTCACATGTGCTCAGGGTGAACCTGCTCTCATCTCTGAAAAGCACAGGGTGCCAGTGAAGGACCTGCGAAATCTGGTATTCTGTGGAAAATGCCAATCAAGTTCCGGGCAGTGAGCACAGGACCCACTACAGGATGTCGGACCCTCAGGCCACTCTCATGAAGTCTTTTTCTGACTGTTTGATCAGAGACATTCACACCAGTGGAGCTGGAGATCATTTTGTAGGGCTCTGGCAGTGCTCACCTTTTTCCTCCTTGCCCAAAGGAGCAGATACCGGCCCTGCTGATGGGTTGAGGACCTTCTATGGCCCTGTTCAGCTCTAAAAGTGTAACTGCCTGTCTCCTGGAATCTCCTCCATGCCCTTGAGACTGTGCAGGGAGACACAGCAAACCTTCTGGCAATGACACGTATTGATGTGCCATCCTGGAGAAGTTGGACTACCTTCACAACCTCTGTAGGGTCCAGGTATCGCCTCATGCTACCAGTAGTGACACTGACTGTAGCCAAATGCAAAACTAGTGAAAAAACAGACAGAATAGATGAGAAGGGAAAAATGTCAGTGACCTCCACCTGTTAAACCATTCCTGTTTTGGGGGTCCCCTCTAGTGCACCTGTTGTTCATTTCATTGACACCAAAGCAGCTGAAACTGATTAACAACCTCCTCTGCTACTTAACTGACCAGATCAATAGCCAAGAAGTTTCACAGACTTGATGCTATACTCTGAATAAAAAGTGTTCCTTTAAGTTTTTTGAGAATATAAGGACTTGAACTTAGGAAATATGTCAGATTTCCAGAAATTACATAGATAGATAGATAGATAGATAGATAGATAGATAGATAGATAGATAGATAGATAGATAGATAGATAATAGTGAACAACACTATATTATGACAGACAGACAGGAGACTAAAAAAAGCATCCAGAACATATAACTTGCAAATACAGCTTCTGGAAAGCTAAGCAATACTGGACATGCATTTGTCCACCAAACAGAATAAAGTAACTGAGTGCGACAGGAAATGAGAAGCAGAAGACTTTTACAGTTTGACGCCCCTGCATTAATGTGTTTTACACTAATCACCATAATTAGTGGAGTTAACAGTAAAGGAAAAAAGCCAGACGGTAAACTCACAGCCCGAGCCACAGCCACTAGTAATTATTTTCATTAACTGTTTCATTACTTATCTCTTCCATTTTGCTTTGATAAGCTGTAATCTCTTGAAAGGCAGCAACACTCTTAGCTATAATGGAAGGCTGATCTGTACAACAGAACTTACCAGACAAGGAAATTCAAAGTAAAGTCCACTGTGGTTTTGATAAGAAACGTAAATAGCATATTGAAGCCGTGACTTAGCCAGGCTGGAGTGCTAGGACTGGAGAAAAAAAATCACACAAAGATGGGGAGAATGTGTAAACCTTACCAGACTATAATTCATTCAGGAATTGAACTCCGGTCTCTAATGTCCTGAGGCAGGACTATTAACCACTGTGATACTGTTATGCCTGTCAGTTGATTCAGATAAAGTCCAGAAAATCTCCAAGTCTATGCATCAACTGAACGCTCTTAAGCCAATATTTGAGTTATGGGCATCTAGGGTCCACCCGAACAGGCACCAGCCCATCACAGGATGAACTCATATACACACATTATGCCAAATTAGAATCTCAGAAGACATTTACGTAATTGGCTGACACTTGCATATCTCAAATGTTACAAGTGTTCTTGGTGACATTTCTTTTGTTCTTTCCAGTTGGAGCACAGACACGGTCACACAGTGTCAGCAGCAGGATTTGAACCCACAACCTCAGGGTTGGAGGTCCAAACCACTATGCCACACATACACAGCTTTCAATTCAGAATTGGAGTACCACTCAGACAATGGAAGAGAATGTGACCAGCCTGAGATTTGGATATATGACACAGCTGTGCTAACCACTGTGCCACCATGTTCTTCTATATCATTATTTATTAATTGCTCAACTAGTAAATTAGGTTTATGTCTAAAAATGTAATCCATATAAAATGTTTTAAAGGAGTATATTAAAGACATACTGAGCAGAATTCACTTGTGCACTAACAAAGACCAATTTGGGGTACGTTTTTTTTTTGTACCTATTGAAGTTGATGGCTGGTGGCTGGGCTGGATGCTCATAGACTGAAGCTATTTATTTATTGGCCTATTACCGTTGACACTACTGTCACAAAGGCCTCCCAGGTGCTGAGCTCTGCTCCATGGGTGACAGTGGGCCCATGCTGTGTTACTGTCACGTTGCTGGGCTCCCATGTTATCATCTAAAATGTGGTGAGGTGATAGATGGTAGGTTGACATAATGTGAGATGGGTTGTGGAAGAATGCTGAACTACATCAATTTAGGACAGACAAATCTCTGAGCAAACTGTGACAAAACAGGATCCAATGCATAAGAATTGACTGGTAAAAGGGTGAGACAAGAGACATAGTAGCGAGCTAATTGAAAAGGGTCCAAAACACTAGGATAAAAGCAAAAAGAAACTTGAGAGGCTAGAAAATCATGAGAATAAGAAGCCAGTTTACATACTGATGCAATCAAAATAAAAGTAACCTTCAGTGCCAACCTTGTTGATAACACTGGCAGACAAGGGGCAAAAGAAAAAAGTGGCCAAGGGCACAATCAAACACTGGGCACAACATTTCAGAATTGTACCCGTGTTGCTTGAGTTAAGATAAAGAGTGTTAAGAGTCTTTATCTGGGGGAGACATGACAGATTTACCGTACATGCTAAACTCAAGATAGACAAAGTTTATTTCGGAGTAAACATGAAATAAAGTACTGATGTCTTCTTCTAATTCCCAGAATATAGTTGCTCTTACCCATGATAGTCATCTTCTGCCAGATCTCACTTCCCTTGTTTTAAGACAAATGATCTTCGGACGAGTCACCTTCCATCCTCTGGTTAGGAGGAGGCCTACAAAATCTGAGGACCATCCAGCCACTTAGAACAAAAGGCCATTGAACCTCTGACTCTATCATAGCCCTTAGAGGGCTTGGTCTCATAAAGAATTTAGGCCACCTCACTTCAAAGGGATATACTGCTCTACTGAGTTTGCTTTGTGACTGTGCGTTCATCCCAAAGAAGACAGAAGGAAATGAGAGCCATCCTACTGGTCCTAACTTTTTAAAGTACAACATGCTCAGATTTCTTACAAAATATGTGTGGCCCTTCAGTGTGGAAGGTGGTGTTCCAGCAGTTGTTAGGTGTACTAACTGAACGGGAAGAAATAGCCATAAGAGGTTAGGAATTAAGGCTCGGAAGATGAAGTGAGAAAAGCACGCTAAGGTCAAAGCCGATAAGTATAAAATGTAGCGTTTTAAATAGAACCCAAAACATGAAGCAAAAATCACAGTTAAAAAAGGAAGTGGTGAGAAGATTGGAAGTGAGGAAGTTGAGTACAATTTAAAAATCGAAAAGAGACAAAAATCGAAGTCAGGAAAACAAAACGAGTCAAAACCAAGAAACTGCATAAACACAAAGAGTCACACGGCAAATTCTTTGAAAAATCTGAATGATCAGACGATTCAGTAGGTGACTAGTAATGAGCGAACTTCACTGTGTTCGCTTCACCTTGAGTTCAGAAAAATCACAGAAGTGTTTGTGAATATCGCTGCATTCGGCAAATGCATTGAAGTCAATGGAGAAGGGCTACCTAAACTGAATTTGACTGGATTATAATGTCGCAGCCATCTTTAAAATGTCCCCGAGGGCCAGGGAAACATCTGCCAACTATACCAGACCAATTATTATTGCCATAAAGAAGACCCTGAGCTGTGCAACAGCAGTGCCAACCGCTGGACCACTGTGCCACCATGAGATCTAAGAAGAAAGAACGCAGTTAGAGACGCGCAACCAGATTTTGTCAAAACGAAGCAGAAATGACGAAATTGCAGTCAAAAGACAGAAAAAAATATGTAGGTCTTTAAAAGGCAGAAAATTCAAAGTGGCGCATCATGATTGAAGCTGCTGGCTCCTTCTGTTTTTAGAAGTTGCACTGAAGGCTCTCCAAACTGTCTGTGCTGATGCTTTGCACTTTTTCTCCAATCAAAAAAAATAGAAACATGTTTTAAATAGTAATATAATAGTAAACCTTTTGTTATTATTTCATAAAATATTCTGGGGGGCAGGGGGTGTCAGGTTCCTTCAAGGTTTGTTTTTTTTATCTCCACGTGGCTAATTATACATGCATAGGGTGCGCGCCTCCTTCTCTTATACTGATGTGGAGCTAGAAGATCAACCTGCATATTTGGCGACAAGCGGAGATATCTCGTTATTTATACTTTATATGTTTCAGAAAAACTGTGGTGGACTGGCGCCCTGCCCGGGGTTTGTTTCCTGCCTTGCACCCTGTGTTGACTGGGAATGACTCCATCAGACCCCCGTGACCCTGTAGTTAGAATATAGCGGGTTGGATAATGGATGGATATTTCATAAAAATACAATATTTTGAAAACCTATATTATTTACTTATCTGTTCTACCACTACAAAAGTTCCACAGAATCTGTAATATAAATGATCAGCATTATATTCTCAGGAGGTCCTCCCTGCGTGGAGGTGCCTGTTCTCCCTGTGTCTGCGTGGGTTTCCTCCAGGTGCTCCGGTTTCCTCCCACAGTCCAAGGACATGCAGGTTAGGTGCATTGGCAATTCTAAATTGTCCTTGGTGTGTCTGTGTGTGTGTCCTGCGGTGGGCTGGCACCCTGCCTGGGGTTTGTTTCCTGCCTTGCGCCCTGTGTTGGTTGGGATTGGCTCCAGCAGACCCCCGTGACCCTGTAGTTAGGATATAGTGGGTTGGATAATGGATGGATGGATGGATGGATATTCTCAGGAGTCGGTCCCATCCAAAGCTGGCTATTACAGCTCCAAGAGATGTTGCGCTGGCCTCACAAAGCATTATGGAGCACTGGAGAAAATAGAAGTTCTCCTAAACCAGATGAATTATCAGTAAATAATGCGAGCAACGAGGTCAAACACAAATGCAGCAAATTCACTGCGAATAACGCTTTGGCGAAATTCACTGATTAACACTATTGGTGACATCACAAGATGCACAACTCTGACTGTTATGCCGAATTACAGACTAGCAACTTAAAGTATATAACAATAATCACAGTGACTATACAAAAACAATGTGGGAAAAAATTCACAAAGGAGAATGGTTGGAAGCATGCACTGATAGCGCATCGCCACACTCACCACACAATGATTGGGACCCGAGTGCAAAGGGTGGCATCTCAGCACCAAACTAGAAAGAATTCAAGGAAAAAGAATTTATTTAAAAAGAAATGCATTCTTTGACTTTAGAAACCTGTAGAATGACAGCTTAAGGATTTCTGAGGACTAGAAATGACTACAAAAAAATTAAAATAAAACCCAACTATGACACTGGGTTGCCTCCCCTCTGGCATCCTAACTTCTCGCAGGTCACAGTTCTGAGAATATTGCACTACACATTAATTAATTCATTAAATAAATGGTCTGATGCTCCCCAGTTCCACTCATTACCCACAGCATTTTAGCCCAGTCTTCTTCTTCTGTTGGTATTTCCTATAAGAAATCTCTGCAGCTGTGCTAAAGTTTGTGGTGTGCCACCTGTTGGAATGCATTTTGCCATGCATTCATTCTGTCTGTCCCCTCAGTTGTATGGCATTTGCCCCTCTGCTGTTTCAAGTTTCATTAGCAGAAAAGCAGACATCAAGGACTTCTTTGCCTTTGCACATTGAAAGCTTCCCAAGGTACTTAAAAATATCTAAAATATTACCATCAATATTAATATCTTCAGCATCTCTATCATTTTGTTATCACTTTTTTGGGCTTTTCTTTCTATTTTTCACGTCTATGATCACAGTGGAAACATACTATGATTAACTGACCAGGCTACCCTATACTTATGAACTCTCTTCTGCTGTACTATTTAACAGTATAAGTGCCACGGAAAATTAAAGAAAAACTCCAATTTTTATTATCACAAACTTACAAGAGCAAAATCTGAAGTTGGAGGCAATAGGGAAATCTGCAGACCTCCATCCAGCCCCCAGCACCATGTTAATACAGGCCAATGCCACCCATCTTATCACCCATGCCAACAAAACCCAACTAGTGCGCCAAGAAACAGCCATTCACAGTAGCCAAACAATGCTGATATCCAAGCAGATGTTACATCACTAAAAGAGTGACTGGCTTTGTTCATTGTTTGGAAAGCCACTAAATTTCAAAGTAAAGTTTGTTGCCACAACACTTTTTAGAAATCAGTTGCTACTTCAGAGCATGAGGGCAAGATTACAGAGAACAGTAGCGAGCCGCTCTTGGGACACTTATAATTCACACGTTTTACATTTGCTGTGTGAAGATCTTTGAAATGAGCCAAGGTGCTTTATCTTTAAAAAAAAAAAAACCCAGGGTGCTAGTGAATAAGTACAAAACCAAAGTGTTGGCATAAAAGTGAAGAATGCACTTGCCATGAAATCTGAACCATATTGTGTGAGTATTTGGATATTCCAATAGTTTGATGGCAGACAAGCATATAAACTTTCAAGACATTTATTGTATGTTTAGAGCTTTGTGACTGGCAAACTGGAGCCGCTGCATAGCACATTATGAGTGTGCCAATGCCAGTCATTCCCAGCCCTCTCAAACTGCACTGATGTCTGGCCATATGTTGGCATAGCCACTATGGAACAATACTGGAAGTCAAATTCCAAGTTCATTATGAAAAGATTTCATATTAACACAGGAACACACCCCACAGCTACAAGCATTGCTACTGAAGTTATTCAAGAGCCCAGCAGTGGAACTTCCACAAAGTGTTTGATTTGGAGTATTTCATGCAATATTTTTAAAATCAGCTTCAGCACATACCTTCAGATAGTGACGGACTGAACGTCAAATTTAGCGTTACGCTACAGCCAGGGTTTGTTCACTGCCTTATATTTATCTTCCTTTTTTATTAGGTCTGTTATTAATTGTACTTTATGTGTTTTCTGTTTTATGCCATTTTTGTTTATATTGCTATATTTCTATTGTAATAGAATAAATATTTAATATATTTTGTCTTATGTGTACATTCAGCGCCTTTCCTCTGGAACCTTGTGTGATATGATGCATAATCATGCTGGAAGTAGCCCTTAGAAGATGGGTAAATTGTGACTATGATGTGATGCACATGATCAACAGCAATACTTACATAGGCCGTGGCATTCCAAGAGGTTCAAAGTGGGTCAAGAAAACATTCCCACACCAGTCTGGACTGTTGACACAAGTGTACAGAGTCATGAAGACTACCATCTGTGTGCCTCAGCAGAAACTGACATTCATCAGAGCAGGCTACGCTTGTCCAGTCTTCACCTGAGCAGTTTTGGTAAGCCTGTGTCCACTGCAGCCGCAGCTTTCTGTTCTCAGCGGACAGGAGTGGAACCTGGCATGGTTCTCTCTCTATTATAGCCCACCAATCTCCAGGTTTGATATGTGGTGCATTCTGAGATGCTTTTCTGTTCACCATAGTTGTACAAAATGGTTTTCTGACTTACTGTGGCCTTTCTATCAGCTCAATCCAGTCTGGCCATCCTCCTGTGGCATCTCTCATCAACAAGGCATTTTTATCTATAGAGCTGCCCACTCACTGAATGTTTCTCGTATTATTTTGAGTAAACTCTAGAGCTTGTTGTGTGTAAGAAACCCAGGAGATCAGCAATGTCAGAAATACTCAAACAAGCCCGTCTGGCACCAACAATCAGTCCATGGTCAAAATCAGTGAGATCACATTCTGATGTTTAATGTAGAGAGAAGTCAAGCAAAACGACACCTTTTATTGGCCAACTAACAAGATTACAGTATGCAAGCATTCGAGGCAACTCAGGTCCCTTCTTCAGGCAATGATGTTTAATGTAACACGAACTAAAGCTCTTGACATGCATCTGCACGACTTTATACATTATGCTGGTGCCACATGATTGGTAGATTAGATAATTGCATGGATAAGCAGGTGTACAGGAGTTCTTAATTATTTTCTCAGTGCGTGATAGATAGATAGATAGATAGATAGATAGATAGATAGATAGATAGAGTCACACACGTGCGCTTAGGAGACAGTCAACAAGCCCAGAGGTGAGCGATTTGTTACCAGATGGGGGGTTGAATTATGGTATTGATGCCTCTCCCTCTGATTTTCTAAAACCAAAGACAAATAACCACTCACCTTCATTCAGTAATTCAGAAAATGGTTCCACATCTACTTCCTCATCCACGACATCACTTCCGGCTCCTGATGATGATGTCAGTTCCGGTCCTCCTATGATGACATCACTTCCGGGTCCTGATAGCGGTGTCACTTCCGGTCTTCTCATGATGACGTCACTTCTGGCCTCCGATGATGATGTCACTTCTGGTCCTTCTCCAATGACGTCACTTCCGTCCAGCTCGACTAACGTCATTTCCCATATTGCATCATTTCCTGTTTAAATCATTTCCTGTAGCCATTTTCTGACTGTATAAAAACGACAATTACAATTACAATAATGTCGAATATATGATATTTTTTCATCTTTTGACCAACGATATTGCATCACAGCAATATACGTGCAATTCCCCAAACTCTTTGTTTGTGAAGCTTATTTATCACAAAAGATAGATAGATAGATAGATAGATAGATAGATAGATAGATAGGAGAGTGCAGAAGAAATTTGGCGGTGAAAAAAAAAAACTAATGCAAGACAATATACAGAAAGGTAATTCTTATCTATGCATATTTCTGCACATATTAGCTGCCTGCTATTAGTACTGGGGCAACATTTCCTTCTACTACACGTTTCCCGCTGTATTGATTGAGCGAACGTAACAGAGCTCTGAATATTCAGTTCTTAATTTAGCTATCTATCATATAACACCATTCCTTTCTAGCTATCTATCTACATGTGAACTTTTTATGTACTGCTTTACCTGTCCATACTAGCTATCTCCATGAATGCAGTGTATCTTGCAATGATTTTGTATTCATTTCTTAGAGATGACTACGGGATTTTTTTAAGATACTCAGGGTTATGAGAAACAAGACATAATTCATATGCCGTCCCATTTTTGTTTTTTTTATTGTTCACATCATGGCTATCACCATTTTGCCTACTGTAACAGTGCATGATGCTTGGCAAATGAGCCATGTATTGTATACCACATTTGGATGTCATGGCAGATCGAGTCACATGTTAAAAGCTATTGAAACTTTGTGCTTTCAAAACAGATTTCTTAAGAAGTGTCTTTCCTTCATGTATTCTTTTAACAAAAGTATAGGACATTATTTCAGATTTTTCCCCCCCAACTATCGCCTTTGACACCACGTTTAATTTGCCATTCTTAGTGTTTCAGTCTGGCTATTCTTTTGAATTCGTCCTTAAATTTCTGCCACTTAGATTCCGTGTCCATCTCACTCATTCATTTCTTGATTGAACGGTCATGACACTGGGCAGTTCAGGTTCTCAGGATCAATCGACTAGTCTATCCATCATATTCTGTCTATTTTAATAAGTTTGTATGCTTTTTGATTTTAACACAGTTGGAGAATTATTGGTCTCAAGGAAGAGGGGGTGGGGAGTTGTAAATAAATAAATAAACTCAAAATTTCAAAAGCTGTTCATAACTAAATGCAGTCAGAAAGACACTGCTTCAGCCCCCATTACTCGAACAAACACTGGCACCTCTTGTTTGTGCCCCCTGATCCCATCTGAGTCCTCACAGTCTGAGAGCCATCATCTCAGCATCGTGAGTGCTTTTTAGAGCTTTGCTGCACTCCCCGGCCCCCTTGTTCTGAGCACAGCGCATCCATCCAGCGGCGTCTTTGTCTGCAATTATCTCAGCAACAATAGCCACATTAATGGTGCAGTGTGATAACATAATTGGCCTCTACAGAACAGCGGCTGTTTTGGAGGTGTACATACAGAGCTGCAGGCAGCATGTTAATGTCTGTCTTTATTTTGTTTCAGCCAACATTATGTTAATTTGCTAAGAGAGTGAAGGCAAGAGAGAGAGAGAGAGAGAGGGAATGAAAAGACCAAAAAAATGTTGGATTTAAAAAAAAAACACATATGTATCAAAAAAAAAAGAGAGGATTGTGCACACTTTCTTCTACTTTCATGGATGGCTAGTAATTCTATTTCCCTGACATTTTTAATGTCTAAAAGTTAGAAATAATGAAAATTTTAGTTTGAGCAAATGCGTGAAAAGCACACAAAGAATGACAGAATCGAGGATTTTCCATACATTGTAGGCGATCAGTGCTGTATATTTTTGCTAATATAGTCTTGTGGCCCATGTGCCCCCCTTCCACCCTAAAGAAATTATTATTTAATGGTTGTGTGATTTAATGCACTGCTCCAAATGAACACAGCAGATGTCTGATGGGCACTTTTGAAAGGTGATGGTGCCAAACCTGCTTGGTTTCAAGAACACAGCTGAAGCACAATATGTTCTGCGACGATAAAAGTTTGACAACACTGTACTTGTTGGGTGACGATATAAAATAAAATCCAGCGGTCCTAACACAGTATCGTTCATTGAGTCCGATACACAAGACAAACTTGAGTCCGTCTTAACAAGTTTAGTGACTTGTCATCCTTGAGGACCTGAAGGCCATCACCTTCAAAGAAGTTCTAAAAGTGGTTATGCACTGATGCCGTAACACATCTGAAGCAGATCTGTTTATTTTAATAGATTTTGACTTTTAACCTAAACAGGTTAGCACGTCCAGCAAAAGGCATTGATGTACTGTATTAGTTTTTTATAGACTTTCACTATTTTGATATTGCAGACCAGTGTTTCACAATCTGTGTGGTGTCAAGACCCAGTTATTGGACAGGTCAGTGTGTTCAAGACCCATCGGCAATGGTTTAGTCCTCCTCCATAAAATTAACAAATGAGTGCAATCGTCTGAGCCGGAGTTGGGATAGTGCCCCTTGGTGAATCGTGCACGACTGCCAAAGCAGAGAGGAGAGGTCCCTGGCGATCACGAGAGCATTAGATGAATCATTAGATTTTCAGAGCAGGAGTTGGGGAGGTTGTCCAGGATCAGCCGTGATCTACTTACGATTCTTCCGCTGTGAAGACCGCAGGATGGGGTTTCATCTGAGGATGAGCGCAGTCCACCTGTGTTGCTGGCGCTGTGAATCAAGTGAGATCATCAGAGCAGTGGGTGGGGTTGGGGAGGGGCGGAGTTTTGTCAAACTGCTATGCTGCCACACTCCACAGGTTAGGAAACACTGCTGTTAGACTGCAGTTAAAGTTAAACATAAAGTAATTAAAATTTATGGTAGAATATAAAGTGTGCATCACAATTTTACTAACATGAGTATTAATATACATGACATATAGTCATTTTGTATATACAGGGGGTCCTCGGGCTACAATGTTTCGACATACAACGATAAAAACTTACATGAGAAGGAATAAAGGTAAGCATTTTTTTACACTCATTCTTTCTGTTACTACAGTACAGTGTACAGTACAGTATATTTATGTCCTTTTCTTTTTTCTCAGGCTTAGATTTTGTGTTTTTATGTTCTAGATTATGATTTTGCAAATGTGATAAGATAGGTAATTGACTTAGGCTAGAGTGTGTTTCGACTTACACCAAAATTCGGGTTACATCACTGTTGTAGGAACGGAACTGTGTCGTAACCCGAGGACCCCTGTAATATGTATAGTGCTGAGGTGTCACCCATTGCATGGCTGCACTCGGGACCTAATCTGGGATCCTGAGTTGGTTTGTCATGTGGTGGGCGCGGCAATGCGCTGTATCAGTGTGTGCTCCTAACCTCCTCCTTACTGAAACATAGTACAATGATCCCCCACCTATCGCGGACGTTACGTTCCAGACCCGTCAGCGATAGATGAAAATCTGCGATATAGAAAGACCATATAAATAAACATTTTTTTTATGGTTTAAGCCTTAAAATTCCCATCCCAGGCATTAAACACATGTAAACTTATTAAAACACACTTTGTAAACACATATGATATGTGGATGTCGGGCTAAGGATATAAATCTCTCTATTATAAAACATTTTAACGTCACGCAAGACAAGGCAGTGAGACAGAAGAACAGCTGCTGTACAGGCTTTTAAATGATTGATGAGCAGAGTGACAAGAAGAACAAGCATCTTGGCAGAAGCAGCACAAAGCCAGCACAAAGTCCACTTCTCCTTAGCGTGCATTCATTTCACAATGCAAAGTGGCAGGAGCGTAGCACGCCTGGGTTGGGGGCAAGTTTTGAGCGAAGCGATCGAGACCAGATCATCTCGGACAGACACTTTGACAACACGCAAGACTAGACATTACAACCTTAGGAAACAAAACCCGTGAGACGGTGACTTTTGCACGTCACGTCCTACTTACAAACAGTTTAAAACAAGTTCACGGACATCTAACTTAGCAGTTGTTGGAATGCTTTTGGCAGACAAACTTCAGGTGCTCCCAGCTGTTAAAACGACGACAAGCAGAACAGGCAGCTTGCTAGTAGCAGCTGCAGAAAGCCAGCAGATGATCCGAGCACATCTCCTTAGCATGCGTTCAGCCCTCACACTCACTTCTTCTTCTCCTCCTCCTCCTTCAGAACATGCAGAGCAACAAGCAGAACAGGCATCTTGGCAGAAGCAGCACAAAGCCAGTAGCTGATCCGTCCACTTCTGCTTAGCGTGCTTTCAGCTCCCCCCCTTCGTAAAGTGAGTGGCAAAGACTCAAAGTGACAGCTGCTGTACAAGCTTTTAAGTGATAGACGCAAAGTGCGACAAGCAGAACACACAGCTGGCCAGCAGCAGCAGCAAGACAGCAGCTGAACCGATCGCATCTCTTTAGTGTGCGTATGTAACCATGCCCGGGGCATATTGTTTTTACAAAAGTTTTAAAGTAAAAATGAAAATAATGCCTATGTAACAATTCCCATGAAAATAACAATCTCTTTAAATTGTTTATCCGGTAAACCAAACCTGGGGGTGGGCGAGCGAAGCGAGCAGGGGGCAGAGCCCCCTAGTAATAATAATATGTAGCTGGAGCGCGATAGCTGAACCGCGATATAGCGGGGGATCACTGTACAATGAAATTTACCTAATGGTACTCATCATTATGACTTTCCAAATACATTACAACAGTTTTTTAGATCAGAAGAACATTTCTGCATAGCTAACCTACTTAGTTTTCAGCAGGTGAATTTCTGATCTCCAGGCAAAGCGACAGAGGTAAGATATTATATAATACCTGTCCTACTTCTAATACTTTTTAACCAGGGTGTTCAGTTCAATCCAGCAGATATTGTATGCTGTCTCTGGTTGTATTTCTTGTATCAAATGCACTTCCACACAAATGAGCCAATTTAGCAATGCCAATTCACCTATCCTGCATGTCTGTGGGCTGTGGGGAAAAACTGAGGTGTCCAGACTAGTGGATATTATTATTATTATTATTATTATTACTTTTTAAAATTCCACAGTCTCCTGAGCGAACATGCATTTGAGACTAAGAATTTCTTTTGCACCTGCCAGATCCCTTAAATGAATGTTATCCCAAATATAAAAGAGAATATCCTTCAAGGTATGTAAAGGGACCCAAAGAAGTGCTGTGTCAGCCTGAATCTTCAAAAGGATAAAAATAACAGAACATCATCCCTAGACCCACTCGGTCCAATGAAGTCAGCCTTGGACAGGGCTCTTTCACACACATGCCTACACTCACACTTACATCGTGCAAGTTTAGAGTCACCAAAGAAACTGACCTGCAAGTCCTTGGGAAGTGGGAGGAAAACTGGGGTGCCCAGAAGAAAACCCACAGAAGAGGACATTGTGTAAGCTCCACGCCGGTAACAAATGGAAACTCAAGATACGACACCCACGAGGCTATAGTAGTAAAAACAGTAAAAGAGAAGTTATTTACAGCCTGAAAAAAGTTAACAAACTTTTTATTTCATCTTCGCAGGATTTTAACACACATTTGACATACACTCTTGTTCATTGAGAATCTAAAATTAAAAGCGTTTCCAAAAAAAACATGCAATCCAATTCAAAGTCATAAGTGGGACAGGCACTGTTATAGTGTTGGGTACAAAGTGGTCCATTGTAGTGTCCATCACATCACAAAGTGAGGCTGGCCTACAGGCACCCTGCTGCACAATATTAAGAAAGATGGTAGGAGTGCATCTGCACCAAGTCTAAGATGTAACTGTAGACAGCAAACAGTCAAATAAAGAGAAATTGCACACATTTTACAAGGAAATAATATAAAGCTGCACTCTGGGACACAGAGCCATGACAAATATGTGCCAGCTCTTGGTTGAATACTTTTACAGAAGCTGCTGTATTTATATTCAGTCTCATAGGGTGAGAGAATCCCTGAACCCAAAAGCAATGTTGGGACACCAACCGGGTCTTCCTTTTCAATTCCTGTGACAACTTAAAGCAAAACAAGCACTCATTGCAGTGAGAAACAAAAGACTTTGGGCAAATATAACTAAAAGTAGCCCTTGAGCTGCTTTCATTCAGCTATCTCAAGAAGGTTGGTTTGCGTTGGTTCTCTATCACTGCCGCCCGGCCCACAAGTAGACGCCACCTTCCTGGACTTTATAGAGCTCAGAAAGGAAGGAGTGGAGTCATTTGCCCTCACTGGGTGTCTTCACAACACTGTGGAAGGCAAAGGAGACAACACAGTTAGTGACAGCACCCCCCTTATCTCGAGGTGGTGTTACACACCTCAAATGAGCTCTGAAGGTCTTCCTCTGGTGTGCATGCATGACATCAGGAAGAAGTAAAGAAGATTTTTTTGGCTGCTGGCTCTCTGAGTTTAGTTCAGGTATTCCAATTTGACTGACCCCCATTAGTTGGATAATTTGTGTTTCTTGTATGAAACAGTTCTTTATGTTCAGATTGCACAGCTAGCCCCGTTTGGTGTCTTAAGAGTGGGCAGTGCCCAGCACACTCCCTATGCTAATCACCTAAAGCAGGGGTGTTCAAGTTCAGCCCTGGGCAGGGCCAGATTAAGACGAGTGCTATTGATGCAGCAGCATTAGGCCCATTCCTGAAATAGGCCCAGATGAAAACAGACGAGAATTTTCCAGAAGCTGAACAGTTTTCCTTTGCTATATTAACCTCAAAATAATTCTTAGAATGGAATTTGGAGTCTGACTTTCGGACGCCTAGACACAGCCACGTAGTAAATTTTTCACCTTGAAAGTTAGTTGTACAGTAAAAATCGATGGCTATTTAAATGGTTATCTGTAAAGGTCCTTGACAGGATTTTGGTCTATTATGAAATTTAAACCGGGGACTAATGTTTACCCTCAAGAGCCTGAACTGAGTCACTTAGACCCAATGTCTCTGCAAATTCATTTTTTCTTACTCTGTTTAGTAAGAGAATTGCAAGATTTTGTGTATTTCATTGTTAGGTTTTCTGCATTAAGTGCACGTTTCAGACAATTGCTATTGAATGTTGATGTTACATAGTTTGATGTTAATCTCGAGTTGTTACGATACTACGTCGTTATTATTATTGTTATGGTCAATAAAGGCTGGCTGGTTGCGTCACAAGCAATTAAGGCTCCTTGGTCGATCTGAGTGCGCGTGTACGGTGAGTGTTGAATGCACAGGCACCAATGGCGAGAAAAAATAGGCCTTTTTTGCGCTGCAGCATCAGGCCCAATTTCGTCTTAATCTGGCCCTGGCCCTGGGGACCCCAAGGCTGCAGGTTTTTGATTCTGCCAATTTCTTACTCAGTGACCAATTTTTACCTTTAAGCGATCTCATTTTCTAATTACATGACCATTATTTGGTTGATTAGTGTTAGATTTACACTGTAAATAAGCAATATCTGAATTTTTGCCAGATCTTTAAATGCACTTTTCCTTTTAAATGGCTTTTCTGAGGCATTTTTTCTCTTAATTGTAGCTGAATACCGACAATTAGTGACAAACACAATAGGGCAACCTCCGCAACCTTGGTCTGGACTAAGTGGGTTAGAAAATGACATGACAGATATAGCAGAGCAGGCAACATGGGACACTAAAGAACAGCTCTTTTAGTTTTACCCACTTGTGTGCTTCTTAGTAAATAATGACGTGAATAACTAGAACATTAAGAAGAATAAACTACTAAAATGCAAAAAAAAAAAAAAATTGTATGCATCTAAATTTATGCTTTATTCAATAGAAATTTAGAATATCCAGTTTGTAATTTTCTGATTCATATATAAAAAAAAAAAACTAGTCAGCAACAACTTGCTTAAATTAGAGAGGGGTTCAATTAAAACAAGAAATTGATTGGGATGAAAACTCACATCCACGGGAGCATCCAGGATTAAACGAGAACCACTGACCTAAAGCACATCCTCACTACTTCAACTGACTTTTGTTTCAATCAGACAGTGTGGTGTAATAGTTATGGCTTTGGACCTCAAACCCTGAGGTGGTGGGTTCAAATCTCACCACTAACACTGTGTGACCATGAGCAGGTCACTTCTCATGCTTGTGCTCCCAATGGAAAAACACAAGAAATGAAACCAATGGCACCTCAAATGCTATAAGTTGCCTTGGAGATAGGTGTCAGCCAAAGAGTAAGTAATGGAGCACCATGGTCCTCCTGGATTGCTCCTTACCTTGTCATGCAAAGTGAGCTCTACAGTTATGCAGAAGATCCTTCATTTGGTGACTTGAACCCTTGAGCTCATTTTTACATGGGCTGAGTGAGTTCTTCACAGGAGATGGAGAGTGAAAGGAGAAGAGGATGAAAGTGCAACCATCTTTGCTTGCCACTACTGTATTAGAAAGGAGGAGAACCTGCCTGAGAATTACTCACGTCACATCTGGTGTTGACTTTTCCAGTACCACTAATAAATGGAAGACCACCACTGGTGGTTTTATTTTTAGTAACGGCAACAGACAGGGCAGACTTCTACCTGACGCCGGGGAAAGTTATGTAGCTTACTTATAGCTATCTTTAATAATACCTTTACGTAAGATTAACTAAACAGAGTTTATCCTGCTGGAACCCCAAACCTTTTAGCATTCCTGCTGTGTTATGTTACATGCTATTTAGTATTTTCTTATTTTATGTTGAACAAATGTAACTTCATAAATTATATGCAGCTGCATTGTCTAAAAATGTTTTGAAAGTGCCATGAATAAAGACAGAAGCAGAAAAAGCACGTTGTGAATTCAGAGAGACTCTCTGCGTGCAAATTTATTTCCCAGAGAGAGGTACTTATGTGGAATTTTATCTTCCATTTTGGTACAAATTTCTCTTGTCAACACTTCTAGAATGATCCTGTGTGGCCCTGTTGCATTACAAAACTGAAGCTGGGGCTGTGAGAGGAATATTCAGATTGACACTATTGTCATTTTCATAGAATTGCACTTTCACACATTCCTTTGTTTCCATAACCTCATCCTACCAAGGTGTCCTCTCATTGTCCCATCTGAAGTACCTTCTATTAGTCAGACCATAGTTGTTCACTCTCTTCTCAATACATGTCAGGCATAATGTTATTATTATTTTATTTTTTTTTTGCCTAAACCCCCCCTACCTCCTAGTTACTCACTGTCTCTCTTCTTCTGCCTCATCTCCAACAGCATCACAGCTGAATATAGCAAGACAACGGAGTATCTTCATAAATCAGGTGTTGACCAACCACGACCAGGACAAAGTGGCACAGAAGACAAGATGGATGATAGCATAAGGTATTGATGGCCAGGACTGCTACGGCAGTTGGAGAATTAACAGGACAGGAGGCACGGGAAGTGTGAAACAGGTTTGGAGATTGAAGAAGACGTCCAAAAACTAAAGTTCGGATCAGTACTCACTAGCCAGCAGGTGTAATTTCTGCTAGGAGTTAACATTTTAGGCTGATAACACAGCTGACCTAAATAAGGTCTCCAAATATCAAAGCAGACTTATAAAAATAAAAGTAGTGAAAAATAGGCATACTGTATATACGGAGAGTGGAACCAGATGTCATTGTCCACCTTGAAATAAATGACCTAAGTAAAGCAGGGAGCCAGCCAGGTCTGCAATCCAAACTTAAATATAAGTGCTCAGCTGAGTAACAGAACTGACAAGGTGGACTTCTCTGAAGCTCTGTCTGTGCTACAGACAAGTCCAAGTGAGACGGAGGTTTAAAGAGTTTAATACATGGCTCAAATCTTAGTACGGGGGTCCTCGGCTTACGCCACAGTTCCGTTCCTACAACAATGATGTAACCTGAATTTTGGTGCAAGTCGAAACACACTCTAGCCTAAGTCAATTACCTATCTTATCACATTTGCAAAATCATAATCTAGAACATAAAAACACAAAATCTAAGCCCAAGAAAAAGGACATAAATATACTGTACTGTACACTGTACTGTAGTAACAGAAAAAAATAAGTGTAAAAAAAATCCTTACCTTTATTCCTTCTCATGTCTCAATTTCTTTTAAGTTTTTATGGGAGTGAGCGTTGTAAACTGGAAACGTTGTATGTCAAAACGTTGTAACCCGAGGACCCCCCGTATAGTGACTCCTTCTGGAACAGACGGACCTGTTCGACCGAGACGAGATCAATTTGAACCACAGGAGCACCACTGCATTGGGCAGGTGAACGATCAGGCTGTTTGAAGAAACTTTAAATTAGGAGATGTGGCAGAAGGTTTAAGATAGGTCAGGTAATAATTTCATATACAGGAGTAGAAAATAGCATTAATACAAATATACAAGGGAACTTTAAAATTACTAATAAGAGTAAAGAAAATGAGTAATAGTTTAAAAGTGGTTTCTGAATCTCTAGGAATAAATATGTAGCTGCAGATAATTATGACATTATAGTAAAAATACAAACCTGACTAAAGTGATTTGGACGAGTTTAACATAAAGAGGTACACATGATTTAGGAAAGACACGCAAAAGCGAAAAGGTGGGGAGCGGCCATTTATGTGAAAGATTGATTGCATGTGCTTGTCTGCTTCAAAGGGGCGAAGAGCTACACTTTAGTGAGAATATCTGGGTTCAAAAAGAAGATCACTGATATTGAGAGTGTATTATAGACCTGCAAGTGCAGACAATAGTGTCAATATGTAACTCTTCAATAATATTAAAATAAAAGTTTAGAGGAAGGTAGTACAGTAATGGTGGTGATTGAATTACCTAAATATTAAGCAGAATAGCCTCACTGACAGCAGAGCACAAGAACAGGAGTTTATGGACATAATCAGAAACTGTTTTTTAGCACAATGTGTTATAATAGCAATGGCTGGAGAAGCCTGACTAGATTTAATATTTATTAGGATGTAATTCAGAGTGTTGAGGTGATTAAACCTTTAGAGTCTAGCGACTAGAATATAGTACATTTCACAGAGTTTTGGCAGAATGCTTATTCAAAAGTTAAAAGTCTCAATTAGCATAAGTCACCCTAATTCAGGATGGTCATAAGAAATGCAACGATTTACTTCAAAATAAACAAGCATAGTTGAGTCAAATAATTGAAATATTAAAATGTATGCTTCCGTTTAAATATTTAAAGTCTATATATTCTTGATTGTAATAGAAATTTGTCATTTTTTATCCTCTGATAGAGGTCCATGGAGGGCTAGATCCTTAGTAAGGGATCAAAAATAACACCTTAGTCATAATCACTGAACTTGAGATACTGCACATTGTTAGGTTTCAAATTTGTCATTTCTAACCTTTTGGGAGTGATTCATAGAGGGTTAGGAAAACTGATAAAGGATCAAATATCAAAATGTTATATTTGTGATCGGCAGCCTTGAAATAGCATACAATCACACCCCATGTGCCTAGATTACCAATCCCCATTTTCTTAAAGTTCTGTGAAAAGGACTAAGTTTGACCCCTTGTACCCCATGAGGGGGTGATTCCCTGTGGTTGGCTGATGTGGCATGGACAGTTTCAAGTCTTTCTGATCATTTGATCTATTGGTTTACTCTTTATCATAAAATTGTAATTTCCTGCACAAAACAAGAGAAAAAAAAATGAAGATTTATCAGGTTTTGAGGGCAAAGATTAGGGGAGGACTTCAAAAAGCTCAATATCTTGTATATTTAGACATCCAGAAATGTCCAATGGTATATCATATGTAGGGGTTTTCTCTTACTAGTGAGTCAGAAGGCACCAGACGAAAAAAAAACTAAAGCGATTTCAAAGCGTTCATAAGTCATTTTTATGAACACAAAGCTGAAATTTTGTTTAGATGTGTCAAAATTTGAGAAAAGGTAAGTTGAGATTAAGTATGGAGAGAGTTAAGGAGCAGTGGAGCAAGGTTAAATGTATTTGACATGAGATGCAAGACAAGTTCATTCCTAAACTTAAAAGCAGTAATAAATTAAAGAGAACTCTGCAGCAGATAACTAAAGAGCTAAAATGGAAGTTACAGAAGAAAAACAACTGCATAAGGCATACAAGGAAAAAAACGTCAGTGATGTGAAGGGGGCATGAGAGCGACAGTTAAAAAGGACTAAAAGGAAAGCTAAAAGGCAACTAAAGGGAAATGTTGTGGAAAAGAGGCAAAAGGTTAACTAAGGAGATTCCTTAAAGTGTCATCGTAGTAAAAGAACGGTAAGGGAGGAAGTTAAGAGTGTTAGGAGAAGTAAGAGTGAACTACCAGCTGTGAAACAGCAGATACTCTAGATTTTATTCAGTCCTCCCATGAGAAGAAGTGGATGAATTCCCTGCAGTTACCATGAATAATAAGGAAGTTTTGAGTAATGAGGAAATTGCAGAAGAAGAAGTGTTGCTTAGATTAAAAAGACTGAGACCAAACAAATGATTGAGGCCAGATAACAATATTTACCCTTGAGTACTTAAAGAGGTTAGTGAACATGAATATAAACACTTGACACATATTTCTCAAAAAATCACTGCATACTGGGGGAAATTCCAAAAGATATGAAGCAAGGAAATGCCGTCCCACTGTATATAGAAGTATTTGATTTGAAAACTGTAAATGCCAAGGTGGATGGACTGGCATCTCAATTAAGAGGCAGGGAGGTTCCTTACCTGGACAGGAGATCACAAAGGGTGGACAGGGGTGAAGGTCCAATTTGTCCACAGTACCTTTCCTGGCTGGGAAGAAATGGAGGGATAGGGAAGGACAGTCTCTGGGGGCTATTTATTTCTGCACTACACTGAATGACAGCTACCCTCTGTTGGAGTTCCCATTCATACTTAGTGTTATATCTTGGTAGAGTAATATATGTATTGCTCTACTTTCCCCTATTGTATTATTAATATGCAGCCTTAGAATGCCTAATCTCACAGACTTACCACTGTATATAAGATATTATTTTATATAACTTATCCCCACCTTCCCTTCTATATCTATAACCTCAGGCAATTAGATGTAGTAAAAAGACAAGCAGGAGTTAAGTTACACATAAAATAATGTATTACTGATAATATTCATAAATAATAACAAAATGCAAAGTACATTTGAATATTGGCAACCATACAACCTGATAAAATGGTGATGTGTAATTCAGGTGGCACACAGACTTGCAGTTACTTAAAATGTCTCTAGTTAAGGCATCGTTGGTGCTCAGCTTTCAGCCACATGTCTGTTCAATATGGCTGCTGAGCTGAGCTCTTCATTGTGTGGTCTTCATCCTCACAGGTTAGCAAGAGAGATGCTTCTTCATCATATGTGAGTCAGAGAGAGAGAATGTGGTTGAGCAAGCACATTTATAGATGTTCTCTCCAATTCCTAGAACCAATAGGACATCATGGTACTTAAAGGCCTCTGAGACTAGCCAATTCCAAACAGCCATATCTCAGACCAATGGGAGCAATAGTACATTTAACACCTGCAACCCCCCCAAGACCATATGTTAAGCTAACCTGGCTTTGTGTGGGGGATCAAACTGGTTTAAGACACATCCCCCAAATCCTGTCATAAAATTACAAAGAGACAGTCATAAAAAGGGTTGGGGGTTGTGCAAACATGAATACCTCTCACCACTTGGTTTGCCTAAATTATAAATAAAGACATACAAAACATTTATCAAGTTATATGTAAAATCTCACATCACAACACTTAGTAAATGTAGTTTTGGGGAGCTTCCCTGTTGGAATATATGGGTTCCACCAGAGGGAGCTGTAAAAAAGGTGCACAACTGGAAGGAGGTTCCACCTGACCCGGAAGTGCTTCTGAAGCTGTAGTCTTTTGACACTGGAAGTACTACAAGGTCAGGCATAAAAAAGGCCACCTCGCCTCATCCAGGTGAGTTCAAGCACCATGTGGCAGGATTAGGTGTGTTGGAGAGCAGCCAGCACGGGTTCAAATGAAGGAGATTGTGTTTCATTAATGTATACAAATTCTAACAGGATAGAACACAAGCAAATGAACAGAGAGGCACGTATGATATTATTTCTCTGCATATTCGGAAAGCTTTTTGATAAGTTACAAGAGAGGTTATTGGAAACTTAAAGAAAGGGCGTTAAAGACATGACTTGCAGTGAGGTGAACAACTGGATCAGACAAGTTATGCAAAGAGTTATGGAGTGAGGGGCTCCTTCTGAATTGGGCAATGTTAAAAAAGAATGGTGTCCCTCAGGGATCAGTGCCACGCCTGCTGCTAGTTTTAATCCACATAAAAGATCTTAATAGGGAGCTGGCTAAGTTCGCAGATGATACCACCTCTGAAATATGACAATACTTCAATATTTCTAGTCGGACTGGCTGCTCTTTCTTTTTGGGGAAGCTGTTTCGCCTGGGGAAATTCAAACCCCCATCATCAACAGGTATTATCGATTCTATTCTAGATTGATCATCAATTACCAATTTGTTTGGGACTGTTTAAATATAGTTTTCATGTTCACATTTGTTTCTTTCTGTGTATGATTTGGATTATTATGAATACTATAAATATTTGGCGTGTTCTGACAATATAATTCAAGTCTAAGCATTTCTCTCTGAGGTAACTCGTTTTTTTGAATGGGTGACTTGGTGCAGTTCATTTCAGTATTGGGTTAATCTTGGCCATAGAATTTTGGCCCGCTGAATTATGCGTAGCACTTTGTGGTCATTATTGTCAATTGTACAAAATACAGTGAAATATGTTAATCGACATATCTGTTACAGATTCAGCACTGCAAAGATTTTGGAGGCTTATTTCAAAATTTGAATACATAATGGGAGGTTTGAAACTTGAAAGTACACTTTATAAGAAGAACCTATGAATGGTAGTGAGCTGTTCAATTTCGAAATCTAGACAGTGTTCAAAAGCAGCTGAGAAGGCTAACAGAAAGTCAGGTAATACTGTCACCATTGTATGGAGTCACTCAAGTTAAAATGTATAACACACTAATAAGGCTTCACCTGCAGTACTCTGTGTCTCGAAAGGATTACAAATAAAACGACACAGCAGCACTAGAGAAAGTCCATAGAAGAGCGAATAGGCTAATCTTGGACTACAGAATATGAGCTTGTAGCTTTCCAGGTATCATTGTGAGAAGAGAACAGATAAGCAGGGGATGCAAATGTATGGCTGAACATAGTGAAGGACAGAAAAGGGGTCAAAGGCAGAATTTTCAGAGAGACTGGCAAACAAGACATACGGGCCTAATAGGAAAACTGAAAGTCAAGGGCACAAAGGTAATTAAAATAAAAACCGAAACGATACTTAGCACTTGGCCTTCTTGTTTAGAAATTAACTATACGGAAGTCTTTGCTTGTTTTTCCAGCTAAGGGCTACTAAAACAGGGAACTTCCATCATCTTTCTATCACCACTACCTGTGACATAAGGAGTACGATGATTGTTGTCACATGACTGGCCTCCCGTGTCCTGTAAAGATAGAAAGGGACAAACAAAAACAAAATTAAACTTTACAAAATGCATATTAAACCATGCGACAATACAACGGAGCTGTGATGAAAGACTGAAGAAGATGAACCTTTTTCAGTTTAAGCAAATAGAGATTAAGAGCTTACCTGATTGAAAGTGTTTAAAATTCTGACCTGAACTAGTATGGTGGATCCATGCCGTTATTCTTAAATGACTTCTTCAACTAGAACATGGAAACTTGTTATTGGTAAATTTCTCTCAAATGCTTCAAGTTTTTCTTCACACTAAGAACTATGAAAAATGGAAAAGGTTACCAATTTGTGTGGTAGACAGTAAAGTCCTCATCACACTGCATACTTTTTCAGTTTGATATCCTCAGCGACTCAATCAGACTAGTCTGTGGCTCCTCATGACAAAAACCAAACCGCACTTAAGTGGCAGGGGAGGCACCTGTGGGTCCGAGTTTTAATCTGAAAGTACAAAGTATTTAATATGGCTACAAGGAAAGAAGAAAAATGACTGTTTTGCACTATGCAAATGGAGGAGAGGCTTCTCTGTCCAATGTCTTATTTTTGTTGTGCCATGACACAAGTGAAAATGGAAAAAGACAAACGGAGACTGCAGTAGAACTCCTGATACCTGCCACCAGCACTGTCAAGCCGCATGTCTACTGTATGCCAACATACAGAGATCTCACAATATTTGAAAGTTTGGAACTGTGCTAAGGAGCCATAAGGCAGCTGAGTAATCTGTCGTTCTCTGCAATTTGCAGTCATGTTATCTGACATCCTCAAGTCATTAAGATCCAACAACTATGGCTGTTCAAGTAGAAAACATGAAATGTGCTGCTGGATAAAGACTACAGGGGGCTTCAATGACAATGACAAGGTCATTGTGGCCAATATGTGCCACTGAATAACACATGCATGATGACCGGACATCACTGTAACATACTGACCATGTAAGTTGGAGGTATTGTCCATAATAACGGTGGTCAAAAAATGAGAAAAAAATGGCAGAAAGACAGCAAAGTAGAAAGCAGAAACCCCTCACAGACCCTTAAGGTAGCCTAAAAAAGAAAACCATTCACCAAGATACTTTCAAACTGGAAAATGTTTGCTTGTTTTATCTCTCCACATGTGGAAAGACATATGTGCCTACCTGCAATAACATAGCATCTAAAGAGCTAGAAAAGATAAGAATAACAGAAAGAACAACCGAGTATAACAAAAGAAAACAAAAGACAGGTTGATGTCAATCAAAAACAAAAAAAAAAAAAAAGAATGACTTGTTGGCCTGTTCCAAATGTATACTCGGCATAACATCATATATGATACACTAGCAAAATACCCGCGCTTCGCAGCGGCGAAGTACTGCATTAAAATTTTTATTAAGAAGAAAATTAAACCTTTTTAAACTGAGAGAAAATATACCAATAATTATTTGTTAAGGATCTCTTTGTACACCACATTGTGAGTTCGGCCCTCCGGTTGTAACATGACCGAGCTGTGCACTGAGCTTACTCTTAAGCATGTAACTTACAGTTGGCCATGTGAACAGTAATCTTGCCTCAAATCTCACAGCTTGGATTGCTGCTGTCATAATCGGTTTGAGTTTCATGGTTTGTTTCAATTATGACAGTATTTGCAGGATTTGTTGTGTTGAAGTGACATTCGGCATCTGTCAAGCGTTGTAAGTATACAACTGGTTTCTTTGATAAAATCACATCCAGCTTTTGAGAGTTTAAACATTCATAAACATCAAAGTGTCCACTACTGAAATCGTCACCTGTGAATCTAAGATGTTTAAGAGGCATTGGCGGTTGTCGAAAGGTGTAAAATATTTGGCCATTTCAGTACACTTGAAAGCGACAACCGAACAATTCAGCGGCAGCCATCAACTCACATGCAGATCCATAGGTGAAGGGCTTAAGCATTTCACTCTTCTAGTGCTCCTGGGGCCATAAATAAGAAAGTTCAACATGGTGAACGTTGTCAACCATTATGACCACTACCCGTAAAAATTCAAAATGAAACCTGCTTAACTTTTGTAAGTAAGCTGTAAGGAATGAGCCTGCCAAATTTCAGCCTTCTATCTACACGGGAAGTTGGAGAATTAGTGATGTTGGAAAGTTCAATATGGCGGCCGACAATGGTGTCATACCACCGAAATAAGTACGTACATCAGTTTTGGTTAGCACAGGGAAGCCACCTATCAAATTTCGCGAAGATGGGGTCAGCCTTCTACCTACAAGGGAAGTTGGAGAATTAGCGACGTTGGAAAGTTCAATATGGCGGCCAACAGTGGCGTCATACCATTGAAATAAGTACGTACATCGGTTTCGGTTAGCGCAGGGAAACCGCCTACCAAATTTTGTGAAGATGGGGCCATAAATAAGAAAGGTCAACATGGCGGACATTGTCTACCGTTATCGACCGTTATGACTGTTACGTGTAGAATTTCGAAATGAAACCTGCTTAACTTTTGTAAGTAAGCTGTAAGGAATGAGCCTGCCAAATTTCAGCCTTCTACCTACACGGGAACTTGGAGAATTAGTGATGAGTAAGTCAGTCAGTGAGTCAGTGAGGGCTTTGCCTTTTATTAGTATAGATATGCAAGCCTTTGTCCCTATAATGACTGCACAATTATAGGGACATCCCTGCAATACACCACCCTGGTAATCTGGGTCAACAAATAGAAAAACAAAATAGAATGGAAACATGCCTTTACCCATGTCACCTCAGATAGGTACACAACAATAAATAAATATTCACATTCTACTTAGGTGCACACTAGGGCCAGCAGTAGAATCCAAATCCACTAGAAGACACTTTCCAGAACACCGTCAGGAATCTCCCGTCTCCAGAACAGATTATAAATGTCAGGGTTCTGCAGGTGCTTTGCCTTTGAATGAAGGTTGGCAGCTACAGACATAGTGCAGCCAGTGAGCAGGAAAGAGAGAAGGGAGGTGAAGGGGTCTGCTATTGTGATGTGTTCTCGGCTGGTGCGCTGGTGTCGCATTTCTTTGAAAGCTGTCTTTGGTCATGGCGTTGATCAGTGAAAATGCTACATGAAATAAAGCTGTGTGTAGTAAGAAAAATCTGAAAAGCTAAGCTCTAAGAACATTACACGTTTAACCCTAATTTTCCTAACAGAAGCCCTCTCAGTTGAGACTTCTTTCAAGAGAGTAACATTCATTACAGTGGATACATCTGAAGATGGAAAGCCTTGCATTCTCATGGCTTTGAAGTCAATGCCCACCAGGCTAGTCAGAAAGAAAAAAAGAAAGACCAAAAAAGGCCTCGCTTGTGAAAACAAGCCTTCCCTGATCGCAGTATGAAGCTTGTGTAATATCTCTTCAACTAAAGTCCAGCTCCCTCTGTTAGTTGGTGCAGAATATTAATGAAGCCCTTTCATCTTTATGCCAGCGAGGAGCGCAGGCCCAACTAGCACTTGCTGCATAAGAGCTGTCATACAGCACTAATAACTGTGTGCCTGATGGGTTATGCAGCTTAGGGAGAAAAGAGAGCAACATTAAGCCTTTTTTTCCTCCCATTGAAGAAATGACCAGCCGTTAACATAATGAGCTTTGTCTGTACAGTGCTTATTGAACAGAAGCCATCCAAGATCCCCTAACACAGAAACACAGCACTGAAACACTTGGACCGTGACTTCAGCATGTTGTTTTTGTTTTCTTTTTACAGTCCCCTTGGCGTGTGCTCTTTAAGTGACTTTTGCAAGCTGATCTGCTTCAGAATAAGACCCACTGAAATAACCGACATACAAGTTTACACAACTATGAGAAGAGAGGCACTGTTTCACATTACAACACTCTTTGGTGAGAATTTAGCTCCAAGACCAGCCAAGCTAAAAAGTTATGAATAACTGGAGTTCAAGCACGCCAACAGAAATTAAAAGCCCCCAGCATAGCAAATTATTCCACTTGGGAAAGCCGACCAAATGCTTCAGAAGCCTCCCTCCTCTGACTGAATATAGGACACTGTTTGTTCTGTAACATGGAGCCTTTAGAGACCAGGTCTTTTCCTAAGCAATGCTGTAGAGGCTCTCCTTACAATCCTCTTACTAAATGGAAAATCTGGGAATAATCCTCTCTGCAGAAGTCCCAGACAGCCAGGCCTTTGATAATAGTCACAAATTGATCAACCCAAATGCAGTGCTCCCTGATAATTACCAATGGCCTCCACGAACTGTAGACAAATTATTTTCAATAAGTAGACTATCCTTTATACACTTGATTCCCAGTGAACTTGCAACAAACAATATCCATGGGGCTTCCAAATCCAGCCCAACCGTCCCATACCCCAGGGGACAGAGCAGGCAGCAGTTCTAAACAAGCGGCCTATAAATCCTGCTACAGCAGCCACAAAGGCGGCATTTATGAACTGTTTTGAGCAAACAAGACTCTTGTCAAGCAATGCATGACTTTATTTTAAAGAACCTTGCCAAACTTTGCATCCATACTTTTTCTGAACCTGCTTAATCCAAATTTATGGTTCGGAAGGAACCAACCTCAGATGGGATGCCGTACACACACTAGCTCGCTACCGGCCAATTTGGTTTGATAAGTTTTCAAAAATTTGAGTCTTCAGAAAGTGATACAAACACCAAAGTATAAGAGAAAAACTATTGGGAACACGAGGAGAACATGCAAACCTCAAACAGGGCCAGTAGTGCTAAACTTCACCCCATAAGCAATTTTAACAACAGAAATAAGAAATTCTTGCAGGCATGTGTACACCCCTGAAGAAATAGAATGCAGTCAAGTGACAGAATAGAGAGTAAGAAATGGTGTAAAATCATATTTAAAAGAAAGAGCAATACAAAGTGCAAAAACAGAATAGCCATCCATTAGCATGATGATTCTTCTTAAGATCTACCTACTGAAAACATTTATGTTCTTTACTTAGTTACATTTCAGTGTGTTTTTTTGTGTTTCATGGAAGCGATGAGTACAATCACATCTCAGTTAAATATACTGAAATATTGATTTGACAAAGAGGATAAATTAAATCACAACACATTGGTTGCTGCACTTAAAACGTTCAGCTCTCAGGCTTCTTTTGATATTTCTCTGTATCATGAGCCACACTTACCTGGAACTCCATTTGCATAGAAAGGATTTTAATTCACAACCCCAGTCATAACTGGAATTCAACGGGTTTATTATTGCACTGCTTATCCACACTACAAGTGTCCAAACTTCAAAGCTGCGTATCCATATTTCAAAGCTACATGTCAGTATTGATGAGTCCTGCTGATTTCGGTTCACCACAAGTTCGGCAAAATGCAGAAATGTTTGGGAATTTTGGCAAAATCTGCAAAACACATTGAAGTCAATGGGGAAGAAGAAACTAGTTTTGAGTGGATTATAATGGTGGAGTGGTCATTTAGGTTTTCCTAGAGGCTGGGGAAATGTGCTGGACTGATTACTGTAGACAGTAATGTGACCCGAAAAGTGAGGCAGCAGAGCTAACTACTGTGACTGCCTGAGATAAAACTATACTCCAGTCCATAATATTCTCTGTCCCTTATCTCTTTACATGCAGAATGGAACATGCATAATCCAGCAGTGAAGACAACAAACAATGAATCTATTAAAACAACATAATAATATTTTCGTAATATACTCATTATGATCAGCTAATGTATACGAGATGCAAATTTAACTGAAGTACAGATCGACACCATAAATTACTCATGCATGCGGAAAGCAGATCATTTAGCGATGTGACATGCAGCACATTTACAGTGTGCATGTGTGAAAATTATGTGCATACTCGTACATGACACAAATTGCACAAGTAGTGCAGAACAGCTAGTAACATCCCCATTCAACATGGCTACTGCAGCTTTTATGTTTTCATGCTGGCCTCACAAAGCATCATGAGACACTGGGAAAAAAAATGTATCTAAGCTAACCACACAGTAAATTTTCAGGGAACAATTCGGCAAATATGGTCGCCAGCGACCCCAGCAAATCAAATTTGCTGCAAAAATTTTTTTTGCTAATTCTACAGATATTACATGTCAATTTTTCACATAATGTATAGTATATAGATTGTCACTCTAGAATGTTACGGTATCACAAAAGATACATTGTCTGTTAAATATCTCGAGTGCATGCCGGTTAGTCAGGTGCCTTTTAGCCTTGTAATCTGTAACTACCAAGGTATTTAGAGGAGCTTATGGGATAAGCAAAACAGTTAAGTTTCACAGGATTTTCTCAATTGCAAAACTCAATAAAAGTATATATTTCCATCAAACAGATACAGTGAAAAATGAATACATTGGAATTATTTTTGAAGTCTGATTTGTGTGTTTGATGATTTTAAGCTAAATTTTGTTTCCATTTTTTCCAAAAATAACATTATTATTATTTTGCCCATTGTTTTAAAGAGGTAATGTATTGCCAGAGTGTTGTATTATGAATTCTGTATCAGTACTGTATGTGTATTAAGTGTATTTATTAGAATGGATATTTTGGGTGGGGTTTGGGAGGAAAAAATGTACCTTGCCTCAGACAGCATTATTTCATATGCTAACCCTGTACATTAACACAATATTCCATATTTATATTATTATTGCATTGTTAAAGTGTACCTCACCTATGGATAATCAAACGCCAGCAATTGCTGCAAAATAATAGTTGTACTTCCTCAGGCTTAAGTTTTGAAGAACAGGATGGGTCAGGGAAATGAAACATACCCAGTAAACTAGTGAATGGTTAAAGGCAAAAATCAAGCCAATCTATTGCCAAAGCCAATATATGAAACAAAAGTAAAAAAAAAATAACCTTAAGTTCACTGACAAGAAATCAAACTAAACCCTTATGAGTTTGGATTTTGGAACATCCAAACCTTAGATGATAATTTTACCCATGGCTACCATATTCTCCCACTAATGACATCTCACAATGTAACTTGCAGGACCATGCTTTCTGGCAAACATCACTGCACCACACCAACTGCGTCACAAAATGGCAGTGCCCATGAGAAAAACAAAATAGCGTCATGGGTAAATCCACTGTGTCCAGTCCCTTTGAGCAACCTAATTGGTTAGTTTGGCTTTGGTGACGCGCTCAAAAGAGGAAGTGCGAGTGTTTGACACACAAGGAGGAGAACAGCATAGGAGGCATGATGAGGTAGTCACCTTCAAAGATAGGAGGTATAAAAGCAGACAGGAGGCAAGAAATGTGCCTCGAAAAATGACACGAGTCTGAGAAGCAGGCTTTGAGAACACACTTGAGAGGCAGAGCACCTGTTAAGAGAAAAGTATTCACAGCGCATCACTTTTTCCACATTTTGTTATGTTACAGCCTTATTCCAGAATGGATTAAATTCATTTTTTTCCTCAGAATTCTACATACAACACACCATAATGACAATGTGAAAAAAGTTTACTTGAGGTTTTTGCAAATTTATTAAAAATAAAAAAACTGAGAAATCCCATGTACACACAGCCTTTGCTCAATACTTTGTCGATGCACCTTTGGCAGCAATTACAGCCTCAAGTCTTTTTGAATATCATGCCACAAGCTTGGCACACCTATCCGCGGCCAGTTTCGCCCATTCCTCTGTGCAGTACCTCTCAAGCTCCATCAGGTTGAATGGGAAGCGTTGTGCACAGCCATTTTAAGATCTCTCCAGAGATGTTCAATCGGATTCAAGTCTGGGCTCTGGCTGGGCCACTCAAAGACATTCACAGGGTTGTCCTGAAGCCACTCCTTTGATATCTTGGCTGTGTGCTTTGGATCGTTGTCCTGCTGAAAGATGAACCGTCGCCCAAGTCTGAGGTCAAGAGCGCTCTGGAGCAGGTTTTCATTCAGGATGTCTCTGTACATTGCTGCAGTCATCTTTCCCTTTATCCTGACTAGTCTCCCAGTGCCTGCCGCTGAAAAACATCCCCACAGCATGCTTCACTGTAGGGATGGTATTGGCCTGGTGATGAGCGGTGCCTGGTTTCCTCCAAATGTGACGCCTGGCATTCACACCAAAGAGTTCAATCTTTGTCTCATCAGACCAGAGAATTTTTTTCTCATGGTCCGAGAGTCCTTCAGGTGCCTTTTGGCAAACTCCAGGCGGGCTGCCATGTGCCTTTTACTAAGGAGTGGCTTCTGTCTGGCCACTCTACCATACAGGCCTGATTGGTGGATTGCTGCTGAGATGGTTGTCCTTCTGGAAGGTTCTTCTCTCTCCACAGAGGACCTCTGGAGCTCTGACAGAGTGACCATCGGGCCCTGACAAAGGCCCTTCTCCCCCAATTGCTCAGTTTTGATGGCCAGCCAGCTCTAGGAAGAGTCCTGGTGGTTTCGAACTTCTTCCACTTACGGATGATGGAGGCCACTGTGCTCATTGGGACCTTCAAAGCAGCAGACATTTTCCTGTAATCTTCCCCAGATTTGTGCCTCAAGACAATTCTGTCTCGGAGGTCTACAGAAAATTCCTTTGACTTCATGCTAGGTTTGTGCTCTGACATGAACTGTCAAATGTGAGACCTTATATAGAAAGGTGTGTGCCTTTCCAAATCATGTCCAATCAACTGAATTTACCACAGGTGGACTCCAATTAAGCTGCAGAAACATCTCAAACATCTCAAGGATGATCAGGGGAAACAGGATGCACCTGAGCTCAATTTTGAGCTTCATGGCAAAGGCAGTGAATACTTATGTACATGTGATTTCTCAATTTTTTTTATTTTTAATAAATTTGAAAAAACCTCAAGTAAACTTTTTTCGCATTGTCATTATGGGGTGTTGTGTGTAGAATTCTGAGGAAAAAAAATGAATTGAATCCATTTTGGAATAAGGCTGTAACATAACAAAATGTGGAAAAAGTGATGCGCTGTGAATACTTTCCGGATGCACTGTACATGCAGAAGGTACACATATGGCAAGAGATAGCAAATAGCTTTAAATCATCATATTACCTGTCCTCAACATGTAGCATGGCTAGTAAGCTATAAAATAAAGCAGCAAGTCCAAAAACTCATAGCAAGTAGAAAACAATACTGAAAATGAATTTGCAGTTAAAAAAAACCAAAAAATTACAGAAAACCACCAAGAAAAATATAACAAGCACAAAAAAAGGGAATGACATAACAGTATTAAACAAAAGTCAATAAGATTAAATTCATCAATAGCTGCAGCAGAAGTAAAAGTCAAAAGTCATTGTAAACCTTCTCTCCATCCATCCCTGTCCTGAACACATTTTTCTTCAGTCACAGCCAACCATATCACAAGGGACAAGTTTAGAGACACCAATTAACCTTACACATGCATTTTTAGGACTTGGGAAGAAAGCAGTGAAAAAAGCCCACAAGGAAACAGAAAGAACACATGCATTTCACTCCTCGCTGATGTCAGTGTATGAACTGAAAATTGAACCAAGATCCCCCAAGTTTGTGAGAAAGCAACACTATCTAGAACACTTAGTACATTTTTTAATGTCATTAAGTCTCCAAACCTTGTCCAGCATGTTGGCTCTTTCAGGTTTTAAAGGCAGCATTTACGGTGAGGATTGTGAGAGTTATGCTCGTTTGTCTTGGGTTACATCACCCTCTAGTGGCTAAAACATATATTCATACAATTTCAAATTAAAATTTGAAGTTTAAAGTCAAGTTAAAAATCACATACTGTGTAATCAGTTATAAAACCTTACAACAATACCATATTTTAGAAATGGTAAAAAAGTCATTAATCACCTCTGCCTATTCAAATACGTTATTTCTATCATTGCTTCACATTCCTAAATAATGCATTACACAAAATAGCTTATGTGGTTTGAAAAGTGAAGTACATTGTAAACTGCTGAATAGCAGTCCTCCATTTTGATTTTTTTTTAAGTAAAAATGACTTGCATTATTAAAGAGAAACTAGAAACTTGTAAGCTACTTTTAATGGGTTCATATAGCATGAAAATCACACTTCTAAAGTGCAAAGAATCAAAATAATATCACAGCAGTCCATAGAAACTTCTTTCACCCAGTTCAGGGTCACAAAGACTATGTTACAATAAATTATTATTTTATTTAGTGCCTTGCAAAACAGTTAAAATATCACAGTATTGACCATTCTAGAATAAAAATACAAATAAATAGTTATCAGTTTTTATTTTACAGAACACTTAGCAGCATTTAAAAGAGCTGGCCCCATTAATTCACATCCATAGAAGTTAAATTGTTGAGTGTTCCAACAACGGGTATGATTAGCACAGAAAGGTGGGATAGGACTTTGTCACGTGGAGGTAAGGCCAACCCCATGCTACTGAATATTAGCAAAAGAAGTAGTTTGGGGTGGACTTCCAGTATGCCACAAGACACCTGGAATCAGGAGGAGGCTGCGGTGGTGCAAATATGGCCTTCACTGAAACACTAGATTGGAATGGGAGGACAACACCAACTAGTGGTACAAAAAGTGACACAGCAGGATCGATTCTGCAGGAGGGTTAGCCCTTTAATGTGCACAACGTGTTGATGGTAACATTCCAAGAATCAGCAATAGTCAGTGTACTGTTTTACCCTGTGGTTTTCGGACTAACACCAGTTCAGTAGAGCAGAGATACCTAAATATACTAATCTGGAAGGAAAACTCTATTATGAGACTAACCCTACTAAGGGTAGTGAGTGGGGAAAAAAGGGGATGATGGCAAAGACAGGCGCCATTATGATAAATGTTACCCATCACCATGCAGTTTATCCAGGAGAACAATCAGCCAGCCTTTGGCTCATTCCACCAGGATGTACTAAGAAATGCTGCTGAAGCTCCTGTTGTCCACAGTCATCATATAGTAAAATGTTTTCTCCCAGTGTTTCCAATTATCCTTTGCCATTTATGAATGATAGATGTCACTATGTAGAATATTCCCATAGGGACGCTATTCAGTATGCTATATTTAAGGTATGTGCATTGGGTACATTGAGTATTTAGGTCTATAGCTCAATAAAGCATGTACAGTGGGTTCAGAAAGTATCCAGACCCCTTCACTCTCAGCACACTTTATTGTGTTGTAAATATCACTATAAATTTAAATGTAATTTTTGCTCATCAACGTACACTTAATAACCCAAAATGAAAAGGTGAGAACATGTTTTGAAACAGGTTTGCAAATGTTTTCAAAATGAAAAACGTTTTTTGAGACACATTACTGTGGCATTGCAAATTGTGGTCAGATGCATCCTGTTTGCTTTAATTATCAATTAGGTGCATCTAGAACTTGACTGGAGTCCATTTATGAAAATCTGAAATGAAAAGACACCATGTAGAAAGACACACACCTGTGCAGATAAGGTCTCACAATTCACAGTACATTTTGTCAGGACAAAAATCAAACCATGAAATTGAAGGAGCTCTGTGAAGAACTCCACAGTTAAATTGTGGTGAAGCAAAGATCAGGATAAAGAAAATCATTTCTAAAGCATTGGGAGACCCTGGGAGCATATTGGCCTTGATAATTCTGAAGTGGAAGAATTTGGGAACCACGAAAAACCCAATGGTCACCCTAACACAACTTTTAAAGTCTGCAACACTCCATCAATCAGATGGAAGCCACTCTTGAGTAAAAGACATGACAGCCCACTTGGATTTTGGCAAACGACAACTTAAGTACTCATAGAACCCAAGGATCCTTTGATTTGATGAGATAAAAATGGAACTCTTTGGGCACTACATCTGACAAGGACCAGTCACAGCTCATCAGTTGCCTTATATCAACCCTAGGATGAAGAATTTGATGGCAGCATCATGGTAACAGGCCACTCCTGAACATCATGAACACAGTGAAAGGCCAACGTTTAGGGAAGGATGAATGCATCTAAATACAGTGAGGTCCTTGGGGATAAAAAACAAAAACCAAACCTGAGTGCATGCAAACTCAAATTGGGGTGACGGTTTGCCTTTCAGAATGACACTGTCTCAAGGCATAGAGCCAATGCAACACCGGAGTGGCTTTGGGACAAGTCTCTGGACTGTCCTTGAGTGACGCAGACAAAGATCAGGTTTAAACACAATAGAACACCCATGGAGAGAACTGAAGGCAGCAGTTTACAGACATTTCCAGTCCATTCTGCTCAAAGTCAGGCATGCAAAGCTTGCTGAGATTCACCTAAAAAGGCTCAAAGTTGTAAATGCTGATAAAAGGGACCTCTATAAACTATTAATTTTAAGGGTCTGAATACTTATGAGTGGCAGATTTCAGGCTTTAATTTTTTAATACATTTGCAAAATTCCTGCAAGTATGTTTCCACTTTGTTATTATGGATAATTGATGGGCAAAAATGGAAAATGCATTTATTTAAAATTAAATCTACAACACAATAAAGTGAAGGGATCAGACTACTTTCTGAATCCAGTGCAAATACACTATCTATCTTACGAAGTATGACAACCCAGCTTTGATCTAGCTCTTCTTCATCATCCCTCAAAGCAATCTAAAATCTTTCACTTCTCTGTTCTGCTCTTTGCTTTCTAATACATATTTTCCTGGGAGTGGCAGTTACATCAAAAGATGATAAAATAAGCATACTATTATATGATCAATAGGTGAAATAATTTATTACTATATTGTTCTTATTTTCAAAGCTCAAAAACTCAAAAAAAGAATATTATGATATATAATAAACACAGTCACTAATCCGTATATCATTTCAAAGTATGCTTTAATTGGTTATACATTTATCTAATTTTTGTGCTGTATTTACATACTTACACATGCATTCAGCTTCTATTTATACTATATATAAAATTATTTTACCTTGTAGTAAGAATATTGGATGCTATCTATTAGACACTAATATTACACATGAGCTGTAAGAATAGGATATTTTTATAAGTAAATAATCAGAGACAAACTTTACCACAAGAAAGAGCCACAACATTTAAAAATTTTCTTTTTTTATGATCTTTCATATTCTGAAGGTCAGCCACATCATCTTTTATATAACCAAGAAATAGCTGAAATGTTTGGTGACTGAGAGAAATAGGAGCAAGAGTACAGGATGACTGTATCTTTTAGAAGAATTACAATTGCAAATATTTGCCCATGAGATACTAAATATTATAAATATGTGTATACTCTTTGTATATATGTCAATTTCTAACCTGTTTAATCCTGATCAGGGTTGTGTGAGGTGCTGGAGCTTATCCCAGGTAGCACAGGGAGCAAAGCAGGATCAAACCATGGACAGGGTGCCAGTCCATCACAGGGCTAACAACACACTCACCCACACACACACTAGGGCCAATTTAACATTGTCAAGTCACCAAACCTCCATGTCTTTGGACAGTGGGAGCAAACTGAAGCACCTGGAGGAAACCTACACAGAAACAGGGAAAACCTGCAAACTGAGATGCAGCAGCACTACCATTGCACCGCTGTTCCAGCCTATACAGTATATATAGTATGTGAGCCTCTGCCCCGAAAACACAATTATACAGTAGAGGAAATGTCTTTAAAAGGGCTACGTCTAGTGTGAGAAGTAGTTAACATGTGATTAAAAGATGAGACCGCAAAATAGCAACCTGCAACTAAGAGTCTGTGAATTCCTGAACTTTCCTTTCTTTTTGAGTGTATAGGTTTGTAGGGTCATTACTGTCAAATGCACAGGCACAGTAAAATTCTTACTTGCATGTGCTAGTCATACATGGAATACAATGCCACTCTTCTCCATCACAATTAGGGAATATAAAACTTACATTATCTCCAAACAGATATGTGTTTCTTACCTTAAAATTATCTATATTATTATCTTGAAACTTCTAATTATGCAATAAAAATGTTTCAATGTAAACAAAAATGTAGCAGATGTGATTTTTTAGAAGAAAGAAAATATCACATTAGTAATTTATATACCTTTGCAAAATTTCAAAAAATATATACATTCATTCTTAAACAGTTTTTCAAATCAAATACTTCTATACAATTGTTTGTTAAACTTCACTGAAGGTTTTGTTCAAATCGAAAATATGAGAAAAATAAAAACATAAAAATGTGTTGGCTTTCATTTAGACAAATCCTAACACAGTTATACTATTTTTTACAATATGCAAACTTAAAAAAAAGAACTTCAAGTTTATTGTGGGTTTTGTACCTTAAAATAAGGACTATCATTTTTAGTATTAAGTGCCAAAATAAACAGGAACAACTACTGTTTTCCAGAATTTGAACTTTATCCTTAAAAATAAATAAATAAATACATACATCTTATGAAAACTGAGGTGGTAGGATATCATAATCAACTAATTCCACATAATACATTTGTGCTTAATTTCAAGGAATTTTCAAATAAATACAAATGTGGGTCTGTACTAAAATGCTTAATATTTGCTCTGCTGGTATAATTTCACTTTGCACCAAAAGAACAGGAAAAATTTAGCAAAATATAGAAATAATGGAAAAACATAAGAAATGTCAAAAAATGAACCCAATATGGGATCCTTAGTTTAAATTGAGTGATGCAAAATAAGATATCCTGGAATGGCTCCTCTGTGCCTTTCATATGAGTATTTTAAAAAGCAGATGTGCCCATCATACAGAAGCCCACCATCTTCATTTGAAGGAATCATAACTACACTGAGAACTGCTAGCATTTCATTACTGAGCATCACACTTTTTTAAACAAGCACACTTTCCACATGATCCTCTGCTGACCCAATCATACAAATGTCCAGCCCCTCTCAATAAATGATTTAGTAGTCTCTGTCATAGGTTAGGTACGAAAATGTTAACATCATTTGCTTTTTTTGAAATCTTCCTTTTCATTGGTTAAAAATGAAACTGCTCTTGGCCATTTAGTATTTGACAAAAATCTTAGATTTTGAAGGTTCCTGTATGCTATAGCTTAATCACCAATTTTAAATTGAAAAAGATCACCAAATTCAGTAGATTAAGATTACAGTAGTTAAATAGTGTTCTTCATTCCGACTGGTATTCTTAAACATTCATTACATTATACATCAGGACCTATATTAGGCAAAGTTTTCTATGAAAATGATTCTTACACAAATATATGTTTAAATGTATTAATACATTAATTACTATTTTCAAAACATAATTTAGGAAATAAAAATTAAATATAACCTAAAAAATAAATATCACTGAGCCAACAGAATACCTGTTGACTTAGAACATAAGCAGTTTGGGAAGCTAGCCTCCCAGACCTTTTAGCACATATTGTGTAGCTTAAGGTAAATTCATAGATGTCAAAAAATATGTCAGGTGACATCAACATTATCCTGAGTGGAACGTTTGGTGCGGTCTCAAGAAGGGCCTGCAAGGTGCTGCTGAAAGATGGCTTCTGCATGCTTCAGGTATTCTGCTGTTTTTTTCTTTACTGCCTCCCTCCGAGATGGATCAGAGTCTCCTGTGGGGAATATGAATAATAATTAAAGACCAGAAATGGGTAATAAATGTACATGTTATTTTGATACTTATAGTGTAAATCAAAATATACCCACAGAAATGTGGAAACAAACGTATCACTAGGAAGATGAAGTGACTAGATCAGGGAGTCGGTGGTAGAGACTAAAAGCAGAAGGCTTGTGCTTTAAAATTCCAATGAAAGGCATCTATGTCTCTAGTCAAACATTAATTCATGTACTATAACAAAGCTTTTTGTCTGAGAGGGCGTACATGAAAACTGGCTTGAACAAAAACAAATCAAAAAAATATAAGTATTGGCAATTTTACAAATGACAATAATCTATTTAGTACATCAAGTCAGTTTGGCTAATAGCTACGTTGTTTTTAAGATCTTACCAAAATCTGTTTTTTGAAACTCTTAGGGTCTATACTTAAATAATTTCAGTTATAGGAGTATCTGAATAAACTTCAGAATCATATATGTAAAGTTAAACTTTTATCTGCTGCACACAAAAATATATGTATATCTTCTGTCCCAAAGGAGAAAATCTGTAGGAAGACATCAACATAAAAAAAAAACATTCTAAAATAAATATTACAGTACCATAGCTTGATATTACTAAATAAACATAAAAATCTATCCATCTATCTGAATCAATTTAATGCAGTTTTAGAATCATATTGAACTCGTGTCTACCAGCCCTGGGGCACCAGTCCATCACAAGGTAGACTAGAAGAATATAAAAACAGAAGAAATCTCACAAATGAGGGACCATTCAGTCCATCAGCTCATTTGTTTAGCTAATAGCTAAGGTGTCCCAAAGTCTCATCCAGGAATATTAAAGGCTGTCAAAGTTTCTGCTTCAAATACATGCCTAAGTAGTTTATTCCAGATTCCCACAACTCCATGCATAAAGTGCTTCCTGGTTTCAGTCCTAAGTGCACTTCCTCTCAGTTTTCATTGAGGTAATTGATTCACCATTAAGTTTCAAGAGTTCTGCTGGATCTACCTTATTAATGCCTGTCAGAGTAGGACACGTCATTAAGTCCTGAGTGCACTTGGTTGATCTACTCTGCATGGCTTGAAGTGTTGCTATGACTTTGTTGCACCATGGTAACTAGGACTGCATACAATACTGCAGAAGCAGTCTTACTCCGATCATAACATTCCTTGATTTGTATACGACAGTTTTTATAATATAGCCTAATAACCCATTTGTCTTTTTAATTGCTTTTACTAATTGCTTAAATGAGGAAAATGTGTCAGAATAAACTCCCAATTCATTTTTAGAGGTTGCTTCCTGTAAGACAGTGTCTCCCATCTAATATTTATAATTCACATTCCTTTTGCCTACATTTTAGCACTTCACACTTTTCTGCAATAAACTGCATTTTCGTTTTGTTCACCAAGTTCTGAAGATTGTCCAGGTCTTTTTGAACTGTGTTTGCTGCCTCCCCAATGACTACCACTCCTCCAATTTTAGTATCAGCTGTGAATGTCGGAAGTTTCTTAACTACACCAGAATCTATGTCATTAATATAAATTAGAAAAACCTGTGGGCCAAAAACGGACCCAAGAGGGACTCCACTGATGACCTCATTCCATGTGCAGCAGTCCCCTTATCTGAACTCTTTGTCTCATGCCTGTTAACAGACTTTCAATTCAGTTGTGTATGTTGCCTCGAATACCAAAAGTTTCTAATTTCAAAATAAATTTTCATTCTGGGACTGTATTAAATGTTCTTAGAAAGTGTAAGTAAATGATGTTGTAATGCTTTGTTTTTGTCAACTACTACAGCAACTTGCTAAAAAGGTCTAAAAGATTGGTTTGGCAAAACGCATGCTGCTAGCTAAGAGTGAAGTTAAAAAGCACGTCTGAAAGTCTGAAGCAAAATACTAAGTGAAGTAGCTGAAGTGGAGACCTTGACAACTGTTAAAAAGTACCTGGAGGAGCTGTTTGGACAGCTTAGCTATAAGCTAACTAAAGGAGCTTGATAGACTGAATGGCTTCCTCTTGTTTATCAAGCCTCGTATGTTGCCAGTACCCTCCAGGAGCATTGGTTGGAAGCACTAAACATTGCACTCCACTATACTGCTACATAGTGTAAATCGGTTCAGTCTTTTACTAAAACATTGTGAAATCAAACTATATTTCATTTTTTTATTTCAACATGATTAAAAATACCTAAATCATTCAATTTGATGAAGAAGTGTAAGAGAATAAACCATGGGGAGTCTTCTTTAAAAGTATAACAAACAGAAAGCACATGAAAGAGCAAAGACTAGAGAGATGTTACGAGAGGAATAAACATACAGTAGAAAGAAAAAGCATACAAATGATATAATAGCTGTCATGCTGGGCAGAGATGGAAGCTAGCTTAGGTTATACAGTATTTTCAACAAATGCTTGGAAATATTTGTTCACATAGTGTGCTCTAAATTTAAGTTACTAAGTAATGCAACTGAAAGCAGCACATTGCTGACGAGATCAAGTCTTGACCAGGTCATGGTTTGGAAAATCTGGGTAAATGTGAAACAAACAGGTATGTTAGGATAAATTATTGATGTCCTTAAAAGAAGATTTACTATACATGTAGAGTCATAACAGTGATCTTCTGACAAAGGACACCCTTTCTGACCGTTACTATAAAGGTTCGTAAAATCAAGAAACTTAAAAAATGTACTACGAATGTTTAGTTGCCAAATTAAATAATTTACACAATGGACAAATCTGATAATTAAGTTCAAAATCCTATGTACGGTCGCAAGCTTGTTTGTTAAATTATATATTTTTTTTCTGAGAGCATCTTTCTAATATTACTGTTTCTATTAAGGTCAGTCAGTCAGTCATTGTCTAATCCGCTATATATCCTAAATACAGGGTCACGGGAGTCTGCCGGAGCCAATCCCAGCCAACACAGGATGCAAGGCAGGAAACAAACCTCGGGCAGGGCGCCAGCCCACTGCCGGTTTCTATTAAGGTGCCTAAAGAAACATGCAGCATACTGTACACTGAAAATGGCTTAGTCAAAGAGGCAAACAAAGGCGGACCAGTGGCCTTCTAAGCGCATGTGTATGTAGAAAAAGTAGAGAGAAAAATTGTTCTATAAATATAAAGAATTATTATTATTATTATTAAAAAAGGTCTCACAAATGACTAGACATCATGCATAGGAAAATATGTTTTGAATATCTCAGAACAACATCAGATGTGGTCCACAACCTTAAGTGGTAAGCAACACAGTGGCAGCTTTGTTTATTTGCTGTATTTTTGTCTTTTTTGAATTGTGCATTTAATCAGAGCTAATTTAGCAAAATCTCAACAGGATATGATTTATTTCTCAAAGTAATTAAAAATGACATACAGTGTTATAAAAGCTTTTAGCACACAAGAATTAATTCCTGTAAATTAACTTAGTGTTTCTATCAAGATTAGGTAGCCAAATATAAGCAAGTAAATAATGTGTCCTACGGAGCTGCAATTAACTGAGTCAAATTACAGTACCTTAACAATTAAGCAGGCATTTAGAGATGCTTATGAAATCTTTGAATGTTTGAGAAAATGAAAGCACTCTTCAGTTAAAGACTTACACAAACTTTCTCAGATTTTTAGTCAATAAAATTTACTGTGTAATTATTTAGAACAAAGGTATGGCTAAATGTTTTATTAAATTATGTCATTTAATTATTGAACTGGTTGCAGTATTTAGTGATAAATTTGCTCTTTGTGAAAAAAATGACAAATACCACTCATAAGAAGAAGAAGAGTCCCACAAAATAGACCCTGTTGACCTAAATCATAAAATAAGCTACAACTTTTGTTTAAATATATCATGCAAGTTATTTTATCATGGACCAATCTTATGAACAGCTTATGAAATCTTTGACTTTTAATTTTCAACAAATTTTCATTACAGGCTAGATTCTAACTTTTATTTAACATTCTATCTTTTTCTTGATAATAAAAAACAAGAAAGTTGAAAAGCCCAAACTTGATTAAAACAATGGTGAGTGGTTTGCAATCCCATAATATAAATGATAAAATGAGTTTATATTCTTTCTCGTTGTGTTGGGATTTGGAAACGTATATGTTTAAGAGAGTGGAGTAATGAGGAAAGTACTTTAGTGCTTTTTTCCTTTTTTATCCTCAGCCAACCAGAAAGATTAGTACAACTGGACACAATTTATTCAAGAGCAAGCCTTATTTACTCTAGACATCATTTCTCATGATTTGTTCACTTCATTTATGACCCATTTATGAGTAAAATTGCATATTATGCCCGTATAATTTGTTAATAAAACAGCACAAGTGAAGCAAGCAACTCACTGTCAGTACCAAACATCTGCCATGAATTTACTAAGAGTAAAAGAAGAGGACTGCTGTGTGGCTCCTTCTTTTATGAGTCTCAGAGACAATTTGGTTGTAGCTGCGTGTTGTGGAAAAGGAGCTCAAAGTTTGTTTTACACATTGAATTTGTCCACTGCCATGCTTATAGCAGGCTATATTAGTGATTAGAGAAAGACATTCATAAAAGTCCTCTCAGACAACTGTAATGGTGAGTGACAGAGACCTATACTTGTTTTAAATCAAAGGGTGAACCAAAGGATTGACAAACAAAGCAGGAGTTGGCGCACAAGAACCCTTAGATTGGTATTCAGAGTTCTTAATGCAAAACTACTCTTGTGATTGAAAAACAAAATGAAGTCAATATCACAATCTGAATTTGTTTTTTACCCCAACACTAAAGTTTTTTTCAAGCCTTCCCTTTAATTTTAAACAAACTCAGGATCCTGGCATGTGGCCAACTTTTATAATATGGTCACCATAATTTTCATCTTCCTAACAGCCACACAGCATCCAAGCAACCAGACACAAAGAGAAACAGGATAGGGCAGAGCCCATAAAAACACAAAATGGTAGTATCAATGAAAAATAATATTACAAAATAGAAAATGAAGCAACCACTGAAGTAACAGTAACAATGCTAAACTATGAGAAGTCAAGCAAAATGACATCTTTCATTGGCTAACTAAAAAGATTACATATTGTAATCTTTTTAGTTAGCCAATAAAAGGTTACATTTTGCTTGACATCTTGTTATATTCTTAATGGATAGCACAGTATTAACACTATTGTATGCTAAACTATAAAATATAAACGAAATGTTGCTCAATCCTTTCAGTTATATCCAAAGGTTAAAAATAATTTTCATTTGGGAGTGGAAGCATGAGGAAAGTTAAAAAATTGACTTTTTTTTTATTAAAATCCAAAAAAATAAAATGAAAACCAATATGAGGTGATGCAGTCTGAGAAGTGTTTTTTAACACCGATTCTTTTAAATTTCGAGAATCATGACCAAAGATTGTCCAGCATCATTCTCACCTTTCATTCCTTTCAAAAGAATGTCCACGCCTTTCTGGTATAGGTTAAAAGCTGAGCTGTATTCATGAGCCAATTCTTTTTCCATAGCCACTGTAATTTTCTCAACAGCCAACACAACATACTCCTCCTGCACTGTCTCAATGCCCGGAGTGTCAGTCTCGTCTTCATTGTCTTGGAGTTGTTGGAGCTGTAGATCTGAAAGATTGCTAACACTGCCAGAGTCAAAGAAATCCCTGATCACGTCATCAGATACAAGGGAACTGCATGCACCAGTACTCTCTGAGTTGATATTTAATGACAAAAGCTCATTTTCATACTGTTCGTTTAAATCAGGTTGACCTAAAAGAAAATAAAAAGAATTTAAATATGGCTGGCATTCTTTGGTATATTCCCCCTGAAGCATCACTACAGTTAACAAATAAAATAGAATGACAGCATCTTTCAAAACATAAATTCCAGTATTGTCATTTTACAACTTAAAAAAAAATTGCAAAGAATGTTTTTTTTTTTAATTAAAACAGCATTTTTATTGTTGCTACAGTGGGATGCAAAAGTTTGGGCAACCTTGTTAATAGTCATTATTTTCCTGTATAAATCGTTGGTTGTTACGATAAAAAATGTCAGTTAAATATATCATATAGGAGACACACACAGTGATATTTGAGAAGTGAAATGAAGTTTATTGGATTTACAGAAAGTGTGCAATAATTGTTCAAACAAAATCAGGCAGGTGCATAAATTTGGACACCACAAAAAAGAAATGAAATCAATATTTAGTAGATCCACCTTTTGCAGAAATTACAGCCTCTAAACGCTTCCTGTAGGTTCCAATGAGAGTTTGGATTGTGGTTGAAGGTATTTTGGACCATTCCTCTTTACAAAACATCTCTAGTTCATTCAGGTTTGATGGCTTCCGACCATGAACAGCTCTCTTTAACTCACACCACAGATTTTCAATTATATTCAGGTCTGGGGACTGAGATGGCCATTCCAGAACGTTGTACTTGTTCCTCTGCATGAATGCCTTAGTGGATTTTGAGCAGTGTTTCGGTCGTTGTCTTGTTGAAAGATCCAGCCCCGGCGCAGCTTCAGCTTTGTCACCGATTCCTGGACATTGGTCTCCAGAATCTGCTGATACTGAGTGGAATCCATGCGTCCCTCAACTTTGACAAGATTCCCAGTCCCTGCACTGGCCACACAGAATGATGGAACCACCACCATATTTTACTGTAGGTGGCAGGTGTTTTTCTTGGAATGCTGTGTTCTTTTTCCTACATGCATAACGCCCCTTGTTATGCCCAAATAACTCAAATTTTAGCTTCATCAGTCCACAGCACCTTATTCCAAAATGAAGCTGGCTTGTCCAAATGTGCTTGAGCATACCTCAAGAGGCTCGGTTTGTGTTGTGGGCGGAGAAAAGGCCTCCTCTGCATCACTCTCGCATACAGCATCTCCTTGTGCAAAGTGCACCGAATGGTTGAACGATGCACAGTGACTCCATCTGCTGCAAGATGATGTTGTAGGTCTTTGGTGCTGGTCTGTGGGTTGACTGACTGTTCTCACCATTTGTCGCTTCTGTCTATCCAAAATCTTTCTTGGTCTGCCACTTCGAGCCTTAACTTGAACTGAGCCTGTGGTCTTCCATTTCCTCAATATGTTCCTAACTGTGGAAACAGACAGCTTAAATCTCTGGGACAGCTTTCTGTATCCTTCCCCTAAACCATGATGGTGAACAATCTTTGTCTTCAGGTTATTTGAGAGTTGTTTTGTGACCCCCATGTTGCTACTCTTCAGTGAAAATTAAAGGAGGAGGGAAACTTACAATTGACCCCCTTAAATACTAGGATTCACCTGTGTATGTAGGTCAGGGGTCACTGAGCTTACCAAGCCAATTTGAGTTCCAATAATTAGTTCTAAAAGTTTTGGAATCAAAATGACAACGGTGCCCAAATTTATGCACCTGCCTGATTTTGTTTGAACAATTATTGCACACTTTCTGTAAATCCAATAAACTTCATTTCACTTCTCAAATATCACTGTGTGTGTCTCCTATATGATATATTTAACTGACATTTTTTATCGTAACAACCAACGATTTATACAGGAAAATAATGACTATTAACAAGGTTGCCCAAACTTTTGCATCCCACTGTAAATGTTCAGTAAGTTATGAAACTATAAATACTATGTATTTCTATTTTGTGAGGATTATTCTCCCACAAAATTTAACTAGTAACACTTTAATTTAGATATCTGTTATTACCAGTCAAGTTATTTCCTCACAATCTTGGTATGTGAGGTAAGATCCAAAATTTCTCCGAGTCAGTCAATAACATAGGATTAGGGTGCAGTTATCAAACATGCCACCAGGCATTGTATGCCTACAGCCTGACAAGGGACACTGTGTGGAGTTGAGTGCCTATCTTCCAGTATTTATTCTACAATCATGCAGGTGACTTGGGCAATTTTTTTCTCCAAACCAAAATTGCAGATTTTCAAAATGCAACAGTGTTTGCATTTTCAACATTGACGGATTGGTTCTTAAAGAGTTTGTTCACCATGGACTGAGTGAAAATTAGTGACATTACACTAAACTGCTAAGGTGTCTAAGGGAAAGAAATGTCCGGAGACATGGCAAACCCAAAACTACATTTTTTTCCATGACAGACAACATCTTGTATGCATGTGTGCTGTCAAGGTGTTTTTCATCAAAAACAATGTAGTTGTTGCTTTACCTTTTTTCCCCAGAGATTATTATAAAGTTGACTACAGAATAGAGGCAAGCAACTCTCTGGATTTCTGCACGGGAAAGGTATATTATGGATGAAGCCAAATCCTGGAGCTGAAAAGTTGCCACAGAGGGATACAAGTGGTGAGGTGAAATACACCACTTTTAAAATGGTTGAATCTCACAAAAATGTTTGCTTATTTTTCTTTCTTCATAAAATGAAACTGATAAACAGTTTAAGGCTTGTGTGTTTACATCTGGCTTCATGCTACTTGAAATCCACTTTAAACTGCTAGAACAGGCATGTTATTTTTTAAATTCATAAAAAAAAATGCTTCACTTCAGAGCACAACTTCATGTGGCAAATGATTGCAAAGAAATTACTTTGACTTGAAAATACTGAACTTATTCGTTAACAGTCCCATAAGTATTTTATTAATTATCCCATTAGAATTTATACTTTAGTTTAGGTATGGTAAAATTGCATCTATTACTCATGTACTCTTATTTAATAAAACTTTAACAAAGGCATCTTTTTGGTTTTAATGACACTTACAAAGCATTGGTAAAATGGCTGTTCATCTGTGCAATGTGGCCTACTAAAATAACTTTACTTTGGAACAGTCATATGGCCTGTGAATCCTCCATATTCATGAGTACTTGTACCAGTATATCAAAAGCCACACTGCACAGAGATGCATAATCACTACTGTTGCTTTGTAAGCATCATTAACACCAAAAGAAGCCTTTGTTAATTCTTGTTATACAAGATAAATGAGTAGCAGATGCATTTCTGCAGTACCTAATTAAACGGTTACCAAAGTTACTTACTTACTTATTTCTCCCATTATACCTTATGGTATTAGGCTAATTATTAAAGTTGTAATAGCATATTCAAGTATATTGCCATCATTTTATAATGGTGCTCAATATGTTCCATATTAGCAATAAACAGTAATAATTTAACAAATTTCTTTAAAGTTAGTTATCAGTCAGGCAAGATGCATCAAATTATTCAAGACACAAAACTATGCGAGTGTATAAAAAATTTCTGAACATGGTAGTGTAGCACTGAGACCAGTTTGTACCTGGGTTTGCTGTAATATTTAATTATTGAATAAATTTTACTTCAGTAGGATTTCAAGTTGTTCTCTACAACTGATGGTAATTTAAATGAGCAAATTCTCTAATTATTAATAAAAGTGGGTAAGTAATACACATCCTCTTACATATTTTATGGTACCTCTTTCAATTCAAATGCAATTTTTTCACAACTGTAACTAAATGATATTTAACAGCCTGAGATATAATTCATGTCATGCTACAGATTGTCTTTTTAATATTACCATGCAAAATGACATTAATATAATTTTTAGACTCTTACTACCTCTAGTAATAATGTATTCTTGTTAATAGTCAAGGTAATAAAATATTTATAGACAGTTAATAGCATCTTATTATGGACACCTAAACTAAATTGTGACCTAACTATATTTTCTAGAATTATTTACCATGAACAAAACAAATGAAAGAAGGTATGCAGGAAAAATACTGTGTGATTGTCTAGCTAAAATGCACAGATGATTAGAAAAATGTTATGATTATTTTTATATTTGAAACAATAAAACTATAAATAAGAAAATAAATCTAATATGTCCTTCTGCAATACTGTGTTTTAAATACATAAAACATATGACACCTCATGAATCTACCAGAATTAAACAGTACCATGGCACACCTTCTATGGCACATGGATCAAAAGCAGCCATGTCACTTTTAGAAAGAAAGGATGAAGAGGTCTTCTCGTCTTCTGACTCCTCTACGCCAGAATCAAAAAGCAAATCAAATTCCTGGGATTTTAGGTGATCCCCGTCAACCTCATCTTCCAAAGGCAAACATCCTTGTTCTGACAAAATAAGCAATCATATTATTAAAAACAAAAAAAAAATGTTAAGATTATAAAACATTTCTCAAAAAGCAGACAAAATTACAACGTTATGGTCAAAACTAAGCAAAAAGAGAAAAAGATGACAAAATAAAGCAGGCCTCCTTTGTACCTGGCATTAACGTGCTTTCACTGATTTGATTACAATGAGATAGCACTTGCCTACATTAAAAGCTAGGTGTAATGCATTTGTGATTGGACTGGGGTCAGATAACTTAGACCACTTTCAAAGTTGCTCAGAAGCAGACAATGACAATGACTTTGAATCTTTATCCAGAAACAGAAACAGTGCTAACACCGGAGATGCATTTTAATGCCCAGTATAATTGCAATACTGATGAATTATGTCCAAAAAAGGTGTAAATGGGGTCATAGATGCTAAAACCAAAAAAAACAGAAAATGGCAAAAACAAAATTATAAAATGCACAATAGAAAATATAATTTGGACTTCAAAACTAAGCTTTAAGGGGAAAAAAACTACTCAGCTAACCCACAACAGGAAGACAACAGGGCTAATGGGTTAAGAAACCAAAACCAAAACCAAACTGCAAATCATATGTCTATATGTGGAATCTCTGGGGTCTCACGCTTATGGATGGAAAAAAAGGGATGCATGTTATTTCATTCACAATACGACTAACTGTAATTATAAAACAAATGAAAATTATCAAATGTGGATGTGCTTCTAGTCATTTTACTGAAAGTCCATATATAGGCAAAGGATTTAATAACAAATGTCCAGTTTTCATACAAAACAAGTGACGCAAAACTAAGGCAATGTTTGTAATTATACAACATATTTAGTTACTTCTTTGTAAGTAATGAGTAATATTACTTAGTTACTTTTAATAGTAACTTTCCTTACACTGCTCAGGAGACACAAGCTTGTTTTTGGAACAACAGCGGCAAACAATGTAACATTTAATTTTGGCACGGGAGAATTCTATAGGTGGACTAGCACATGTCAATGTGTGTTTTTTAGAAGCCATGTTTCTGCCTTAACTGGATTACTCATCTTATCATACTGTTGTGTGTACATGCAAACACACATAATGAGACAGGTAAGAGGTTAGCAGTAGTAGTAGTAACATCTGTATAGCTGATTTTGAAACCTCTTACTATCCCTCACTTAGAAAAGAATCCAAGAGATTAGTTGGTATATTTCATGTTGGGTCCATGTCCTGAGTGATCAGATAACATAATAAACAAAACAAAATCATGCTTAAGATTCTTAAAACTTACATTAAACTACGCAACGTTCATGATGCAAATCAAACTTGACAAGGCCAAAAGACGCAGATTATAAACAAAAATCTGTTTCAAGTGCATCCTCATTTTTTTCTCCTAAATTAGTGGTTCTCAAATTCAGTCCTGGGTTACCTCTGTGGCTGCATGTTTTTATTCTATCCAGTTTCACAAATTAATAAATCAGTCTTATTTCTCATTGATCTAATTTTTTAATTACTTCACCTTTTTCTGCATGCATTTTGCATTCAAAAAATAGCTAATAGGTCATTTATATGTAAAAGAATTTCCAAAATGTGTATTTTTGCCATGGCTTTAAGTGATTAGTTGTCTTTCACCATATTCTTTTTAATTCACCTTTTCCTGTGGAGTTTACTCAATTAATTATACCTAAATACTGACAAGTATTAAGAAGCTGTGTAGACACAGATGCAAATGACACTGAAAGGCTAGAGAGGAGCAGCTACTTCAGTGTCACATTCACTTGTGTGCTAAATGGTAAGGAACGCGAGAATCACTGTCCCTGCAACTCATAATGTTTTTCTGTGGATGATGTAAGAAGGATTTTTAAAACAATCAACATTTAAAAGGAATGTAGTACAGATGGAATTTCAAAATCCTAATTAGTTAACTTTGCCGTTGTCATTTGCAATGCCCTCTTTTCTAAAGTATGTCTCATGAGACTTACACATGCAAGCCTGAGCTGTAGCCCACTTTGCCGACACTTAACATCCAAATTGAGTTCAATGAGTGGACGTTTCACAGATTCTACACCAGGCCTTTCTTTGGAATGCACTTTCTAGGTATCCATCTGGTAAGACTCAAATTAAACTGGTACTGGCTCAGACATGTCTGTGTGTTCCAAATGTTACCACTATGGTCAGATTATAAGATGATTATAACTCAAACTTGATGTATAAAGGTTTGCACCAATCAAACAATGTGCTTACTGTAAGAAATTAATGTCAAAATATCCATTATTTCCTTTATAATCAGTAGAAGCACTAGATCTACACTTTCTCTCCAATATGTTTAGTTTTGACTTCTGTTCTATACCAAACTCCCTGTTTCTGACAGTATAGCAGTAAAAAAAATGTAGAAGTAACCCCTCCCTTCTAAAGAGCAGCCTAATATCACACTGTAATAGCAGAAGACTATCCGTAACAAAGTGCTAAAGGTGGGTCATGTGCACCTGAAGTGAGCACAACATATCACAACTATTATCATCAAGGCTCACATTGCCTTTATGTCCTCAGATGTGTGCGTATACAATGGTCACCATCCTCAACAGGTGCACGGTGGAGTCTGTCGTCACTGACAGGATTAAATCCTATTATAGCACCTGTTCTGCTCATGACAACAAAGTACTGAAAATGGAGGGTAAAGCCAGCTCAGGATATTAATGGAACACTGCTCCTTTCTCTTCAGATCTTATAGAATACATGCAAACAGTTTTACTGAAGATCTTGGCATACAGTATATAACCACTATTCCCCCTTCATTGTTCTAGCAAAAGCAATAGCACTCAATCCATTAGATTCAGAGACAGCATTTATCTAAATGTCATAAGGGTACTCAACAACAGCAATCAGTGCTTCTCATATACATATCATTGGATCAGATCAGATCATGTGTTCGTTGTATGTTGTTCATATTGCAGTACTGCAACTAGACATGCAAGTAAGAATCTGAATGCATTATGTACAAATGATAACTAATCTTAGCTAGAACTTGACAGTTGTTTGACAGAATGATGCTAAATCAGCAGAATATTAAAAATACTAAGATGTACTATAAATTAATACTATCATTCTGTGCCTTTTAAGGCAATGGGGATCATCGATAAAGATGTTCCTACCACATGCCCTCTCTTACCCCAGCCATATGAGCTTATTTGTCTGAAAAATGCCAAATTTGACTCACTTCTTAGATAAGATTGAAGCAATACAACCCCTTAAGTGACGTATGGCCTTTTCATAGAGGTTTTGTTTATAATAGTATGTTGAGGCTGATTTTAGCAGGGAAAATAATTTGTGATAGAGTTATAATAAAATGTACAACTCTGAAGTCCATTGCCTCTGTTATTGTGACATTTTAAAACTTGAGGAAGCAGATATAAATGAACAAAGAACTTACTAAATTAATCCTTCCATCATTCTTGCTCATAAAATATGATTCAAACACACACAGTAAAAAAAAAGAATGAATCCTTGTACAATTGATGCTTTTAGTACATTTCTTTTATCTCAGTCCTCTGTGAAAACCTGCAGTCATCACTATTAACAACACAGGAGGAGTAACAAATACAAATTCATATGTAACTTGTAAAAATTGTAGACTCATTTATATTCATTATCTAATAACACTACTGTTCATACATTAGAAAAAATAATTTAAAAAAGCATTAGGTGTAGTTAAGAATATTAATAAAACACTAACAAAATATATGCTTTACCTTGTCAAAACCTCCAAATATGATATTTGGTGGGGGAAGATAAGGAAATATCGCCTTCAGTTTTGCCTAATCATAGTTCAGTAGTTAACAATTTAGGACAGAAATTAATAGTGGTATGGAGTAGGCATGTCAAGTGTGAGCGCTGAAGTCGGGAAAACAACGGAAGAACTTAAAGAAATTATTTTTTTAATTGGGTTTATTTTTAATTCTTGGTGAGTAGAGAGAATGTGAGACTGCCTCTTTCCAACTCAGTCAACGGATTTGGATTTTGGCAGAATCCCTAAAGTAAAAACGTTCTCTTTTTTATATCCTAGAAAAGAAAAAAAACCTCTAGCACTTCATTCCAAGGTTATACATAGCTTAAGGTTAGATCTTAATTTATGACATACTGGAGTGTCCTAAAACATGAAACAAACAGCCATTTGCATTCCTAAGGAATACACCTTTCTAATTATACACACTTAGAATCAATTTAAACATTCTTATAGTCCATAAAGATCTTACATTCTTCACAGGGTCTTCTGTTAGTATCAGAGGTCAGTGTTTCCTATAAATGATAAAAGTTAGTCCCTTAGTGCTGTGCAGCTCCTTTTCTGCATAAATCAGGAACAAATCATATAGCTCTCTGCAGCATGATCAACTCAAAACCCAGTCCTTGATATCTGTGAGTTAAATAATAATGTTTTCTCTTCCTCACAAGATAAAGGGATGAGAACTTCTGGGTTAGGACATATGCCCGACAGTTAAAGTTTTCATTTCTGTCGATCTTATAAAACAACAATGTAAGTCACATAAACAAATCTATGGTGGAAATGAATTGCACAGTTTAATACAAAAATGCTGTAGTAGGACATAAACCTAGCAGCGAATACCAAAAAAGACCTCAACCCTGAAAGAGCTAAAGCAGATCACAGAGAAAGACAAGGTAAAATTTGCTCGTAAGCTATATTAGAGAACAATGAACTCTTTCCAAAGATTAATTCCAGGGATGTATTAAATCATTGAGAGTAATTAGGTCTTTGAATTTAGCTTGATAATAGCTAAGCAGAAATTTGTGTGATGTTTACCAAAAAACCATGCACTATAATTTTTGGAAAACATGCTTAAATACGTTAAACCATAACATCAAATTGGAGTATACTGTCTTTTTTGTCATACTAGAATAAAAGTACATAGAAATACAGTGCATAGTATACAGTATATTTTAAGGAAATTTAGTTAACTGGGGCTTCTGAAAGTAAGATTATGCAATGAGAACTTGGGCACTCAACTGGAACTAGGAGCCTGTGTAAGTAAAGTGCATTTATGGTAGACAGATTTCCCAGTGAGGGCAAGGCAGTCTTTTGGCCTTAAAAACCCTGTGATTTTGGTTTTCTTCTCCCAAACTTATCTTCAGTGCCTTAGAATGTGATACTATATATATAAGGGTGTTAAGTAAGCCTGTAGTGACTTTTTATTTATTTTTTATTTGTGAGTTTTTGTTATTTATTATTATTCTTTTCTAGTTTAATTTGTTTGTCTTTTCTTGTAACTATTTCTTTGACATTTTGCAAAGTACACTGATCTAAATCTTGTGTATATGAAAATGTTCTATTGTTGTTGTTATACAATACCAAGAACTGATGCAATCTTGATTTATCACTGTCTTTCATACCTGACAGCAAGGTGTACTGAAAATTAGTATTTTTAAAACATTGCTGATTAAACACTAACTAAATTTTATAGCAGTTTAAGTTTTGATTGATGCTGCAGAGGCAACACCCGTTTGCTTAGCACCATGTAGCAGCTCCGCACAGGTTTTGCAAATATAAAATATCTTTCTCTAGCTATGTTTGTAATCTGAATCAATGTTTCAGGAAGGAAGTAAATTAATGTGCACACTGTAATCTCATTCTGTGTTGGAGTGTTTTGCTGATCAGAGGTTACATGAGGTAAAGGAACAACAACCAAAACAGGATAAATTTCCAAAAAAGAAAGCCACCAACAGTATAAAGAGGAAAGCAGCTATACCAATGTGCAATGGAAGGCTATCAGGGTACAGTATATTATAAACTGCTCAAAAAAATTAAAGGAACACTTTGAAAACACATCAGATCTCAATGGGAAAAAGAAATCCTCCTGGATATCTATACTGATATAGACTGGGTAATGTGTTAGGAACGAAAGGATGCCACATCGTTTGATGGAAATGAAAATGATCAACCTACAGAGCCCTGAATTCAAAGACGCCCCAAAAATCAGAGTGAAAAAATTATGTGGCAGGCTAGTCCACTTTGCCAAAATTTAATTGCAGCAACTCAAAATTGTACGCAGCACTTTGTATGGCCCCTGTGTTCTTGTATACATGCCTGACAACATCGGTGCAGGCTTCTAATGAGATGACAGATGGTGTTGTGGGGGATCTCCTCCCAGATCTCGACCAGGGCATCACTGAGCTCCTGGACAGTCTGAGGTGCAACCTGGTGGCATTGGATGGACCAAAACATAATGTCCCAGAGGTGTTCTATTGGATTTAGGTCAGGAAAGTGTGGTGGCCAGTCAATGGTATCAATTCCTTCATCCTCCAGGAACTGCCTGCATACTCTCACCACATGAGGCCAGGAACTGTCGTGCACCAGGAGCCACTGTACCAGCATAGGGTCTGAAAATGGGTCCAAGGATTTCATCCTGATACCTAATGGCAGCCAAGGTGCCTTTGTCAAGCCTGTAGCGGTCTGTGTGACCCTCCATGGATATGCCTCCCCAGACAATCATTAACCCACCACCAAACTGCTCATGCTGAATGATGTTACAGGCAGCATAATGTTCTTCATGGCTTCTCCAGACCCTTTCACTTATGTCACGTGCTCAGGGTGAACCTGCTCTCATCTGTAAAAAGCACAGGGCACCAGTGGTGCATCTGCCAATTCTGGTATTCTATGGCGAATGCCAAATGAGCTGCATGCTGCTGGGCAGTGAGCTCAGGGCCCATTAGAGGACATGGGGCCCTTGGGTCACCCTCATGAAGTCTTTCTGGTTGTTTGGTCAGAGACATTCACACCAGTGGCCTGCTGGAGGTCATTTTGTAGGGCTCTGGCAGTGCTCATCCTGTTCCTCCTTGCCCAAAGGAGCAGATACTGGTCCTGCTGATGGGTTATGGACCTTCTATGGCCCTCTCCAGCTCTCATAGAGTAACTGCTTGTCTCCTAGAATCTCCTCCATGCCCTTGAGACTGTGTAGGGAGACACAGCAAACCTTCTGGCAATGACACGTATTGATGTGCCATCCTGGAGAAGTTGGACTACCTGTGCAACCTCTGTAGGGTCCAGGTATCGCCTCATGCTACCAGTAGTGACACTGACTGTAGCCAAATGCAAAACTAGTGAAGAAACAGTCAGAAAAGATGAGGAGGGAAAAATGTCAGTGGCCTCCACCTGTTAAACCATTCCTGTTTTGGGGGTCATCTCATTGTTGCCCCTCTAGTGCATCTGTTGTTAATTTCATTAACACCACAGCAGCTGAAACTGATTAACAACCCCCTCTGCTACTTAACTGACCAGATTAATATCCCATAAGTTTCATTGACTTTATGCTATACTCTGATTAAAAAGTGTTCCTTTAATTCTTTTGAGCAGTATATATACCCCTATACAGTATTATATATATACCCCTGTGGTGAAGGTTGTATGCCAGGAAGAAGAGGCCAGAGTCATGTGAGACAGAGAAATGGAAAGAATAAATAGGACATTCCAAGTGGTTGTACTCTGAAAGTGGACAAAGTGACAAGCCAGCCCAGCAACTATACAGGGTTTTATGACACATTTAAAAAGAATTAAAGGTTTTGCTTTCCTCCCTGGTTTACCTCATACATTGCATCTGCTTTTTAAATATTTTTGCTTGGGTATTTTATCATATAGGGACACCAACTGCATGGAAGGAGCGGGGAAGGTATTGCTTTGCCAATGCTCTCTCCCCAAGCCCTTCCATACAGTTGGCTTCCTGGCCAGGTAATGGCTGTTGCCGGTCCGTCACACTAGTTAAATTGTGACAAAAAGCTTTTGTTATTGTATCATTTTCTTTGACAAATTGATAAAGAAAATAAATTTACAGTGAAAACTGTAAACCAATGTCCCACAAAAAGTAGGGCTACTATATTGTTAACATGTTGTATAAAAAAGCTTATTTACCATGGTAATTTTCATTAAGTGCTATGCTATCAACTGGTTCACTGTATGCTTCTGTCCCTTCTTCAACATTTTCTAAGGGTGATTCTGAGATGCCAACAGCTGAACATATTTCAGTTTCTGGCTTGTTTTTCTCTCCGTTACTCTGTGGAAGCGGAATTAAAGGGGGAGGCAGAGATGAAACTGAAGGAAATGCCAAGTCTAAAGGTTTTCTGACTTCTCCACCCTATGGAAAACAGATCAAAGCACACAAATAAAAATTGTGTCACAAGTTCCACTGAATTACCTCTTATTCCATACAGATATCAATTCTACAAAACTGATTTAAATATTTCTCTAAACATAACCCACAAATTTCATGAAAAAATACTGCAGAAAACAATTTTAAATGTTTACCGATTTACAGTAACTCACTTTTATGAGAATGTACAAAAAGATAGACTTTCTTTAGACATACCCTGAAAAATTCTTTGAGTTGCGGGCTGTTGTAAAGGGCTGGGATGTTTACAGTAAACTGAAGCATAGTTTCGGATGCATTTCTGCGATCTTCAATTACTGATGCGTCAAAACGACCTTTGACAAAATTACAAAAATAAGTTAATAAGTATTATATTGTCACATTTAAAATTAGATCATTACAGATCACATAATTTCATGATTGTTACAAAAAACAAATTAACCCTGAATTTTTAGCTTGTTATAAGGGTTTGCATAAATTGCTATTCACAGAGAGGTCTAAGACAGCATTAATGTTAAAGTATGCCATTTTAAATCCAAGTTAATGCCTTTCAGCTCTTATTCACGCAATGCATTTAAAGATTAAGGATAAATTCCTGACATGTCTTGGATTGGGCTTATGGCACACCTTGACTAGCAAACTTTAGGCTACATTTTAAACAAACTTCAAAATCTCCTCCACAGTCTAATTGAGCATTAAGTTAAGATATTTTGCTTTTTCACTCCGATTCCCAACTACTAACTGAGGAGGAGTTCATCAACAAAAATGAGGACCTAAAGTTGCCAACAAGTACCTCTGATCTTGTACCATCTATGTGTTGCTCATGTCTATGATCATATGTAAAGCTCAGTGGACCTTGATATCCTAATTATAAAACACAGATAGAATCAAGATAAAACCCCAGTTGAGCCCAAACCTAGCCTGAATGTTCTGAACAAAGAACATACTACATACTCTTTAAAGAACCCTCCTGTATGAGGGTCTTTGGGTTGCAAAAGTAATGCAGCTTGTTGACATTAACAAAGTTTCTCATGGGCTTCTTAACAAAATTATATCATTTATAACTGTTTTTTCTAAATGGAAGAACCTTCTACAAGACAAACTGTGCTCCATCTTTTTAGGTGTGTTTGTATATAATGCACGAAGTACATCTTGTGATTGACCATGTCTGGCTGTCTGCCTGTCTGTCCTCATGAAACAACTTACCCCCCCATGGGCCAATTTTGTTGAAAATGTGGTACACTTTTTCTTCAAAGTAATTTGTAAAGATTGTTCAATATATTTCAATGAAAAAGCGGTGTACACAGTTTGAAAAGTTCAAAATCTGCCATTGATCAGCATTGCAAACTCGTCTATCTTAAAATGTAGAAACATTCTGTATGACTTGACCTATGAATTTCTTTTTTTTTCCTTGACAGCAGTAACACCAACTTCTATATTTTGTTGTTTTTCCAACTCCAATAGCTGCTACTGACTGTAGACTGTGTACTTAGAAAGATGGTAACTGTCACTGTCTGATTCAGCATGTGCAGGAGCTCTCAATAAAGGACTCTGTGGCATAAATAAACATTTACTCAGTATTAACTTTACACTAAACAAACCTGACACCTCCATTATCTGCATATTATAATGATTAACTATTTCACAGACACTGTCATTTACTAGGGTGACTAGACGTCCCAATGAAAGAGACAGTCCTGATTTCATGCTGTTCGTCCAATTAAAAACTGAAAAATTTTCAAAATATCCTGAGTTTTACAGGCATATGTTATCATAATATATATACAAAAAAGAACACAAAACTTCAAGAGGGAATAATGCTTGGTTAGGAATTTGTGTCAAATTTGAACAGCAAAGCAAGGAGGACCGAGAAGAACACAAAAACAGCATACCGCCATTTATTTGTTTCCACTTCGACCACTGTGTGCAATCATAGGTGTTTACTTGTGAAAGTGTTTTTTCTTTCTCCTGCCTCTCTAGTGACAATGACAGTCACTAAGCAACTGAGGCTTTATGTGTGGCCATACATGCTACATGTGTCCAGCTTTAGGATTTTGATGGTAAATTATTGGCTGACCAGATTTTCAAAGTGCCACGTTCACCTGGTATTCATAATGGTCAGTCGCTGCCTTCCCCTTCTGCTATTACCTAATATTTGCCATAACTGAATAACTTTGCAAGTCCCATTTCACTAAAATAACAACAGTCAGATATTTTCAAGCAAAGAAGGAATTCATAACAAAAGGGTGAAAATGGTGTGTGCATGTATGAGTGACAATGGTCCCTGCGATGGACTAGAGTCCTATCCAATCCTGGAGAGATAGCTTTCAGCCCCCATAGTCCTGAAATGGATTGAGGATTGAGAACTCACTTACTGAACTCGGCCCATTGAGGGCTACAGTGTCTATACAGTCCTCAAATGCACCTTAATGTAACTTCTTTGAAAATGCTCTGTGATGCTTGCAATTTAACTTATTAGTCAAATTCTTTAACTAGAAAGAGAAGTCAAAATTCTTGTGCCAACTAATGACAAACCACACAAGATACTGTAGATAAAGACCATCCTTACCAAATACTTGTGCTTTTGGGAAAGCAGGAAATTCTTCTAACCTTCTAAATAAGTTTCTGTGTGTGTAGGAGAGCTCACTGTGCAGTTTCTTGAGGTCAGAGTATCTTTTCCACACCACAATCTGTGAAAAAAGTACCTGTCAGTTAACCTACAAAAATACAATACTAGGATAATAAGAAGCACCATATCCATACAACTCTTTGCTTGAACTAAACTGCCCCATAGGCAATATGAAAAAGTTAAAACAAAACTCCATATTAAAAAGACATTAAATGAAAATTGGATGTAAACTACCTTAACACTAATACTTACATGCACATATCACATGTGCTGTTGAGAGCTTTGCTACGTGAAATATGCCTTCAGAAATCCCTGTTGATATTCTCAACAGTGAATTACTTATTATTTTATCTTGACAGTTTGAAATTACTTGTTAGTAGCCTGATTATGTTTCATTTGTGGTAAAAGGTATATAATAAAATCCTTTGCTATGTAAGTAGATTATATAGGAAAAATAATTGCACACTATTTGCCACTCACAATTTATTAGTTGCTTTATTTTTAACAAATTTTTAAATTAATCAAGATGGAGTTTCCCCTGGGCGGCACGGTGGCACAGTGGGTAGCACTGCTGCCTCGCAGTTAGGAGACCTGGGTTCGCTTACCGGGTCCTCCAGAGTCCAAAGACATGCAGGTTAGGTGCATTGGCAATCCTAAATTGTCCCTAGTGTGTGCGGGGGTGTGTGTGTGTGTGCCCTGCGACGGGCTGGCACCCTGCCTTGCAATTTGGGATTGGCTCCAGAATAACCCCGTGACCCTGTAGTTAGGCTATAGCAGGTTGAATAATGGATGGATGGAGTTTCCCCTTTACATCCATAGTGTCTCATCTCCAACTTACTGCATGTCGGGAAATGGGGGACTCTTTTTCCAGCCCGCCCTGAGACACCAAATAAATGAAAAAAAAATTGTGCATCGATGTGAGAAAACTAATTGATTGATTGATTGATTGATTGATATTGCCTTTGGCAATATAGGTAATTAAATATTTTGGCAAAGCTCCCACTTTATGTTCCTTACCTTTCTCTGTAGGAGAGGTTTTCCTGCCAATAGACTTATATCAAGGTAGCTGAAGCACACTCATTTTAAGAAACAGAAAAATACAATTTATTGATAAATGGAAGGATTACAGAAATTATAGAAATATGATAACTGCATATATATTGACAAAGAAGACAGAATGCAAGGCAGACAAGACAGACAAATATATAACACAAAAGAGGCTGGCTATTAACTGGCTATTTAAAGTTCTAATTTATCTTTTCACAGATAAACATCTTTATGATACCAAGGCTTCAAGGATGATGTGGGATGCTGTATAAGTTGAGTGTTGTTGCTCCAGGTTCAAATGGAGGACTCCTCATGTGTTGGAGTGCACTACTGTTTTTTGTAACATGACTCTTTGTCAGTGATGTGGTATAATGCTATGTTCTTCAACTCCTTGTTAGGCTCTCTGCTGTACCCACTGCAACTTCATAGGGAAAATCATTACTCTTTCTGGAACAAGAGAGTAGGTGCTGAAGTGCCTTTCTTAAAGTAATGCTGCTTTTCAGTCCTCTCAGACAGAGCTCAATCATTGGCATACAGCTAGGCCTAGCAGAGCGGATCTCAGAGCAAGTTCAGGGCATCCAGCTCCAAGGCTCTATCTATGGAGAGTAGCTTCCAAGACAAAGAACGTTTTTGAGCTTTTAGGTTTCAAAGAGACAGAAGAGATGAATGCAGCTAGTTTTGAAGGAAGATGTAACCTCTGGTGATTGGATCAAGGTCACTTTCAGTTATTTTATCCATCACATTCAGCCAGAATTCAGTTAGTGGTTGAAAGCTCAAAATGAATGTCCATTTAGGCACCTTTTAGTCTGAAAATGTCTTTGTACAGGTACCATCTCAATTCTGATTTACACCTTTGTCCTCACATGAAGTATGGTGCTGACTAAAGTGTGTTGGTTCGAGCTGCAGTTCTGCCATTCACTCAGGAATGCAGGTGGAAGGACGAGGGTGCAGCTGAATTTCTGCATCCTTGTTAAATCTGCTGTCTTAACAGGCTCTGTGTACCACTAAAGCATTGAAAATGGGCAATGCTGATTTCATCCGACATTTAGGATCAAACATGGCCATCATGTTAATATTTTATTTTATGGAACAGACACACAAGCAAACTAACTACACTAAACTGTCCAGATGTTTCATCTTTAGCTCAGCTGCTAGGATTTCCATTACCTGTCAGGACAGTACCATAATTAGAACAAAACAGCTTTGCCCCATAAACACTGCTACAAAACTGTACTAAGAGTTTACTAGTGAAAGGAGAGTTTAAACGTCTATGGGAGAAGGGAAATATGGAATAAATGCTGTAAGGGGGCAGACGACTGTGGGACTGACATATTCATCAGATACATTACAGAAATTATAAGGTTTCCAGTACATATGCAAGCTAATATCCTTGTAAAGAGGCTCCTATTTTTCAAAACAAAAAGAAAATTATTTATGCAATAATTGAAATGATATTGCAAAGATAAAAAGCATTACATTCAAAGTACGATCCATTGCATTAATCTTCTGCAAAAAGTTGAGCAACTCCAAAAACAACAATGGATCCATGAACAACTACTGTAAATGCTATTATTTTTAAAGAAACATTGAACAAGAAGACAAAATTAACTTTTTGAGAAAAGAAACCATAATCCAGGTATGACATAAAGTACATGACTATTACTATTTGTACATAACACACAATTATAACAATACTGTACTTTTTAATCAGTGATCATATAATTTTTCTCATTATGGACACTGGAATTTAACAAAGGATTTAATTTGTTCCTGGTCCTATGCTTCGTGGTAAAGACATGCCAAGACTGTAACCAGATCTTGTGCTATTTTATAATAACAGTTGAACATTGCCCTTGGTAAACCTCCCAACTGATACCAAACAAAAATTACAACAAAACTTTCATGATGTTTTATTAGTGTCTGGGTTTATTCTTTCATTTTCAAGAGTAAAATTAGTATTTTTGGCCCTTGACCACTATAGTTGAATATCCATTTGTTAAAAGCACCCAGCTGGAAAAAAGAACTTAGCAGATGGTGAACAAGTGTAGAAGTCAAACTTGTACTGCTTTTCTGGCCAACAGGGTGAAACTTTGGCATCAAACAAACATCACAGTTGTATCTGTTTTGGCTTTGAAAAGCCAAAGACACCTAAACAGGCAAAAATAGTGAAGGAGTGGCTTGAGCTTGAAGCAGTGGGATCCACATTCAGCTTCAATAAGTACGCTGTTAAGAAGAACTGAAAGGGAACGAGTAGTCTGCATTTATAGTGTCATTGATTTTAAATTCTACATTTTATATTTCATGTTATTTTTTGCTCATCCAACAAAAATTAAGTTAACTTTACAAGGACGGTTCATGAATTGTATCACATTAAAACAAATATTTTGCTCAAATGGACAGGATAAACTTAACACTTAAGGAGGCTGGACATCAAAGCATCCAGTTTTCCTGAATTGTACCAGTATCAATCACAGTAACATCTGTTTAAACGGATCAAAGCTAGGACATGCCTCAAGCTGTATTGATTACTTTATAACCTACAAACGCTTGACCTGAAGTATAACAAAAAGAAGATCATATCTGTAGTAGTCTAGACAGGAATACCACGATAATACATTTTAGAGGGGAAAACATGTTGTACAGAATGTTTTGTTTGATAAACAATTTTAATCACAGTGACAAACATACTGCAGGAAAAACTGCTTTGTGTTAATTGACTTTTAAAAGGTACTATATAAAAAAAAGACTGGCTGTACACGAATAGGAATGGTTTCATAATCAATCAGGCAAAAACTTAAAATTGCCAGTTTCAGGCTTCCAAATAAAATTGAAAAGAAAATAAAAATCACTTAAGGATATTAAAAGATAAAATTGGTAAATGGGAAGAAGACTTGCTCAGCCTTCTTTTAGAAGTCCACAAAGCTCCTCATTTTGACTGCCACCTTTACTGTAAGTCTAAAACAAATATCTAACCTGCCCAGGGTCAAAACATGCAGGACTACACAAACAAACCTAAACAAAATATATTATAGCAACCAAACCTTTAGTGTAAAAAAATTAAGCCAAGAAAACATTCTAACACTAAGGTGCCTCACTACTCTAGAAATCCTTTGGTCTCATGAGGTTAATCCAAGCATTAGACATGTTACAATGCATGCTGCTCTCTTTTAAAGGGAAATCATGATGATGTGTTAGATCCCTCCTGAATAATATGAATGGGCAACAGATGCTGTCACTAATAACATAAATGCAGTACCCATGAAGTAAATAAAATAACAATTAAAAAAATACACATATGAACTCAACACAACTATTGCCTTTATCAAAAGATCTCAGGAGGTTATATTTGTGATGAACAGTCAGTCTCATCTATGCCTTACATTAAATGAGGTTTCAAACCTCTGCCCAGTATACAGTAGTATCCTATTGTGTTGTACCTTAAATAAAAATATAGCATTCATATCTATGTATTTTATGATAACAACATTTGAACAGCCCTATACAACACTGTATTCTTCTGCGGAACATTTCGATAAAACAATACAGAATGCTTAAAATAGTTAAAAAAAAAAAAAAAACTACATAAAACTAAATATCCATCCATCCATCATCCAACCCTCTATATCCCAACTACAGGGTAAAACTAAATATAAATAATCCAAAAATAAACTTAGGCAAGGCAAGATGTAAATGTGCAGAAATCTTACCTCTTTAACATCTTCAGGATTTTTCTTTGACACAAACTTCATTTAAAAAGAGAAAGAAAAAGCTATTAATTTGTGTATGCATACAACTTGTTTTCAGTTATAAAAAAGTCCAAGGTACTGCAATAATATAGAAATATTAAGACATTCATTAATAATATTCTATATACTCTCTTCTTAATTACTACAGGCCTGCTCAGTCTTCCACTGTGTTCTTGTAATAAGTGATAACTGAATATTATGGATGGTGAAAATAACAGGAAATGAATAAAATGTAGATCCAGAAAAACTGCAGCATTTGTAATTAAAAGGCATTCATTTTCATTCTTTGATCTTCAGTATGCTTCACCTGAAGTGGGTTGTTGTAGCAACATCCTGTGCTGGACCAATCAGGCCACCCTATCCTCAGCAACTTCCGAGATATAATCCCTGAAGTGTGTCCTGTATCTGCCCATAGATCTTCTCATAGTGGGCTGTACCCTGTGTGCCTCTTGAGAAAGCTGCCTAGGAGCATCCTAACTACATGCTCAAACCAGCTTAACTAACTCTTCTCAATCTATGGACAGGCAGCAGTTCCTGTATTGCTGTGCTCCTCAACCTATCATGAAGACGGAGCCCAGGAACCCTTAATAGAACCTCATTTCACTTGTACTCAAAATATCATACTTTTGCTAACTTATCGGAGCTCATGAGAATAAGTGAGGATGGGAGAGTGGAATGACCAGCAAATCAAACTTTTGTCCAAAAGTCAGAGCTCCCTCTTCACTACCCAAGTCAGAATATCCAAAAAACTGCTGCTGTACCGATTTGTTGATCACTATCACTTCTGCCCCTACTTGTGAACGAGATCTCAAGGTGTTTGAACTTCACCTTGGGAAGCTGCTCCCCCCATTACATGAAGACAGCAAATCACTTTTTTATGGTAGATCGTTGCCTCAGATTTGGAACTTCTAATTCTCATCTCAATCACATCACACTCAGCTACAACCATTCCAGTTTGCACCAGAGATCACAGTCTGATAAAGTGAAGAGAATAATTAAATATGCAAAAAAACAGAGGTACAGCCATTATGTTCTCAGAGTGGACAGGCCACACTTGTGTCTTGATAACCTGTCCAAGAAAATTATGAAAATAAGAGGAAACAAGATACACCATTGATACAGGGCAATGTCCACTTTAAACAAATTTGGCTTAATGCTCTCACAATGCAAATACAGTATGCAGCAATGGCCCAAGAATTCAATATTCTTGAAGCATCTTCCTCTAAGAGATGCATGGCCATAACTTTCTACCTAGACCACAAAGTAAATGGCTATAGGACTTTTAAATATCTGTGCAAGGACAACAGGTTAGTTTACTTGTCCATGGCCAAGACAAAATCTTCTCTGCCAAGATCTGCTGTTCATGGAGACAGACACCCTGTCCCAGTACTCTGGCGTAGGCTTTCCCAAGCAGATTAAAGAATTTGACCACTTGAAAATTGGGAAACACATACTTGTCCCCTTTTATAAAGTTATTTGATTTAATTACAGTCATTAATGAAGACAATAAAACATTATCTACACTCTTAGCTGCATTAAGCAGCATGCAGCAAATTGTTACCTTCTTTATTTGGCAATGTGATTCACCACTAATACTATATAAAAAGAGATCATAAAGGACTCCACACTAAAAGAATACTTAATTACATATGGGGGCTACAATGTATAAGAACACTCCTAGATACGATTTTAAGCTTATTTAAAAATAAAATCACATGACAGCCTAATCTATACTAATAAAAGGCAAAGCCCTCACTGACTCACTCACTCACTCACTGACTCACTCACTCACTTACTCACTGACTGACTGACTGACTCCTCACTAATTCTCCAACTTCCCGTGTAGGTAGAAGGCTGAAATTCGGCAGGCTCATTCCTTACAGCTTACTTACAAAAGTTGGGTAGGTTTCATTTCGAAATTCTACGCTTAATGGTCATAACTGGAACGTATTTTCGTCCATATACACTGTAATAGAATGCAGCTCGATAGCCGTGGGAGGCGGAGTTTTGTATTAAAATATTTAACCAATCACATTTCAGCCATCATTTGTTGCCAGGCAGAGAGGCTTTCACAATCTGTTGTGGAGGCACTCTAACACAGAATAAATGTCAATTAACCTGTTCCTTCAACCAATCAGATTTTGAGTTGGTGTCAGTAGGGCCCTTTAGCAGGCATACGGCAATGTCACCGTATTCAGACCCATTGATTGGATAGAAGCTGATATGAGGAACTCTACGACGTCATTGAATTCACCACAACTGCTCCGAGCAAAAGATCGTCGCGTGCACTACGGCCAACTCCATGGCAGGATTCTGGTCAATAGTATTTGCCAGACACAGACCAGATTTCAATACTATGAAAACCTGATGTTTGTCACGCTCCTCGAGCCCCAAAAGTTTCGGGAATACAAGAAAAATTTCACGCATGCAGCCTTCTCCACTGTAACGCTGTAACACGGAGCATTTTTGATCTGTCTCGGCTAAAAAAAAAGAACTGACTATAATGTATGCCATGGATGATTTTGCAGGATAATCTCGCACTGATCTCCTTGACTTCTTTCATCAGAAAAATCTGAATGAGAGCATGGGGCGGCTGTTCACATTGGAATATTTGGCGGTGAGCATTCCTGTGTACGCTGCTTCTGTCGAGCGCACATTTTCAGCACTAAAGCGAAATCAAACTTATGCCAGGAATACCATAGGGCGGGTTCGAGCTTCAGCATTAGCTTCGATGGCGACAGAAAGTGACGTTTTGATGGAACTGAAGCGCTCGGATAACCCATACGACAGAGTAATTGACCTGTTCTTGAGGAAACAGAGGACGATAGATTTTGTTTACAAATAATCTGAAATTTTTGGTGAGTAAAATGTTGCGATTTTCCTAAATAATACTGCACGTTTATAAGTTATTATTGATGTTTTTTATGTGTGTCGCGGCTGTGGCTGCAGTAGAAAGGAACTTGTTCATCCCTGGTTTCTCTATAAAATAAAGGCATTTATTGTGGCTGTGACGCTACACGAGAGGCTTCGCCTCCAGCACTGACGCCCGAGGTTCAATTCCCGAGAGGGGGTGCAGTAAGTGTGTATGCCTGATGAGCCCAGAATTGGGGCGAAACACATGCCGCGTACTGTTTGCATTATTTAACAGTAAATCTATTTCAATATATTCAATATATATATATATATTCAATATATATATATATATATATATATATATATATATATATATATATATATATATATATATATATATATATATATATATATTAGCGCTTCCCGATTCATTATACCCTCGCACCCCCTTGGTCTGAGAACAACTATGAAAAAATAGGAGGTTAACGCAGAAAAACAGATCGCCAATTAAGGCTTTATGAGTAATTGATACTTTATTCACCATCAATAATTGTTTTGGTAAAGCCATACTTAGTGTAATCCTCCTTCCATGTTCTAATTTTTTCGCGACTAGCCAGGATTAAAAGAACGGTAAAAAAGTAAGAGCAAAGCGAGGGTGACCTATCCAGAAAGGCAGGCGACAGCTCAATAGCTCGAATTTGGATATAATTAGGTTCTATTTAGTCGACAGAAATATCTTTGGTAGGAATGTAAGTTGAATTTACTCTTTAGATTTCTATGGTGAAGAAAAATGTATGCAATGCTGGCTAAATTTAACTTTATATATATATATACACACACACACACATATATATATGTGTGTATCTATACTAATAAAAGGCAAAGCCCTCACTCACTCACTCATCACTAATTCTCCAACTTCCCGTGTAGGTAGAAGGCTGAAATTTGGCAGACTCATTCCTTACAGCTTACTTACAAAAGTTTCGGAATTCTACGCGTAATGGTCATAACTAGAAGCTATTTTTCTCCATTTACTGTAATGGAGTTGAGCTCGAAAGTCGTGGGGGCGGAGTTTCGTGTGACATCACGCCTCCCACGTAATCATGCAGTACGTAGAAAACCAGGAAGAGCTCCAAAAACCGCTGACGAAAACATACATTATATAATTAAGAAGGCAGCGAAACAATTTGAAGCGAGCGAGTGACATATAAAACCATATTCAGTGGCTCACGTGAACTGACGCAGTGCGCAGACAAAAAGCAACAGTTACAAAGAGTGCTGAACAAAAACTGAGTTATACTGCTACGCTCAAATAGATAAACCACACGCCGTGGCGCAATAGTAGAGGCTTCGCCTCTAGCGCCGGCTTCTGAGGTTCGATTCCCGAGAGGGGATGCACCGAGTATGTATGCGTGCTTCCTGATACATTTTAGCCTCGCATCCTCTTGGTTTGAGACGTATGAAAAATATGCGGTTAACGCAGAAAGACAGATCACCAATTGAAGCTTTATGAATAATGGATACTTTATTCGCGATCAATGATTGTTTTGGTAAAGCCATACTCAGTGTTTTCATTTGATGAACGGTAAAAAAGTAAGATCGATGGGAGGATGACTTATTGAGGCACGCAGGCAAAACCACAATAGCAAGTGGGCTCGATGTACTGTAGTGCACGTCAACTCGATCTGAATTGCGCGATCACATTTGAAAAAATATCTTTTCAAGTTCTATTTAGTCCATATGTGTCAAACTCAAGGCCCGCAGGCCACATCCGGCCCGGCGTGTAATTATATCCGGCCCACGAGATCATTTTATATATTATTGTTATTAATGGCCCGGGGATATGAAGCCCTGGTAACACAATAAACTACAGATCCCATAATGCAGCGCTTCAGCTGCCTTGCCGAACACTTACCGCGTTAATCAAGCCTAGCTTATGATGCTGCAAGTTATTGCGAAGCTAGCTCACACGATGCTGAAGAGAAAAGTTGATTCTGAAAATAGAGCCTTTAAAAACCGATGGGAGGCTGAGTATATGTTTACTGACATTGCCGGTAAACCCGTGTGTCTCATTTGTGGAGCTAATGTGGCTGTAATTACAGAATTTAAGACGGCACTATGAGACAAAACATCAAGATAACCTGAAAGACCTGAATGCAATGCACAAGATACAGAAAGCAGAAGAGTTAAAGAAGAATCTGACACTTCAGCAGACATTTTTACCTGTGCAAAATCACAAAGTGATTTCAAGTGAAGCTACTTTTATGGGAGACACAAATGCACCAGTGCAACTTGCCCCACTTTCCCTGTTGCCAAGTAATGTTGAACCGTTGCCAAGTAATGTTGAACCAAGTTGGCACAACGTTGTTCCCAAATACGCACTTTGCTGATAAACTGAGCGCACTGCGCACTGAGTTCGCACGCCGCTTTGGTGACTTCGAAGAACAAAAAAAGAATTTTGAGTTGTTTCGCAACCCATTTGCCGTCAATGTGAAAACTGCACCTGTGCAGATGCAGAGCTGCAGTGTAATGGCAAACTGAAGGCAAAGTACAATACTGCAGGGCCCGCACAGTTTATTCACTCCATTCCCGCAGAAATGCTCCAGCTCTGTCTACATGCGGCTCGAACCTTGTGCATGTTTGGTAGCACAAATCTGTGTGAGAAGCTCTTCTCAGTGATAAAGACTAACAAAACAGCACACAGGAGTCGCCTCACTGATGAGCACCTGCAGTCCATCCTGAGAATCTCCACAACACAGAACCTCACACCAAACAGAAACGAACTTGTGGCCAAAAAAAGATGCCAGGCGTCCAGCTCTAAAATGACATATGAGCAAAGACAACTGAATGATTTGATTTGTTATTGCTGAAAGGAACACATTTTATTTATATTTCCAGGTTTTGTTATGCAGCATGTTCATATATGAATTTGTATAATTTTGACAGGATATATTTTTATGGAGAGCAAAATCTTTTGGGATATTTAAAATTTAAGTTTATTTTTTATATAAAATTACATAAGAGTAAAGAAATTTGAATGTTTGTTCTTTTAACGTTTACTTTATTTCCAACTTGTATAATTTAGACAGGATATATTTTTACGAAGAGCAAAATATTATAAGTTATTTAAGGTTTCAGTTGATTTATTCCGGAATAATATTCTGTCGACTAAATAAAAATTCCTTCTATTCAAAATTTAAATAGAACTTGAACATACAGTATACGATAGTTGTGTGTGTGTGTGTGTATGTATATACAGTATGTAGATATGTATGTATATGTTTATGTTTATATATATATGTGTGTATGTATATATATATATATATATATATATATATATATATATATATGTATTTGTGTGTATATATGTGTGTGTATGTATATGTGTATATGTAGATATATATATGTATATATATGTGGATGTATGTGTATTAATTTATGTATATATGTGTGTGTTTATTATATATGTGTGTATATGTATATATATATATATGTTTATATGTGTGTGTATATGTGTATATATATATATATATATATATATATATATATATATATATTTGACAGCAACACTCATCACTCACAACAGTGACAAAACAATTACATTGACAATCATGTTACGTTATTATTAAAATGTTTCCTTTTCTTTTTCATTTTGATATATATATATATATATATGTGTGTGTGTGTGTATGTATATATATACTGCTCAAAAGAATTAAAGGAACACTTTTTAATAAGAGTATAGCATAAAGTCAATGAAACTTATGGGATATTAATCTGGTCAGTTAAGTAGCAGAGGGGGTTGTTAATCAGTTTCAGCTGCTGTGGTGTTAATGAAATTAACAACAGATGCACTAGAGGGGCAACAATGAGATGAGATGGTTTAACAGGTGGAGGCCGCTGACATTTTTCCCTCCTCATCTTTTCTGACTGTTTCTTCACTAGTTTTGCATTTGGCTACAGTCAGTGTCACTACTGGTAGCATGAGGCGATACCTGGACCCTACAGAGGTTGCACAGGTGGTCCAACTTCTCCAGGATGGCACATCAATACGTGTCATTGCCAGAAGGTTTGCTGTGTCTCCCTGCACAGTCTCAAGGGCATGGAGGAGATTCTAGGAGACAAGCAGTTACTCTAGGAGAGCTGGAGAGGGCCATTGAAGGTCCATAACCCATCAGCAGGACCAGTATCTGCTCCTTTGGGCAAGGAGGAACAGAATGAGCACTGCCAGAGCCCTACAAAATGACCTCCAGCAGGCCACTGGTGTGAATGTCTCTGACCAAACAACCAGAAAGACTTCATGAGGGTGACCCAAGGGCCCCATGTCCTCTAATGGGTCCTGAGCTCACTGCCCAGCAGCATGCAGCTCGATTGGCATTCGCCATAGAATACCAGAATTGGCAGATGCACCACTGGTGCCCTGTGCTTTTTACAGATGAGAGCAGGTTCACCCTGAGCACGTGACAGAAGTGAAAGGGTCTGGAGAAGCCATGGAGAACATTATGCTGCCTGTAACATCATTCAGCATGAGCAGTTTGGTGGTGGGTTAATGATTGTCTGGGGAGGCATATCCATGGAGGGTCATACAGACCGCTACAGGCTTGACAAAGGCACCTTGGCTGCAATTAGGTATCAGGATGAAATCCTTGGACCCATTGTCAGACCCTATGCTGGTACAGTGGCTCCTGGTGCACGACAATTCCTGGCCTCATGTGGTGAGAGTATGCAGGCAGTTCCTGGAGGATGAAGGAATTGATACCATTGACTGGCCACCACACTTTCCTGACCTAAATTCAATAGAACACCTCTGGGACATTATGTTTTGGTCCATCCAATGCCACCAGGTTGCACCTCAGACTGTCCAGGAGCTCAGTGATGCCCTGGTCTAGATCTGGGAGGAGATCCCCCACAACACCATCTGTCATCTCATTAGAAGCATGCACTGATGTTGTCAGGCATGTATACAAGAACACAGGGGCCATACAAAGTGCTGCGTACAATTTTGAGTTGCTGCAATTAAATTTTGGCAAGATGGACTAGCCTGCCACATAATTGTTTCATTCTGATTTTTGGGGCGTCTTTGAATTCAGGGCTCTGTAGGTTGATCATTTTCATTTCCATCAAACGATGTGGCATCCTTTCGTTCCTAACACATTACCCAGTCTATATCAGTATAGATATCCAGGAGGATTTCTTTTCCCATTGAGATCTGATGTGTTTTCAAAGTGTTCCTTTAATTTTTTGAGCAGTTATATATATATATATATATATATATATATATATATATATATATATATATATATATATATATATATATATATATATATATATATATATATGCCAGCAACACTCATGACAATGACATTAACAATCAAGTTATGTTATTTTTAAATTTTTCCTTTTCTTTTCATAACTTCTTTAACACACTACTTCTCGCTGCAAAGAATGGGTATTCTGCTATATATATATATATATATATATATATATATATATTTATATTGTCACACACGCGCATGGGAGGCAGCTAAAGGGCTTGAGTGAAGGCAGTTCGAGGCATGCCGGGTGTGGCAGAGTGCACTGACTCTTTTCTCCCTTGCCTGTAGACCATCCCGGGGATTTCACCTGGATCTCCTGACATCACTTCCGGGACTGAGCCAATGGAAGTCGGCCACACCAGCTCCAGTCCCTCTGATGTCACCTCCGGCTATGAACCAATGGTGGAAGACCACGTGCCAGATCCATATGACCTCACTTCCTGTCTCCCCCTTTAAAACCTGCCCCTTTTCCTTTGTTTCCTCAGTCTTGTTTTGGACTCGGTTGAATGCACTTCAGTGCTGATTGTTTGAAAAACGACTTTTGCAGCCAGGATACTACATTATACGGGTGGCTGCCCCAACTCTTTATCTGTCCATGTCTCGTTCTTGTGACAGTGGCGTAGTCGGCAGGATGGAGAAGTCCCGAAGAGAAGGGGACAGGACCTGCAGTATACCCAGGTGGGAGCGTACCGGGCCGAGTATTCAGGCGGGGAGGGTGCCCCGTGGTTCGGCGTGACCCGGTGCGGGCTCCGCTCCCGGCACTCATAACTAGGCCATCTGGAGAGGCCAGGAGTGTGCGGGTGGGGCTCACAGAATTGGGCTGCCCTGGAGGGGGGAGGCAAAAGGGACTCAGTATGCTCTCTTGGGGGAGAGTGCCTGCCTCCCTGCGAAACCAAAGCCCCATTTACCACCTAGGGGTGCCCCAGACTGGCAGGGGGATAAAATAAAAAATGGAGGTTGGGCCCTGAGCGCCACCAACAAACAAGCCTGGTCCTTATGGGCAATGGTAGGGCATTGGCTACGCCATTTGAAAACACGCCCTACCAAATAATAGAGCAGGTAGCTTGCTATCTGCTCCTGGAAGCGCTTCCCCGTGGCTTCACCCAGCCGGTTTGGGGCAAGCAGTTTAAGAACATGTCTGAGCTCATAGAGCTTATGGAGACGCAGAGGGCGGCCTCACACTCTGGGGGAGCAGAACCGTCCTCATGTCAAACTCAGCCGGGGTACGTTCCAAGACCTAGCCCCTCCCTGTACAATCCGGAGCTCGTATTGGCGTCCGCGGTGCCGGCAAGGAGGAATGCAGGTGGAGGGCGAGGAGGGGTTGGTGTGCTCTGGCTAATCCGCTGGCGGTCCCACATACTGGCGTGGTGATCGTCAACGGACACAAGACCACAGGTTTGTTCGACTCCGGCAGTAACATTTCCATTGTTGCCCGCCGCTTTGTGCAACCGCAACAGTGGCTAAAATTTAAGACCGGTATAACCTGTGTCCACGGAGACATCCGCTGGTACAGGTCCGCCGCTGTGTCATCAGTTACGGAGGGTCAGTTCTGAAACTCACCGTAGCGGTCCTACCTGATCCTCCACACCCGGTGATACTAGGGCGGGACTGGTCTAAAATCAAAAGCGGTGAGACACATACCACTCCCGGGGTTAATTTGGGCCTCGTTATGGACGGAGATAACCCGTCTCAAGCTGCCTCCACGCCGTGTAATCAGCCGGCAGAGAGAGACGAAGCGTCCCCTGACTGACGTGGCAACTCCGGCCGTCGCGGGCTAACACGCCATCCACCAACGCCGCGGCGGAGCGGGAGGAAACCACGCCCATTGAGGTCGACGCTGACCCTCTCTCCGTGTTGCGGTTCCAATTTAAAGAAACGCCGGCTTCTTTTAGGAGGGAGCAATGGAATGATGACTCCCTGAAGTTTGTAAAAAATGCAGTGGTCCTTGTCAATGGCCAGCGCACTAATCAGTCGATGCCACAGGGCCCCTACTTTGTGCTAGATAATGACCTCCTTTACCGTGTAGCAATGCATGACGGGCAGGAGACGAGGCTGCTGCTAGTGCCGCGTACCTTCCGGGGCAGGTCTGCGAGCTAGCACACGCCCACCTCCTAGGTGGCCACCTGGGCACCGAAAAACTCTGGAGCGGATCAAGCTCCGTTTCTACTGGCCAGGAATTAATGAGGAGGTTCGTCGCTTTTGCGCTTCCTGCCCGGAGTGTCAACTGCGACAAATTCCTAGGAGGGACCGTGCTCCTCTTGTTCCTATTCCACTGATTGACGTTCCCTTCCACAGAATCGGGGTCGACCTGGTGGGACCCTAGAGCCCTCAGCCCGAGGACACAAGTACATTTTAGTCCTCGTGGATTATGCTACACGATACCCCGAAGCTGTTCCGTTGCGCTCAGCTACCTCTAAAGCCATCGCACGGGAATTACTAGGGTATTCGCGCGGGGATCCCCAAAGAAGTCTTGACAGACCAGGGGACCCCCTTCACCTCGGAGACGTTCAAGGAGACTGCCAGATTACTGAAAATAAAGCATTTAAAGACCTCGTGTATCATCCTCAAACCGACGGATTAGTAGAGAGGTTTAATCAAACTCTCAAGCAAATGCTGCGTAAGGTGGTCAGCGAGGATGGAAGGAACTGGGATCAGCTCCTCCCCCTCGTCCTTTTTGCCTATCGGAAGTCCCACAAGCCTCCACGGGTTCTCCCCTTTGAACTACTGTATGGGCGACAACCTCGTGGCATATTAGATATTTTGAAAGAAGGCTGGGAAGAAGAGGCTCTTCCCTCCACAAACATACTGGAGTATATCGCGCAGTTACGCGATAGATTTGGAAAGATTCGCCTGTCCTTAAAAGTCACATGGAGGAGGCTCAAGCAGCACAGGCCGGTACTACAACGCGCACGTCTCTTCGGGAGTTCCGCCGGAGATCGGGTCATGGTCCTAGTGCCTACCTCCCACTCTAAATTGCTTGCCCACTGGCAGGGCCCCTACGGTTAAGGAGAGGAAGGGACTGGTCGACTATTTGGTGAGTCAACCCAATCGCCGGCCAAAGGAGCGGGTTTATCATGTGAACCTGCTGAAACCGTGGAAGGACAGGGACCCCGATCCCTCCTCCGGCCAGCCCCGCTCACTCTTCGCTCACACACACGACCTTAACTTCGGCACGGACTTAAGTCCCAGACAGCGGCAGGAGCTGGAAACAGTTATCCGGACCGTTCGGGAGGTAGTCAGTGAGAACCCCGGAAGGACCTCTCTGATTGAGCACAACATCGTGACAGAGCCCGGGGTTGTTGTCCGAGAACGCCCATATCGTCTTCCCGAGGCAAAAAAGGCTGAAGTGGAGCTTGAGATCAAGCGCATGCTGGAACTAGGTGTAATTGAGGAAAGTTATAGTCCCTGGTCCAGCCCCATTGTGCTCGTCGGTAAGCCTGACGGGAGTTGGAGGTTCTGCAATGACTTCCGTCGGCTTAACCAGGTCTCCCAATTTGATGCCTATCCAATGCCACGCGTGGACGACCTCCTCGAGAGGCTTGGACAGGCTCAATACCTGACCACACTTGACATGACGAAAGGGTACTGGCAGGTTCCTTTAACGGACTCGCGAAGGAAAAAAACGCGTTTAGTACCCCTAGCGGACACTGGCAGTATCGTGTCCTTCTATTTGGGTTACACGGGCTCCAGCAACCTTTCAGCGTCTGGTGGACAAAGTGCTTCGGCCTCATAACTCATACAGTGCTGCCTACCTGGATGACGTGGTCATCTATTCCAGCACATGGAAGGAACACCTACAGCATGTCCAAGCGGTATTACGGACACTTGGTGAGGCCGGGCTCCGGATTAATCCCAAGAAATGTTTCCACTAATGATTTCCACTATTTTTGCTTACTCGTAACACTTAAATTGTTTCTGAACTCCAAACAAATTTAGTATAATACAACCTGAGTAACACAGTTTTTAAAAGATCATTTGATTTATTGATAGAAAAAGCCAACACCTGTATTACCCATGTGAAAAAGTAGCTGTCCCTCTAAAGTTAATATTTGGTTGTTCCACCTTTAGTGGCAACAATGGCACTCAAATGCTTCTGGTAATAGGACATCAATGGCAATACAGTAGAAAAATTTTAGCCCACTTTTCTTTACAAAATTGCTTAAATCCAGCTAAATTGGAGGGTTTTTGACTATGAACTGCCCATTTAAGGTCCTCTCACAAAATCTCAGTGGGGTTCAAGTCTTTGACTAGGCCACTCCAAAATCTTAATTTTGCTTTTTGTTCCTCACACTACTCAAATATATGTACAGTAACTTAAAAGATAAATCTAAACTATTTGGAAACGATCAATTCTATTGTGTTGGTGTGTCCTATGATGAAATGGTGGACGGATTAAAAGGCAGAAATCTACGTGACCATCATCATCATCAAGCCATTCCGTGAGAATCCTAAATCCAAAGAGGACTGTTTCATTTATATTAGGTAGAATGCCCAGAGGGGACTGGGCGGTCTCATGGTCTGGAATCCTTACAGATTTTATTTTTTTCTCCAGCCGTCTGGAGTTTTTTTTGTTTTTTCTGTCCCCCCTGGCCATTGAACCTTACTCTTATTCGATGTTAATGTTGATTTATTTTGTTTTATAATTGTGTCTTTCATTTTTCTATTCTTTAATATGTAAAGCACTTTGAGCTACTGTTTGTATGAAAATGTGCTATATGAATAAATGTTGTTGTTGTTGTTGTTCTAAGTCTTGTTCCGGCCTTGCACCTTGTAGGAGAGACAACACAAATTGATTTAGCAAACAACACAATATATTCTAAACCCGAGATATAAAAGTTGTCTTTCATTCATTACTGTTGGGGATGGGGAGTAGATTGTATTATTAAAAAATAAAATTGTATATAAAGAAGGGTTGTCATGTGTGGGGATTTTCATTTTAAATAAAATTGGACATGACCAGGGTTGTAATTCTGTGTTATACTTTGGATGAACTGCCAAGGATTATTTCTTCTATGAGACATCACCACACTTTTCAATGAGGTTTCTTTTGTTCTCAGCACACAGCAATGACAATTAATAAAAAAAAAATCTGTGGACCTGACAAGGGCTTATAACTTCTGGAATATTTTTATAAGGTGTCACAAGGGTATGAGGCCCTGAAAGGCCTGCTTGCTATTGTGTGTGTATTTAAAGACTATTTTTAGTATTAGCACAAATGCATTTAAAATCACGCTTATGACTTTCCTGAAAAGGATATTAAGACATAGTCTAAGCTTGCAAAGTAACTAATATGTAGTATGGTTGCTTGGCTATACACATATCATATTGCACTGTTGGACTGTAATGTGGTCAGGGTAAGAATAAGAAACTTGAAATAAAAGGTCATGACTTGTCTCCAAAAACATTTACAGTATTTGCTTTCTATAGATAAAAGGAGTTCTTGGATGAAATGGAGGAGTTTGCCTACTTGGGCTGATACTTGTTGGGACTGGCTTCAGCTGCACCGCGACTCTGCCCTAGATTATCGGGTTTGGAAAATGGATGGACAGATGGATGGATGAGATTCTTATACAGATGACAGAACGAATAAGTCATGTGACTGACTAAATTGTTGGTGCAATGACATTAGTACCAGATAGTTGTGGTCATGTAAAATGTAAGGCTTTCAGATGAACAATTTGTTGATTAATTTACTGCTTCAACCTTATACAGTATATGGTCATAAAAGACATACTGTAATGCCCAAATCAATGAGATGTCCAGCTGCAATGGCCAAAAGCCATAGTTTCTGAAGGGTTGTAGAATTCATTCTCTATGAAACTGTGAGCCCCTTGACAATAAAGTAGTAGCTTGGAAAATAACTGTTTCTTTAGAGGACCTAGTTAAGGTAGGTTTACAATTAAATGAGAAAATTCAGTGGACATCTCCCATTGGAAGTGTATTAGGTATGGCCTACTAACAGGAAGTCCTGTATCCCTCTCTCCCTCCGTCTCAACTGGCCTAGAAAAACCTGGGAATTTGCTAGGAGGAGTTAAAGATTTTTTATTTGGATAGGGAATTGAGTTCTGCACTTCTAAGCCTTTTACTAGTGATACTTTCAGCAGCTGGATGTATGCCAGGTTGGCTGCTCTCAAAATTCCTAAGTCAGTCATTCCATGATAATTACTAAAACAATTTGAAAAAATGTACTCGTTTCAAGGATTAAATTAGATGACATGTCTACCACCAAGTTAGCCACCCAAATAGCAGTCAAAACACCAATTAGGTGGTCTACACAACAACTGTAAGAACTAGGATTTGGCACTGTAGTAAAGGAACACAATTTCATGAACATTATAAATGGGCAGCAGGGTCTTCAAATCTATGCCACAAGAAACAACAAAAGACACAAAAAAGAACTTGAAGAGGATTAAAAAAATGAATAGAGAGATCAAAATGTCTGTGCATGCCAACTCAATTAATACTCTGGCACTCTGTAAACAATGTTTACAACACTGACTCCTTGTTCAGCGGGCGTCTTGTGATCTCTGGCTGTGTGTGTGAATGCCCTACAATGAAATGACTTGCCATGCAGGAATTTAGGCTGATGTGAATATGACCATAAAAATGAGATTTATGTACTCAGTAGATTTTTTTTTGATATTTGCACCATCTTTCTCATCATTGTTAACAGCAATTTGAAGGCTCACAACTACTAAACAAACCCTTTGGTGCAGGACTTTAATAATCTCCACAGGCTGCAATGAGAATCACAAGATTATTCTAACAACTCCATAATACTCTTTAACACTAAATAATGCAAATTCAATTTTTACAGTGCAGTGGGCTCATGTCCCCTCATTATTTATAACTAGTTACTTTTTGAAGATCACCCTTATTATAAACATAATTTTGGTGACATTCACATTGTAGTTGAAGCAGAATCCTTAATAACGTTTAAGGACTATCTGAATGAGATATCAAACAGCTTAATAATACTAATAAGATGGTTAAGTTTGCAGATGATACCAAGATAGGCGGATTAGCAGATAATTTGGAATCCGTTATATCATTACAGAAGGACTTGGATAGCATACAGGCTTGGGCAGATTTGTGGCAGATGAAATTTAATGTCAGTAAATGTAAAGTATTACACATAGGAAGTAAAAATATTAGGTTTGAATACACAATGGGCGGTCGGAAAATCGAGAGTACACCTTATGAGAAGGATTTAGGAGTCATAGCGGACTCTAAGCTATCAACTTCCCAACAGTGTTTAGAAGCCATTAAGAAGGCTAACAGAATGTCATGTTATATAGCACAATCTGTGGAGTACAAGTCCAAGGAGGTTCTACTCAACCTTTATAATACACTGGTGAGGTTTTGGATCTCCAGGCTACAAAAAGGACATAGCAGTGCTAGAAAAGGTCCAGGCTGATTCCAGGGCTACAGGGGTTGAATTATGAGGAAAGATTAAAAGAGCTGAGCCTTTACAGTTTAAGCAAAAGAAGATTAAGAGGTGACATGATTGAAGTGTTTAAAATTATGAAGGGAATTAGTACACTGGATCGTGACTTGTATTTTAAAATGAGCTCATCAAGAACACGGGGACACAGTTGGAAACTTGTTAAGAGTAAATTTCGCACAAACATTAGGAAGTTTTTCTTTACACAAAGAACGATAGACACTTGGAATAAGCTACCAAGTAGTGTGGTAGACAGTAAGACATTAGGGACTTTCAAAACTCGATGTTTTTTGGAAGAAATAAGTGGATAGGACTGGCGAGCTTTGCTGGGCTGAATGGCCTGTTCTCGTCTAGAGTGTTCTAATAATTCTTCAACCACAATCAATGGACAGCATCCAAGAGGATGTTGCAACAGCAGCCAATCTGTGCACACATTTTCTGTTAGTTGGTAAAGGGGTGAGAGATAACTAGCCATTTAGAGACAGGGAATGATTAAGGGGCCAAAATGACCAGGCTGTGGTAGGCAATTTAACCAGGACTTCAGGATACATCTTGATCTTTACAAAAGATGCCCAGGGATTTTTTTTATAACCACAGAGAGTCAGGACCTCGGTTTTTCTCATCCGAAAGACACAGCACAGTGTTCCTGTCACATTCAGACCACGGAGTAAACACCCACACCTCTTCCAGCAGCAACCCAAGCTTTCTCTGACTGTACTGGCCGGGCCCAAACAGGCCTAGCTTCTGGTAGGTGATCTTGTCTAAAGTGTATAAGGTATTAGTGAAACAAACAAGTGGACTGACTGATCTCCTCTCATTTGTCAATTTTGTTTCTACTCTTTTGTTAATCTATACAGAACTGTGGATAAAGAATCCCAATCCACCTTCTATAACTCAGAGGGAAACCAATCTTCGATATCCTCTAAAACCAGAAAAACATTCAATTTATCTTTATGAGCATCAGTTCAAAATCATTAAAGAACTTTGCCAGAGTTCATACATGTAATTCCACAGCATACAGACAGTGCCTGTACTGAACCGTTTCATTTGATTTGCTCTTAGAGCTTATATAAAGAACTTTTTTAGACAGAGCTCTCTAGTTGTGTAGCTTTCTTCATTGAGTGACAGGCGAGTGCTGATTTTCATGGAGGATCTTTTGAACATACTATTGTGCTTGCTATGTTCTTTTCACTTGATTAGTTTGTGTTTTGTTAGTTTTATTTTGTTTCTGAAGTAAGAAAGAAAAAAAAAAATACAGACCACTTCTGAACATTCAGATTTTGCGACACATGTGAAAACCTTGTCTGATAAATGAGTATTAAATCCCTACGACAGACAATTTTAATGAAAAAATGCATCAAGCATCTCTACATACTCCAAAATAATACAACTGTAAATCAGTACTGCTCTAGCCATTTGCTTTCTAAATACAGAATAAGTCAAATAGTTTCCACCCGTATTTAACTATCATCAAAGATTACTTCAGATTTCTGGACCATGCCAATTTAAATAACTGAAAGATTGCTGCCGTCATGACATTTACTGATGGAATGACGATTTCCTAATAGCCAATAGCATGCTGCCTGATGGAGCCGGCGATGTATGAAGCGTTAACAGTTACGAAAGTTCAGCCGCAATCTATCCCCCCATTCTGTAAGACACGAGACATCAGACAGATGAGCTTCTCTTCTGTTTCAGAGGTGAAAAACATCTGCATTCCTTATTCCTCATTGGTACATTAAATGCATTTTTACTTCCAGACAAAAATTCATTGTTCGTCAGCTCCCATGCACACAAAGCACATCCCTACGACTAAAGACAAAATCAAAATGGTTTCATTTATCTGGAGATAGTCGTTGGATAAGTCACTTCAGACAGCCAGCTTCATGGGAGCCCACTGTCTCCAACTTGCTAAGATTATATAAAGGAAGGTTAAGAATGGAAATCGCTAAGAGTATGAAAGGAAGTTGTATTTAAGATGGAGGTTTGCCATTTGAACACCATCATAATCCCAAACATAAAACAAGAAAACATTTGAGTTGTTAAATAAAAATAAATGGAAAGTAAGCATCCTTGAGTGGCCCAGCAGGAGTTTCTAATCAAATTCCAAATTAAATCTTTCTGGCAGAGTGCCGTCATCAACAGTTTTAGTGTGATTTGACAGGAAGGTTAAGTGGATTGCACACTGGTGAATCTGAAGATGCTACATTGTTAGAGACTAGTCTGAAATAAAATAACAGCAGTAAATTAAGAAATATGATGCTTACACCGAGTACTACCTCGAATTCTGGAAATACATCTTTAAACCATGCCTCTAGGGTTCTGTTTTCCTAATTAGTTGATTGGAAAAACGAACATTTGTGTGTTACAAGATGTAAACCTTAATTACCATTCAGCCCAGTTTTAAAACATCTTGGGGGAAGAGCCTATCCAGATAGCATTGTGTGCAAGGCAGAAACAAACTCACAACGGGATGCCAGACTGTCTTACAGTATATACTTGTTTGGATATATTTTAAGGATTACATGTGTCCTGAAATGAAGCCAATCAACCAAAAAATGTAAAGGTTCGGCTATAATACACATTTTAGTATTTGGTTTTGATGCTCCGGTACTCGTTTAAAAGGTTCACAGAATTAAAAACATACTCTCCAAGACAATTTCCTTTTTCTTTTTAAAAACAGCTTCCAATTTCAGTTACTAATTTTGATCACTACAAAATGCAAGGATTTTCTAATCTACCAGTAACGCTAAAGGGCTGATATACAACCTTAAGAGTGATGACAAGGCTCCAGACACCTTTTACTCCTAAAAGTTCAGAGTAACCTGAATATTTTTCTTTCAAATTATATTTGCTTTACCTTTTTAAAAGAAACAGGTTAATGAAATCAGCGTTGAAACAAAATTATGCGCTGCCAAATTCGATTGCCAAGCAAATCCCTAAAGTGATGAAGCAATTGAATAGAGTGATAAAAATCTATACGAGATGCACGACCTCCAGTACTCCGCATCAGTTTACTCTTATTTATAGAAAACACCGAGCAGTCTATTATCCAGAGCAGAAGCGAGATCACCAAATTGCAATGTCTACACGTACAGTGCACCCTAAACCCTTTACTGAAACAGCAATCATGTTTTATTTGTCATAACAAAAGGCAACGCTTTTGTAAAAATAATATCTGTGGTATATATAGATCTTAATATCTTAAGCACCAATCGCCGAAGTCGCCCTTTGTAAGAATTATCGGATTTATTTGCTAACATACAATCTCATGCATTATATTAACAAGGAATGGGGGAAAGTTGCAATATTCAAAGGCTTATAAAATTTCACCACTATATACAAAAACAAAAGGAACGACAAGGCGGCAATACTTCATTTAAGTATCCTCGGTGCAGTAAAATTACCTACTTACTTCTGTACACTTACCCGAGCTGTAACCTTATATTCCGTAAAACCCTTTTCATGAGTTCTTGTATCTGTCACGGTGTACAGTCGATGATAGTCTTCTTTTTTTAATTTCCTTGACATATTTTTCAATTACTATTAAGAATACCACACAGAACGCTCCAGTGTTTACGGCTTTCATTTCCTCATCTTTAAGTAGGCACGCACACTAAACCACGCCTCTTTCGAAGAATAAGGGACCGTCTTAAAATTTCACACTCGTGACATTTTCGCACTAGCGACGGAAATGGAAGTAAATTATTTTTAACGTAGTGTATTTGCGCCTTAAAGTAGCATGTTAATTTGTTCCTAAAAATCTACCCACCCTTCTTCTGAACCTGCTTAAAATCACAATCCTGCGGAACTAACACCTTGTTCTTGCAGAGGACAGTAATTAATCGCAAAGTAAACTCGGATTAATTTGCCTGCTGTTTTAACTTTAATCTGTCAGCATGACACACGATCAGTTTATCCAGATATATATATATATATTTTTTATATAAAGATGATGGTGAGGAAAACACTGCAGACACCGATAGAATTTGCAAACTCTGCACAGTGATCACACTATTAGTCACACGGAACCTACTGAAACTGTGAGATAACAGTACGAAGTTGAGACACCATACAGCCTCCACTCTAAAGGATAAGACTTGTGTGAAGAACGTAAATGGGGTGGCAAGGTTCACGGATGTGTCACATCTTCAGAGTACCGCATAGAGATACATGTCTTAAACTCTGCCAAAATGAAGTATCCGTGTTCTCCCTGTGTCAGCCTGGGTTTTTCATAATATTGTCCTACTTTTTCCCTGCTGCACCTGGCAAGTTTTAAATTGGCTTAGTGTGGACATGAGCGCGTTCTGAGCCTGTCCCGTGCCGACTCCAGCCTTATACCAAGAGCTGCTAGGATAGGGAACCCTGAACTGGATGAACGACTTGTAAAATAGATGGAGATACATCATAAAATAATGAACTGGCAACATTCTCCAAAAAGGGCATATCCATTGAAGTTCATAATGTGGGGTAACTCTGCGTTACTGCCACTGTAGTCATGCCTAAATACAGTGTTGACACATTCTTAATCTGAAATATAATTAAAGGTCTTCATTATTATATTACAGATTCTTAAAAAAAGTTTAAAATATAGCAAATTGCTATTGCAGCATTTTGCAAAAAATATTAAGAATTTTAATATTGTATGAAAAAACAAAAGTGCACTTCTAACAATAAAATGTTAAAGAATATTTATGTAATCCAAAAAATGTACAGACAGTAAAACACTGCACTGTTTGGATTTACCCTCATTTGTCTCCTGGTGCTTGTGCATTATATTAATTTGAATAATTGGTGTGGGAATAATTATTAATGGTAATTACTACAGTAGGTTCAGCATTTCCAGTATAAAATACTATCTACTATTATACAAAAAAAGAGTTTCCATATATGTAAATGTTCATTTTCAGTTTATTTTATAATCTGTCCAATATGCAGTGACAAGAATCATTAAATATTAAACTAGGCAACTAATTTTTCTTTGAATTGTGATCATCACAATACATAAAACAGCTCACAGTATTTCTTACTTATTACACATATAAAACAAACTACTATTTGAAAACAGACCAACATAAAGATATTATTTATTATAGTAAAAATAAAATCATACACAAAAAAATGACATAATTCATACAATAACCAGCAAGGCTCATATGCACAAATAAATAGTCTATATAAAGATAAATTATATAGTCCTGTAGAATGAAGAACATGTTGTCAGAGTTTTAATTACAAGCACTGCAAGTCTGATATCCCACCACATGTTCATTTTTGTTGTGTGCTTAATGTAAACAATTGCCATGGTATCAAAAATTATTCTCATATTTACTATACCTGATCCCCACTATTCTGGAAAATAATTCCCTTCTTACTACTATACAGCATGAGTTACTTGGGCATTACAATATTCCATGCAATTATTGAAAGAACAGTTGGAAAAGCTATTCTGTTAAAATTAATAAGAGGAGTCATGCTACATAATAATAGCATGGCATCATTATGGCTCCTGCAAATGCGATTTGCAATGGAAAAGGCCAGTTTCATAACATGCGGATATACCTCCTGAATGGTTTCAGCTATATAGTAACTTTGCTTTGTAAAGCTCCTTATGAATGTACTTGTTGTGAAATGCTCTAGATAAAGTAAAGCTTGATCTTCCTGAGCCGATTACTCCATTTGCAAACCTTTCATTTCTACTTGAATTATAACCCACCATATTCAAGAAAAGCTATAACTCTAAGGTAGTTTGAAACAGCCTATCAGGGTTAGAAGAGGCTGAGCCCATGTTAAAACCAGCACAACTGGTGATGTTGGTTAATCATAGTTCAAAAAAACAAAACATCACATGATCTACAGAACCAGAGCGCACAAATGTTCAAACTTTGCTTAAGACCAGATTTTCATGTACTATGTAGCTTTGCACTCAAGTTATTTAGTCAGCAATTACTCATCGCACAAGAACTACAATATTTTTGAAAATGCTGTAACCAATTATTTTGATCTCTGAAATGTCTTTCTCAAGAAGATCATGCCCACAAACCCCTGACTCATGCAAGGTTTGTACTGTCTTTAATAAACTGTACAGTGAAATAAAAACACCTGTTTGTTTCAGTAAGTGGGTTGAAACATTGTATGTTACAACCTTGCCTAAATGCTACTGTGAAAAATGTCTGTACCGCTGTACTGCTTCTTCAATTTAGCATGTGTACCATAACTAAAGAGTATGGATATCTGCAAAACTCAGACAGTACATAGCTGTTCAGAAATATTAACATGACCATAATCATTTTATAAGAAAAACAATAATTTTCTTTAAATTGTATTACTAGTCAAAATGAACACTGCAGATGTATGGAAGGAGAAGAGTTTGATACATTAAGCCAAAGACAGTATTATCACTCCAACATAAAACCAGACTCTCAAATGGAAACAAAGCTTCCTTCCCTTATCAGACAGTGAAGTGTTCCCATTAATACTCCATCTTGTATAACAAAATCACAATGGTTTTATTTAAATTTTTACCAAATGAAATTTCCACCCCATCCACAAGGACTATAAATTTCAAACAACATTGGTATTTTAATTTATACCAAAAAAAAAAAATTAAATTCCAGATTAGGTAACGCAAGTCTATATTTATAAATGCACCTTAATACAACAGTTCTGTGTAATATCTAATTTTATGTGCTACATGATTAGGAAATTGTTTTCTGAAAAGCAAGAATGGCTTAAAACATTTAAGATTTAAAAGAAAATTTGAAAAAATAAAGCAAAGAGCTTTGAAGTTATGCAAGAATTTCTCTAGGTAGCTACAGGCACAATGTGATGTACTCATCAGAAGACACCAGTTATTAAGAACATGTGCGTTGATCTCAGGAAAACAAGGTTTACTTAATGTATGTTCATTACATACCCAACCCCAAACCAACTAAGTTCAGCATTATACAAGGGGGTTTACTGTAGATAAGCAACATGTAGATGGAAGCAGTGTGTCAGCATGTCTAAAAGACAGATGTAAGTGTTGTCTCTCTAAACACTGTGCCCCTCCCTGCCCAGGTCAGAAAAAAGGGCCACGCTTAGTCAGCTGTGAATATTCTGCTAGAAATGTCATCTAGCAACCAGTCAATTCCTGCCAGCAGGTTCTCTCCAGTCACTGCGCTGCAGTCCATAATACACCAGTGGTGAGTTTTTATATTGTCCAAGTCCAATGCCTACAAAAGAGAACACACAGATTACAAATTTTAATGGTAATGAATTCTGCATTCAGAAAAAAATTGTATTTTAAACAAAACTGCTTATCCTCATTGTGTTAACACTGAAGACATGTATGCAATAATTGTGGTTCTAGCATTTGAACTATGCTGCATTAAAAGCAAATACAATGTCACACATATTACTTTGTAATTTATTAAACATTCTCATGTTTACTGGGGTAGATTTGTTGTAGTGCAGAGTTATACAGAAACAACGGTCAGAATCCCTGCAGCATTGGGCATACAGCACTTTACAGAAAGCATCGAAGATTCTATCTGAATAAAGCAGCAGTGACCCGCTGACATTAAATAAAACGTGTACCATCAATTAGACAGATAAGGGCTAAAAGTGCCAGAACCACTTCATATACAGTTAGGTCCATAAATATTTGGACAGAGACAACTTTTTTCTAATTTTGGTTCTGTACATTACCATAATGAATTTTAAATTAAACAACTCAGATGCAGTTGAAGTGCAGACTTTCAGCTTTAATTCAGTGGGTTGAACAAAAAGACTGCATAAAAATGTGAGGGAACTAAAGTATTTTTTTAACACAATCCCTTTTATTTCAGGGGCTCAAAAGTAATTGGACAAATTAAAAAACTGGAAATAAAATGTTCATTTCTAATACTTGGTTGAAAACCCTTTACTGGCAATGACAGCCTGAAGTCTTGAACTCATGGACATCACCAGATGCTGGGTTTCCTCCATTTTAATGCTCTGCCAGGCCTTTACTGCAGCGGCTTTCAGTTGCTGTTTGTTTGTGGGCCTTTCTGTCCGAAGTTTAGTCTTCAGCAAGTGAAATGCATGCTCAGTTGGGTTAAGATCAGGTGACTGACTTGGCCATTCATTTTCCACTTCTTTGCTTTAATAAACTCCTGGGTTGCTTTGACTGTATGTTTTGAGTCATTGTCCATCTGTATCATGAAACGCTGCCCAATCAATTTGACTGCATTTAGCTGGATATCAGCAGACAGTATGTCTCTGAACACCTCAGAATTCATTCGGCTGCTTCTGTCCTGTGTCACATCATCAATAAACACTAGTGTCCCAGTGCCACTGGCAGCCATGCACGCCCAAGCCATCACACTGCCTCCACCGTGTTTTACAGATGATGTGGTATGCTTTGGATAATGAGCTGTTCCACGCCTTCTCCATACTTTTTTCTTGCCATCATTCAGGTAAAGGTTGATCTTGGTTTCATCTGTCCAAAGAATGTTTTTCCAGAACTGTACTGGCTTTCTTAGATGTTCTTTGGCAAATTCCAATCTAGCCTTTCTATTCTTGATGCTTATGAGTGGCTTGCACCTTGCAGTGCACCCTCTGTATTAATTTTCATGCAGTCTTCTCTTTATGGTAGACTTGGATATCGATACGCCTACCCCTGGAGAGTGTTGTTCACTTGGTTGGCTGTTGTGAAGGGGTTTCTCTTCACCATGGAAATGATTCTGCGATCATCCATCACTGTTGTCTTCCGTGGACGTCCTGGTCTTTTTGCGTTGCTGAGTTCACCAGTGCTTGCTTTCTTTCTCAGGATGTACCAAACTGTAGATTTTGCCACTTGTAATATTGTAGCAATTTCTCGGATGTTTTTTTCTGTTTTCACAGCTTAAGGATGGCTTCTTTCACCTGCATGGAGAGCTCCTTTGACCGCATGTTGTCTGTTCACAGCAAAATCTTCACATGCAAGCACCACACCTCAAATCAACTCCAAGCCTTTTATCTGCTTAATTGATAATGGCAGAATGACGGACTTGCCCACACCTGCCCATGAAACAGCCTTTGAGTCAATTGTCCAATTACTTTTGAGACCCTGAAATGAAGGGATTGTGTTAAAAATGCTTTAGTTGCCTCACATTTTTATGCAATCGTTTTGTTCACCCCACTGAATTAAAGCTGAAAGTCTGCACATCAACTGCATCTGAGTTGTTTCATTTAAAATTCATTGTGGTAATGTACAGAACCAAAATTAGAAAAAAAGTTGTCTCTGTCCAAATATTTATGGACCTAACTGTATGCCCAATCAGAAATGGATCATTTGTAATTCATATATTAGTTGTGACTGAATGTCCTGGGGACAAATGAAAACATGGAGCATAAGGTAATTAGCAAAATACAGGTCTGAAGTAATGAAGAAAAAGGAAAAAAAACTTATTGTACAAACATGGTAACAAATAGAATTCTGAACTAATAAACAATGCAAAAGTAGCAATGCCTCCATGACATCTCTTGTACACTTGGGGCTTGGGCATTTTATTAAACGGTTTGGACCAACAGGAAGCATTAGTGCCCTGTGGTCAAATAGCAGTGCTGTAACTTCAGACAGCAGCTCATTCAACTCTGCAGTAGAATTTTGAATAGGCGTAGTTAAGCAGCAAATAAATCAAAGAATTTACAGGTCGAAATGGACAAGAACCCTTCCTCATTTGCCACAAAGGAATCTCAGCAAAAAATATTTTGTCAAAGAGCCATGTTTTTCACCTATAAAGATGTACAGGAGATGTCATAAAAGTCTAACATTCAATCCAAGTCAAAGCAGACAACACTTGGTGCAAACAATGGTCTGGATGGCCTAGACAATGAATGGATCGAACTGCAAGGAAATTCCTCACTTGAACTTGGAGCAACAGCAACCTCAGTTCACACAGCATCACACATCATCTCCTTAAAGGTGTATTTAATAAACTGGCCATTCAATGTAGGTTCACATTTAAATTATTATTTTTTTCTACTTCAGTATGCTGCCTGGAAAGAGTCCACCATTCCTAGCCAAACCTTCCAGATGACTACACAAATGTTTGTGTTTTAGTTAAGCACTGCAGCTAACTCTGAAAGACTAAACATTTTCTGTACCTTCCTCAGATCTCAGCACAACAATAAACCTAAAAGCAACACTCTACATACTACATGAACTCAGCATGTGGTACAGCTTTGGTTGGAATGGGGATTAGGATGACAAAACGTATTTTACTAAGTATAAAGGAATAAACGGTTAGTATTGCACCATCAACACAACTTGTTATTAAAAGGTGAAAAAAGGTATACTCTGGTAAGGAAAAACTATAATTGTAGGCCTAACCCTTGAATTCTAAAACTAAATCCATCACAGACCAACTTAAAAAGATTGCTGTGCCTTTTAGTATTGTCAAATTACTTACTTGGCTTAGTGTTACCTTTCATTCTAAATTTTCTGAAGCAGCACTGAGTAACATATAGAGATGTGCAAGCTAGGATAATGTATACATAGCATGGTTTCATATACAAACAGAAAACAGTTAAAACACAAACACGTTAATTGTTTTTATCATGTGTTCAAGTAGTCTTTAGTAGTGCCAGCAGTAGTAATTTGATTCACTAAAAATACAACGGAAACAAAACTGAATGATTAGCATTAGTCCCTTTATTTATGGAAATTAGGCACACAAATTACACACTTAAACACTGATTAGCATTAGTCCCTTTATTTATGGAAATTAGGCACACAAATTACACACTTAAACACTGATTTTACCACTACTAACCTTAAACTGTCACTTTCTACACAATGTTACTTACCATTTAAGCCCATATCCAGACAGTATTACGTATTACACCAGGAGGTGCGATAAAGTAATTGTTACCAGAAGAACTCTGTAATTTTAGTCCTATCCAGATCACTGAAAGGACAGAATTTTACTGACATGTTGATTCACATGGGACTTGTTTAACCTTGGGTTATTTTTTATGCGCTTTTTACAGAAAGTAAGAGACTCAGTAATCTTTACGGAGATGTTAACATTTGCCCATAAAAAGTTACTAACATGAGTGGTTTGGAAGGGACAAAACTTGCACAGGTCCTTCAATAGTAATTACTTTTCTCCACCTCCTGGTGTAAGACTAATCCAATCCAAAAAGAGGCTATATTAGGGGGGGAAGAAAGTCACAGAGAAGAGGAGGCATTCTTGGGTCTCACCTGCTTGATGGTGTCTTTAGACAGGGCTCCTGGCAAGTCTTGCTTGTTTGCAAACACTATTAATGTAGCTCCAGCCAGGCGCTGTATTGAGAAACAAAGAGTGCAGTTACTATCAGTAATTTTCAATGTGAATGCACTTTATTTAGTCCTGGAGTAAGTTTTCCATATACTACGGTTATAAGACAATGGAAAAGAAAAAAAGTCTTTAGATTGGTTACTTTGTTGTGCTTTACGTGAAAAGCTCAGTATTAAGTGACGCAGTGGTAGTGCTGCTGCTTTGCAGTAAGGAGACTGTGGGTTCGCTTCCTGGTTCCTCCCTGTGTGGATAGAGCTTTGAGTATTGAGAAAAGCGCTATATAAATGTAATGAATTATTATTTAATTCATTTTATCTCTAAACCCAACTTGCTTAAAGAACAGTTAAGTAAACTAACAAATTCTTTGTACGGTTCTCTCACTTCAGAACAAAGCAGTGGATACCTTTGATGGCTTTGGGCCCATTACTCTTGTTATGGCAACATAAACCAACCATTACCAAAACCTTCAGAGATATTGCCCCTCCAAGAAGAGCATGAGCTGTTGGTGTTACATCTTGACTATTACAAGTAATCAACAATTCTTGATTTTTATTGAATGTAGAGAAAAGCCAAGCAAAATGACACCTTTTATTGGTGAACTAAAAAGATTACAATATGCAAGCTTTTGAGGCAACTCAGGCAAGATGTAATCAGGACACTGAAGGAATGGCTGAATTAACAATTAAAAAAACACTAGCAACATCTTTGCTGTATTTTAAAGCAATTTAATGGTATCTTGATTAAAAGAAATGTATCAGTTTCAATCTAATGCATGAAGATTTCTGGGTGTGTCCAGACTTTTGATTGGTACTGTACATGCTAGTTGTATTGTGCATTGCTTTTGTAAATCCAGCAGATGACGCATCAAACACAATTGTAGACTGTGCAAATATGACAGCCTCTAGATGCCTCCTATAGCCGTTGATGAGCATTTGGATTCTGGATGGAGGGATTTTTGACCATTCTTCCATACAAAATCTCTCCAGTTCAGTTAAATTTGATGGCTGCTGAGCATGGACAGCCTGCTTCAAATCATCCCATAGATTTGATGGGACTGTGACGGCCAGTCCGGACTATTGTACTTCTCCCTCTGCATGAACGCCTTTGTAGATTTCGAACTGTGTTTTGGGTCATTGTCTTGTTGGAATATCCAACCCCTGCATAACTTCAACTTTGTGAGTGATGCTTGAACGTTATCCTGAAGAATTTGTTAATATTGGGTTGAATTCATCCGACCCTCGACTTTAACATGGGCCACAGTCCCTGAACTAGCCACACAGCATCATGGAACCTCCACCAAATTTGACAGTAGGTAGCAGGTGTTTTTCTTGGAATGCAGTGTTCTTCTTCCACTATGAACAGCACTTTCTGTTATGACCAAATAACTGCATTTTTGTCTCATCAGTCCAAAGCACTTTGTTCCAAAATGAATATGGCTTGTCTAAAAAACGCATTTGCATACAACAAGCAACTCTGTTTGTGGCGCGAGTGCAGAAAAAGCTTCTTTCTCATCACCCTGCCATACAGATGTTCTTTGTGCAAATTGCGCTGAATCGTAGAACGATGTACAGATACACCATCTTCAGGAAAATGTTCTTGCAGATCTTTGGAGGTGATCTGTGGGTTGTCTGTAACCATTCTCACAATCCTGCGCATATGCCGCTCCTGTATTTTTCTTGGCCTGGCAGACCTGGGTTTAACAGCAACTGTGCCTGTGGCCTTCCATTTTCTGATTACATTCCTTACAGTTGAAACTGACAGTTTAAACCTCTGAAATAGCTTTTTGTAGCCTTGCCCTAAACCATGATACTGAACAATTTTTGTTTTCAGATCTTTTGAGAGTTGCTTTGAGGATCCCATGCTGTCACTCTTCACAGGAGAGTCAAATGAAAGCACAACTTGCAATTGACCACCTTAAATACCTTTTCTCATGATTGGACACACCTGTCTATGAAGTTCAAGGCTTAACAAGCTAATCCAATCTGGTGATGCAAGTAATCAGTATTGAGCAGTAACATGCATTCAAATCAGCAAAATTACAAGGGGACCCAAATTTTTTGCACAAACAGTTTTTCACATTTGATTTAACTTCATACAACTAAATACTGCTTTACTACAAATCATTGTTCTGAAAACACCCCAGTGCTCAGATGTTCCTAGGAAATGAAAGGCATACCACTGTTATCTTTTTGTTAAAAAAAGTAAATTATTATGCAGGCCGAGAGGGGTTCCCAAACTTTTTCAGAGAGAAAGAGATACTTTATTAATCCCAAGGGAAAATTCACATAATCCAGCAGCAGTATACCGATAGTAAAAATAGTAAATTATTCATCAATATAAACTTTTAAAGAAGTAATTTTTTGCCCAATATTTGTTGCATATTAAGGTGAACTGCACTTTGTGTTTGCAACATTGGGCACAGGGCACAAATAAGGCTGAGCATGGTGCAAGTCCATCGCAGGACTCACACATGCAAACATCAACAGTACACTCACAACTGGATGGTAACCCAATTCATACATCTTTGGTAATGTGGGGGGAACACAGGAATGCCCAGAGAATGGCCATACAGATAAGGAAGAGCAGGCACACTCTACTCTTGTACTTAAGTCTAATTTTTTCAGTTTCTGCCATAAAATATACAATGCCAGAAATACAAAAATGTGCATTAGTTATTAACTGAATGTATGCTTTTTACATACCTCATACTATTTAACTTTTTTATATTATTCTTTATCATATGAAGTTGCTTGCTGCTGAAGACCTCAGGAAGTTTCTGGTATGCTCAAATTATCAGCTTATTAAATGCATTAGTCCTTTGCATGATTCTAAGTACATTTACCTGCAGCCATGGGAGGTAAGAGTGAAAAATCAAGCTAGCTGAATGCCAACTCTTTGTACCAGTTTTATGGGAGAATTGCATAGGCATAACATTCACAATTACACGGTCCGGAATCTCAAACTTCTAATGTTTTAGATAAATATTTATACCTCGCAGAGGTTTTTGAAGGCTCGGGAGTACAAATGAGGACAGTATTAATAGTTTATTTCTTTTGGTATTAATAGTATATTTCTTTTGCAGTATAACACGCCACCTGCAAAAGTCCTCAAGAATATTTAATCACTGGAATTGTTTTGCACAATACAGACAATTTATGAAAAAAAAAAAAAAATCCATTACAAGACAATTTGTGGTTTATGTAACCGTAAACAGTAATAGTGCTTTTTAAGCTTGCAAGTTCTACTTGCTTTACTCATTTTTTAAATGCAATTCTTTGCAGAAATGTTTTACAAAAAGTATCTCGCATATTACTAACTGTAATCAGATGTCAATTACAATTTCATGTTCCTTTTTAGGAATACGATGCAGTATTTTACTCACCTCCTCCAATAAAAGTCCTGATAACTCCTTTTTACAGTCTTCAAGCCTGTGCCGATCAGCGCTATCCACTACCCAGATCAATCCATCTGTGCTCTCAAAATAATTCCTCCAATAAGAGCGCAATGATTTCTGACCACCTACATCCCAGATGTTTAGCTTAAATCTATTAAAAAAAATAATAAAAAATTTTTAATTTGAAAATATTTTCATATAGAGACCCACCTTAAGGATTTTTAAAAATAGTATTTAAAAATGTAAATTCATGCACAAACTCTCTCTTTGCAGCAGCAGAACATATATTTATACATATATGCTATTACAGTTCAAATAAGGAATTAATGAATACACAAATAACACACTGAATTTTTGCGGCAAACTGTAACTTATGATATAATTTAATTTTACCCATAAAAATCCAATTTAGTATTAATGCCCAGGTTTAAAAAGTGCATGTAAAACTGAAATGTGCATAGGCATTTATTACAGTGAATTCAGAAAGTATTCAGAACCCTTTACCTTCTGAACAATGTATTGTGTTTTACATTTAATTTTAAACTAATAAATTTGCCATTTTTGCCCATCAATCTACACTCAACCTTTAATGGCAACCTGAAACACGGATTTAGAAAGGTTTGCAAAATTATTACAAACCAACAACTGAAATTTCTGATTTATATAAGCATATAACATGCTTTAAAGAGTCCACCACTGTCCCTGTACCTAAGAAATGCAGGCTCTATTGTAGGAGTAAAGTTGGACAGTTTAACATCTGTGGCAGAGCGACGGGCATTAAGCAAACTTCTGTCAATCATGAAGAATCCACTGCATCCACTTAACAGTGTCATTTCCAGGCAGAGGAGTAGCTTCAGTGACAGACTTTTGTCACTGTCCTGCTCCACTGACAGACTGAGGAGATCGTTCCTCCCCCACACTATGCGACTCTTCAATTCCACCCGAGGGAGTAAATACTAACATTACTCAGTTATTGTCTGCTTTTTTATTTTTTTCATTTTTCATTTTTATTACTATTTTTTTTTTTTTGTATCAGTATACTGCTGCTGGATTATGTGAATTTCCCCTTGGGATTAATAAAGTATCTATCCACCTATCGAAATCACATTCTACCTGCCTGAATGACAATAGCCCTGTTGCACAAATGCCTATAGCAACAAGTTCTCCTAGAGGCTAGTCAAAAAAAAAAATCACATACGCTCTCCTCTACCAAAACAACTGGCTCCATTTCAGTTCACATATTGCTCTAGTAGATCCAGAGAAGGCCATCACCTTGATCCTTTATACAGTACTTGTCCAACTGGGTAGCAAAAGAAGAAACTATGTGCAAATGCTATTTATGGACTACAGTTCTGCATGTAACACAATAAGCCCTTCTATGCAAATTAGGAAGCTCAGGGCCCTGCAGCTAAGCACTTCATCATTGTTGCCCAAGTCCACTGTGTTACTCCGTCTACACGTATGGCTGCAAAGCTGCATACAATTCGAGCATCAGTATCAACTTTGCTGATGACACAGTTGTGGAAGGCCCGATACCTAACAAGAATGAGCAGACTTACCTGAATGAAGCAGAGTGTCTGTCACACTGGTGTCAGGCCAACAGTCTTCTACTTAATGCCAGCAAGACAAAGGTGAAGATTGTCGACTTTGGAAATTAACAGAACCGGCATTACCACCCCCTCAATATTAACAGCGCTCAGGCAGAGAGGGTGAACAGTTTCAAAGACCTCAGTGTCCACATCACAGAGGATCTGACCAGGTCCATGCATGGTAACATCTGTACCATCTCAGGAATTTCATGATACTCTCCAAGATAGTTAAGAATTTCTATACATCCACCATCGGAAGTACTCTGACAGGAAGTATCACCACCTGGTTTGGAAACAACACACAGCAGGTCCACAAGGCTCTGCAGAAAGTGGTGCAGTCAGCTAAACACATCACAGGGTGTACTCTCACTAACCTCCAGGACATCAACGCTTTGTCAAACAGGGTAAGGAAACAATAGCCTCTGTTCTGTGCTGTGGTCAGGTAAACACTACAGCTATCTAAAGTCCAGTTCAGAGAGACTGTGGAGCTTTTCCCCACAATTCCGCCGCATGGTAAATAAGGAAAGTTTCTAGAAATACATGATATCCTAATTACTCTCTCACAATAAACATATACACATATATATATATATACACATATATATATATATACACATATATATATATACACATATATATATATATATATATATACACATATATATATATATATATATATACATATATATATATATATATATATATATATATATATATATATATATATATATATACATATATATATATATATATATATATATATATATATATAATATATATATACACATATATATATATATATATATACACATATATATATATATATATATACACATATATATATATATATATACATATATATATATATATATATATATATATATATATATATATATATATATATATATATATATATATATATATATATATTAATTAACTAATTATATACAGAGTTATGTAAAAGTTTGGGCACTCCTAATAAAAATCACTGCATCAATTTATACTTGCTAAGCTTTTGAGGCAGCAACTTAATTTTAATGTATTTTATACCTTATGGAAACAGGAACATTTCAGTAATGAAATATTTTTTATTGGAACAACAGAACCAATTTAATGTGCATTTAAACAAAAATAGGCAAGTGCATAAATTTGGGCGCCTCAAAGGAATAATCCCATCAATATTTAGTAGAATCTCCTTTTGCTGAAATAACAGCCTATAGATGCCTCCTATAGCCACTGACAAGTCCCTGAATTCTGGCTTGTGTTATTTTGGACCATTCTTCCATGTAAAATGCCTCCAGTTCAGTCAGGTTTAATGGCTTCCAAGCATGGACAGCCTACTTCAAACCAATACATACATTTTCAATGATGTCCAGGTCTGGGGACTGGGATGGCCATTCTAGAACATTGTACTTGTGCCTCTGCATGAATTCCTTGGTAGATTTTGAACAGTGCTTTGGACCATTGTCATGCTGAATCATCCAACTCCAGCATAACTTTAATTTTCTGACTGACTCCTAAACACTCTTGTCAATAATCTGCTGATACTGGGAGGAATTCATGCAGCCCTCAACTTTAACAAGGTTTCCAGTACCTGGGCTGGCCACACAGCCACATAACATGGACCCTCCACCAAATTTTACAGTAGGCAGCAAGTTCTTCTCCTGGAATGCTGTGTGCTTTTTTTCACCATGCATAGCAGCTCTGGCTGTGATCAAATAATCATCTGTCCACAGTACTTGTTTCCAAAATATTTCTTGCTTGTCCAGATGTGCTTTTGAATATCTCATGTGACTGTTCTTTTGGCAAGTACTCGGAAAAGGCTTTTTGCACATCACCCAAAGTACAGGGACTGATGGAACGATCTACAATGACACCATCAGCAGCCAGATGTTCTTGTAGCTCTCTGGAGGTGGTCTGTGCTTTGTCTGTGACCATTGTAACCAGCCTTTGGCTGTGCCTTTCAAATATTTTTCTTGGCCTACCACATCTTTCCTTCACAAGGACTCTTCCTGCGACCTTTCATTTCCCAACTACATTTCTGACTGTGGAGACAGACAGTCCAAACCTTTGTGATAATATTGTGTACCCTTCTCCTAATTCATAACAATGAATTATATTATTTTTTAGGTCAGTAGAGAGTTCTTTAGAGGTTCTCATGTTGCCACTCTCTAAGACAGAACCAAGGACAAGCACAACTAGCAGTTACCTACGCTAAATCACCTTTTTCATAATTAGTTGCATCTGCCTTTGTAGTTTAAGGTCTAATGAGCAAAATCAAAGCAATTATGTGCTACAACCTGTGAGCATTAAATGGTTACAGGTCTTCAAATTAATCCAATTAAAAGGGTGCCCACACTTTAGCACATCCCATTTTTTAACATTTTATTTCATACAACTCAGTAATGCTACACTGAGAATTTTAGCCTGATAAACATCCCCTAGTCTACATTTCTCTAATCAAAAAATGGTTTATTGCTGTGATCTATTATGAACACAGAGCAAATTATCATGCAACCTCAGAGGGGTGCCCAAACTTTTACACAGCACTGTGTGTTTATTATATACTGTATAAACACATATATAAACATTAACATGGCTAAAAATGTTGATTTTTCTAATTGATAGATTGTCTTTTGTCATTTCAATGTAGTCAACTAAAATGAAGGTTTACTAGAGACAAAACATTTCAAAACTGGAAACAAACAATATTCTTTGCAAATACAGTGTTATTGTGAATTGATGCCAAACCAAATTTTAAATCATTTACACAATATCACCTAAAATTATTATAATTAGTATTTCTAAAATTAATTTCCTTCTCTGTGTGCTCTTCTAAAATACTAATGGAAAGCTAGGAGAAAAAATTAGCTTACCAATAAAAAAAAGCTATAAAAACAAAAAGAACGAAGTAGCTAATATACCACATGGATTTTCCTTACCCTCTGTGCTCCAGTGTTTTGATGTTAAACCCAAGTGTTGGAGAGATGGTACTGATGTCTTCTCCATTGAACTTCTTCAAAATTGTTGTTTTGCCTGCATTATCCAGACCACTGAATTGCAGTGTTAAGGATCAAAAGATATAATACAGTAAAAGTATTTCTTGGAGTATTTCAGTATCTTTAGCCCACAGACACAAGTACAAAACAGCACCTAGATTTAATTATTATTTAATCATTTTTAAGAACACCACAGCTTAACAGTGGTATTTATATTGTATAGTTCTTTAGATTGTTCAAAGCAATAAAAAAGGTGTAATCAAAAAACTGTTAAAAAATGATGCAACGCTAATTTAAGAAAACACATTTTATATTAGTTCTGATTATATTTAAAAATTTTCCCCATTGTTTCAACAATATTTTACAACAGTCAAGTGTCATTTAAGAGAGCCCTTAATAAACAAATGCCCTCAGTGACTGTTAGCTCAATACATTTCTATCTGCACATACTTTTTAAAACCATCAATAAAAACAGTGTCTTTGACCACAAAGAATTCAGAAGAAAATGCTAGTTTAAAATAAACAAGTCTTATCAGATAGGAACGGTGTTTGATTTGGATGGATGCAGTAAAACTAGGGTTTTCTACGATAAAGAAAAGGTAAATGAAAGGTTTTTTTCCCTTAATGCATAAAAAACTAAATTTGCATAGGTAAGCAAACAAACAGGATTTCTTTGTGAAAGTCGTACAAAAGGCAGATAGTTACATGAACAAAAAATTTTCCCCCAAATTTTAATGAAAACTAGTAAGGCTCACAGTATACCAAACAGTTCACTGAACATATTTCCTCATTTTTAATCTGCTCTTAATAGCTGGTCAACAGGAGATCTTTAAACACTTAAATCATAAGGTCCGCATGTAGATCATGCGTAGAATAGAAAAGAAATAAATAGCACTGAACAAGTATGACAAAAACATTGGTAGTGTGTTTATCCAGTTATACAAAATACACATCACTGATGCACATAGAATGGAGAAAACATGCATCATAGTTTGTTTTATATTATACATAAATTCGGAATGCGGGACCAAGAAATAAAACAGAACTGTAAAAAGAAGCAACCTTTTGAACACAGTGGACTGAATGTGGTTCTTGAGTTTGGACAGAAGTGTAAATATTTAAGCACTTCTAAACACAAACTAGATAAAAGCTAACACACACTCACCAACAACAGGTACAGAAAGCTGTGGTAATTTTAAATCTTAACAAAGGAAAAATACTTCCTTACAGGAAAATAGGAAATGACCTGCTTTAATATATGCTAATCTACACATTCATTTTACGAGTAGATTCTAAATATATAGCACAAACTTCTTCTTTCAGCTGCTCCCATTAGGGGTCGCCACTGTGGATCACCTTTTTCCTTATCTTCTTGTCTTCTGCATTTTGCTCCATTACACCCACTACCTGCAAGTCCTCTCTCACCACATCTATAAACCTTCTCTCAGGCCTTCCTCTTTTCCTCTTACCTGGCAGTTCCAAACTTAGCATCCTGCACATGTCCAAACCAACGCAATCTCGCCTCTCTGACTTTGTCTCCCAACCGCCCACTTGAGCTGACCCTCTAATGTATTCATTTCTAAGCCTGTCCATCCTTGTCACACCCAAAGCAAATCTTAGCATCCTTAACTCTGCCCCCTCCAGCTCTGTCTCCTGCTCTCTGGTCAGTGCCACCGTCTCCACACCATAAAACGTAGCTGGTCTCACTACTGTCCTGTAGACCTTCTCTTTCACTCTTGCTGACACTGATCTGTCCCAAATCACTCCTGACACTATTCTCCACCCTGCCTGCACTCTCACAGACTGAAAACCTTAATATAAAAGATGCCACCAAATTAAAGTGACATGTGCCAAACCTTATTGCCTAGATTCTGTAATCCATACCCACTGCAAAAATTTAATGGAATCAATCCTGATTTCTAACATTACATAACTCACTTGTAAAGGCAAAAAAGTGTTAACAGATTTATGTCTGAAAGCACTGTTTTGAGAGGAATACAACAAAAGCATTAAATAGCTAAACAGCAGCTAAGCCAAGAATCAACTCATCTGATTCTAGGTAGGCAGTTACTGCACACTGTATGTTTTGCCTCTTCAACATAAGTGTGCTTTTGAAATATAATACACGAGTTGGTTTTTTTTTCTTCAAAAAAAAATGCTTAGGCAGTTTTGTATTGCTTTTGAGCAATATTTTATTCAAATTCTTCAGCTAATAATCATTTCATTAACAAGAAGACATTAGTGAGAATGACACACTTGGGACAAAATGCTGTCTATTACTTAGCATCTGAAAATTTACACAAAAATAACCCCATAAAGCTCAGTGACACAAAATGAAATAACACTCAGTAGTAAAATATTCGAAAAGAGGAAGGCTCCGACTACAAAATAATCTAAATACAAACATACTAGAAACGTTATTAGTGAAATGCTTTCAAACAACAATAATTAGTTATTACTCATTAATCAAGAATTTCTCTAAAACCACTTGCCTGAAGAAGGGGCCTGAGTTGCCTCGAAAGCTTGCATACTTTAATCTTTTTAGTTAGCCAATAAAATGTGTCATTTTGCTTGGCTGTTCTCTACATTCATAATGGCTAACACGGTACAACAACCTAGTACTCTAAAACCACTGAGACTCTCCTGGACTTGACTGATCTCAGAACCGAAACTTTGAAATTAGCCAAAGTAATTTATAATCCTATTTTACCTTATACTTATATAAGAATCCTTTTAAGAGTTTACCAAAAAATAAACTTCGAATAACGTTATCGCTGATGAAGAAAGAAAATATGACAATGTGTATGTATATATATATATATATATATATATATATATATATATATATATATATATATATATATATGAGACACTACTCTTCTACTAATTATACAAGATCTTATAGATTTATTTATTTCTTGTTACTTATTAATAAATATTCTTACTTAAACTTGTTTTTTTTTCTTGCAACTTTACCTTTGACATCTTGTGCTATTTAGATGAATAACTGAAATGATTGTGTGTCCAAAAAAAAAAAAAGACTTAAACGATAGCACGTTTCAAAATCACGTTTGGCTGTTGTGTAGCGAGATATATCTTGTTTATCATAAATATTTAATTTGACGGCCTTATTTGGCCGCTTATATATTGGAAACGCTTAATAATAAAGATTAATGAGTTCATTTCAGATTCTACTGTAAAACATGAAAATACATGTTTTTCAGCTAAGTATATCGACTTAGCAATTTCATTTCACAGTAGTAATGTGAATGCATTTTAAAGTCAACTTTTGAATTGCTCAAATACTTTTTCTGATGTTGAATTTAAGGACTACAGTAATTGCAATGACAATAACATGACGCCAGCTTGCTAAACTGGAGCACCAATTACAGTTCCACAGGCATCCCATTGAGCACTTTCTGAAAATGTTTTGCCTTACAAAATGTTCACTTAACAACGATTTTAAAAACAAGCTACGCAATTAGGACAGAACATTTATGATATGCCCGAAAATAATACATACTGTTCGAACTTCCTCAATAATGTGACTAATCCATTCATTTTAAGTTAACCGCCCCCTCGGATACGTAAAACGCAAATTCTGCGTCATCAAAATCTACCCAACATCCCTCCAAGCGTCCACAATACATCCAAAATTTCCACAGAAAAAGATACAGCATCAGCAAACGAACTTCTCGCTCTTTCTGCTTCATTTTCTTCAAAATCGTCAGCAAACCCATTTATAAACACCTCCTCATTCGAGAGAAGCAGTTCCGTAAGCAACTGCTGCGTTACAGAGGCGGTATATTTTAAGTCCCGCCCCTCGCTTGCTCCGCATTTGACTTGTCAAAACGTTGGCAGTCTTGAACTCTTATTGGGTGTGGAGAACGTCAAATAAAGGCAAGCCCCTGCCTTTCATCCCGCCTATTGAACGAGAAGTGTATCGAACCAAGAGAGATGTCTACAGCTGATGTTCAATGATGTTGTAAATCAGTTTAGCGCCTCTAGCGTAAAATCACGAAATAATCATAAGATTGAAAGCAAGGACAAAGCATCAATCTGCGTTTCTATTTCAACATGTTAGTCAGCCCTGCTACGACTGAACGTGTGAATGTTTCGAGCGAGGTAAACGCTAAGTTTCATTGAGTGTTTTCGGAGCACAGCTATTTTTATGTGTTTGATTCAGATGTCTTCTGTTATAGTGTTTTGTTTCCAAATAAATTCGTAAAAAGTCGATTGAAAAGTAGTGTAATAACAGCTTAGGGGCTGACTAAAAATAAGTAATTAAAAAAAAATCACTTGATGTACTTATTATTGATGTGGTTTGAATTTTGTATATTTTGTTGAGATTCATAATCTAAACATAAAATATTCTGGCTAAATGGAAATCGGAGTATTGTTAATGTTGGAGCACATTTGAAAAAAAAATATGTTGTTTAAGTCAAAGTAAATAACCAGCATTTATTAATTAATTTTTAACTTATTTATTTCTTAACTGCTGGCATGAATCAACTAACAAAGTAAATTGATATTTCATACTATACTTTCAAGAGCTATCATACCCTCGTGCCACACCACAAGAAATTCTCTCACACGGCTTTACTAAAGCTTACACAAAGCATTTCTACGGGCAGTGATATACCTGAAGAATCTATTCCTGGTTTGAATGAAAACAGTTTTAGGTTCAAGCCCCAGGAGCTCTTTGTGTGGAATTTGTATGTTCTCCTGTCTGTGTGCATTTTCTCCTGGTGCTTGGGTTACCTCCCAAAGTCCAAAAGACATGTAGGTTAGGTGGATTGGCTTTGCTGATTTTGCATTTTTGTGTGTGTGCGTCTGTGCGTGTGTATGTGTGCGTCTGTGCGTGTGTATGTGTTCACTCATGTGATGAAATGGCATCCTCTCCAGGGATCATTCCTGCCTTGCGCTGTATGGTTGCTGGGTTAGGCTTCAACTGCACCATTTCTGAATAAACAGATTTGAAATATGAATAAACAGAGTATTGTTTTATACAATCCATTAGTCTTCCACTTTTCTCATTTAGCAATATTATATGTGAGAAAATGTGCTTGAGAGGAAACAAAAAACATCTACTTTTTTATTAGATGGCCATTGTTATATGTCTGTTTATGACTTCTCTTCTGGAATCCCAGTATGGTACTGATTTTCTAATTTGAGTCCTCAGATTAAAAAATTTAAGAATCCCCTGGGTACGACTTTAATCTGCATCCAGCCTTGCATGTAGGCCCTCCAACCTGGGAGTTGGTAGCAGAATTGGCACTCCAGCCACCATAAAAAACCTCATACTGGTCCAGTGCATCTTAAGTAGTGGGGTGCTGGGGTGTCACCCGCTGCAATGGCTGCACTCAGGTCCTAATCTGGGATCCAAGTTGGTTTATCATGTGGTGAGTGCGGCAATGCGCTGTATCAGCATGTGCTCCTAACCTCACTCACTCACTGGTTTAGAGGTTTAAAGTGTATGTGTGATGCTGTCTGACTCTTTTGTTTAGTGTAAGTTAAAGTAGTGCCTGTCTGATTCATGATTTGTTCTATTTAGATTGGTGAAGGACAACTCTGTCATTGATCATTTTCTCATTCCTCATACAAATACAATACAGTAACAACACATTTAAATTAGAATATGTTAATTATTGTGTAAAATTCATTTTTAGAATTGTTTTAAACAGAATATATAAACATAATTTTAAACTAATAGATTTTTGTATACCCGGATCGATCATCAGAGTGTATAAGGTGCTCAAATTAGGTCACATCTAGCAAAGGGGGCCTTTACATGTGTCAGAAAAATGCCTAATAACTGGAGCAGTCTAAGTTTTTGCTGACAGTACTGACACTAACAGCAACATGCTGTCTGGCACCCACCAATACCCCACTTCGGTTCTCACCATTATAAACCTATAACATTTTTAAAGCAAAAGTGGTACAGCGCAATCAGAGCAGGTGCCTAATAAGGTCACTTGTATGAAATTGGACTTTTGATGTGTTACTGTGCTGCAAAAGGAAAACTGGATGGATAACAAAAGGAAAGATTAAAGAAAGAAAATTAAATGACATTGTTTTGCTAAAAACCACATCATACTGACATTTGTAAACTCAAAAATACATTCATAAATGTATGTACAGTTCGGGTTTTCCAGCCGACAGTGTAGACAGCTTCACCTGCCAAAAGTGTTTAGTTAATTTAGAGTTGGTCAGGAAAATACGCGAATTGGAGAACCGCGTTAGGAATCTGATAGCGATTAGGCAAACCGAAAATTGGATCGACTCGGTTTGTTTAGACAATTCGGCTACTTCTGATTTGGCTTCAGTCCCTCCAGGTCTCACTGTAGTCAGTGCGCGGCCGAAGTCAGCAGCACCAATTCAGCCACAGGGCGAGTGGGTAACAGTAAGACAGGGGTCTAAGAATCCAAAATGTAGTCCCTCGGCACCCAGGTCACCAATTCGGACCCAGAACAGGTTCTCAGCTCTCCGCAGCGCGCCTGTGGAAACTGAGAATAAGAAAGTGCTCATAATTGGCGATTCCATAGTGTGGAATGTTAGAAACTCCAAATTATGTTAAATCAGCAGTTAATGTAAAGCAGGGGCCAAGATTTCTGGCATAGAGGCCGCATTGGACCGTGTTGCCGATGAAGTATCTACCTTATTGCTGCATGTCGGCACTAATGATATTTATTTACAGCAATCTGAGGTATTAAAGCGAACTTCATCTCTATGCACCAAAGCTAAAAGAAAATGTCGGAATTTAATTGTATCTGGTCCCTTATCAAGATTGTATAGAGGGGATGTGATTTATAGCAGATTGCATTCCTTTCACTGCTGGCTAGAAACCTGGTGTGCAAATAAAAGCATAGCATTTGTGAACAATTGGGATGATTTTTGGGAAAGGCCTGGATTTTTCAGAAGAGATGGTCTTCATCCTAACTGGAAGGGATCTTATGTATTATCCCAAAATATGGCAGCAAAACTGCCTGGTTGACTGATTAGAGCACCATCCAGGCCGCAGTCATGTGATCTTAAATCACAGGCTGTTGTTTATCCCACCTGTTATTTTCCTGAAGCTGTTACCCATAATCCCTGTTGTGGGGCATCCAGTAAATTTAGTCTTGATACAAACCATAAATTAATTGATAACCAAAAATAAGGTGTATAATTAGACCAAGGGATAAAACCAGACACTCCACCAGGGCATCTGTAATAGAAATTTAATTCAAATTAAAACAAAAATATATTAGCAGTTCAGAAAGAACCATGCAGTTTTAAATGCTGTTTATTGAACATTCGCTCTGTTGGCACTAAAGCTGTTTTGGTAAATGATATATATTAAGTACAAAATCTGATCTGTGTCTTCTTACTGAAACCTGGCTTAGTAAATGTGACACTGTTCCCTAGCTGAGGCGTCACCAGATGGATACTGTTCCTTCATAAGTCTAGAGATTCTGGTCGAGGAGGAGGCCTTGGAATAATTCATTGTAACAAAATGCAAATCACTCTAAAAATTTAGGCAACTTTACATCCTTTGAGGCATTCATTTTAAATATTAAAACAGATTCCAACACAATTATAGTGCTAGTCTACAGACCACCAGGGCCATATTCATTGTTCATGACTGAATTTAGCAACCTTCTGTCTGATTTGGCTATAAATTATGATGTAGTTCTGATGGGGATTTTAATGTACACATTGATGTGGAAACTGACACTTTTAGCAAATGTTTTACTTATTTGTTAAATTCAGTAGGATTTTGTCAGATTGTCAAAGGTCCAACTCATAATCATAACCACACATTAGATTTAATTATAACTTACAAAGTTGAAATTCAAAATTTAAATATTACTCCATTAAATGTAGTTATTTCCGATCACTTCTTAATTACATTTGATTTAGTTCTGCCCATGCCAAGCACTCACAGATTAAAACAAAGACAGTGCGACATCTAGATTGTAATTCTGCTTCAAAATTTATAGATACCTTGAGTAAGTCGAGTGTAATTGTGGAAAACCATTTAGATCAGTTAACATCAAATGTAAACGTGGAAAACAATTTAGATCAGCTAACATCACATTATAATGTGACCTTGAGAGATGCTCTGGATACAGTGGCTCCCCTTAAAACAAAAGTGATCAAAGCACATAGAAACTCTCCCTGGTTTAATGAAAATACTCGAGCTCTTAAATTAGAGTGTCGAAAACTGGAGCCCAGATGGAGAACAACAAAGCTACATGTCTTTCAAATTGCATGGACAGAGAGTGTTAATAAATATAAAAAAGCCCTCTTTAAAGCTCGCTCAGAATACTATTCTACATTAATAGATAGCAATAATAAAAATCCTAGGGTACTTTTAGAGCAGTGGCTAAATTAACAAATGGGAATTCAGATCAACAGTGCAAAATACCAACAGATATTAGCAGTACAGACTTTATGAACTTCTTCAATGAGAAAATTAAAAATATAAGATCCCAGATCTCTGCATCACAGTACAAACCAAATACTAGCTTAGCAGACCCTGTCTCACATTGCATTCAGCACTTTAATAATTTTAATCCTGTAACTGAGCAGGAAGTCTTAACTTTAATTTCTAAAATGAAGCCCACTACTTGTTCCCTAGATCCAGTGCCAACAAAACTAGTAAAAAGTGCAATGGATATTCTTGCAGTGCCTATTCTAAACATTATCAATAATTCATTATTGTATGGCACAGTACCTGATACACTAAAAGTGTCAGTCATTAAACCATTACTTAAAAAGTCAGACCTAGACCCACACATGCTAAATATAGACTTTAAATTAGACTTAAGTGCAGCATTTGACACCATTGACCATTCTATTTTACTGCACAGGCTAGAAAATGATGTTGGGCTTATACGCCCCGTGCTCGCTTGGTTTAGTTCTTATTTATCAAATCAATTCCAATATGTACAGAAATGTGCTGACAGTACTCCATCATTATACACAGAAGTTCAATATGGTGTCCCGCAGGGCTCAGTACTGGGACCTTTATTGTTTTCACTTTACATGCTTCCACTGGGATCTCTCATTAGGAAACATAATGTTAATTTTCACTCATATGCAGATGACACCCAGTTATACCTTTCATTTAAATCAAATGAAGTTTCTCCGATGTTGTCTTTAATTAGTTGTGTTAGTGAATTAAAGGAGTGGATGAATGAGAACTACTTGTCTTTAAATACAGATAAAACAAAGATGTTAATTGTTGGAAGGAATGACGCTGATCACAACAATATTTTGTCATCATTTAACTCATTTGGAATCTTAATTAATTTTACTGAATCAGCCCACAATCTAGGAGTTATCTTTGACTCTAGCATGTTATTTAAAGCTGTCCAAAACATGTTTCTTCCATCTTAAAAATGTTAGGAAATTAAGGCGCTTTCTAAACAAACAGGATTTTGAGAAATGAATTCATGCATTTATCTCTAGTAGGATTGACTACTGCAATGCAGTGTTCACTGGCTGTTCAAACTGTTCTCTATGCAGCCTCCAGTTAATCCAAAATGCGGCTGCAAGAATTATTACAAGAACAAGAAAATATGAACACATAACTCCAGTTCTTAAATCCTTACACTGGCTCCCGTTTAAGTTTAGGGCAGATTTCAAAATCCTCCCTTTAATATATAAAGCATTAAATGGCCAAGGTCCGGCTTACTTGTCTGAACTTATCATGACTTACAAACCTGAGCGCACATTAAGATCTCAAGATGCCGGTCTGCTTATGATTCCAAGCATTAATAAAATAACAGTGGGAGGTCGAGCTTTTAGTTACAGGGCCCCTAAACTGTGGAATGATCTGCCTGCTTTTATAAGAGATGCCCTTTCGGTCGCAGCCTTTAAATCCCAGCTGAAGACTCACTACTTCAGTTTAGCATATCCTGACTAGAGCTGCTGATTAACTGTACATACTGCATCTCTGTTGTTAGTCATTAGCACTAAAATATAAGTAACATGATAGTTATAATTGAATACTAACCCTCACCCATTCTGTTTCTGTTCTCGGTACTCAAATGTGGCAATTGGTGCCACGGCCCACCTGCCAAGTTTTTTGCCTGCCTATGGTAAAGTCATCCTTGATGGAGGATCGCAGGAATCATGGGAAAGAGGGGTCCTTTCATCGGATTGGCTGGCCCAGCACTGTTTCAGCCATGGAATGGCCAAATGGGGGAGGCAACTTGATGGATGAGGTCTCCAGGACTCTAAAAATATCCAAATCTTATTATGTGATATCATCTACTGTTAAATTTTGCTCCGTACTTCTAAAATTTTTATTTTTATGCTGTATTGAGGATTTGTTCTGTTCTGTATATTGTATTGTATTGTATTGACCCCGGGCAGCACGGTGGCGCAGTGGTAGTGCTGCTGCCTCACAGTTAGGAGACCCGGGTTCACTTCCTGGGTCCTCCCTGCGTGGAATTTGCATGTTCTCCCGTGTCTGCGTGGGTTTCCTCCGGCGCTCGGTTTCCTCCCACAGTCCAAAGACATGCCGGTTAGGTGGATTGGCGATTCTGAATTGGCCCTCGTGTGTGCTTGGTGTGTGGGTGTGTTTGTTTGTGTCCTGCAGTGGGTTGGCACCCTGCCCAGGATTGGTTCATGCCTTGTGCCCTGTGTTGGCTAAGATTGGCTCCAGCAGAACCCTGTGACCCTGTGTTCGGATTCAGCGGGTTGGAAAATGGATGGATGGATGTATTGACCCCCTTCTTTTGACACCCACTGCACACCCAACCTACCTGGAAAGGGGTCTCCCTTTGAACTGCCTTTCCCAAGGTTTCTTCCATTTTTCCCTACAAAGTTTTTTTTGGGAGTTTTTCCTTGTCTTATTAGAGAGTCAAGGCTGGGGGGCTATCGAGAGGCAGGGCCTGTTAAAGCCCATTGCGGCACTTCCTGTGTGATTTTGGGCTATACAAAAATAAATGTATTGTATAAATAAATAAATGATGACTTAAACATGCTGTAAATATCACAGTTGAGAGTAACAAGAGTAATCTAACAAGAAACAGCTAATAGCGCCAGTTCTAGCAGCTTTAGCAGCAATGTGCAGTCTAGTAACAACAACTTAGACATGAACAACAATGTGGAAGACAACAATAGATACAGTGCACCCAACAACACCATACCTGGACAAAGAAATCTCTCTAAAGTTTTTTTTTTGTTTATTTAGTGCAAATACACAAACACAAACACTCCTTTAAATATAACCTCTTTCCTACAAAATAACATTGGTCTTTTAAAAATGCTTAATGGATATTCATCAACTGCTGGAAAGCTGTTTTCCTGTAGATCCATTTCTTTCATTCATTATAATACACTAATGAACCACTTTGGTGCCACAGGGGGTGTCTTTAGGTGCCAGAAACCCTTTCCAACAAGTTTGCATCCCCCAAAACAATTTTATAAAAATCATTTATATATGAATATACAATTTAATATGAGTGGTTTACATTATAAAAGTAAACTGAATTAAAAAATACCTTTTGGTAAAAAATATAAAAGTAATTCACTGATATTTTAGTAATCGTGAACTAAGAGCACAGGACAAAAAATGTGTGCAACACCAAATGAGTTCACATTCAACTGGTTACCAGAATGCCTTCAGCTGTTTTTTCCAGCGACGCAGCAGCTGGCAGTTTGTTTTTTCTATCTCAGGCAGTTACTGTGAGGAAAAATGTTTGAAGTTAATTTGGTGGACAATTAAAAGGTGAATGACAAGTTTATCTGTGAATTCAAATGTTATTTGTTTCAAGTTTTTTTGCCTTGTAATGGTGTGTAGGCTGTGTTCAAACCAATATTTGTCCAGCTTAATTTCCTCATGCAAAAGTTAATACCAATTTATTAGACAACAACAGCAACATTTTAATTCTTTTATAGCCCACAATCACATAAGAAATGCCTCAAAGGGCTTTAACAGGCCATGACTCCCTGAGATGACAAGAAAAAATGCTTCAAAAAAACCCTTCAGAGAGAGACCCCCCTTCAAGGTAGGTTGGGCATGGAATGGCCATCAAAAAATGGGGTAAATACAATACACAAAAAATAACACAAGTAATCCTCTTCACAGAGCTAGATGGCCAATCTATCATTGCTACCTCAGAAATGAAATACAATTGTACAAACATGCACAGCAATTCTCACAAAGTATAGGCACAGAATACCGCAACAACTCTCAGGGCAAAACTTCATATAGACTTCATAAGGCCTTTGAATATAAGGTGACACTGTATATTGCGCACACCCCTTACTTTACATGGTTTTGTGTTTTCTCTGAATTTGTTTTAAAATATCTTTCTGGTACATAATTGTGTGGTAAAACCACTGTTCCCTGGAGGAGTATACATCATAATTGAAATTATATTTATGTGCATGCTGCATATGAAATGGAGGAATCATTACTGGGGGTTACCTTACCTTAAATGTTTAAAGAATATTGAGCTTATTTAGATGAAGTTCAGTTTATGGACTCTTCAAGTTCACCTCTTCAAAAGATAAGTTCAGTGGTTTAACAGCTCACTTTATATTAAGCAATATTAGTCTGGTGCAGTTTATTAGATAGAAGTATTAACAAATTGTTATAGTAGCATGCAGTGCTATTCTGAACTTTTTCTTACATTTTTCTCTTTTGTTTAATTTTATGATCTCCTGTTGCATAGTGCTGTATATTGAGTGCTGTGTGTTGGTTTTCTGTATGTGTGCGGGTAGAACATGTTTGATTTACACAAACTACTTTTGTGTTATCTGGCGGCCTGGTAACGCAGTGGTAGTGCTGCCGCCTCGCAGTAAGGAGACCTGGTTTCACTTCCCGGATCCTCCCTGTGTGGAGTTTGCATGTTCTCTCCGTGTCTGTGTGGGTTTCCTCCGGGTGCTCTGGTTTACTCCCCAAAGACATGCAGGTTAGGTGCATTGGCGATCCTAAATTGTCCCTAGTGTGTGCTTGGTGTGTGTGTGACCTGCGGTGGGCTGGCGCCCTGCCCAGTGTTTGTTCCTGCCTTGCGCCCTGTGTTGGCTGGGATTGGCTCCAGGAGACCCCCATGACCCCGTGTTAGGATATAGCAGGTTGGATAATGACTGACTGACTTTTGTGTTATTGTGTGCACCTGCAGCATTTTATTTTGTATGACAAAGGTCTATTTTTACTCTCCTTTGTTGCTTATGAACTCTCAGGCATGTTTGCTGTGAATTGCAAATACTGTGGGCTTTATTTTACTGTAATCATCTACCGGCCCCCATTAAAATCCAGTGCGTAAATTTATTTCAGTATCAACCCTGAAATGAACAAAAAAGAAGAAGGCCAGATTGACCATGTATATAAAGTTTTGGAGTGTTCCTTTTTGGCTACTTCAGCATCTATACCTGATTTATTATGGACATATATGATGTTCATAATAGTGGTAGTGAGGGGGTTGGGAGAAGGGCCTTTTGAGATTAATACCCTTGAGCCAATGGAGATCTTATTCCAACTTTGCCAGTAGCATAATTTGCATCATTCTTAATTAAAATGGCACAACCTGTACTATTTTTGTACTTAATACAATATACATTTAGTAGGCACAGCAAACACCATATTATACTGTTGAATCAGGGAATACATTTGACAAGTACTTTTACTTTAATACTTTAAGTATATTCCAAGCAAGTACCTTCATACTTTTACTAAGTTATAAAGGTCAACGGGGTGCTTCAGCTTTTAGCAGAGCACATTTTTGCTTGTTAATTTGTACTTCTCTCTTTCAGTAAACTGTTTGAGTACTTCCTCCACCACTGCTCTAAAGAAGATTAGGGCCAGTTGCATTTGCTCATTAATGCAGTTGAGTGTCATGTCTTATCCTGCTCCGTATTTGGCTAAAAGCGAAGCTTAGTGTAATGTGGATTGAGAATTCGTGAAATTCCGTTTGGTATGAAACAAAACATCAGAGGCAGGTTCAGTTTTTTTTTTCTTTTGTAGCGTATCTATTATTACTTAAAACTCACTTAAATTACAAAATTGTAAAACATCACAACCTAAACTATCCATTGAAAATGAGCATAAATGATGTCATTTGTTACCACCTTTGTTTGGCATATCTATGCTGCATTCTTAGTTATACTATCATTATATTATTATGATGTTTGTTACAAAGCTACGCTATTTATTGAAAAAATGACAAGATATCACATTTAAGGTATTATGCAGTTTGTCCACATTTCCTTTTTGTCAGCAAGAGACAAAAGGATAATATAAAATACCATTTGTGCCAAAATTAATTAGATGAAATGACAATTATGAAATAAATAATCACATGCAAAAGTACTGCTATATAAATAAAGGAGTCAATGAATTATAAAAAAACACAGAATTAAATAAAAGCCATCTTATTATTATAAAATACCTTTTTATTGTTTTATAATCATTACAGGTGCTATTTACCTTAGAATGCCTCTTTTCATAATTTATTCATCACTTGTTTAATCAAAACAAAACCGACATGGCCTGTTGCTCTTGCTTAATCCTTTGTTGTCGATTACCTTTCCCTGATTGTAGACTGTAGGCTGCCAAAGATTTTAGCATGATATGCTTGTATTCCAGTTGACAAACTCACATTTGGGAGAATTAGTTTGAACAGAAATAGATCATTTAACACATTATGCTATTTCAAGAGAAAATGATGACATTCTGGAAATGTTCAGACAGATAAGTGTTCTTCAAAATGTTGATGTTGATAAAGATGTCCTTAATTTAAGACTGACGTTTCATGCAGAAAATACCCACAAGGAAATCACAAAGATACACCTTTAATACAGAATGTCCAAGCCTGAAAATTCTAGGCGACATGCTTCCAGATGACGTTCTATGTGGATACGGCACTCAGTTGATTTTACACTACTGAGAACCTCTTCATCAATGTGAATATTTTGGAAAGCACTCCTGATGCATTGTCAATTTGTCTTAAAATGGCATCATACTGTGGCCAACCGACTGCTCCTCAGACTGGCGGGGCTAAATGCTTGCCTGACAATAACCCATTAGAAGGGAACAGAGGGAGGCCCTGCATTCCACAAGCCTTGTGCACATTCAAGACAACAGGTAGATATTTTCAGGGAGTGGATATGTAGGTCTGTGCAGGAGTTGTGGGTAGTTCTTACTGAACTGAGGAGAGTGAATGAGAGAGAGACAGATAGATGACAGTGTGAAGGGACGGGTGAGCAGATATACCGTCAGTTGAAGCCTACATCAAAGAGGAGGACAGAGGGATAGGAGCAGCATGTCTTCTTTTACTAGGCATTTACTGTGAATTGTAACAAGGATAATTTTTAACTAGATTTTCAGGCTTTTAATATACTGTACATTTTATTATTGTTTAATAAACATATCCTTTGCTTGGTACAGTTACCATATGCTAAATTATCTCTGTATATTTCTAACAATCAAAGCTCTTACTGCTTCGATAATTTGCCAGTCTGAATGTGAGAAATTAGCGCTCCAAAGTAATTTACAGCAATGGATTAACCAATAGGAAAAGGTTCATCCCATTGGTCTTGATTGACAAGTGACAAATCACATAAAAAGAGGCATTGTGAAATAAATGGCAGGGCTTTAAAATTGCTATTTGGAAATGTACTGTTCATAAAATTTGAATTGTGAAATAAAAATGGACTTTAAAAATACAAAGGTTTTGAAATGGAAAATGCAGTATTTATAAAATAATAACGTATTTCATACTAATTATGAGTTTTCTTAACTACATGGCTTTGATTTACTTATGCCTTTTTTCACAATTTATTGACTCATTTATATATAAAGCAGTACCTTTTCTTGTGATAGTTTATTTTATATTTGCTATTTTATTTATTTCATTTTGGCAGAAGTGGTATTCCATAAAAGGAAAAATATAGTAATAATACAAAATAATGTTTAAAAAGATGTATTCCATAATGTTAAAAGGCACCAGAAACCTTCAGAGACCTTTACGTGTTCTTCTGTACATCTTTCCTTCATTTATTTGCTTATCCTTCACACCTCTAGTAACCTGGTTTAAATCCCTACCTGATCACTGACTGGAGTTTGTATTGATAGACAATGCAATACTAAAATAGTCTGGTGTGAGTCCAGGTGTGTGTAGGGATCTGGTTTGAGATGAACTGGTTATCCAGCCTGGGCTGGTCCCTATACTTTATGATCTATGCTGATGTCAAGAAGACCTCCAGATCTCAATGGTCATGTAGTGTAATATTTGGGGTCAGAAAACAAATGAATATCATATTTCAAAATCCTTTCAAAGTTTGAGAAAGCGTCCCAAGAGCCAGTTTCTGTAGCCGAGGATCAGACCGCCAAGGTCCCCGCCTTCGGCCACCACCCAACTCACACTGCACCCAACCTCCTTGGCCCCTCCCATAGGTGGTGAGCCCATGGGGAGGAGGACCCACATTACCTCTTCGGGCTGTGCCGGCGAGCCCATGGGTGCAGGCCCGCCAGCAGGCGCTGCCATCGAGCCCCACCTCCAGGCCTGGCTCCAGAGGGGGGCCCCGGTGACCCGCGTCCGGGCAAGGGGAAACATCGTCCAAGGTTTTTATTCTTCATTAGAGGTTTATTGAACCGCTCTTTGTCTTATCCCTCACCTAGGACCAGTTTGCCTTGGGTGGCCCTACCAGGGGCATAAAGCCCCGGACAACATAGCTCCTAGGATCATTGGGACACGCAAACCCCTCCACCACGATAAGGTGACGGTTCAAGGAGGAGAGGGGTTCAGAGTAGAGCTGCTGCTCCTCCGCATCGAGAGGAGTCAGATGAGGTGGCTCAGGCATCTGATCAGGATGCCTCCTGGACGCCTCCCTGGTGAGGTGTTCCGGGCACGTCCAACCGGGAGGAGGCCCCGGGGAAGACCCAGGACACGCTAGAGGGACTATGTCTCCCGGCTGGCCTGGAAACGCCTTGGGATTCTCCCGGAAGAGCTGGAAGAAGTGGCCGGGGAGAGGGAAGTCTGGGCCTTTCTGCTTAAGCTGCTGCCCCCGCGACCCGACCTCGGATAAGCGGAAGAGGATGGATGGATGGATGGATGAGTTTGTGAAAGCACTATATGTGTTTGTTACATGTTCACCCTTATTTTGCAATAAAGTTCAACTTTATAAAGTTACACAAAATACCCTGGGCCAGACAACCAAGAAAAACACATAGATTAATTTAAAAGGCTAATAGCAAATGAAATAAAACAGATAACCTATTCAAAAGGAGTCCAATGCCAGCTTTTAATAGCTTTATTAACTAAGTAGATGGTGGCATGCACAAACATGAATCCACACCAATTAGTTGTGCATAAACTGGTGATAGAAACCCATGGCTACTACGTCGAAGATGGCCAAAGGCTTTCTCACACCCTGTTATTTGCAGAAGGAGGCGAAGCTCCCAAGAAGTGTATTACAGATCTTACAGAAGCTTGGAGGTGGTTGTTTATCTTAATATAAACCCTTAAATATAATATAGCCCTTATATGCCCTTACAAACCCTCATAATATATAACCCTTAATTTAAACCCTTATTAAGCATATTTCAGCATTCACTTCAAAAAGGATAAGTACCTGAGAATTGTAAAGTTGCCAATGTGATTTCAGTCTTCAGGAAGGGTGACAAAATGGATCCTGGAAACTACAGACCAACAAGTCCTACTTCTGCACTATGCAAAATTATAGAAACTATAATAAGAAATAAATTAGAAAATTAATTAAATGAAAATAATACTACATATCAGCCAGCTTGGGTTTACTGTATGAGAGGAAGGTTGTGCCAAATCAACCTGTTCCATTTTTTTGAAGAAGCAACCAGAATAGTTGACTAAAACAAAGCATATGATATAATTTACGTAGATTTTGAAAAGGCCCCAAACCAAAGAATAACTCTGAAAGTAGAAGCTGTAGCTATCAGAGGTAACCTACAAAACTGGACCTCTGGTTGGTTAACCAACAGGAGACAAAGAGTACAGATAAGAGCAGATTACTTCATTTGGAGCAAGGTCATCAGTGGAGTCCATCAGGAATGTGTCCTTGGACCATTACTTTTTCTGGTTTATATTAATGACATTGATTCTGGTAAAGTTAGTAAACCTGTCAAATTCACATATACATATATAAATTTAGATGGATGACAGACACTAAGGTGGCAGCAAAAAGAAATTCCAAATGACTTCACAACCTTCAGCACTAGCTAAACACCAGGACAATGCAGTTTAATATAGAAATGTGCAAAGTGCTACATGTGGGCAAAAGGAACATCAATTATAATTGCAAGATGAGAGACACTGTACTATAGGAAGCAACTTCGCAATCTACAGAAGCAATTACAAAGGCAAATAAAATGTTAGGTTATATCATAAAAACTGTTGAATTTAAGTCAAGAGACATTATGCTCAAACAATATAATGCACTGGTAAGACACCATCTGGAGTATTGTGTGCTGTTCTCTTCACCACGGTACAAGAATGACATAGCAGCACTTGAAGCTGTGCAGAGGAGGGCAGTCAGGTGCATCCTAGAACTTAACAGCATGTCCTACTCTGACATACTCAGAAAATTAAACCTGTTTAGTCTTGAGTAGAGAAGACTGTGTGCGCATCAAATCCAGGTATTTAAATCCTCAAAGGCATTGATGAAGTTGATCTAACAACATTATTTCAGTTTAAGGGTGAATCATATACAGTACTCGGAACATCAGTGGAAATTAAGAAGAAGTGCATTTAGGACTGAAGTCAGGAAGCACTTCTTCATATAAAGAGCTGTGGGACTCTGGAATCAACTATTAAGACATGTTCGAAGTAAGACAGTTGTGAGATGTGGTGATTTGTACTGCTCCAGGAAGTTGAATGAATGACAGCCAAGTCTATCTTTGTTAGTGTCCCTGCACAAATTATCATCTCCTTCACCATGGAGACGTTTAGGTCAACAAATCCATTATCACACAAGCCTCTTGTTTTTAACAACATGTTGTGTCCCACTGAATTTGTTTCTTATAATTACAGTAAAGCAAGAAATAATGAATAAATTATTTATCAGGCTGAACATACAGTACTTTTACCATCCTTAATCTTGCAAATTTTATCAATGCACCTTAATAAAAGTATCTGTGTGTCGATCCTGTTGTTATGTCTCTGCCATTCTGAGAGATGACACATCATGAACTTTTTTAGTAATAAAGTACATTGCATTTGTCATTCCACTAGATGGCACATCACAAACATTGACACTGTTTTTACGAATACCATACCAAATGGCATACAACAGACACACTCATGGCATGGGCATGCTGAGGTCTATGTTCATCATTTCGATTTAAACCTATTTTAGATGGGGTAGCACACCCGCTATTCAAAAATAAAAAGATATAACAGTGATAGATAATGTGCAATTGTATAATTAAAAAATCGCATCACAAATTCAGAACACTCCAAGAGGTTAACAAACATTTTCTCCCAATTCAGGCAATGCAGAAGAGTAAATAGATAAAGAAAGCAAACCACACAATCCACACCCGTGTCCACACACACACTCACGCTTTGCTTAGCATGAAAGCTCTCTGAACCTTCAGGACCTTAAAGGGAAGCTGACCTCCTGAAACGGTGGCACCCAGCTAACAGGAAGCTTTCTGAAGCGGTGGGCTTTGAAGAGATGTAACACTTCTATTCCTAAAACAGGCTTAACTGACCTTTGAAACTCCATATCCTGCTGTGAAAAAAACCTCTCCATGACTTTCTCTAACACTGAAATGCTTATTCCGTATTCTTGATTTTACTGTACGTGCTGCTTAGCTGCAATGTTACAGCTGTTGATGCTTTTGTATTCACTGCTCTGACTATACAGTATGTGTACACTTTAAAGTATACACTTCTCTTCTCCATGCTATATCCGGATGGTGTTCATTTTGCGCATTTCGTATTATAATTTGCTTTGTCTGCATAGAATGCCCTGGGACCCTGGTGGGTTTGGAAATGGATGTACAGAATGCCTTACCTGTACAGTTTTCCTTTATAAGAAAGCAAAAAAATGAAATATTTTAAACATTTGATGTAAGGTGTAAATGTATTAAAATTTACCTTTTATGTTTTTTGCCAATTTTGTTCACATTTTAAGCCTGTAAAGGAGCTTGTTTATAAAAACTTTGTAAATCTGTTAAACTAAAAAGAGGCTCAAATCATCATCTACATCCTGGGCGAAGACAATATCTGCATTTCATGGTCAAAGTGTCAGGTAACTCAGTGTTTTTGTGGCTTACAGCACTTATCATTTTTTAGAATGACAGAATCAGTGCATTAGGAAGTATGTCTTATATAGCGCCTATGATCTACTTTGAGGTCTGCGCTACGATGAGGAATTCTTTACAAATATTGTCCCGCCTCTGACTAAGTATTTTATATGCTTCGTTAACTGTTAGATTAATTTGGTTATTAAGAAATACAGGGTGCATTTTGAATGGCAAGTATCAACTGTTCTTCATTATCTACTGCACGTAATTGAGAAGATGAGTTACAGCAAGACCATATCAAGACTCCTACAGACCCCCAGAATGTCACACACATATATTTGCTATGCACTATGAACAAAAAATTACAGCCATTATTATTTTCTCGTATATGCCAAGGCTCCAGAGTGTGCACGCAGGTCACCCTGATGGTAGATCTGCCAAGGAGTTACAGAGACAAATATAGTTCAGATAGGATTATTAGGAGTATTCAGATTAGGTTATTGACTTTCGCCACACCAAACAGTCACTATGTCCAGTCAGGTGGTGCGCTTCTACATGTACTTGGGGGTCCATATTAATGACAGATTGGATGGGTCTCATAACACAGAAGAAAAACTTAAGAGCCGAGCAGGCTCTTCCTTAGGGGACTGCATACCCTTAATGTAGGTAATGACATCCTTCACATAGATAGATAGATAGATAGATACTTTATTAATCCCAGGGAAATTCACATATTCTGCAACTCCGTGATGGCCTGTGAGATGTTTGACGCTGTGGTGTGTTAGGCTGTTAACATCACTTCAAGAGAGGACCACCAAATCAACAAACTAATTAAAAGGGCAAGCTCAGTTATGAGATGTACTCTGGACCCCCTAGTCATCATAGCAAAGGAGAGATTTAAAACAAAACTGAGTGCTTTTATGAACAGTGCTTCACATCTTCTCTCTGACATACTATCACTGAGGACTTTAAGTCAACAAATTATTCAGTTAAAATGTGTCAGGAAACGCTACCGAGACTCCTTTATACAAACAGCACTATGTCTGCGTAATGCCTCACTGTGACTATGACTGTCTGTTTAGTTGTTCTGGTGTGTGTTCAGACCATACTATGTATGTATATCTATTTATGTATTTATTTATTTGAAGAGCTTCTTTAAAAAGACAAATTTCCCCCAGGGACAAATTAAGTTCAGTCTATTTTCAGAAGGCGCCCCAACCCACAGACACAGTAATGTACACAATTCTAGTTTCAATAAAGGACATTTATTTCTCCACCACACTTTTCCAATAATCACCAGGCAAAATATCAATGCAATGCCACAATTACAATAGAATCAATTTCTTCCTTTCTTCCTCCACGAGTGTTGCCGACTGCCTCCAGACTCTGACTTCCCAATATGAGGTGGCAGGCTCTTTTTCAAACTTTTGGTGTCACTGTACTGCATGTCATGAGCACTTCCTGGTCATGTAGAAACCAGTATTGCCCTCCCCAGCAGCACCCTCTGGGGGCAACCAAGGACCCCAACAGGGCTGTACTTCCACACTCCAACTCCCATGCAACCCTAAGGGTGTCCTGATAGGGATCAGCCCCGAGGAACACTTCCATGAGGGGTTATGAACTGCTCCTTATATCCACATTCACCTGGTCCATTCATTACAATTCGATCGCTGCCAAGATGAAGATTATAGGGCATTCTGGCTGGGTTGTGTCTTCCATTATGGTGTCCTGGCCAGGCAAAAACTCAGTCTACATCCCGGTCAGGATGCCCATCAGTCCTCCATGGCACTTACACCATCTATCTTTTAAGGGCTGCCAATTTTAAATAGGCTGGCTTAATATCCAATAGAGTAAAGGACTTTTTGGTGCTATACTTGTATTGTCTGGAATTACCTGCTCAACGCTTATGATGAACATAGTATAACGCAAGGCAAGAAGTACTGCATTTACTTTAAAAAAAAATTTTAAATAATGAAATGTGCAACACACATTGGTATGGTATATGACATGGTGGCAACGAGATTCAGGCTGTTGCATTTGAGACCCCAACATGCTAGTTAAGTCCTATTTTAGTTTGTGTCTGTAATTGGAGATGATGCCAGCCATTTGGGTGAGCCTGTGGTTGTGGCCTGCTGAATGGGCAGAGCATCTCAGGACACTAATCTTTCTCTCTGCCTCTATAAACATTTGTAACTCCAGAACATTCAGTGCCCGGGTTTGCTTTAATAGTAGGAGATAACTTCCATTCAACAGACCATACAGTGAACAGACCATGTGCAGGGCTTTCAAATACACTTTCAAATGTTTGTTTCATTTACAATGCCACCTAAAAGCCACAATGGTGACAAAATAACAGCATCATCAACAAAATATGAATTACACCACAAACAATTTTACTCCTAGATTGTATTAAAGATTTTTTGAACACACAGTCCACATCAGGCTCTGCTGGAAGACCTCCATTGTATAACGTCAGGGTGAATTTTGCTGTAGTGGCGAGGACATTCCCTCTGTTATCTGAGATGCTCTCATTGCACTAGCTGTTTGAAAAGTCTGGAAAGTGGAAAGTTACAGAAGGCTGCAATTCAAAAGTCCGAGGGTTGAACAGGTCAGTGGTTGTGGTGTTCCAGCAAATCCAGGGTTCAGCAGTTGCAAGGGTTTCAAATGCCAGGGTATGAGAACACATTTTTCTGATAATATTGTTGTGTCCCAATAAACCCATCAGAGTCCACCAGACATCTCTGGAAACAAAGAATCCTAACATTTCTACTGCCAGAGCTCAATGAATTCTTTAACACAGTGTGGTACAGCACAATAATCAAACCAAAAAGAAGAATGCATAATGAAGAAGGAAAAGCAAGCAAAGTAACATACTAATAATAAGAGCAGAAATAAAATATATTAGCCAAGCTGTGGCGTACCATATGCCGCATAATCAGGCCGGTTTGTTAATGATTTATAAGCACAGGGAGAATATTAACATTTGAAAAATCAGTAATGTAATATATCAGCAAGAAAAGCAACATTGTAACAATGCATGGAATGAACCAACACACAATCATCCGTGACTGAAAACTGGCGGACCGCCATAGCGCCTTCTCCTCCCAGACGGAGGGATGGGGGTGGACGGCGCGGAGGAGCGGAGAGTGGAACGGGAGGAGAGAAGGACTTCCATTCCACTCCCTCCGTCATACTAGTCTGCTGATTTCTCGTTCAGTATGCACTGCCTGCTAATGTGCCACGGGCCAATGTAAAAGGAGTGTTGGTGGGCAGGAAAACATGTTCCGTGTTCCTGCAGGAGCATCTAAGACGATGCATGTTTGTCGTGCATCGTAACCAAAAACTTGTTTTTTTAAAGACTGCTTACTTCATTGTGTTTTAACCTCAGTTGTAAAGGATTGTTTAAAGATCCCATGGGATACCCTCGCAAACCATTTTACACGCTGCATATGGCGATTCACCTCCGCGAGAAACATGCCTCTATGGACAGTCAACATGGCTCAGAGGTGCATGTGGCCTCAACGACAGACGAATATAAATGACGCCGTTTTTTCTGTGTCGTCGCGTCTGAGTTGGTGGGCATGGCTCTTCCAGTTCGTATCCAATGGTCTTGGAGTTGGTGGCGTGGCTCCTTCCTGCATGCGCCCATGGTGTCTTGCCAGCGTGCAGGTGAATCCACCCTTCCAGCCCCACGTACTTTCCATGGGCGCCTTCCCTTAGTGAAATTTTATATATATATATATATATATATATATATATATATATATATATATATATATATACATATATATATATATATATATATATATATAACATATATATATATATATATATATATATATATATATATATATATAAACATATATATATATATATATATAACATATATATATATATATATATATATATATATATATATATATATATATATATATATATATATACATATATATATATATATATATAACATATATATATATATATATATATATATATATATATATATATATATATATATATATATATATATATATATATATATATATATATATATATATATATATATATATATATATATATATATATATATATATATATATATATATATATATATATATATATATATATATATATATATATATATATATATATATATATATATATATATATATATATATATATATATATATAACATATATATATATAATATATATATATATATATATATATATATATATATATATATATATATATATATATATATATATATATATATATATATATATATATATATATATATATATATATATATATATATATATATATAATATATATATATATATATATATATATATATATATATATATATATATATATATATATATACACATACATACATACACACTCAGGGGCCACTTTATTAGGTACAGGTCAACTATTATATGATTATTAGGTCAACTGCTTGTTAACACGTATATCTTATCAGCCAATCACATGGCAGGAACTACTTGCATTTAAGCATGTAGCCATTTTCAAGACAACCTGCTCCAGTTCAAACCTCGCAAAAGAATAGAGAAGAAAGGGGATTTAAGTGACTCTGAGCATGGCACAGTTGCTGGTGCTAGACCGGCTGGTCTGAGGATTTCAGGAATTGCTGATCTACTGTTATTTTCATGCACAACCATCTCTAGGAGTTACAGAGAATGCTTCAAAAAGTGGAAAATATCCTGCGAGTGGCAGTTCTCTGGATGAAAATGCCTTGTTCATGCCAGAGGAGAACTGCCAAACTGGTTTGAGCTGATAGAAAAGCAACAGTAACTCAAATAACCACTCGTTACAACCGAGGTAGGCAGAAGAGCATCACTGAACACAGGACACATTGAGTCTTGAAGCAGATGGGCTACAGCAGCAGAAGACCACACCAGGTGCGAATAAGAAGAAACAACCAAGGCTACAATTCACACAGGCTCACCAAAATAGGACAAGAGAAAACTGAAAAAAACGGTTGCTTGGTCTAATAGAGTCTTGATTTCTACTGCAACATTCAGATGGTAGGACAAGAATATGGTGTCAACAACATAAAAGCATGGATCTATCCTGCCGCGTATCAACAGTTCGGGCTGGTGGTATAATGGTGTGGGGGATATTTTCTTGGCACACTTTGGGCCCATTAGTACCAACTGAGTACTGTTTAAATGCCACAGCCTGCCTGACTATTGTTGACCGTGTACATCCATTTAAGACTGCAGCATACCCATCTTCTCATGGCTTCTTCTAGCAGGATCATATACCACGTCACAAAGCTCAAATTATCTCAGACTGGTGTCTTGAACATGACAAGCGAGTTCACTGCACGGAAATGGCCTCCACAGTCAGCAGATCTCAATCCATTAGAGCACCTTTCAGATGTGGTAAAACAGGAGATTTGCATTATGGATGTGCAGTCGACAAACCTGTAGCAGCTGCATGATGCCATCATGTCAATATGGACCAAATTCCCTGTGGAATGTTTCCAGCACCTTCTTGAGTCTGTGTCACAAAGAATTCTGAAGGCAAAAGGGGGCCCAATCCGGTGCTAGCAAGGTGTACCTAATAAAGTGTCAGGTGAGTATATCATATATGAAAACAATATTCCATAAACAGATAATTTATATCTTCACTGCTGCCTGTAAGGATATTACATTACCTCTAGCCCAGGCTTCATTTCCTCATTGTACATCTTACACTACTGCAAGGACCGCATTAGGAGTTGAGTAGGTCATTTATTTACCTACCTACCTACTTAAAGGGATGAATCAGAATGAGATGGGCACCCTCTAAAACAGTAGTCTCAAACTGCGGTCCTGGAGGACCACCGTGGCTGCAGGTTTTCATTCTAACCCTTTCCTTAATTAGTGACCTGTTTTTGCTGCTAATTAACTTCTTTTGGAATAATTAACCAGAAATGATGTGAACAGGAGGGGGGGGGATTCTTAGTAGGTGGAAGTGTCATCATTAGGAGGCGGGTGCTGTTGATGGTCTGCAGAGTGAAAAGAGGAGAGCATTGTTGGACAGAACCAGCCCTTGGCTCGGCTGAGAAACATTTATTTTCAAGTCCGTTTATGGTCTGATAATCACATGTGTGCGACGAAGACAAATCTGAAAATCCAAAATTCACTAGTCAAAAACAGGCGGTCAGGGGGGTATTGTTAAGGGTTGCCCAGAAGTTTGAATAAAGGAAATTGTGTGGTGCTGGCTTCTATATGATCATGCTGGTGACACAGCATGTTGCAACTTCCACGACAGCGCCCATTAGCAACAAAGAGTTGTATTATTACAACACACCCAAAGTGGCAGTACCCATTAAAACACCAAGATGGCACGGTGAAACTGAAAAGACTTAAACAGAAAAAAAATTTTTCCTGATGCTTCCAAAAATCCAAACTGAAAATAAACAGACCCCAAGGAAAATTTTCTGAAGACCAGAAACATTAATAAATAAGCATTTCATAACACTTATAAATGTATTTTCAAACTCTAACTGGACGAAAAAGTGACAATGAAAAATAGGAAAAAGAAACATCAGTGTTCATGAACACACAGATTCATAACATTAGTGGCATACACTCTCATCAAGACTTGTAGCATGAAGCACTGAATCTGCCCTCCACCGTAATATGTATCCAACAGGAAGCAGTAGCTCTTCTGAAGGAGATCAGGCGGGTATTCCAGAAAGCAGGTTATGTGACATACCCGGGTAAGTTTAAGGGTAAGTTAGTGGATAACCTCAACTTTCGGTTCCAAAAACGGAGGTAACTTTCTGGGTATGTATGTAACCATAGCAGCTTACTCTCTGAAGATAACCTGCCACCGAGCAGGTTATGTTCCAGGGGAAGTTTGTTTCAGAAGGTTACTGAGCATGGCGTGCCCTTTTGATGACGATCCTGTGGACGTGGAAGCACAAATTATCCGAGGTTTTTTCCGCCAGGAGAGAGTAATAAGACCGCGTATTGATGTCTTTTCATTTCCAAATGATTTTTTAAAAGAGCGTGATCGGTTTTCAAAAGAATCGTTAATTTACTTGACCCATCTCTTGGCACCGCATATTGCATGTCACAAACCGCGGGTCTGCGCGGGCATTTTTTGTATAATGTGGGCGATGCAGAGCATGTGGGAAAGGCAACTGTGTGTAGAGCCGTTCGCACAGTATGTCTGGCACTGAAACACTTCTTACACACGTTTGTACAGTTTCCTGGCCATAAACCTCTGCGTGTAATTAAAGAGGAATTCCACAGAGTGGCAGGTTTGTCCTTTGTAGTAAAATTCATGACGCATATTTAATATGTAGTCATACTATTTATATCTATAGATGTATTCATCCTGCACACACACTTGATACTTCCCTATATGACTTTCTATTTCAGGGTTTCCAAATGTAATTGGGTGCATTGACGGCACCTACATTCCTATTAAAGCTCCTTCAATGAATGAGGGAGACTATGTTAATAGGAAATCTATTCATAGTATCAATGTGCAGGTAAGAACTGGATTTTGTGTCCTTAATTTTTTGCCTTGTTAAAATCAGTAAACTCATTACAGTTTTCCACTTTTCAACCACAGGTAATATGTGAGGCAACACACATTATTACTAATGTTGAGGCAAAATGGCCAGGATCTGTGCACGATGCCAGAATTGTCCGCGAGTCATCATTATGCCAGACATTTCAGCAGGGTATGTTTCGCTTTATGAAATATTGTTTTTTTTCCTTTGCACTATATTTGTGTTGTACACTTGAATCATTACAGGACAGTACAATGGTTACTTGCTGGGGGACAGAGGAACCCTTGTCTGCCCTGCTTAATGACAGACTACCCTGAACCTGGACCACAGACACGCTTTAACCTGGCTCACAGCCGAACACGGGCCAAGGTGGAGATGACCATAGGGATCCTCAAGTCTAGGTTTCAGTGTCTGCGTGGCCCGGGTCAGTCCAGAGAGGGCATGCGACATCATAGTGGCTTGTGTTGTGCTTCACAACATTGCCTCTATAAGAGGAGAGAGCCACCCTCCTTGTATTGAAGAAGATGGCCCAGAGGAACCCCTACAGATTTTTTCATACAACAGAGATGGAAGACTTTTGAGAGACAGGATTTCTCAGAATTACTTTTATTAAATTGTGTGCACTGGTCTGCGGTGTGGTTCATTTCTTTATTTCCTGAAAAACAATGAAAGTGAAATAAAATGTGTTTTTTGTATTACATTGATCTACACACATACACACATACACACATACCATATACATACACACACACGTTTAACATGCAACAGATTAATAATCACACAAGTTCTCACCTTAAGGCGATGCTCCAGTAATTCTATTTCTAATGTTGCTTTTTTTATGGATAGCCTCCATTTGAAGCTGTATAAGGTCCATCGCCATGTCACTTTTTCTTATTTGTTTTTGAAGATGGACCTTATACAGCTCCTTTGCTGGCAACTAGGAAGCCAAAAATAATTAAATGAATGAGATTCTGTCAGACAACATTAAAATATGGACAAATGCACATAAATTCTTACACTGCTTAGATCGTGCATTGAGGTTGAAGGACCGTCATCTGTGGGCAAATCCCCAGGTATGTACTGTGAAAGGACAATGACAGTTTGTTACTCTAATGTAAAAAGGGGGCATGCATTATAATGGTATGCATCATACCTCAGTGGATCTACCAGCATTGTCCACTTCTGTCACAGCAGATGTGGTCTCTTCATCGTCATCTTCAACCTATAGAGGAAATATGCAAGTATACATTATCTGGCAAAAAGAAAAAAAATATCTAAAAGCAACTAAAGGTACCTGACAACAAAACACTTAGATGTGACAGACTGTGTCCTTTCTGTAGGGTTCAATAATACAATCCCTCTATCAGTATCTATAGGAAATTACAACCCATAAAATTCTCAATATTATCAAAGAAAAAACAAAAATGCAGGAAAAAACATGTCACAGTAATACAACTAAGCACACAGTAGCCTACACAGTATATGCAGTTCAATAAAGTCAGCCTGCATAAAAACATTAAGCATGTTGAAGAAGCCTTTAAGTGACAGAGATAGTAATTTATTAAGTCATATAATGAAAACAAATCATAGTGGTAAACTTACATTTCACCATGCTACTTGTGGTGCATGGTGTGTGTGACAAGTGCCCCTGAATGCCAGCAACCACTGGTCGCCCTTTATTAAGGGACAGAGCCAGCTCCTCAGATGGGGTGAAGGGAGGTGGTGGTGGGCCCCCGCCAGTTAGACGGGCTTCAGCTTGCTTTCTATTAGCTACATGACAGACAGAATATACTAAATCGTGTTTAATCGATAGTTCAGTGATCGTGTAATCAACTATTACCTTTTTGCAGTATGTTTTTATGTTTCATTTTGACTTGCCTCAAAGTTCTTCTGCTTCCAGACGGATTACACCTTATTAAATAAGAAACCATATATTCCTAGTCAATACACATTGTTATTTTAACCTAAAGAAATGAATGGCAGGAAAAGTGAATGCATTCAAAGTGATTTAACAGTGAAAAGGGTTCGGAAGGGGTGTTTCATTATTTTACAGTATAATAAAAGGGAGGCGATGTCAATTTTGCAATTTAATACACTCACGCATTTACTCTATCCGTTATTTTTTGCCAAGCCAACTCTCTTTCTTTAACCGATGCAGCCGTATTACTTTTTTTCATTATGATCGGCTTGAATTCTTCAAACGCCTGCATTAACACCTCCAACTCCACCTCTGAAATATGCCGCTCGCTTTTTTCTCCTTGATCTTCCATTTGGACTCGTGAAATCGGCGATCCATTGAAAACGTCTTTATGTATGCACGGTGCACGCGCATTAACTCTGGGTAACCAGTAGGAGGTTGATTGAACTTACTCTTCTCAGGTGTTTTGGAACCGACATACTCATGGTATGCGGGTTTGGGGTAAATCAACCCAGAGGTTATGATTTACCAAATGGTAAGTTAACCAAGCTTTCTGGAATACCCCCCAGGTGTAGGACAAAGTGGCATTGACCATTCTGCTAGCCTTTAGTGGTACACCAGACCTGCTAATAAAGCAGATTTAACAGGGATACAGACATCCAGCTTCACCTTTCCACAGCTTGCATTCCAAAAGAAGTCACTGAACTCTTCAAACCAGGATCAACCTGTACTTCACCTGATAAAATTACAAATCAAGAGTTTCACTGACATCTTTGGGGGGACATCTTGAGCCAGAAGGTTCAGAATGGACTCAAGCAAGAAGAATGAGCTATAGATCAATGAATGATAAATCCGATGAACAGAAGAACTAGCCTATGAGGAGACACTGATTTTGTAACTTAAAGTGACTTAATCCAATCAAGAGAAGTTACACATTCCCTTAAAACTCACTGCTATCATCCTGAACATATGCTCTTGCATTCCCAGGGAAACTCTGAGGGAACTCCAATGGGAGCTCTGCTGACAGCCTCAGAAAAATGCTCTGTGAAACTAAAAAGCTATGAGCCACTCATATCCGTGGGAAGCCGAAGCTGACAAAGTCTTCTCTTTGTGAACATGAGCGCGGAGATCCACTTTGCTAAGCTAAACAGTGAGATAGTCACTTAAAGAAGGGAAGTCCCGCATCTGAACTCTTATGAAAAAGCAGTACTCTTTGGCACATGAAGTGGACAACACAACAAAGGGTCTAACTTAGGAAAGCACCACATACCACAATCAAAAAAAAAAAAATCACACAGCAAAGAGAAAGGGTGCTCTCCAATAAAGGAAGAATTTTGTACTTGAACCTGAAGCAACAAACATAGCAATACCACCACAAAACATTGGACATCTTTAAAGCGTATTGGAAAACTATTTTTCTGTGCCAAGATAAAGTAAATTCTAAATAGTCACTAAACAGCCAGCATCTCTACAATATGTTTGTCTATCAGCGTCTAATCTTATATGTAAACATAGTTATATGCAGTTATATTTCTAAAACCTTTATGTTTATCAAAGAATTGCATTACTCTGTTCCTTAAAACAAGTTCACTTCAGATACCTCGATAAAAGTCTAACAGCCAAAAAGCACTTCCTTCAACAGAGAAAGGTAAGGTTAATAAAGTAGGAGCTGTACCAAATGCAAGACTGATAACTGATCAACCACGTTAAATCTCTCCTCCTTCCCCACTTATTAGGACTGTCCCTAGGTGGGCAAGTTAAATTTCTCTGTTCCTATACATGTGCAATATTAGTTTTTAAAAGTTTATCCTGCTTACTGTGCCACCTTAAAACCACACTTGTGGTTGAATATTGAACCTGTATAGGAAGAGAGAGAATTGTGCTACTTGTACTCTTTCTGAACATAATACATGTGGTGACTTACTGTAATGACTCTGCAGTAAGTGAAAGAGAACTATAGGAGTTACAGCATTATGCACACATTTTTCCCCACAGAATGTTTGGGATATGGAGGACACAGCAGACTGGCTGACATTTGGCAGTACTTTCTGCCCAGCCTCGGTCACTGTAAGGCCGTTATTGATCCATAATCGTATCTCTAGTTCCATAAGGGATAATTCTATGCCTTTTTTTTTTTTTTTTTAAAAAACAATACTATTGTTTGTTAACATGATGGCAGTTAAAGGTTTTCGGTGTATCTATGATAATTGACAGTTAACGTATTGTTTGGTTGCTAAGGTCAAAGTTGCAATAATGAGTTGTCCGTGCTTTCATGACCAAGAATTTAATAGAGGTTTTGAAATTTGAACATAATATGCACTGGGACGAGGTTCAATGTGTTAAATGAGATGAAATTTACTTTTTATTAGAATGTAATGAAGAAAAAAACCAAAGAACTGTCACCCAGTTGGTTAAGTCTGCACACTGACAAAAAACAGCTTAGAAATACAGGTATCCTTAGAGGAAGAGAGGCCTGCCAATATGTGGAAAAAAAACACTACAAACTTGAAGAAATCTTCACTGCACTCACTCCTGCTTTCAGGTTAGTCTCTGCTACAGCAGCATCATCATTTTTCAGCTGCTCCCGTTAAGGGTTACCACAGCGGATAATTCAGCTGAAGAAAAAGCAGAACTTTTCAAGGAATTAACTGCTTTTTCCTCCAAATGAGATTTTCATTTGATAGTAAACAATCAACATAAAAAAAAAAATTCAAGCTAACTGCAGAGTGTCACTTTTGAATGTTAGAGCTCCTTAAGTTCCCACAAAGTGGTGGGGAAGGAACATTTTACTGCTTAACAGAATACTTTCCAAGGACCTGAATTATAAAGGAGACTGAGCTCCCTGCAGAATGTATCTGGTGTAGCCGATATGAAAATTGTTAAAAGCAGCCACTGCACAATCTAGTGATAAAGTTGACACAAAGAAAGGATGTAGAACTACGGGATTGAAGAAAAAAAAAACAAAAAAAAAAAACAAAACACACACTTTGGCACAGTTGATTACATTATTTTGTAATTACACTATAGCAGTAGGACTGCCTGAACTGGTAGGATAGGCGACAATTCCTAAAATAAAGATAACTGTGTTTTATTCACATAGATGGATATTAACTGCACTGTGCGAACAGGACAACAGAGTCCATACTCGGATGCACCTGTGGACAAAATATAAAAAATTAGTGGGAATAAATGATTTAGGAAAGTACATAATCTGAGCAACTTGTTTGATTAAAACAAAAGCATGGAAAAAGTTTAACGTGTATGCTCTATAAAAGGTACAACAAATTTAGAAAAGTGGAATGCAGATAAGACTGACAAAAGAAAGGGAACATTGGCTTTTGGTAAGCAGCAGGTGGAGGAGTTCTGAGACATCTGCTGTGGCATATCTGAAGCAAGAGCGGACATTCAAAACAAAGCAGTGAGCACCAGAAAAGAACACAAGAGATTAGACACTGAATTAAAAGTTGGTAAATAATACAGTCAGAATACCACAGGAGATTTGACAAATCTGGGATGAGGACAGAAACAGTGTTGCTCTATATGGAGTACTGTAGAAATTAAAACTTTTGGCTGAATTTCAATGCATCCAGAACTAAAATACTGTATGTGGTATAACAAGCCAAGATATTTTACCTATATTTGAATGGATTGAAGAACTTGTTTGTTCCTTAATGCAGGGTGAAATTTTTCACTTATTCAGACCTATTCGTGATGATTGTGCAAAACCACAAACTGCTTTTGAAGAAGTTAATTGCTGCATTCTGGACATTTTCATATGAAACACAGACAGAATGGTCCTGCTCTGAAAATGAAGTGTACTCATTTGCCAAATCTGTAAGGAATCACAAACAGACAGCAAGATCAGATGCTGCTCGCAACCAGATGCTGTGGAAACCCACGAGAGCACCAGGGAATAATGTACTGCCCGATACGAATAGGATGTACCGAGAGAGAGAGAGAGAGAGAAATGTATGAATACTGAACTGGGTTTGAAGAAAAGGATGATTGGTTTACTGTACAGATGGGTCAGATGTCATTGAGGAAGAGAAACATTAAGAACAGTGATTTACCATCATCTTTCTAAAATGACCTTCAGTTTGCAGCCGAAGGAAAACCAAGTAAGCTGATTAAACTTTCTACAGGCTTACCCAACTGCTGGCACAACCCTGCAACAACACTTCCATCTCTTCTGCCTAAATGTATGAATTAATTTCCATACCATCTCATGTTAAATGTAGCTATCAGTGATGGAAATATTCCAGTGCTATATCCAAAATGATAAAGTATCATATCAAGTTATTATATATAATAAAATAAAGTATGCCTTATTCTGCACTTTAAAAATTACCTTTGATTATTTTTTACTTTCAGAAACAGGCTGAATCATTTTATCTTCTGGATTTAAAATTAATATTATGCCAAATGAATAGTAAGCAGCTTTTGTGGTTATCAGAAACACCTGCAGTTACAAATTCTGTATATTGGTAATTACTAGTCATTTATCCATAAAAAATGTCAACTTATGGTATTGTTAAAATTCAGACAATAGTAAAATATTTAAAAATATGCACTTTTTTTTTTTTTTTTAAAAATGGTAATTTAATTTTTGCACCAAGCTTTAAAAAACAAAAAACCAACATCAAGGTAATAACACAGTCTGCAAACGTTAATGTATTTTTTAAAATGCAAACCTTTGTCAAGACTAATGCAAAAGCATAAAAGGATACATACCAATGATAGTGCATAGGACCCCTCACATAGTCTTGTTACACTGGAGAATGTTGAAGAAATAAATATTAAGGACCATTGCATTAGAGGGACAAATCTGAGGGAGCCAACATCCCCCTGCTGGATACAATGTGCTTCATAAAGCTGGAAAAAAGTCTCCATAGTATTTTATAGTAGATGCTCCAACAGCATGGAATTCCTGGCATACTATGTGCCATCTGGTCCCTGTATTCATTAAAAACAACAGTTGCGCTTGCATTATCACTGCTAACACAAATCCATTCAGTGTTGGCTCTGGACTCTATCACGGACTCCTCTCCTTCTAATGATTTTTCAAGTTACATCTGGAGTTCCCCCGATGGTCTGGAAAATTTAGTGTGGCTTCAGTATAGTGGACAGACCACTATTATGTGATGCTAGCACAATCCCTTATCATAAAAAGGCACAGTTAAATTTAAGGTGTATATTCATTCAGATTCCATTTTGGCCTTTTTTCTTGCATTTCTTGATCCATGTTAAGATGTCACACAAAAGTAGCTGGCTAAAACCTAGTTAATGATAGTATTCAACCAAAAAGGGTGGGGGGAGCCGGGGTGGGGAAAAAGAGGATTTTCTTTATTGATAGGTAATAAAATTGTCCTTTAGATTTCACTGGTGAAAACACACAAACCGGGGCGGAGGAATTTTCCCAAACCCACTTCTGCTATGGGTATCTAGAAACCCATATTGATGCCAAGGTGGAAATTGTTGGCAGAATATGCATTGGCTGGGATACAAACCCTGGACTCTGGTACAGTGAGGCAAGCAGTGGCAACTATTCTGCCATATTGCGGCACTTTTCTGAACTTACCTTTTTGAAATAGAAATGCAATTCTGCATGGGAGGGAGACCGATGACAAAAAACAGCAGTATGTCTAAAGAAATAATCATGAAAAAAATAAGCCAATCAAGTCTATAATGCAAAAGAACAGGAGCTCTTTGAGTGTTTCAAGGAATGCCACCTCTCATCAGTTGAGCTGAACCTATTCTCCTGTCCCAATATAAAACCAGATTCGGTCATATTTTTATATCTCTCTCAAACAAGGTTTTATTTCAGAATCATGTTATCCTGAAATCGATGTGACATTTTTCTAGAACACTTATCTTTTGATGTTCATCTATTTCTCAAATATCACCTTCAAGAGCTATTACTTCAGTTTTAATACAGATTTTTCCCAACCTAGATGCTTTCACTTTTATGTACTCATTTCTTTGTAAGAAATCCCTTATTCACCCATTATCACACATTCTGAGGAGGACATACTGTGCTTAAATATCTTCCCACATTATACCAACCTCTAGTCTAGCAAGCATAAAAGCAGAACATAATGTGGCAAGGGCTCAGTATAAGTGGCACATATGAGGTATACTATATGCCATCCCCTATACTAATATTGGGAAACAAACTGCATCAAACCTGAAGCAAACACTGAAGTAGTGCCACAAAAGTGCAAAGATTTCCATTTCCAAAAAACAGATCGTTTAACTTTAGTATATTTAACACATTTTAACAGAGCAACTAGTCACATTTTGCCAGTATACCTGGGACACAGGAGAATAGTTACTGCTCAATACACTCATTAAAAATGCAAGCCTCATAAGGAACAAACAATCTATGACAACATACTGTTCAGTATTTTTGTATGATGGCAAAAATTAGACTGAAGTTTTTTTATAGCATTGTCGTATATCATCCTCTTCATTTTTTTCTTGATGGGACATGGAGTAGACCATTGTTATAAGTTAGCAGGTGCAACATAACATGCTCTTGTATGCAATTAAACATGAGCGCCACTTAAACCCCTAATTGCTGTGTCTATGTTGAGAGTACATTATATCCCTAAACATGCATAATCCAGACACTGTAGACACTAATTCCAGGTGTAAATGTAATTCAGGTCAACATACGGAGACAATCTATATATGAAACAGACTTTAAAGGGAGTCTTTGGGAACTAATAGCCAGTATTTAACAGGCTATGAATATTAATGAAGTGGGGGCGCTTTAAAATGGATAATGGTAATTTAATTATTTTGCTGCCATTGTTCTAGTAGTTCGAAGGATTATCATTTGTGAAAATTTATGAAATTATGCAAATGAACAGTAAAGATGAAGTCATTAATATTAGTAGCTTCAGAAAGGGCGTCATCTCTCTACAAATTTAGAATTGCCCAGCTTACAAGATGGGCAATGAATGTGTTAACAACAATATGGCTAAAAAACCAATGCTTCCTGCAAGGCACTGTGCTGATTCTATTAAAAATGACAGTGAACAATAATAAAAACAACAAAATAATGCAAAAAAAGCAGTACAGGGGTTTTTAATTTCAGCACTGGCCACCCCTGTGGTTGCCAGTTTTCATCCCAAGCAGTTGCTACATTTAACTGGAATCCTAAGCCCAGTTTATCATCAAGATATTATAAAACCAGGATTATTACTCAGGGATAAGTTAGTGTTTATTCTTTTAATCTTTTTTTTTTTTTTAATACAAATTTTCCTCATATGGTGTCTACTTTGTCATTATGAGGATACAATTAACTGACAAAACTCACGAACAATGTGAATTCATAGTGAAACTAAAACAAGCATTTAGAGATGGCAAATTATAAACTCTCTTATAAATGTAGACTCCAGTATGATTCTAAAAACAAAACAACATTGCCTATTTAAAAATGGCATAATTAAAGAGTACAAATTCAACCCATATTACAAAGAGTTACATTTTAGTGTAGGTGATGGACACCCTGATCTAAAACTTACCCAGTTACCTACTTTGTGTGACAGCAAATCTGCTATGCTGGTCACTCATTCTGGTTTTGTTGTAAACTAGACCATTCCTACATATAACTAGAAAAGTTTTAATGCATGTAAACCAAGGTAAGTTAACTGCTACATTTATTTTCACTTTTATGGCAAGGAAAAAAAATACATGTCAATTTTTCCAATAGCACTAATGAACCTGGTGTGGAAAGAGATGTAGTTAAATGTGAAAACTGCACTAAGGAAGAAATTGAAATCTTACCAGCTTAGGTAACCAAGCTAAAACAGTCATTCATGTTTATGATGAATCAGGCAACTCTGGTCACTAAGTTTATCTGAAGGGGGAAAAAAAAAGAGAAACCACCGTTAAGGACAAATTAAAATGCTGAAGCAATAAAAAAAACAAAAAAAAAAAAACACACCACACACACACATTCTTACAAAGCAGTGTTTAAAGCTTTGAGGAGGAACAGGTGTGCAACCTAGAACTGTAAATACTGTTAAACTATAGTACTCCATACCTTTATAAGCAACTTTAAAGAGAATAGGTCAAGCATTCTAGAATATGGAGTCTGCCTATAAGGAAAATGGGTGCAGTTAACTATATATAGGGTTGTACCTCCTATACTAAATGATGGAATGGTGTTAACACAATGCATCTATCCTTGGAGTAATAATGGCACTGCACAGTGCACATCATTAGCTTTGGGGGTCACACAGATCTGCACTGGACCCATTAAGTAAACCATGTTTTCTGGTAAAGTGAAAAGATTATCTAAAAAAACGCACTACATGCGTACCAAACAAAAAAAAATTATGTGCCCTTTGGCAAAATATCAGAGATCAATTGGTTTAATTTAAAGGAACACTCCCAACACTTTTTTCTCTTATCTGCTTCTTACCCCTCATTCTTTGTAGTGATGGTTAAGAACAATGCACAATGTAATGTCTTTCCAGAGAGTGGAAATTCATGACATAAAATGCTTTCAGCAGCAACCCAAACTGAAAAGCAAACAAAATCAAAATATTTTGAAGTTATTCAAGCACCTCACACACATTTCACAGCACTTTTTGTTTGAACATTCCCTCATTGAACTTTTCTTCACAATAGCATCTCAAAACACTATCAGCATCTATAACATATCTAAACAGACAACAGGTAAGCAGGCAGACAGGCTTCAAGATCAGCAAGGTCATTTTTGCATTACAGTTTTGTAGTGAAAGCAAAGTCCAGTAAAACACTAATAAAAACAATCTTCACCAGCTCATCCACAGTTTAGTCACTGGTTGTACAAGAGTTAGAGAGGGATGAAATGAGTACATTCTGAGGAATGAGGCCCTCACATACTTTGTGTAAAATCCCACTGTCAAAGAAAAAAATCCCTTACACTGGGAGAAGTGTGTGAGGAGATAGCCTATTTTGGCCAGATTAAAGTCCTATTCATACATCTCTATGATCCACAGTTCTTCACTGAAGCAGGAAGATTTGCTTTTTCCTAAATATTTCTTTATACAGCAATTTAAAGCTCATGCAACGCCAACCTATTCCTGTAAGTCAGGGTTTGGACTGCTGCAGAAGCTGAATGCTAACAAAAAAAAAATGTAGCGTTGACTACTGTACTTGTCAAGTACAGAGGACTAGAATAAAGAATCTTGAATTAAATGCCAAACACTTTCTTCAGTAGCAATTTTCAAAGCCATAGAAACAATTCATCTTTACATTTTCTATTGTCTTTTACAAATGTCTTTTGATTTTGGCAACAGTTCATGGTAATCTCAAACCAAAATTATTCACTGAATATCTAATAAAAGTCATTGTCAAACCTGCTTACTTTAATTCACAGGAGCGACAGCCTATCCTCGCTGTATTGGGCACAATATAGGAAAAGGGCCTGGTCAGGGTACAAGTCCATCATAGGGTGCATTCACACATACACAAGCCACATTTGTACTGGTACGATTTAATGAAACCTACAAGGCTTTCAGAATGTTAGAGGAAAACTGTAGGAGTAAGAGAGAAAGAGAGTATGCTGAATCGGTAAAGTGGCTCTGCTGATCAGACTGCATTAATGTGCCACCGAAGCTACGGCTATATTTACTGTATTTCACCTAAATACGGTATCTGGAATTTCTGAAATAACATTCACTTACCAACCTTAAGTGGACTGCTGAACTGCTTTAAAGACCTTGCACTCCAAAAGAAAAAAGTACAGTATGGATGAACAGAAAATTTCTCATATTCCATACAGTTTTTGCAAGACTGGCTTTTTGGTTCAGTATGTGGAAATCTCAAAATGACAAATTCAAGTTAAAATGGTACACCCAAGAAAAACTTACCAGCTATTTTTTTATCAAATATTTACTCAAATTTTATAAGTTACTGTAAACATCAAAAATTAAGTTGACATAAAACACATTTTAATTCTCCCAACACTGAGCAAGAACCCAGGTTAAATTTAAGAAGGAAATACTCAAATGTGACATAGCCAACAGCATCATTTGGCATGCTCTTTAGCAAGAAAAACACATTTTACTACTGCTAATAAAATATTACTAATAGTTACTACTAATAAGAATAGCATTACTATTACATACTGCTACTAGTGTTACTAATAAAATTGTACTACTATTGAACTACTGCAGTAAATACATAGTTAAATGATTTTTACTATTTAGGTGTGTATGTATGCATGTATATATATTATATCACCTACACATATGAATTATTTAAACTTCATTTTGTCCTTCCAGTGAAGGCAGGTAACAAGACAATAACTTAATCAGTGATGTTAGCTGCCAATAAAATCGACCAAAAATTGACCCAATAACTCTTTTTAGATGTCAAAGTTGCTTGCATGGTGCTTTACCACAATTCAGCCAATGATTAACTAGTATGAAGGAGAGCCTGCTAGTTGAAGAAATCTACAACTGCAAAAATGTGTATAGGTTCAGAGGTCCTTATGGTACTATTAACTAGCAACCATGTGCCTATGTCTGTTGAAGACTCATTGTTTCACACAATGCTACTCCATTGTTACTCCATCCAGTAAACCGCAAGCTTTAGTGTACTGTTCACGGATGTAATGTTAGCTATTAAATTGGAGGCTGGACAAATTTAGATTTCTAAATAGACTTGCAGGGGAAGCATGAGCTGCTTCTTCATGCTTTAATTTTCTTTACCGAGTTTCTAACTAGTGTTGACTTGAAGCTCTCTCTCTCTGCTCATTATCTCACACACACATAGGAGGCAGTCAAAGGCCTTAACCAAGGGTAAGACATAAGCTTGGGGGTTGGTGTAGTGCACTAACCTCTTTCTTCCTCTACAGATCATCAAAAGGGAAACCTGCATCAACTTCCTGTCCAGACCACACCCTCCTACAGACCTAATCTCCAGCACTTTCCCCATGGAACTGCCTCTTCCTGGACACCACCTATAAAAGCCCCAGACCCTTCCTGGACTTGGTCCTTTGTGACTACTCGCTACCTTGCTCATTTTCCTTACAATATATGAAGTGGATCTCCAAATCTGTCTGTTCTTATTACATTGTTAATGGAAAATAACTGTCAATGACATCAATTTGACAATTCAATAAACCACAATAACACCACTAGACCGGTCCCACCACCCATCAGTCCTTTGATTGTGGGCTCTACGCACAGAGCATTATGTGTATAAAGGGTCAGCAATGCATATTGTTCATTACCACACCCACACAGCAGTTTGGAAGTGCTGTACACACATGCTCTGAAACTTCACATGGTAGCTACTTGTCATTTATTTGATGGCACTTCATGGCATTTGACAGATGCTTCGGGGCCATAGGTTGACTGGGGGAGTGGGTGGAGAATGACACTTATGCAGAGTAGTGGAATTGAAGAAATCAGTCATAAAAACAAAAAGTACCAGCTCATCTTTTTTTCACATCTGCTCATTTTAAGGGGGAACAACATTTTGAACACTGCCCATAAATACAAATATAGAAAAAAAAAATCATATACAAGTAATGGCAAACTGCACGATAATATGCAATGAATACACTTGACTTGTAGTTTTCATATTCTCTCTGTACGTTTAGCATTCGTTTGCTCAAAAGTTGATGCACTTGCTGCTTCCTGAGCGGCTCTTCTTTTCTCCACCCTAGTGGCCCGTTGCTTCTCTTCTTTCGGTGGCACCTTTTCGCGTTAAAACTGATTAAGTTAGTTTCTGTGTTGCAATTACTTTTACGTTTTCTTAAATTTTTCACTAAAGCGGACAGTCAAGTATTTAATCTGCCTCAAGAATGATTTAAGATATGAAGAGGTAGGGAAAGTGACCGCGAAGTGGTAAGGAATGAGATCTCTCTCTCTCTATATCTATATCTCTCTAATTAAAAAAAAAATCCTGGGACGAGACTTTGTGCCAAGAGATTTATCCACGCCCAGGGCCAAAAAAAAGAGAGTAGATGAAAAAGTAGAACGTCAAACAATTCAAAAACATTGGCGTGATACACATTCAGAACTGGTTAGAGATAATGAAAGTACTAAAATTCGAAAGTCTCAAAACATGATAGTAAAAATCGCATTAGCGCAAATGGAAATTACTTGGTGAAATAACGGAACATTGAAAACAGATTGAATATATTGTTCGGATTTAAACTAAGAGACTTTTAGATCATCTAATTCATGTTGTCATCAGTGCAAAGTGCCGTTTCTTCGCAATGAAGAGGTGTATGCTCAATAATTAAAGAGCGGTTTGGTGAAAGTGAAATCCAATACACGAACAGCAGAAATGCTGACTGGCTAGTACGTAGCGCAGGCCAGTGGGGTTGGGGGTTTAGCAAGTGGAGCACCTAGTGTGTGTATGTATTTTACACACACACACACACACACACACACAGTGGAAGGTTTGCATAATTCGTTCCAGAAATGTGCTCGCAATCCAAAGCACTCTTAAAGCAAATTTCCCCATAAGTAATAATGGAAACTCAGATGGTTTGTTCCACAACCCAAAACTATTCATATAAAAATGATTAATACAAAATATAAAGTAAAAATACATAAAACAAGTTAACCTGCTGGTGTGAGCGAGTTTCTAAACTTGTGGGATTCCACCCAACGGGACGACATGTGGAAGAGCGTCCCGAAGTAATTGCTGGCTCCCAGCACTGTAGCAATTTGCCATAAATGCAAATCCGAAAAGATCGCGGACATGCCATAAGTGACTGCCAACAATGGGTGATACAAAGCACAAGGAACTTTATAAATGCGCAGGGCATATTACTACTTGGCCACTAACCTGGGCACGACCCTACCCGACCGCTGTGTCTGTGTATAGGAGAGCGGCAAATCCCGCTACAATAAATAACCTTGCAATTCATGTTTCAAACTGAATAAAACTGGTGTCGATAAAGTACTGATCAGCTCAGTTGTGATCACGTGCAGACAAAGCGTATACGTACTACTCATATTGCAAGACCTCACTCGTTTATCAAGTCAAAATGTATTAAACATTTTAGCTCATCTTGCAAGACTTGTAAACCAAGTTACTCGCAATCCAAGGTACCACTGTATAAGTGCACCTAGGTCAAAAGGTAAAAAAGGACATTTTGATATAAATCAATACTTTGAGGTTAACCGTTACAAAAGAATAAATAAATACCACTAGAATCTCAAAAATGCCTTGACAGATTTAACTGGAATGCGACAACAGAAAAAAATCAAATTAGACAAGTGTTTGACAAATCTGTTAATATCACTCCTCTAACTTTCATGCTAATCGCTGCAAGTGTTCTCTATACAAGTGAAGAATGCAGAAGTGATTGATGACCAGAATAGCAGCACTAACTAATATTTGTGCTTTGCAATGGCCATCAACAAAAGCCAAGTTATCAGGGGGGAAAAAAAAAAATTCTACAATTGACCTAATGCAGAAATGTTTTACTCATGGACAATTGTGTAAAGCTGCAGTTAGGTCCATAAATATTTGACCAAAGCAAGCTCTTTTCTAATTTTGGTTCTGTACATTACCACAATGAATTTTAAATGAAAAAACTCAGATGCAGTTGAAGTGCAGACTTTCAGCTTTAATTCAGTGGGTTGAACAAAAAGATTGCAAAAATGTGAGGCAACTAAAGCATTTTTTTTTTTTTTTTTTTTTAAAAACACAATCCCTTCATTTCAGGGGCTCAAAAGTAATTGGACAATTGACTCAAAGGCTGTTTCATGGGCAGGTGTGGGCAAGTCCATCGTTATGTCCTTATCAATTAAGCAGATAAAAGGCCTGGAGCGGATTTGGAGGTGTGGTGCTTGCATGTGGAAGATTTTGCTGTGAACGGACAACACGCGGTCAAAGGAGCTCTCCATGCAGGTGGAGGAAGCCATCCTTAAGCTGCAAAAACAGAAAAAAAACATCCGAGAAATTGCTACAATATTACGAGTGGCAAAATCTAGTTTGTTACATAGTGAGAAAGCAAGCACTGGTGAACTCAGCAACGCAAAAAGACCTGGATATCCATGGAAGACAACAGTGGTGGATGATCGCAGAATCATTTCCATGGTGAAGAGAAACCCCTTCACAACAGCCAACCAAGTGAACAACACTCTCCAGGGGGTAGGCATATCGATATCCAAGTCTACCATAAAGAGAAGACTGCATGAAAATACAGAGGGTGCACTGCAAGGTGCAAGCCACTCGTAAGCCTCAAGAATAGAAAGGCTAGATTGGACTTTGCTAAAGAACATCTATAAATGCCAGCACAGTTCTGGAAAAATATTGGACAGATGAAACCAAGACCAACATCTACCAGAATGATGGCAAGAAAAAAAGTATGGAGAAGGTGTGGACTAGCTCATTTAACTGAAGAATACCACATCTGTAAAACATGGTGGAGGCAGTGTGATGGCTTGGGTGTGCATGGCTGCCAGGGGCACTGGGACACTAGTGTTTATTGATGATGTGACACAGGACAGAAGCAGCCAAATGAATTCTAAGGTGTTCAGAGACATATTTCACTTGTTGAAGACTGAACTTTGGACAGAAAGGCCCACAAACAAACAGCAACTGAAAGCCGCTGCAGTAAAGGCCTGGTAGAACATTAAAATGGAGGACACCCAGCATCTGGCGATGTCCATGAGTTCAAGACTTCAGGCTGTCAATGCCAGCAAAGAGTTTTCAACCAAGTATTAGAAATGAACATTTTATTTCCAGTTATTTAAATTTGTCCAGTTACTTTTGAGCCCCTGAAATAAAAGGGATTGTTTTTTAAAAAAATCTTTGTTCAACCCACTGAATTAAAGCTGAAAGTCTGCATTTCAACTGCATCTGAGTTGTTTCACTGAAATTCATTGTGGTAATGTACAGAACCAAAATTAGAAAAAAGTGGTCTCTGTCCAAATATCTAGAAACCTAACTATGTTCAACAGTAGGCATCACCACTTAACTAATTATATTTACCCAAGGCTTTTATCAAAGACGACTTACAGCATTTAAGATACAACTGGTTACATTTGTTTTGGCATTTGGAACACAGGCAGACGAAGTAACTTGCTCATGGTCACATGGTGTCAGTAGCAGGTTATAAACCCACCACCTCAGGTTTTGAAGTCCTAGGTCCAAAACTTTAAGCACAATACCACACTTCCTTCTAACATTATCCCTTATTTATTTATTTATTTATTTAAAAACACACCACACACAATAATAATTTTGTATACAGCAAAGCAGTAGCTCTTAGATGTATAGTGCCAAACCTGATTAAGTGACTGTATTACAGTAATCCCTCCTCGATTGCAGGGGTTGCGTTCCAGAACCCCCTGCGATAGGTGAAAATCCGCAAAGTAGAAACTATATGTTTGTATGGTTATTTTTATAGATTGTAAACCCTTAGAAACTCCCACACGGTTTATAAATATTCTCCACAGTTATACAGTAAACCCTCGTTTATCGAGGTTAATCCGCTCCAGACAGAGAAATGAATTTCCACGAAGTAATATTCTTTATTTATAAATCTAATATTTTTGCAGTTAGAGTATAGAAAACCTATTTACGACCTTCTAAATACGTTTAACATTATTAGAGCCCTCTAGACAAGAAATAACACCCTTTAGTTAAAAGTTTAAGCTGTGCTCCATGACAAGACAGAGAGGACAGTTTTTTTCTCACAAGAATGCAAACATATCTTCCTCTTCAAAGGAGTGCACGCATCAGGAGCAGAGAATGTCAGAGAGAGGTAAACAAAAATCAATTGGGCTGTTGGGCTTTTAAGTAAACGAAGCACCACGATAAAGCCACAGCAATGAAGGGATCAATGAGAAGGTAGTCTTTCCAGTATGTTTTAGAGGAGCGTCCGTATCTTCTAAGCCATCTCTGTGCAAACGGCCTCTCTGCTCACATCCCCTCCGTCAGGAGCAGAGAATGTCAGAGAGAGTGAGAGAGGCAGAGAAAAGCAAACAATCAAAAATCAATACGGGCTATTAGAGCTTTGAAGTGTGCAAAGCATATCATACATCATTGAGGAGTTTTATTTAAATTACGTAATACGTGCTCTGATTGAGTAGCTTCTCAGCCATCCGCCAATAGCGTCCCTTGTATGAAATCAACTGGGCAAAAACTTGAGGAAGCGTGTACCATAAATTAAAAGACCCATTGTCTGCAGAAATCCGCGAACCAGCAAAAAATCCGTAATATATATTTAGATATGCTTAAAATCCGCGATGGAGTGAAGCCGCGAAAGTCGAAGCGCGTTATAGCGAGGGATCACTGTATAATTGCCAGCAAATGGTATATGAAATTTCCAGGCGAAGCCAAAGAACACAGCTAGTTAAAGTCTCAAACTTTCCTATTTGTGTTTATAATACTATGACTGGAACAAAACACACTACAAGCATACCAATAATCAATGGCTCTAATGAACAGTAACATTATCAACCACCTCCCAGTTATAGTTACTGTTTACTCAATGACGTAATGTTAATAGTGATTTTAACCGCATGCCTTTAAAACTGCCCCGGGACTTTTTCCCCCCCAGTCTTTAACCGAGGCGTGTCTGGGTTTGAATTGACCAAAAACATGAAAATGTGCTTTAACACTAATTAGTAATGGTCATATGAAAATTTTTAAAAGGTGATGGGGATATATTTGTACTTTTAAAAACATTCTTAGAAGAACCAACCTCCTTCAAGAAAATTTCAAACTGTGATATTCTCTACATCAATACTCAAAATGGAAGGACAAACACTTCCAAGACTTGTCTACTTCAATAAGACAATCACAAAATAGTTCCATTCGCCCAGATTGCTCCCAGGGATAATCCATTGCATATGCACATATCTGCAACATTTTGTTTTAACACTGGGTTGTATGCCTTGAATTGTCCAAAATAAAATTCTGTAATTTGCATCAAATCATTTGTTTTTTTTTCCTTTCATGCATGGCGGCAAAGACTGTATAAAGTTTTAGGCTGAACCTGCTTGTATGCTAAATGTTTTACTTTTTAAAATAAACTTGCATAGGTTTTTCATTATTTTGAAGGGACATTCATGATTTCTTGTTTTGCATCAAAAACAGCTGTACACGGTCTTTCAGCCTAATCAGATTTATGAAAACAAATCTCTCAGAGCAGAGATGTTAATATTTTGTAACAATAAACAGAAAGGTCATAGATGGCTATATACAATATTTACATTTTCTCTCATTTTCCAAAAAGAACACATCTTTCTACTTGTAAAAATGGAAACTGACTGGTATACTATAGAAAAGACCATACTAAGATAGACCAGGGTAAACCATACTTAGACAGATAATTTATATAAAAAAAAAGAAAAAAAAAAAACAAAAAACACATGAACCTTTACAAAGATGAAGGTATTATGAAATTAACAAAGAGGGCCAAGTACAGCTCTACTTGAATTTGAACAAGGGAAAACAAATACTGAAATCAAATAGCAAGAGGAGTAAAAAGAAGCAAAAACACGAAAGGTCTTGCAGTGAACAAGAGTTCAAAGATAAAGAGAAAAAAAAAAAAAAGTTGTGGCCAGATGCAGTATGCACCAGTCGTGTACTGCGACAAATCAATCAGCCAAGTCCAACTAAAGCGGACAAAATCAAAAATGTCAGCGGTCATGCACACAGTGCCTGCCCCAATGACTTAAGACAACTAATGAGCTCTCATCCAGTACTACATATAATGCAGAGAAGTGCAATGAGGAACATGGATATTTTAGACCTTGCAAACAAAAGTGAAGTTAGTCTGAAGTCACAGTACCTGAAAACCTTTAGCATGGACACTGACTATGTTGGGAAGCACATCGCTGGCTGTCAGAAAAACTGGTAATCTCGCAAAATGTAAAAATGTGCAGGAAAGTCAGCCTTCCAAACAACTTCTATTCATGTAAACAGACACATTCAAGTAACAAGATTACCAACAGCACTTCCTCCAAACTAGAAGCCATTTAATATGATGTGGGCTTCAGATAGCACTATAGATGTTTATAAAGCATTACTACAGGGTACTAAACAAGTTATAACAGAAAAATGAAAGCACAAAATGCACTATATTGCTAAGAAATACTGGGAAGCAAGAATAACTACAGTTTCATCAGTGAATGCCATAGACATACGGACAATGAAAGCATGCTTGCAGTGAAGTGAAATGTATAGTTTATACAGAAATATCAAGGAAAAGATAATATGGGTTGGAGGTTTGAGACCTTTTTTGCAGACAAACCAAGAGGGGCTGTGGTCAGATGTGGAAGTGAAGGAACTAGAAGACAAAAATACCACATTGACAAAAGCCATACTGCCCTTTATCCTTGGACATTGCAATACATAAGCAGAAGAAAACACTTGAAGCAAAAAACCTTCAATAATGTAGTAGATCCACAGACAATTTTTAATGCATAATTTGTTCTGGTTTACTCATTAATGCACTTGTAGTTTACTTGTTTAGTAAAAGATCACTGGCTTTCTAAAAAGGATCAAATCTGCTTAAAAAATCTGAACGCACTAACGTGTTGCAACTCTGCACAGAAACACAATCGAGAGAGATCTCCAAGGCTTACAAGCCAATTCATAAATTATCTGGGATAAGTCCAACACCTCAGTGCTCATAAAATGCGTATGATACTCCTACCAGAATTAAGAACTTTTACACATATGGCTACATGTCTGATGTGTCAGACATAGTACACAAGGGTTATACTTTGCCACTTCTTGTAATACTTGAATTTAGAAAGGAAGAACTTTGCTGTATTGGGGCTTAACCTGCAAAAATATTGTATTACCATTTCTACTTGGGGATAAAAAGCAAAATAAAACTCAAGTAAATATCACATTATGCTAAAATACATGACAAATGTCAACTTTTAGATTTTTATTTTTTAAAGTAACTTTGGCGAGCTGACCACCATTCAATATACCAGCCTTACTGAGTAGGTAAGCCGTCACTGTTACAGCTTCAACAATATGGCTCAGCTGGAGCAGTTGAGGTGGTCACCAAAATCTCCCTTATATCTGATCTCTGTTTAATTGAGTATTAAAATGACAGGCTTCTTTGCTATCTAAAAATCTTATTTGCGAAATCAGCCATCTCACCTTCAGCCTGGGATTTTACACATTTCTCCAGGTCTTATTTCTCCCTTCATCTTTTCTAATGGCAGCATCATCACCATCTACTCTTACCTTTTCTCATTTCATGTACTCTGGCTTTGTTCACTTCACACCCTGCTATATGCGTTACCTATTCTTTCCTTTTCAGTTGCAAACCTGAGAAAAGCAATACAGCCGAAATCTATATATATATATTTTTTTTAAAAGAGTATAAATAACCTTTAAGCCTTTTTCCTTTGCAGAAACACACAGAGGCAGCCCTACCATAACTGTTTCAGACATACATAGCTGTTTGTGTGAAATGCATTCAAACTTGTCTTATAAGCAGATCCCCTTAATTTCATTTGTGCCAGAACTTAACTTGAAAGAATGTGGATGGGTCAATTTGAATCAATGCCTTTGAAAAATGTGACAACCTTGTTAAAAGTTCCCAAGCAGCTTTCGTTGATCAGGACTAGACTTGTCTGCCACAGCCCGCCAGAAAACAACAGGCCAGGCCCCTTAATGTATTTACACACTTGGCCAATTATCTTTGCACACCTTCAAGAGCTACTATGCCTTTCAGTCTGGGGATCATAAATACAGAGCACTCTGCAATATCACTAGTATGTTTCCATAACATTGACTTGTATTAGTTTATAAAATGCAACCTAACTTTTACCTTAAAGGAACACTATAACCAATTTATAAAAAAAAAAAAAAAAAAAAAAAACCTCCACCTGAAGTTGTGGCCAAAAGAAAAAAAATTTAATCTCATGTGTTCATGGAGAAATTACATATGAAAAAGACACAAATTGCACAGGACCCAGCTGTGACCAAACTCTGGACGACAGTAAAATGTTGAAAACCTCCATGTGAAAAAATTCTCACACAACTTGGCATAATCCACTTTATTATCTATTAGCTCAAAACATTTATACTAAATTATTTACTAAAATACTAATAGTTGCTTCTGGAAAAAAGGACATGAACATTATAAACAGTCGTGTTTCCCAACATGCTGGGCATTTAACTTGAAGATGCACCTGTGCATCTCAATCATTGGTCAAGAATGAGGTTTTCAGTTCAGGCGCACAGGATTGAGGGAGAGACTTATTTTCAGTTTGTTTGCAAGTAATTTTCCTAAAGTAGCTATTGATAGTATAATAGATAAAAATAGTAAAATAAAAATAATTGCACATTTTGAGGACTCAAATGGATGACAAGTGGACGTTCACATTTGTCATTGTCCAGAGATGGCCACCATTTGGGTGGTGCTTTGAATCTTTTGTCTTTTCTCCATGAAAACATTTTTTCCCCAATAAGACCCCACTACAAGTATATTGGATAATTAAAAAACAAAAATACAAAATTACATTTTACTACTGCTGCTACCGATTGCCTCGACCAGGGGTTTCAGGACACTCGGGTCGTCTTCCAGACCAAATAAAATTATGTTCATTGCTGTCCAACGACAAATTTAAAATCATATAAAATTTTGCATGTTAATTGTTCTGAAATCATAACACTAATATCTAATATAATAGTAATTTAAAGCATCACCACTAGTGTTGGATAAATATTAAAACTGACTTTAAGTACGATTGGCTTATTGTATTTTGTAGTGCCAGGCAACTGGAAAGTCTGCTGGCACAAAATGCCAATGGAGTCTTGGTGCTGTACAAATTGGAATCTTATACAACTTTGGCAGGCTTGCTGCTCTAGAGCTGGTGCTGAAGCTACCGCTGCTTATTTGTATGATGGAATGCCACCCAATATTGTTGGTGGCTCGCCTTCAGGCTGATGCAACTGGTCAGTACCATTCTACGTTGTACCGCATAATAGCCACCAATCACTAGTTTGTCACTATTTTTTCATTTCAGTATTGGATACTGATCATTGTGTGCACCTAATAGTTCTCTTAAAATAAGCAAGAAACTTCTTTAGAAAGCTTTTCGGTATTGGGATGACAGCATCAAATATGCTCAGTGAAGAGGAGGACAAGAAAAATCATTTAATCACATATAAGACAGTTCTTACATAAAATGTTTTCACTGGCAACAGCTCCTATAAAATATGTAATTAAGAAACCAAATAAATGTGAGCAACACATTTTGTATCAAATATTTTACCTATATGTACCATTTGAACTGGACTATATTAAACTGAATTTTCCAAGTAAAACAGATTAGTCAGCACTGCAGAGCTCTGCAAATTTGAATAACAAAGTCCTCTAAATTCTTCCACCGAGTGCTAATATTTTGGTAGTCAAGTAGCAATCGTTGATAGTCAGCCTTTCAAATTCAACCTCCATTTCCCCCCCCCTCCCCCATCTATTAACATACACTGCCAAAACATATTTGTGGATGCTTAAACTGAGCAGTTTCATACTAAACAGACTCGCTTTCAGTCACGCCATCAGCTGCCAAATGTTCAAGATGTGGGAAAGACATGGCGGCTTACAAAACCAGATAAACTAATACCCTATTACATTATGCCAGACTCATGCACAATGTAACCAAATTCCTGTCACTCTAAGTTACAATGAAGTTACTTATGACATTACCTCATTTTGTTCTGACATACTCTTAATGCACATGTAACTTGACTATGACTGCTGGTGGCAACCAAAGCTCAGGAGAGATTTTTGGTATTGAGAGCTAGAATCACATATGTATAATCTCACAGAATGGAAAAGCAATATGCACAATGCAAATACAGCTTATACAAAAAGAAATTTTAGTGCTCTGTAATACACAAATAAAAATTAACCTATACTTTGAGCATTCCCATTTATTTTTTTTTAATATAAAACAAAAAAAATCTGGGACACCCCATTTACCTCTGACGCAGTCTCACAGCATACAACTATTCAAATATATGCTAGAATGTAGAAACGTGGGAGCTTTTAAAACCTCCGATTATCTTAAACTGCTTAAATACGCTAATCTCTGGTATCCAAAAGGGGCTTATAATGAACCTTTAGAGGCATCAACACATCAAAAAAATAAAAAATAAAAATAAAAAAAAAAAACCAGGTATTTTTTGGAAATTGCTAATTTTGCATGACAAAAGTAAAATCGCTGCAAAAATGTTAAATAATTTGAAGGAAAAAAATAAGCCATTTTGCAATGTGTGTGTGTGTGTATCAAAGCAGTGACATTTAAAGCTTGAAAAAAAATGAAATATGAAGTTATAGGGTTTCTTTTTCAGCTACAAGTCAGTGTATTTCATTAGTGCCATTGTAATCGGCAAAACCCAAGAAGGATTTTTTTCCGTTGTGATGAAACACATTCAGCCAAAGTATAGCACCCATCTCCTTTAAACTGAATTTATACTATAAAACTTATTTTTTTAATTAAGCAGCACTTAGGTGCTGTACACTGTAAGAGTCAGTCACAAATACTGGTACAGTAAACAGTAATACCTATTTTACCTCATTTTAGATGACCTGGCCTGATCTCAAGTACACCATTATGCTCGCATATCAAAAAACTTTTCAAAAGCATCATCTTACAGATTACCAACAGACTGCATTAATTTTGTAATGTTTATTCACTGATCAACAGTTTAATATTCCTCTAGGCATTGGCTCAACCATTTACCTTTCTTTGCTCTTTTCATATATACAGTCACAATGCTCTTTGCACATTTAGTTTTGGTAAATTTCCTTTTGACATTTGACCACTGTATTCCCAAATTTCAGACATAACTGCTCACTGTACTTCTCCCAAAAGATGGGATCTGGGAGTTTCTCATGTCACACCAAACTGCTTTGGGAGCATCTAAGCAACTCTATCAAGGTAGGAAAGTCGACAACAGGGAGGGACGAAAACATTTTGCTAACCACCACCTCTCTCTTTCCCACAGACCAGAGCAAGAGCCCCAGAAGAGATTGGAACATTACTGCCAGTATGACCCAGGAAGATACTTAAACCATAAAAGCACCAGAACTTTGTGCTCATTCAGGCCACACTCACTTAACATCAAGCCCTTTACAATGAAGAAGTCTTTTGTGACATTATTGTTGCCCCCGCCACAGTCATTTTGAACTTATTAAATTTGGTATCTGGTTAATTCTCAACTCTTTACAATTTCCTTTTACTTATTTACACAGAACAAACAATCTCTCTTTTCTTAGAGGTATAGAAGCTGCACACAAATCTACCCGACCAAAAAAAGTAAAAATATTTTTAAACAGGACAAGTTAAGTGGATTGGCAATACTAAATTGGCCAGAGTGTATGGTTGTGGTGTGCGTTTGTCCCGTTATAGATTGGCACTCTGTCTGATAGATGATTAAGGCTCAGGCACCCTTCCCACATCCCTATTCAGGGCAAAGTGGTTTAGAAAATGACCGACTACTAAACTTGAAACAGAACAGACAGTGCCACAGAGAGTCTACCAGCTTTTGGAGATGTATAATATTTTAAGAAGATCATGTCACAGTACCGAGTGCCCCCACCCCATCCTGAAACGTTCCGTTTCTGCCTCCCCAACCCAACTGACAAAGTGAAACAATAGACACAACCATTAAGAATCTTTTGGCAGTACTCTAAGAAACCGTGTGCTCGCAACATTTCTCATATTGAGAATGTTATAGAATATTGCAAACTGCAAAGCCCTGGAAATGTAAAAGGTATAAATGCTAATCACCCAATGCACCCGACACTACAGAATAAAGAGGATATGTGTTTAACATTTAGTGCTTGAAATCACTACTAGAACTTTGTTTAAAATTTCCCTAGCAAAAGACTCAAATTAGTGTGGACTAATGCATATGGCAAGCTGTCCAATTTGATGGGGAGAAAAAAAAAGCAGCAAGAAAAGATTTAAAATGATTAGAACTTTCTATTTTTACATGCATAATTTAAAATTTGGGGACTACCAGAGGATTCCAAAAAAAACAACCCCAAAGGAAAACACACAAGTCCACCGTTTCAGGTAATGGAATTTGAAAGGAAAATTCATCCCTGAAATGATAAACAATATTGAAAGTTCAGAGATAATATTTCCTACATAACGTATGAAGTTAATCTAAAAGTAGAATTCACACCAGGACATTAAGAGGGTGTACAAGATGTAATAAACTGGCCAAGAACTAAAAAAAAGCTGCAGAGACTTTCATAGATGTGTTACCATTAATGTACAAGAAACATTTCGAACTCTAAATTAACTCAACATTGCAGTGCAGGGTGCCAAGTTCCTAAATCGGCAACAAAGAACAAGGAAGGAAGCAGCTCTTTTCACAACCCAAACTCCCTCGAGTTCAATTTAGAATTGCAAATCAATCTCACACACACAGTCCTTTGGATAGTGGTTTGAGAAAAAAAAAAAAGGGAGTAAAAAATGAATGCCCAGGGAAAACAAAGGTCAATGATTATGTGCGGTGTTCAAAAACAAGACTCGAGATTCGTGAGGCAGCAGCGCCAACAACCATGCCACTGCGCCAACCATCAAGAAAACAATTCATGGTACCCAGTCTAAAAAAGGAACTTAAATATTTAGTCACATCATCAAGCGGCTGTAAAACTTAGAAATCAATTCACCATTTTCCAGCAAATATTCAACAGAAAAGCCTGGCTAACACAAGTAAGGAAATTAGCACATGGTCAACTGATTGCTGGGCAACAGAAACCAAAACAAGGAGTTAATTGGCATGTAGCAGAGTTTACATGCCTGTTAAAATAATCTGAAACATCTACCATCCCAAGTCTTTGGGTTAGATTCTTCAATAAAGGGACAGCCTTACTACTGAAATGTTTAAACAAACAATCAGCTTTACTGCTGTAATGAGAGATTAAATACACATAATGGGTCAGATTATATGATTAAATTCTCATTCTCCTCCTCCAAAGAGTTGTTAGTATCATGTATTTACTGTGGAAACTAATTAAAATAATGTCAAATGATATTACAAAGTATTCACAAGCACACAAATTTCAATATTAAGATCAAAGACCAAAGAGGTGCAAAATATCTATGGCCTCATCTATAAACCAATCATAAAAAGATTTTACAATAAGTAAAAACCAAAATACAAAATGTGAAAATGTCCGTGTATATACAAAACCTGACAAGCACATACAAACATTAATCTGAATATGTGCACCGACAAAAGTGCTCACTCCCTCTCATGCACAGCAAAAACAAAATTTCAGTGTTGTGTATGGGTTGATGCAAGTCTTGCTGAAGAGAATAAAACATTCATTATCCATGTCTCACTACTTCTGTACTAAAGAACTTCAATTAACCTGTTACAAGGGCCTAAAGTTAGATTTCTCCTTCATGGTGAGCAGAGGCCAAAAGTCATCCTTGGCCATCTCCAACAGCAGCTACATTACGCCCTCTTGCAAGTTCTTCTATTTGCAACCATTCAGTGGTGGTACAAGTTCTCTCTATATATCGATTTGTTGAATCATAAACTTTGCGGATAGACTGAAAATAAGGTGAAATATTCCTGCCCCCTCATGAAAGCCACCATTAAGAATTTCAACAGTCTGTCAGTTTTCCCTAACAGAACAGCAGCAATACAGGGGATTTCCAAACAGGATCAGTAGCACCCATACTTTCACTCAAGCACCTTCAGAAAATTGATAATTGCACAAATAAACATCAACATTCACACCAAATGTCATTTTACTTACCACTTTAATGGTATTAAATATTGATTGATTTCTTGCTACCTATGACATTATCCCTTACCATTATATCTGACTGCATTGTTTAAGCAGAGATAACTTGCTTCTTCATGTGTGTACAAATTTAAGATGTTTAATTTGTAAACAGGAATTGAGCAGGAGTAATTTGTATATAGGAATGTTTTATATTAAGAAATTTCAGAAAATATGCTCAAATTAAGGATAACTCTACAAGTGTTTTATAAATGCCATGAACACTTAAGATTGCTAATACAGGCAAGATTGTTTTGCCGCTCCTGAATATTAAGGAAATAAAGGTAACTTTAAACCAAACTGGCAATAGAACATAAGTAGAATAGGCAAAGTTGTAGTGTTTGATTTTTATTTCAACTATTATTTAACTTGCAATGGGGCAGGCCTACTGTAGGGAATATGCTTTTACTTAATTGGTTATACATAAGAGAAATTTATATTTACTCTTCCCGAATTTAAAATGATTTAAGAATGTTTTCTTTAGACAGCTTGAAAAGAAAAAAAAAAAATAAAATAAAGTATATATCTTCCTGTGTGAATTCATATGAAGACCACCCCTTCCCACACTGCCACAACACACTAGACACTGCTAAATTTAATTTTTTTTCCACACAGTTGAGTGCATTTACATGTGTTTTGATAACTCAAGAGTTTCAGAGAAAGCCAATTTTTAAAATGTCACATTATTCCACTAGGAGAAACCAGGATATTGGTCTCTGAGAACATAGGTTAACACATGTAAATTTCTCAGAGTAAATAGTTTGAGGCCATGCAACCCTTTAACCAAGATAGTTTTAAGGATTTCTTAGTTTGTTTGCATTACCTTCACACTCTGTTTCAACAGCCTCCATTTTCTACTCATGGAAGAATCCAAAAAGAGACAGTTTCCTGTGGTAAATGTCAGAGTGATAGCATAACTCCTTCACCTGGTTGAAGGAATCCGACTACATATTTCAGAGAATTGTTAAAATTTATGCTGAAGAGCTGAACGCACAGTGCTAAACTTAGCAGCACAACCTTGGGAGTGGTGGTTGGGTTAATGCATTAAGTAGCCTATCACAGCATGTTTTTTTTTTTTAAAAAGTATAAATACTTGCATTACTATTCCAGCAGAACAGAAAGTAAGAATAGATGCAACCATGTATGCGGATACGTTGCTGGGCTTAATCACATGGCCAAGCAGAAAGGTGCGCTACGACCAGTATGTCGATCCTTTGCAGGGCTCAACAGCAGAGCCAAGAAGAAAGGTGTGTTGTGTATAATCCAGTAACAGAAGACTACTAAACAATCATTGTAGTTTTAATTCCATCTATTTGCTATAGACATGTTGAGGGTGACTGGGTGGCCTAGTGGCCAGTGTTCATACCATGACTTTGAGGGCTTAGGTTGAGGATGTCATTTACTTTGCAACCTAAGGACTAAACATTTATGAAATACAAGAAAATGTTCAGCCCTGTTTGTAGTCAAATGCGCATATATATATATATGTGTGTAATGCACCATTGAATAAAATAAATTTATCTACTATGTAATACATTCTTTGGGGACTCAAACTTCGAGTTTTAATGAACCCGATATCTGACTTAACCTTGTTTACACTTTATATTGGTTTTGAGTGTGAAAATAAATACACACAGTATCAGCTAAGGTTCAAATATTCACTAAGAATCATGATGCAGTATAAACTAAAATCTGAATCTTACGGTTTTCAAAAATGTAGTTTACTTTCCAATGTTTGTATTTTCATTTTAACCTAGTTTCTTGTACTTTAAGTTTAAAAATTTAACTTCATTACTGATTTGCAACTTAAGTGATTAGAAATAAGCGTTACTTAAAGTGGTGCTTTATTGGTTGTGCTTCAAAGGTTTAAAAAAAAAAAAAGGCCTGTGGATAAAGATTAATTAGTGACCAAGGGTGTACTCACACTCACACTAGCAATTTGTTCTGTGCTCGACCAAGTTTGTCCACATGTAACCCCCAAAATTATAGCGCATTTGACTAGTGTGATTGTTCTGTGCCGGGCCAATCATACCATGCCCTGGCTCATTTGGAAGGTGTGCGCACAGGCACAGTTCAGCAGGATTCAGGAACGGTGTGACCGCTAAATGTGCCCGAGTGGGGAAAACGGGCATTTCAATGATGAGACAAGCAAAATGTTGCAATTCTCATTTTACTCAATACCTTCTGAGTTAAAAACAGGTTTTTATTCTCGCCTTACACATGAATGTGAATTGTAGTCGGCAAGAAAAGCCACCTGCGGTGGGCTACCGCCCTGCCTGGGGTTGGTTTCTGGTCTTTGCACCCTGTGCTGGCTGGGATTGGCTCCAACAGACTTCAAATTCACCCTGTAGTTAGGATATAGTGGGTTGGATAATGGATGGATGGAAAACGAGCTGCAAATTCCCCCTTATTTATCTCCATAAAAATTTCCCCTTACTTGTAGCATGACTAACAGCAAACTGCTGTGCTGCACACTCAATACATCTGTAAGAGGGTAGTGTTCGCTTAATCTACGCAACCACAAAAAAAACCCACAAATTAAAATCATTTTGATACGCATTCTGTCACTGTTCAGTTTTTGCTTTACAAAGTCACATGGTCACGAAGAAAGTGTGCCCAGGCTCAGAACATTAAGGGCAGTGTTAATACAGGCCAGCGGGTGAGTGTGCAGAGGGCAGTCATGGTCAGGCAGTTTACAGAACAAATAGGCAGCCCAGTCTTGGTGTATGTAAAAGAAACTTCACCTTGATGTACCACCAGAGCAGATTACACTGCGCCAAACTCTGCCAAGACAAATTTCCAGCATTCATGAGCCTTGGGAGTGAAATTAAGACTCAAGTGAGGGCACAGCAGGTTCAGAAGTCACATCTTAAAATTTCATGTGTTGTAAAGAGAGGATACATCTGGCCACCCCCACAAGTAGTCTTCAAAGTCAATTTTCACAATTGTTACTAAAGATCATAGAATGTAGCCTTATTCCTGATTACAACATACGGCAAACTCCTAAATTACAGGAAAGGCCCATTAACAATAGCAGTTTTTCATTAATTTGTACAACCAAGCAGGAGCAGAAGGATATATAGCTGGCCAATTCTCCCCTTAATAAAAGGACAGTGTGTCTGTCCAATTGCTATGTCGCTGCTATCCAACAGATGATGCATCAAACATTTAGCACTGCTTTTACAAATCCTATAGCAAATGGTATTTAACAGACACATAGCAACTGGAAGGCCAAAATACACTACAAACTTTAAGGTCTACATTAAATTACTTAGTTTTCAACCTATCTTGACAGGTAGCACAGCTAGTCTGCAATAAAGCTTACCAAATTCAAAGTCTTCAACATCTGTCAAAAATAAAAATGCACATACTATTTAAAATCATGTATTCTACAGCAAACTAAATGACAAAATCCTACTCTTGAAGATTCAGATCTTAGAAGCAATGCTTTATAAAAAAAAAAAAAAAAAATACCCTGTCATTATTGTACTATAAATTAATACAAACTGTTTTAAAATCTGAAATACATTAGACTGCTCATTTTAACGCTTTGGCATGTTAAAAGGCAAACTCAAATGAATTCAAACAGAATAATAAAAAATAAATGAAAAAAACAAACATACTGACAAGTCTGCCTAGTCTAAGGACAACAGCCCTGTTCCACATAATCTCTCCTAAAACTCAAGCTTACATATTTTCTAAAACAGCAATCTAATAATTTAAAAATTAAAAAAAAAAAAGTATACTTCACTCTTGTGGCTACAATCAGTAGTTGCACCTTATGTACGGTCTTGAGCAAAAGCTGCCCTGATAATTTACAATTAAAATGCAAATGCATTACTCCCAAACAACTCTGCATTTTAAAACAAATACTAAAATACATGCGAAATAATTAAATTTGGATTTAAACAGCTACATCTAGATGATTTCACTGCAACTTAGGTTCTGTTCAAACTACACTTTTCCAAGACATAGATGCAATTGTTGCGGGTTATCTATACACTTTTTTTTCATGCATGTGACATGTGGCAGTGTTCCCACAGCATCACAAGAAACTTGAATATGGCACTGTTATAGCAACAGATCTCATTCCACATGGTAAATTTCAGTGCCAAATATCATAAATGCAAATGCTTTTATATCTGTTTTGTTCTGCTGCCAAGAGTATGTGACTGAACTCATTTAAAGCTTTATTATTTATATAAAAAAAAGGGGGGGGGGCAGGAAGTGCGAGACAGAAAAGACCACATAAAGAGTCAAGTTTCTTAAAATAATTAAGATTGCTCCAAGTATTCACGCCCAAGTCAACCACTACATAAGGTAATACAAAGTCCGAAAGTGGCCTTAAGATGATTGTGGAAACATTTTGAAAGATTTATGGAGCTCTTGGGGAATATGATGTTCATCCAATCTGAGATGCAAGGGCGACTAAGACTACTCCTACTAATGTCAAATAGTGTTGCCAAGTAGCCAAGTCATTGGACCTCACGTCCACTCATGTTGAACAAGATATTTTTTTATTTAAAAAAGTATTATGCATAAAGATGCACACTTTATATCAGATGGACTAAATCATAATCAGCACCACAGACCACTGAAAAAAGGTGCACAAAATAAAGCCATCACCCAAGGAAGGCTACTAATTGTCAAGATTTTTAAAGTCATTCAAAAACACTGTAAAGGCTCCTTTATGTAAAACCTAATTTATAAGAAAAATGATGAAATAGGGACAAATGACAAAGCAATTAAATTAGTAATTTTAGGATATCTATACATATAAACTGGACCACAACCAAAATACATTATGTTGGAGTGGGAACAATTCCATGTAAAAATTGCAAAAGACAAGGTATACTTCTTTAATACCTTGAACTTCAGAAACTTCAGAAAGCACTTACCATTTCTTCCAAGAATCTGTAGATCTTATGCCCATCACTCCTAGAAAGGATCTAAAACTTTCTGTGCATGTTTAGTTTGCCCCTTCTCCAAGTGTCTCTTAAGCAAAAAAGATCTGATAGCTGAAATATTTGGCCACTTCTACCCACCCTCCCACCTTAACGACCTCAAAAAATGAGGATGCATCTATAGCCGGCTCGGTGCGGAAATGTTGCTTTAAACTTCACAGACGACATCACTAAAGAAATAATGCGATAAAGGAAACCCAGAACTCAGAGACAGTAATTTTGTTTTTTATTACTGACACAACATCGAGCATTTACTCAACTAATCGAAAAAAATCGTCAAAAATAAAAATAATAAAAAGATTAATATGTGGTATGACTAAATGTTACAAGATCGTCTTTGAATCGGAGAGATTAAACAGCGGTTGAAGGACATACCAAAGGTGTCAAATAAAACAAACGACATCGTTCAACTATCATCGTAACAAAGCAGTCTAAAGCGGTCCGTTCAAAAAGCACAAACAGCAATATTGCTCGCACTACAAATTTTTACAAGCAATTTCATAACAGTTACATAGAATTTGTACAAGGTCACCCACCCCACACTTTAGACTGAAGATATCAGATGTACGGAAGAAAACAGCTGTGGCGATTTGCATAAACAAATGGAAAAAAAAGAAAACCCAACGAATCAAGTGAAACAAAATTAAAAAAAAAAAAAAAAAATACACGGTTTCCAATACTATAAATCCCATCCAACCCACACCACTTAAACACAAGTAACATGCTGGTGCTTTCTAAACATCCGGGCTATAAAAGATCGGACGACTTGACATTAGGACAATGCCAACTTGGCTGTTTGTGCATATATAGAAAAAGCAGTCGTGTCCGCAGAACCACGGATTGCCGTATCCGATTTTTTTTTATTTTTATTTTTTAAAAAACACAATTCGGAGGCAAGCGGAGTTTAATGGCAAATGTAATCCGAAACCCAGTCTCTTGTGGCGTGGGGAGTCTTCGAGGCTGTAAGAATGTTCAGAAATGGCACTCAAAATTGCATGGGGACAATTATGACGTCCCATCAGAAACTTCCACCTCAAAATTACTTCAAAGCAGAGTTTGTTCACCAATGGAGAGAGGCTATTAAACACCACAAAGGAAGCCAGCTTTTACCTAAACTTATCCAGAAAAAGGACAGTAATTGTAATATACCCTAAAAGTTTCATCTATCGGCTATAACCTCTTATCCCAAAGTATATAATGGGAAAAAGGAGAAGAATGCTTAGTTTAACAGATGGCCACAGCTTACAAAACTAAAATTAAACTGGTGAGGACTATTAGAACTGGACCCTTAAGAGTTTGCCATCCTGTATTTAAAGTAAAAATTGAACTGTACAGTTAAAATTATATTCAAAGACTTTAAACTTAACACAGAATGGATTACCAAACTACATCATACACAAAAATATTAAACACCTCCACTCTGACAGAATGCCTGAATTTAAGCTAGATTGAACGTATCAATAACTGTTGACTCCCTCTTAAAGTGGAGCAAATCTGACTTTTCTAAACTACTCAGCTGAAGTCAAATTTTGAGTTGCTTAATAGCCTCTGCTGAACCCATTGCTGTACCTCTCAAAGTAATCATCCTTGTCAAACCCTGAGCCCAGGGAGTAGCGAGAAGGAAGTAGGCCACCGAACTCTCGGTTGCGGTTGTAGGTGGCAGAGGAAGACGGTGGTGGTGGCGGAGGCGGGGGTGGAGGGAGCAGAGTTCTCCTGCTTCCCAGAGGACTGCGATCCCTGTAGTAAGAGGACGATGGGGGTGGTGGAGGAGGTGGAGGAAGACGTCTTTCATAAGGATCCCTGACACCATAATACCTGGAAGAGTAAGAATCGTATCTAGCTCCTCTCTCATACACATCACGTTCATAATAACTCCTAGGTGGAGGTGGGGGCATGGGAGGGGGAGGAGGTGGTAGACGTCCTCGTGGGTGATATTCTCCTGGGGGTGGTGGGGGCAAGTAAGGTGGATGGTGAGGAGGGTGATGTGGAGGAGGGTATGGAGGTTGATGTGGACCAAAATCTCCTCTTCCATCCTTCACTGGATTGCTTCTCGATAGCGAAACAAATATCTTCTGCCCATCAAGCTCTGTGTTATTCAGTTCAGAGATAGCCTCCATAGCTTCATTTTCACGTTGCATGTGGACAAAGGCATAATTCTTCACAATATCACACTCCACCACCTTTCCGTATTTCTGAAAAAGCTCTTTAATCTTGCCTGTTGTAGCAGTTGCAGGGACCTTGCCTACATAGATCTTTGTGGCATTTCGCATCTTTGTGGTTGCAAATTCTACTGTTATGCGAGAGCCATTTAGCTCATATTTGTGCAGACTATTAATGGCTCGTTTGGCATCATCTTCCTTTTCCATGTGTACAAAGCCATAATTTTTCAGAATATCGCAATCAGTCACTTCTCCATACTGCTCAAATAGAGTGCGTAATTCTGCCTCTGTCGTGGAACTGTTCACGTTGCCAATGAATATTTTGACCATTTTGATAGATGATTCACAAACCCTCAAACTGCAGATTCCAATTCACAGATTTGTGAATGGAGTGCAAAGAACCAAGTCTGCCTGAAAAAAAGAGGGGGAAAAATTTAAAGTTAGTCTTCAATATTGAACTAAGACAACTTAGCAGTACAAAAATGAAGGACTGGTCATGACTAGAATGTCTCTTCCCAAAATCCTTAAAATAAATGTGGCTTACCAGGTATTTAATTAATGAGCACACAAGTTTGAGTGGGCTTTCCTTTAAAATAAAGTCCGTTTATTATTGGAAAAAAAAACCAATTCAGGGCCAAAGCCAACTCTAGCAATGCTTGGCCACAAGGCAAGAAACTAGCTTTGAGAGGAACCCAGTCCACCACTTAAGCAAGTACATTGCTGAATATGAAATCGCCAACTAGGTTGCACGTTTTCGGAACGCGGAAGGTAAATAAAATCAAGACAAAGGAGAACATGCCAAATGTATTAAACATATGGAACCACCACAATCGGATGGAGGAAACTGACCGTACTTAAAGCCAAACCGCATTAATCGATTAAGCGTCCAGAAGACACTCGGGTCCAAATGGTTCCGTTTCCGCCTTTAAGGCAAGCAGGGTTCATGAATGGGGTACTAAAAAACTACTTTCACGTATACTAGTACGGGACACGTACGTTCCTAAAAGTGGGTGCAAATGAACATTTACTAATGCTCAAAATATTACAAACGTCGTTACTTAAAACTAGTTTGTCTTATGTTTTAACATTTATAATTGCAAAACAGAGGGTTTAAACTGATAAGAGCAATATATTAAATACAGAACGATTCGGCGATATAAAGGCAGGCCTTGCAAAACAGCACTTATATGCTAACTGCACATACGAGCGATCGCGATGACGCTGCACACGAAAGTTATATATCGTCCTAATTTCCCCCGCACTCTTCTCGCCATTTTATTAATGGCTTCATTAACTGGCTAACAATTTACTGCAAGCAGAAAATGCGGCGCGCCACATTTCTGCAGCTTCTCAAGATGGCCGACAACACCACTATAAAGTGGATGTCTGGATTGCCGGCTTTGCCACCATTTTAGATTCCCCCACCAACTTACACCATACCACGAAGATACTTTTCATTTGCCTGGATATTAATTTCAAAATAAAACCTCGTTAAAGTCGCAAACTCTATATTGATCTTCAGTCTGTATCCTGAAAACAATTGTTTTCCGCGTCGGCTATGAATCTTAAGGAAATAGTTAAAAATCTAGCTCACAAAGAGAACATTCTATACTTAAAAACGAAATGTTGCTTTTTCATGGTATATATAATTAAACTGATATTAACAAAGATAACTAATCTTTAGATCATGTTTTAACCATGTTGGACTGAAAAAAGACGCAGGCATGGGCGGCAAAAACATTAAAAATTGGTCACATCTCTACGTAATTACACTAGAATAAAAATTTGCAAGATAAACGTCTACAAAAAATAATCAACTAACTAATCATCCTACAAAACAGTACATTAAAGACTCACCCGCAACCGTTCTAAATATACAGCCGGCACGCTTCCCTTGCGCTCCAAGCAGCGTCAGATTCAAAATGGCCTAGATTACGTCCTTTGTTGGTAGAGGTCAAGCTTGCTTCTCGACAAACTTTATTAGAAACGGAGATGGACAACCATTTACTTGCCTTTGATTGGTGCAGAGGGACAACAACGCCATTGTTGTTAAACCGTCCCACCTCCCTCAGCTACGCCCCGGAAAGAATACCCACCCATAACGACTATTTAAATTTTATTTTATTTAACATTAACTACAAAAAAAGCTTTATTGTATAAATACGCGCACATCACATATATCAAATTCAATCAAACCCTTAGTAAGTGTTCATACTATTAAACAAATACAATTCATGATAAAAAACGTTAAATGATTTAAGAATCAAGTTAGCATTGCTTTGTTATTCACACGTTACAAAATAATCTAGGTACACTTTTATGTCCGTATTTTTATTTAATATTTTAAAAAGCTCAGTCACAGGATTCTTTTTCAGACAGTGTAAATAATAACATGCTAATATAATCATTACGTTCATTATAAGTTACATTTTTATTGTTTACAGTTGGGTTGCAATTTCATATAATTTGTATTACTTTAAAACTAATATCAGCATTAGTTTCTTTCTAATATAAGTTTGCAACTTCATCCAGAATTTTTTTTTACAATTTCACATAACCAAAAAAATGCTGCATAGTTTCAGGATTACTTTAACAAAAAGATATGTATCACCCGTATTTATTTTGAATTGTTGGACAATAAGGGGCTCTACAGGATCAATTTGATGCTTGTTACATTTTAGAGTCATGAAATACATACCGGTTTGGCTTATTTTTGAGAGAGTGCTTCAGAATACATGACTATGAAATTTCACATACGTTTGAGGCAGGCAAGGGTTCTTTTTACTATTTCTTTTCAAGGTCTGGTTGCTGTAGCTGCGGCTCTGCTTATATAAAATAATATGCTGGTTAGTTGGTTTAATAGGGAATGTGTTTAGGTTTGATAAATAATACCAAAACATATGGGTAAAGTAATTATTTGAAAGTCTATGGTATGCCCCTTCTCCACATCAGGTGCTGACTGATATCGGATTTGGCTTTGGCTTGATCAGCCAAAAGTCAAATATCAAATATTGTTAGTGTTCAGCTCCCCAAAGAGGAAGTCGATCATCAAACTTAGGGAGCAGATTTTAGAGAGTGCTAGAGGACATTTTGGAGAATGACCTATAGTTCCCACTGCTTTTTCCCACAAGAGGTGAGTACACCTGGTTTTTGAATAAAAGTACAACCTCTCATGATTAAGTTAAAGTCAGCTCCATTTATAAAATCAGAGCCTGCACATAAGCATGTTGTTTTGTACATCACCATTGTCACTCACTGAATTCTAAATATTTATTTCCACTTGGGTGCCCATTTGAGGTTTTCTGGTCACAAACAGACTTCTGCAAAAATGCTGAAAAAATGCTATGCTGATATACATCTTTGTCATCAGATGAACAGATGAAGTACAGGTTGATTCTGGCACGATCTGCAGTTTAGCCACTTTCTTAAATGTAGGTTTGGGAAATATGAGGCTGGACTTCAACACCCCTGTTAAATCTGCTGTCTTGACAGGTCTTGTGTGCCACTAAAAGCCTAGCAGAATAAGCAATGCCTACTCTGCCCTACAAAAGAGGCACAGCAGAGTACCTAGAGACAAAGCTGCTCAGGCACAAGGAAAATCCAAAATCCATGCCAATTTGCCTGGGAGTTAAAACTAAATTCTTCAAATTATAGGGAAGCAGTTCTAACCGGTATGCTTTTGTACCATTTTTTTTTTTTGGTAGAAAAACCATTTACGTCATACAGGGCTTGTATTGTAACAATTACTATTGTTATTGTTTGGCTCAGCTCACCAGGTCAATATTTCACTGCTTCACAAATATTGTATTTTTGTGTTCAAATGTATACCTTACCTCATTCTGACACTTTTCTTCAAATGAAAGCTCCAAGCACAATCTGAGGAGACAACTGCATTTGAAGAATGGATTCTTCACTAAATACACCCATACATCTGTTTCATGAAAGCATAAAGGCCTATTTTACATAATAATCTTGGACAGGGTGTGGCATACACAAGTGCAACAGTAATAGCTTTCCTAAATCGAGAATGTAATGAAGAGTTCTGATAGTTTGTTTAGGCACAGTCTATGAGTAACTGGTTGTGAAATGAGTATATAAAGATATATTTTTTAAGAGTACAAATCATGCACAGTAAGCTATAGCTTTGATATGTGGAAAAAAGATATGGTGGATTTGACAATAGGAAGGTAGGAGGAGAGAAAAAGGCATAAAATTGAAACTGAATTTAAAGAAAATCTAATCAAGTGCAGAGATATAAAAAAACTAAAATGCAACATTATAAATAGACCTTAAAATCTAAAATGCCAATAATAATCTGGCTTAATAAAAAAAAGTACAATTTAAAACAATGAAAGATTGTTTCCAGAAATGTATCATGCATTAAACTTACATACTGTAGAACAGTTCTCACTTCTCTCTGGAGTTAACAGACTCAATGTGCTCCACTGACTTATATATACTGTATAAAACAAAGCACAATATATATATGCAGTACACAAAACTATATTCATATCATGCCATATAAACATTAAAAGATCAGCAATTTTAATTCTCTACAGTCAGTTTGTTTTAGTTCTCCTAATAATATTAACTATAAGCAAAGTAAAACAAGGTACAACTTCTTCTTCTTCTTCTTTCTGCACCATCTTCAAAAATAATAGTGGAAATGGTTCATTTTCATTCTACTTTGTGTTAAATGCGTTTTTAACCAATGTGGGAGCATGAATAAGAATTTGCTTGTCCCTCTTAAATACTTACATATTTTTTTACTTCTTGATACCTGCTTTCTGTCATCTACAGGCAGCAATAAAAGCCTTCAACTTTTGTTTCATTGGCCAAAATATACTTAATTCTCATCAGGCTTGTGCCGTGGAATCCTGTCCAGGTTACCTTTTGTTATTCTCTAACATTTAGCACTATATAAATGAGTTGATAAAACACTGCTCTGATACAGCTTCATTTTGGTGCAGGTGCCACACTGTGATAACCTCCAAATGTTGTGAGTTTTGTGAAGGTGTTCCCAGCCTTGTTTAATCTACTCTGGATGTCTCCGCTTACTCCTCCATTTTCTCTGACTATACTGCAACGTATGTAAACCTTGAGAAAGTTCACTCAAAACATTTTAACTGGTGCTGAACTGCTGGTATTAAGGGTCATGAATTCAGTTTCTGTTTCCTGTTTTCTTCCCTACTTGCTGGGCCAAGATGTTAAAATGGTTGACCTTGTACTGCGTGTGTGTGAAAGCAGCACAATCCCATCACCAAAGCCAAAATTGTCAAGTATAGAAATGATGCCACCTGATGGCTCTTGGTTCAACTTTTGTTGTTTGCAAATAACTGAAATGATCAGATTTAAGAGCAATGCAGACATTACACAAACTTGTCTCACTCCAGTCTTCACTTGATGCATATACACAGAGTTAAATGCAGGCACGCTGGCTGGAGAGCTGGTGTTTCCTTTATCATTTGCAATTCATTATTAGCCGATGGCTGGTTAAAAAAAAAAAACAGGTAACAATTAAAGTTTAAATGCAGCAGTTTAAAACACACATAGGCACTTAAGGGCTCTGAACTGTGTGGTGGATGGCTGTCCATTTATCCTGGCCAATAACCCAAGCCGCCAGGTGGAGCCCTCCTTGCAGTATGGAGGTCCCCAGAAGACCAGCAAGGCATCATGGACAATGTAGCTTTTATATGCAGCCCTGCTGGATGCCGTGGGAGCCACTAGGGGATGCTGCAGGGAGGAATAACGAGTATTTTCTCTATGCCCCGGAAGCACACGTGGACAGGAGGAATGATGTACTTCCGGGTTGAAGAAAAGAACTTGTACCTGACCCGGAAGTGATTGAGAGTCACATGGACTGGGGATGGAGAACACTTCCGGGTCAGGAGATATAAAAGGACTATGGGAGCTCCCAGACGGTGAGCTGAGCTGGGTGGAAGGGTGGCAACGCGTCTGGGAGTGGAGGATTGTATTTGTGATTGAGTATTGTGATTGTTTATGAGAATAGTGGAGGAGAGGGTGCTTTGTGCAATGTGGAAGATTAATAAAGTCAATTTGTAGACTTTTACCTGGTGTTTGGAGTCGTGGACAGGGGTTCAAGGGAGTGAGAGCACCCCCTATCTGTCACAACTGTAACAAACAAATTAACTAAAACAAAGCCAAAAAATTAATTTATTAGCAAATAAATGATTTCAAATTAAGAAACTGGTTAAAGTAAGACCCTGAAACCACTACACACCTGCATAACTGTAATTGAGTACCCTTGGCATAAAACCATTACTTTCCCACTGAGATATAGATGGTGGAATGTAATTCTTCTAGTTAAACAAAAAAACTCTTGATGCATATATTGTGGTATAAGACATTACAAACAATTTTTCAAAGCGCACTTTTATATATTGTTTTTACTTCAACATACCTGTTAATGAGTTAGAATTTATTTTAAAATCCAAGGCTACTACACAGTAGACATATTGTTTACTCAAAAGTTTAGGACATTTCCAGATCATATGGTTTAAAGAGGTATGCACCTGATGATATCACTCTCAGATTGTATGTTGTAGAGTATATTTTACAGATACAGTACATGTGAATAATAAAAACATTTCAAATGCACTATTTCTTGCTTGGCATACATTGAACTACAATGTATTTTATAACTGACGGAATTCTATTCCCTTTCTGAAATTTTAACTGAGAGGTCCTTTTTCCAATTGTTTCTTTGGATCAATAAGAAGTAAGTTTGTTAAGACTTTGTTTTGTATAGCCTGGAGATGCTGTCTAAAGTCTCATTCACATTAACCCGTATCACCTCAGGAGTGGATGTAGGTGAAAGATGAGGAAAGCGGAAAAGGTTTTTTTAAACAAAGTTTTCAATTTGTGTATAAAAATACTGTAGTGTATCACTAGAAAATTACATTTAGAGTTTATAAGTTTAAAACATTCAAATACATTATAAAAATCTCAAAATGTTACAATCCCTAGTAATTTTCATAAATTGAATACTACATGTGTTAATGAAGGCTATAGCAGCTGATTACATTTTTTGGGGTAACAGATAAGACATTCTCTGCTTTGAAATGCTTTATACAAATCTTTAGTAAGTGCTAGACCATCTGATTGCTGTTATATTAAAGATATTGTTGGCTGGAGCACAGAGTAAATTATTCAAAAAAGATTTAGAATAGGATTTGTTTTTCATGGCTCATCAAGTAGGTGTAGTTTAATGGATTTCAATTTTCAATGCATTATTATGCAAAGCCAAGTAATAGAGCTGAAAGTTTCATGGTGTTATATCATCTTTGGCTTTAGATCTCTGTGATTCGGCAATTCTACTGTAATATGTGACTAATACAATCAACAATTCAACCAAAAGTGATCCAACCTAGTCTGGCGTGCAAAATAATTCACTGGGAAGACATTATTTTATTCAAATTAAATTTGAATTAGAAGATCTTATTAAATTCTCCTAATCAATGTAATACAAATGTCATTGACGAATATGAGTCTGAGATATGAAGCGACATGTCTTCTACATAATGTAATATTTTATGTTCAAGCCCTTCCCTTAGTATTCCTTTATCTCTGACTGCTTTTGGAGGTGGATAGCTAGTAGTTCAATATCAATCACAAAATGCATAGCTGATAATTGATACTCATGGATACTTTTGATAAACAGAGAGATTTATTGTTGTATTGTATAAGCTCTTACAATGGAGGAGAACCTTATTTTAACATTACTAATAATAATACTTTTTATTTATGTAACATCTTTGTCAAATTAAATGACACTTTATAATAATTAAAAAGATAAGAAACCAGAAACAAATAATATTTAAAAAATAGAGCAAGCAAAAATGTATTTGAGATACCTAAAATCTATTTTAAATATCTTAAATGTTAGTCAGTCTGAAGTGTCTTTTAGGATACTGTAAAGATTACATTTTGAAATATCTTAAAATAAAAAAAAATAAAAGCCGGAACACTTTGAGATATCAGAAAAGCATTTGACTGGCAACTCTAAACAGAATGAGTGTGAGTTTCTGAATGAATGGGCCCTGCCAAAGGTTGATTCCTGTTTCAAATATGACTAGGCTTCCCATAATCCAGCAATTAAATGAGCTAGTTCAAAAAGTAGGTATTTGAACACACTAATCTTTTAAATCTATCAATTGATCCTTGGCTGAAGAAAAAATAAACTTGTTATAATCAGAAAATAAAAATTCTTATGAATTCTAAGATAATACCTATCTATATACTGTGTTTAATTGAAAGTTGACTCACTCACTCACTAACAAAAACCCAATTTCCCTTTGAGTTAAAAAGCTAAACTTTGGCAGGATGGTGCATTAAGGACAGTAGCCATCTGCTAAGAAAGGACATTTCAATACAGTCATATGAAAAAGTTTGGGAAGCCCTCTCAGCCTGCATAATAATTGACTCTACTTTCAACAAAAAAGATAACAGTGGTATGTCTTTCATTACCTAGGAACATCTGAGTACTGGGGTGTTTTCCGAACAAAGATTTTTAGTGAAGCAGCATTTAGTTGAATGAAATTAAATCAAATGTGAAAAACTGGCTGTGCAAAAATGTGGGTCCCCTTGTAATTTTGCTGATTTGAATGCATGTAACTGCTCAATACTGATTACTTGCAACACCAAATTTGTTGGAGTAGCTCATTTTGCCTTGAACTTCATAGACAGGTGTGTCCAATCCTATGAAAAGGTATTTAAAGTGGTCAATTGCAAGTTGTGCTTCCCTTTGACTCTCCTCTGAAGAGTGACAGCATGGGATCCTCAAAACAACTCTCAAAAGATCTGAAAACAAAGATTGTTCAGTATCATGGTTTAGGGGAAGGCTACAAAAAGCTATCTCAGAGGTTTACACTGTCAGTTTCAACTGTAAGGAATGCAATCAGGAAATGGAAGGCCACAGGCACAGTTGCTGTTAAACCTAGGTCTGCCAGGCCAAGAAAAATACAGGAGCGGCATATGCACAGGATTGAGATAATGGTTACAGACAACCCACAGATCACCTCCAAAGACCTGCAAGAACATCTTGTTGCAGGTGGTGTATCTGTACATCGTTCTACAATTCAGCGCAATAGGCACAAAGAACATCTGTATGGCAGGGTGGTGAAAAAGAAACCCTTTCTTCACTCACACCACAAACAGAGTCACCTGTTGTATGCAAATGCTCATTTAGACAAGCCAGATTCATATTGGAACAAAGTACTTTGGACTGATGAGACAAAAATTGAGTTATTTGGTCATAACATGGCAGAAGAAGAACACCACATTCCAAGAAAAACACCTGCTACCTACTGTCAAATTTGGTGGAGGTTCCATCATGCTGTGGAGCTGATTGGGTAGTTCAGGGACCGGGGCCCTTGTTAAAGTCGAGGGTCGGATGAATTCAACCCAATACCAACAAATTCTTCAGGATAATGTTCAAGCATCAGTCACGAAGTTGAAGTTACACAGGTGTTGGATATTCCAACAAGACAATGACCCAAAACACAGTTCGAAATCTACAAAGGCACTCATGCAGAGGGAGTATTGTAAGTACAATGATCTGGAATGGCCATCACAGTCTTATTTAACTGGTTTAATTTAAATTTTATAATGTTGCATAAAAAAGAAAATTAGCCAACATGTTATTTATTTGTTAGTAATAATGTTTTATGCTATTTTTAGGGACAGTGTTTATTTTTCTGATGAGTACCACAAAGGAATCTAACAGAGAAGTAGGGCTCTCAACTTTTTGCAAATGAAGGCCACGACCAGAAATGGAGAAGAAATCTGAAAGTTTCACAAAGCTCAAAGAAGAAATAGTTATCAAGTTGCGTCCTTGGTTGCACGCATTGCTCCCTAATCTATAGGCTTCTTCTTACCCCTCATGATGCGGTATAAAATACATAAAATACATACATACATGAAAGGGAGTTGAACCACGTGGTTTGCCGATTGCCTTTATATACAGTACATATACTTTGAGCAATGGGTTGGGGGAGGATGAAATAAACACAATATTGCAGAGAACTGGGGTGTCACCATGGAGGTCAGACTGCGATGCCCCACTATGCTCCAGTTCACAAAGCAGAAACAATGAAGGGCTGATACAACATATCAGTCCAATTCAAGCCCTGGACACTGCAGTGCTTTTTAGTGGGCTGCTATTGGTGTAACCCCCATGCGCTTGAGTAATATATCATGTAAAAGTACCAGTGAAGGCTGAGAAGGAGAAAGACACTGACTAAACGGAGTACTGACAGTAATTTGGTTCCACTTCAAACACTGTGACATTGCACATAGTTCACCGTATTATTTCATTTCACTTGTTCCTTTCTGTACAAGGCCTAAAAAATTCAATTCATTGCATGTCCTATGTAAATATACAGTCTGTAAAAGTCAATGCTGAACGCAATAAGTTCACATAAACAAAAATTTAACATTTATTACTTTTAATCTAAACCCTCCAAACTATGTGATGACACAAGATTACAGACAAAGCATTACATTCAAATCTGAAGAAATCTACCATTTTTACAGGATATGCTACAGTGTAAAAGGATATGTATACCCAAAATTCACATTATTCCTACTAATTGTTTATTTGAAATAAAAATAAAACAGTTTCCTGTAAAAGTGTGTCTTCCTATGGTCGTTAACAAAAGCCAAGCTAAAGTCCATCATTAGGAAAAGCAAGAAATGACTTTTGTACGGCACAAATGTCTTACTTATAGGCAATTGTATGTAGCATGTTTAAGAATAAGGAGGACCAGTGAACTAATAGTATAAGCCCCTGGTAAAAATAAATAAATACTGCACACAGAAAAAAAACGAATGGCACTATAACCAAGACCCATTGTCTAGTCAATTTTCAGTGTAAAATTATTGCTGTCATATACATGTACTTGTAAAATAATGCATCCATCTATCCATTTTTTCACCAGCTCAATTCAGTTCTGAGTCATGGCAGCTGGACCCTTATCCAGTAGCACCTGAGGAGGAGAATCCCACACAATCTGCACCACATACCAGTCAATTGTGTGAACACTAATAGTAAGTTACACAAGGAAACATTTAGAGTTGCCAGTTACACTAACATGCATGTCTTTGGGGAGTTGGATGAAAGCCAAAGTACCTGTTGGAAAAAATCCACAGTGACATGGGGAAAACATATTGACTCTACACTGTGACAGAGCCAGAATTCAAACAAGGACTCTGGGTCTGTATAGTTGTAGCCAAACACTGTGTCTCCAAGTGGTCACTTAAATGATCTGCAAACTGTAATTGATGTAGTATGCTAAATGTATGGCATTTAAACTGGGATGGTCTGGTACTCTGTCCACAGATGGTTCCTGCCTTGCACCTAATGATGCTGTATTTAATTGGACAAAGCAACTGCAAAAAATGTATGTGTTTCTGATTAACGTTACAAATAAAATGTAGGCCTATATGCCGCCTCACATATACTGTACATAAAGCTAACACTGCATCAGTGGTGGTAAAGGGTGAAGGGCATCCAGCCTGGGCCATACCATAAGGGGATGCTCACAAAAATGATTCGCAAATCGCTAACCCATGATGTCTTAAGTGCTCTTATCGATCATGCGCTATCCTCTGTGCAATACGTGTGCGTGGTGCACTGAGCGTACATTACGTTCTTGTTAGGGGTTATCGCTGCCTCCATGCCGTGAGCTGACGTTTTCCAATACAGGGTTGTGGGCTAATAAAGCCTATCTTTGTAGTAACTGCGCAACGCAGGAACTCATCTGGAATTATCAGGGCACTCTCAATCAATTATATATTTCAGTTCACCTGCCATCATAACATGTGAAAGAAGGCGGGATCGTCAGAGAATTCTCAGAGTAACACAATAGTTGTAATTAAACCGTTGATACTGGTAAAAAATAATCTATTTTTTTAAATAATTTTGAAATGTAAATTTCGATTCGAATCGTCCTGACACAACGTTAAACAGTCAAGTACAGAGGCGAAAATGAGAGCAAGCGTGCATGTGCAGTCTTGTCCGAAAGCGGCTCACTACAGGAAACAACCTACAAAAGGCGGAGCTGACCCCAGATCTTTTAACCACGTGAATTCTTGAAAGGCTTTACTGCTGTTCCTTCTGGTTAATGCCAGCGTTTAGAATAAACCGAAACTATCAAAGACTGATGGTTATAAGAAATGCCTGGCTTGAAGTTGCATGCTCATTCAGCGTGTGACCACCGAGAAGTACGCGGAGCAGATGATGTTTGTAGAGTGCTGGTAGCATCGTTTCAAGAATTAGCAGCTTTCGCTTATCTTTTCACCTGAAGAAGTAGAAATGCTGATTTTTATGAATTCTCCGGGTGCTGACCTTTTATCTCAGATGACAGCTGAGGATGACAGTTCCCAAGAAACATTATCAGATTCGGTAATAATAGGAAGCCTATTCATTTTGTTATTATTTGTGTAGTTGTTGGAAGCGACTTTTACATAATGCTAATAATATCTCTGATGCTTTTTTTGCGATTCTTTGATTTTTTTTTAGACTTTAAAACCATCCGACAGAAAGACGAAAAGACGTGAAAGGAATCGAGTGGCAGCTCAGAAAAGTCGGAAAAAACAGACTGAGAGAGCGGACGTCTTGCATCAGGTGCAGATATGATCCTTTTCCTTTATAACCTGTCCAGGAATGTCCTGCGGTTTTAAGACATTGTGTTTATTCAGCAACTTGGTTAGCGTTGTAATTGTGCAGCATGCGATGCGTGCGGGTAAAAGCTTGGTAATGCTGCAGAGTATTGAATACAGCCAGATTACCTGTTTATGGGTTGCTTCCGATTGAGTGTTTTTTTTTTTTTTGACTTACGATTATAAAGCTACTGTAAACGTGATGGTAAAACAGATATCCTGCAGAACTTATTTTTCATACCTTCATTTAAATGTACGGATCGGAGTGTGGGAGGTTAGCAGGAACTAATCCTAAATGGGGTGGGTCCTTCTATCGCGGAACCCCTTTTTTCGAATGCAGGTGAGAAATCCACAAAGAAATATACGGCGGATCTGTAGTGAAATACAAGATATGCGAGCCAACATAGCTAAATATGATGACACCTTGATGATTCTGTTTTTAAAAAGACCATATCCGTATTTCCTGCGCCTTGTGATGCTGTCAATGACACGCTTATTTGATGCTAATTCGCAGCGTATGATTGACAGCACTGTCCGCACATCAGAAGGTAAGGGTCAGATTTAAAGTAAAACCTTCAGAAAGATTTTCACCTGTCTTTGAACATTTAACTGAAAGGTGGTATAAGTCAGTGGCAATATTTTGTTGGAAAATGAAAAATTTAAATAAGGGTAAATGTGGAGCAGCAGTTTTCTTCATAGGCATAATTTAGCTTTTGGTTTTAAGACTGCATACTGCTGCAGCTATAGTGGACTGGAATTACATACAAACTGTTGGTTCTATAAAAAAGAAAGCAAACTGCCCAAAGGTAATTTTGTGTGTGTGTGTGTGTTTATTTATTTTACATTTTTACATTTTAATATACAATTCCCCATTCATTTCCTTATCTTTAGTGGCACAATCACAAGGAGAGTCAACACCAGCTTGAATGACTGTACTTCTACTTCTACTTTACTTCTGAGTGTAAGAGTAAAACATGGGTAGAAACTGATACAAACAAATAAGCAAAAGACTTTATATGCAAATATAGATATGGAACTAGCCTGACTGGCATTTCTGCACCTCTTCGTAGGCACAGGTTTTGAGGATTATTGATTATGGTGTTGTCATTCTTTTGATACAATTTCATATCTTTGAATCGGTCTTTAGGACTAAAAACATGACATTTTGGGAAACAATAAGGGAAGGTTGAACTTTTTGCAATCAGTCCCTTGTCCTATGTAATCCTGAAGTTTTACTTATAGTAAACAGTTTCTAAACTATCCAAGTTTATATATTTATCAAGGCTTCCTTATATATTCAGGTATAAAGATGATTTATGTTGTGACTGCTTATTCAAAGACATCAGTTAATGTAGCAAACAGAAAGTGTGAATGAAATTCTTAATATGGAATAATTAATTGGCTATAGATACTTAATGATTGTGTGTTAATGCTACACATGTTCCCTCACTTCATAATTGTATTCTGTTTTGTCTTCATTCACTCCTTGGCTAAGTGAGCGTGTGCCCCGTGAGTGAGCTTGCCTACCTTAATCAGGTTGTTGATTCATTCACTGGGCCTCTGTTAAAGATGTAAAACATGTAAAAGATGGCACTACCCAAATTAAATAAATGAAGTCTCCAAAAAACAAATGTCTGCTCTGCCCTGTCTTATGTAGGTACTTGAAGCAGTGTACCACATCCATTCCCTGAATGATAATGGAGAGTGGAGGTTCTTTGGTGTGAGGATCAATAGCCATTTCCTTGGTTTTGCCAATGTTAATAACAACTTTATTTATATAGCACCTTATCCTACATTTACGTGCAACTCAAGGTGTTTTCCCCAGATAAATCAACAAAAACAAAGATATATCCCATTTACTTGGATTATTATAATTAATTAATACTGTGATAATTTCTAATAAATGCAAGTATACTAAATACAAAATCAAAAAGGTATTGTTAAGAAAAATGTAACCACTAAAGTGCAAAGCAAATCTTCACTCTTATCTGAAAAAGGTTTTCTAATTGAAATACTTATACATTAAGGTTGACAAAAGAACAACCAGATCTAAATAATATATATAAAAATATATATCTACATTTTACCTAGGCATATGTACATGTCAACCCATTGAGTAGAAACAGTTTGATGTTATTAAAGTTAATGAAAAGATACAAACCAGTCCAAATAAAACGGTCCATAGTGGTTTCAGCTAATTTAGGATGTAGACAGAAATCCTGATTCCTGAATGTGATTAGAAAACAAAAATCTCCTATGATGGGCCATAGGAGAAAAATAAACCTGTGGTGGGACATGGGCTGAAGACAGAAGCTAACAAATCAAGTAGTTAGGTTTGATGGTAATCAGTTTTATGATCATGAAAGTCAGAATGACCTAGACCAGCTGGTCGCCCACCATCCACTGGGCCTAGTTGATACAGTTAGCACAGTTGAAAATAAAGGTACCCATGTCCTCCTCATTTCCTCCAGTATCCCAGGTGGACTGCAGAAGAGCATGCTTTGAGCAGGTGTGGGTGGTGCATAGTGGCAGCACACAAGATGGGAGATAAAAAACAGCAATGAATTAATGCTAGGTATTTACTGACGCATCAAAGAACTAAAGTTATAATCAGATCACTATATTATGATTTTAATTACAGGAAAGCCAGATTTTGAAATGTTAGGTTGAAAACAATTTTTTGTGCACCAAGAAACAAAGTTGTCTGCTTGATTCCCGGTGTTATATTTATAGTCTGAAGTGTACAGGGTGAACAACAAAGGTGACAGGACTGTTTCTTTTGGTGCTCTCATTCATATCAGAGCCACAGTACTTGAGCCTCGTAAAAACTGTGTTCTGCTGGACAGAAAGCCTGTTATCCAGTACACCACAGGGTCATCCGACAGCATATCTGTGAACTTGCCTCTTCTAGCAGGAATGGGTGAATGATATAGCAGACACTAGAGAAATCAAATAATTAGTCCTCACAGTGCTGCCAATTTTGTCCAGATGGGAATAAGCCTTGTTAAGCAGGAAGATAATTGCATCCTCCACTCCAGTCTTTGCCTGATAGGCAAACTGCAATGGGTCTGAGTGGTCTTTTGTAAAAGGGCTTCTAATCCAAGACCAGCATCTTGAAGTTCTTTGTGATGCGGAACATAAACAAAACATTGATAACCAAACACAGTAGGATATTGGTATGTTTTAATAGATTGTGTTTTAATTCAGAAGGAAAGAAAATACACAGAATTAAAGTTTTGTGTAAAATTGTTACTGGGCATACTGTTGCAAGGTCACATTTAATACATACACTAATGAGAGAGAGAGGTTAGGAGCACGCACTGATACAGTGCATTACCGCGCCCACCACAAACCAACTCAGGATCCAGATTAGGATCCTGAGTGCAGCCATGCAATGGGTGACACCTCAGCACCACACTAGTTCAGATGGAGTGGAACAGTGTGAGTTTTTTTTTATGGTGGCTGGAGTGCCAATTCTGCCACCAACCCCCAGGAGGGCCTACATGCAGGGATGGATGCAGATTAGCGTCATACCCAGGATGGAGCAATTGCCAGTTAAGGGTCTTGCTCAAGGGCCCAACAGAGCAGAGTCCCCTTTGGCATTTACGGGATTTGAACCGGCAACCTTCTGATTGCCAGTGCAAATCCCTAGCCTCAGAGCCACCACTCCGTCCACTAATGACAGTAATGTAAAGTTTTTGACTAAATTGCACATTGTAAATTGTTATTGGTAGAGGTATTATGTTAAGTATTAAGTATTATGTTAAGTATGTTAAGTATTATTACTTAATGCTAAATTGAATGTATAAATGATTACTGTTTTTACCTTAATATTACCTTGGAGTGATAGGTGTGCCAGATTCTCCAACAGGAGTACAAATTATTAAGCTTAGTCAAGCCAGTTGAGTTCCAGTAGTATTACAACATTATATCATTCATTATTGGAGTCTATTCTGGCAGCATGGAGCACTAGGCAGGGACCAGTCCACCTTTGGGGATTTATGCGCACATGCTTGCATCCTCGTAATGGAGCAATATCGGAATAACCATCAACCTAATCCACACATTTTTGCTATAGGAAGAAAGTGGAATGTGTTGACAAAACTTGCAGACACACCTTAGACATTTAAACTCCATTGTGTGAAAAATAGAAGTCCTCTTTGTCTAATTTGCAAATACCTATTCTGTAGAACAATGTGCTCCATCGGAGACTCTTTAGTACTGGGATTATTGAAAGTATATTTCTAAAAACTTTTTTTTTTGTTAGAGGTAAAGGTATTCATCACTTTAATTTTGCAATCTATCGAAGCTTGATTCACTAGAGTGTTATCTAGAAAATTGTCATATATTTCTAACATATGCATTTATAAGATGTTAATGTCAGGAAAATTTGGTATATTAACCAAATACCTTTTACTATAGTGACGGCTCACACATACTGATTTGTAGCCTGAATATACTGAGATAGTATCTAATTAAACATGCATTTCTAGGACAACCTGGTTAGTTTTCTGTTTTATTAGTTGAAATAAGATCTTTATATTTAATTGAGCTTGGAATGAGTTTTTTTTTTTTGGTTGAATACTGTAAACCTTTTTTGTAATAAGCAATGTGACCAGAAATAACCCTAGGATAGATTTTAATCTCTAATACATGGGGGTTTCCAAGGTCTGTATTAACAGGATGCCTGGTTATGCAACAACATCCTTCCAGGATGAAATACTGTAAGCTGCATTATTTATAGGAAAAATGGTTTCATTTTAGGTTTATATTAATCTCAGCCTTTTTGGTCTGATTAATTTATGTAACTCTTAGTTATTTCACTGTTGAGTGTCTATGGCCTGTATTGGTGGACCAGTGCCAACTAAGGGTCAGTTTTCAAAGTAGAGAAATGAAATGTCTACGGAACTTTGAGAGTAATGGACTCCTGTTTGATATTTCTTTTCTTAAATCCAGTAATTTTTTGTAACAGCATAGGGAAAAAACATTTTACATTACCTAAAAAAAGTATGTTTATACTTGCAATTTGGAAAGTCCCCTCTTTAACTTTGATGTCCTTAACCCTTCTGAACATGTTGAAACAGGGTGCACATTTGGTTATATTCCTGCCAATTACAATTATAATAATGGGAAATGTGGAAATTGTAAGCAGTGTTTGAAATCCCCCAACACTCCCTTCCCTCCTCCTTGGTATGATTCTAAACCAGGCTAGCGCAGAGCTACACACCTCATCTTTTTTTTTTTTTCATCAGTCTTGGAGATTTTACCATCATTGGGCTGATTGATTGCTTATTTTTTAATAGTTAATCTGTGCATTTCATTTCAGTATTATTTTACTTTTTAGTGAACAGTATTCATGGGGTTGAAGTGAATATGCTGTATTTGCTGGTGACCTTGTTTGCTGAATATTGTCCTGGAAATTCACCCTGAGTCTGACTTAGATGAACATTTTTTTTGTTCCCCAACACCCAAGATTTTTTGCAAGACCAACCTGATATCACAGAGCTGTAGCAGCCATGCGCAGAACATTCATATGTGCTGGGGTCAATGAAATAAGCCTCCACTTTGTTTATATATATATATATATATATATATATATATATATATATATATATATATATATATATATATATATATATATATATATATATATATATATATATTGTGATGGGTGGCTGGGGACCTACCAGGAGACCTAGAGGAGCAAAGACCCAGGAGAAGGGCAATTTATACCCCAGGACATGAGAGGGCGCCCGGGTTGCATCGGAGCCATGGGCTTGGGGCTCAGAAGCTCAAACCTGTTGGGGTCCATGGCCACCGCCAGGGGGTGCCTGGACAGCTCCAGAAACAAGATCTTCTAGGTGTGGCGGGAGTTCTGCCTGAAGAGGAGTTGGATTCACAAGCAGCACTTCTGCCACACCCAGAAGTGCTGCCGGAGGTTAATCGGGAAGCAACTGGAACACTTTTGGGTGCACTATAAAAGGGGCCACCTCATTCCATTCAGATACCCAAAGTCAGGTGGAAGAGGCCACATTTTGTTGTCTGAAACTGGAAGTACTTCTTCTGTGTGATTTTTGACAACACGTGTGAACAGTCCTACTCACAACACATCGATCGATGGCCTTGAAATTTGTCACCTCTATGTCCAAATGTGTGTCAGAGAGTCGACAGCCCGAGATTTGCTCAGCACAAAACTTTCTAACATTTCTCTCAGAAAACCCTCTCACTTCTCCATGTTCATATGACAGATGCTCAGGTATAATTTTTGATGACAGGCCTTGTTTTGCCATTTCCAAAATCACGCCTGTGTACTGTTCCAACATCATGATGATGGTCCAGTATACACACCAGTGACCAGTGTTTGGTGCAAGTGGCGCATTACCTGACCAGGATGTTGACCAACAAAAACTTCTGGTTCAGACAAAATAAATAAAGGGTGTTTTCTCGTTTTCGTTTCTTGCATTTTTCTTTTATGATATCCGAAAGAACACAAGGAAAAAAGTAATTGTTTTGTGTTTTTCATTTTTCCCTTTTAAGTTGAAAATCAAATAAGTGTCTCTTTTTCTTTTTTCAATGATATTTTCTGAAACAAAATTTCAAATACCAAAAAGTACACGGACCGGACACGCTCATTCATGTGCACACAATTTTGTGATGTTTTGTGATTTATAAACTGGCCATGAGTGGGAAGAAATCTAAAAACCCCAAGAGTGAAACAACACAATGCTGAACCTGCAGTGAGAACTGTAGCTTCTACTTAAATGCTTGTTGGACTCCGTACCCCAACTGTATCATTAGCTGGCTTTACTTCCTTAGGCTCCAAATATAAAAGACAGGACAGACAACAATGAAAACTACAACAACAAGACTTAACAACATAATTAATAGACAGGACACTATTAAAGTTCAATAGACAATTCAAAACCAAAGACATAACACAATAACATAATTATATTTAAATTATAAAAGAGTGATTAAATAAACAAATAACAATTGCCATATTTGTGTAATCCTTATGTTTAAAATAAAATTGCTTGGTTAATTAAGACAAATAAACTTCAGCTACTGTATTATTAGTTCAATGGCTTGGAACCTCTGCAAAGATGTCTTTGTTTTTGGGCTTGGTTTGAGGTCTACTAGGTGACGATGGGGATGTTTTGGGGTGTTGCTGTGTTATGGAGGTCAAGGTGTAACAATTGGAGTTGTTGTAGATGAATTCTTTTCTCTCTCTATTTTTTTTTCTTTTAAAAAGCTTTCTGGAGATTAACTGGCATCTGATTACCTTCCTTTGATAAAACTTAAAAACGTATTTAAGGGAATTGCATCTTCTTAAATTGAACATTGCTAAAAATGAAATTTTTAGATACCTGTTTAAATTTATAGCGAGAAGTTTGAGACTATTATGATATATTAAATATGATACTTTTTCACGACCTCCTGACTGAAGCTATGTCTTAGAGTAATTGTGCTTGTTGAGATCCCACTTGTATGTTTTATCTCCTCAATTCTTTTGAATGTGAAGGTGTCTGAGGCAACAGTTTAAACAGGTTAACTTAACATTTTTGGCAGTAACATTCAAGTAATGGTTTTTAATGTTTTATTTACAGGAACTTGAAACACTAGAAAAATCCAATTTAGCCTATCTGAAGGAGATTGAGAACCTGAAAAAAGAAATCAATCATTATAATGATGTTTTGAGAGAACATGAATCAAAGTGTCTGCTACAGAACCCGGATGCTCAGGACTTAAACATGCTGCATTTAGGCAAAAATGAGGTAACCAATGAAATGGACATTTTAAGCCTGTGCCTGTCAGACTTGATATATCCCGTTTCATGAAGAAAAACAGTTGGCTGCTCCAGTTATACTACTTGTTAAGAAAAGCTAGAAGCATTACTCTGTTAATAATACTACAATGTACTAAAGGGTTATGCCTTGAATGATGGTCTTTTTAAATGTATTACTCAGTTTTTAGTTTGTCAAATGAAATTTAAATGTGGTATAGTTTGCATATCTAAAAAATATGAGCAGTAAATGAACTATTATTCACTCCTGAAACTATGCTTTCTAGGAGGCATTTTGGTTTTATAGAGTTTGCCAAAAAATTACATTTTGTGAACATAGAGCCCTTTAAAGGGAAACTAGACCATACTTTAGCGTAAATGAATAGTTTAATAGCATTTATTACCATACGTGAACTCTATCTACAGTATATAGAAGGATCTTTCCAGGTTAATAAATATAAAGATGCCCTTATGTTAGGTTCAAACAATCCAGCTCTATAGTAACATAACTAAAAAGAAATACTATGAAATCATCTTTAGCATTAACAATATTCACATATACAGTAGTAGTTTTGAAAAAAGTGAACTTAAAAATTAAGATTTGTAAAATTTAGCTGTTACACTGAATATCAGTGTGTTACCTAGATGTGAAAGCATAATTAAGCACAATGCTTAGTTTTTTGTTTACTGCATATAAGTGAGAAGTCGACTTGTGCTGAGCGGCATAGTGACTCAAGGCATCTTTGAGCTGCCAGTCTCTAAAATAATAATTGTATATGTTGTTTCCCCTTCTACCGCCTACTGTAAAAAGTTGAATTACTTGCCTCAATGTTTCTACACTGTAGATTTTAAATGTATACAGTATACTGTGTGGAGTGTATACATCATGCTTCTTTCTTGAGCTACTTAAGAGCCCTGCCATCCCTTCAAAAGATGTTCAACAAACCTATTTGGATTGCCTGACTTTGTTATGGGTTAGGAAAATTAAATACCCTCTCCATACAAACAAATATATTTGTCATTCAGTTAATACGAGTTATTAGAATTGGGCTAATGTTTGGTGCAGTATCATTCATTCACATACTGTAACATTCTAACCCATTTTTACAGAGAAATTGTTACTGATCAAGAAACATGGGCAGATTTTTTTTTTAAAGCTTTTTTACTCATATTGACTATCAACATATTAAAAGTGCCAATTTTCAACAAAGAATAAATTACTGAATCCTTATGGCATCAAGTAATACAATTCACTTAATGAATTATGCCCGGTAACATTCTTTTGGAGTATGGGTGAATAACGTTGTTTCAAGGACTTCACATTTCTTTGGTGATGTTGCAGTCTTCTATTTTCATTTAACTTGAGGATGAAAACTGCCTTTGACAGTCATAATTAGTGCAATATTCAGGTCTAATTAGTGAAATTCAACTACATAGTGTGGAGCCTTTGAGTAACTTTCAATGGCAATAGATTTTAAAGAGCAGCATTTCTATTTCACTCCCCACTTGAGTGGTCTAAAATGTCCATGCTCAGATCTACAGTATATTGAAAAGATGTTAACTGTGAAAATGGATTATGTAATAAAATTCAGGCTTTACAACGCCTTCTTTTTATGGCTCTAAGCTTGCCTACATTAGAGTTCCTTTGCGCTTCCTTCGGGGGCAAGTATTAAATTAGCCCTGCAAGGAGGCTGCTCTTCTGGGCAGTGCCAATCACGTCTGCTGCTCTTCCCGGCACTGCCGATCACTTGTATTGTAAAAGTGGGTCCTTCCTTTCCTTCCTCTTGAATGTTTGTCTTTTAGATGTTGTACTTCTAGCAAGACTTTTCACTTTTTATATTTCCAAAATACAAATCTGTCACTTTTGCATATCACAATTATTAGCATTTCCTTGAACAGTTCTAGAGTTTCATCACTTGTTTCCTACAAGATTGCAGAGTTGATTTAATCATGAGATTATGCATTATGATAATCTTAGAAATCTGACTTTGGCATATGTACTTTTCTAGATAGCACCAATATACTGTACACCTTTTTTAGAAACATGTACTGTACTGTATATGTGTTTTATTCCATATTATCACATGTACAGTGAGATTCTTAATTGTAACTAAGGGTTGGAATTGCAGTCCTGTTAAAAGAACTGTAACGAAAGGCGAGATGACCAACAACTAAAAACCAAAATTAATGCTTGAGTAATTCCTCGGAATATAGCTTGCTGTAAGCACATTGCCATTCCATTTGGCTCTTTCTAATAGAATGGGCTTTACTTTTCTGATGGTGTCAAAATTTAAAGTTCTTTTATGTGCATGTTAAGAAACCTGCTTCTCAACACTTTCTCTTTTTTGATTGTGCGATTCCAAGCAGAATCCACACAATGCAAAAAATCCTCTATTGGTATCTCTGACTACTAAAAATTTTGCTTACATCTAAATTGGGTCCCACGCCAAAGGGTTTTGTCTTTTCCATGTAGTTAATTTTACCATGCGTATTTGGATTCTACTCTATGCTTATTTTGCGTGGGAATCTTAAAGTATTGTAATATGTTAAACTGTGTTAAATGTTAGTTAATCTCTACATTGCTTTTTATTGTAACAATGTTGCAAACTCTTGATGGGCAAAATTAGAAGCCAAATGATGTGTCCATTATAGTACTGTTAAGTAGTCTTTGTTATGCCAGCGTTTACATTTTAGATAACTCTCTCAAAATGCACATATGAACATTTTCAGGCCCATATGTGTTGTAGCTATCTTGGTCCATTCTCTCATGTGTAGTGCCCTAGTCATCTGAGCATTAATGTCTAATGATTTAAAGATGAGAAGATTACTTTTTTATAATATAGCATATTTTTATAAATCATAATAATGAACATTAATATATGATTGGCTTTAATTTGGTTTGTACAATGTAATATTTTACTTTGAAGATGTTTTATTAGTCCTACACTTATTATTATATTTTTACTTTTTGCTTTGGTCTGACCTATTTTTAAATGCTCATATAGAATATAAACCCAGTTACAACCTTCTATATTTTTTTGTATTTTCTATGTCAAGGTATCAGAGGTCAGCAGTGGTAGGTGGCAAGGGATGCTGCATGTCACTACATTTCGTTTATCATGCTGCTTGTTTGGGCCTTCTACCTCATTTTTTGCCATTCTAGCATCCTTTGCATCAACATTATAAGCAGTGAATATGTGGGGATATTTTTATAGGAGGACCTATTTAAAATGCATTTTATGTCATTGTACTGCCACATCCCAGGCAATTCTATATATTTTAATCATGTGTTTTGTGTGTTCCTAATGTTTTTTTTATATCATTAGATATACTTATGTGGGAAGGAAAAATAAATTTTTTTTATTACCTTTCTGGTTTCATGTCTTGATTTATTGAAACACTTCTGAAATGATCATTTCTTTTCAATTCACTATGCATATTAGTGTAAAGGTGAATTTTTCTTTAAATCAATAAAATCTGTTTAAAATGCAACCCGATCATAAAGTGCATACTTAAATACAGTGGTGGTGGGGCATAATTAAAAGAGAACTACCTAAATCAACACAACACCGTACTGGCTCTGATCTTGTATTAGGCTACCGATCTAATTTGTATTCAAGTGAACATTTTTTTTACATCTCTGAACTTGAAGCACGTTGTAGTTGAGTAATAGTATAAGGTGCTCTGTGGAAGGGAGAAGAATCTCCTGAGTGACCCTTTAGAGTTTGTATGTATGTATGTTTATCTTATGTGAGCTGGTCTGCGTTATGCTTTGGCACAGTTTAAATTTATTGGATATTCAAAGATTTAAAAGTATGACGCAGTGATGCATCATTACATTGGTTTTAATGCATGCCAGAACCGTTGTAAGTTTAAGGTGGTGAATCTTGACTTTTTGAAATCTGATCCATCATATCCCACAGATGATTAAGTGGAATGAGATATCATGACTGTGCCAGCCAACACTAAAGCTAAATGCCCAGTCCAGATCCTGAACTAGTCTAGGGCACCTCTTCCATTGTAAAATGGGGGAATTATGTTGCTAAATTTGAGTTTGTAAATGGTTACTCTGCCTCTGGGATACTGTAAGTGCCACAGGAGATCTTGTGAAATATTCCTTAACTTATAGCAAGAGGTTCAATATGTACCGGCGGCATAGTGACTCAAGGCATCTTTGAGCTGCCAGTCTCTAAAATAATAATTGTATATGTTGTTTCCCCTTCTACCGCCTACTGTAAAAAGTTGAATTACTTGCCTCAATGTTTCTACACTGTAGATTTTAAATGTATACAGTATACTGTGTGGAGTGTATACATCATGCTTCTTTCTTGAGCTACTTAAGAGCCCTGCCATCCCTTCAAAAGATGTTCAACAAACCTATTTGGATTGCCTGACTTTGTTATGGGTTAGGAAAATTAAATACCCTCTCCATACAAACAAATATATTTGTCATTCAGTTAATACGAGTTATTAGAATTGGGCTAATGTTTGGTGCAGTATCATTCATTCACATACTGTAACATTCTAACCCATTTTTACAGAGAAATTGTTACTGATCAAGAAACATGGGCAGATTTTTTTTTTAAAGCTTTTTTACTCATATTGACTATCAACATATTAAAAGTGCCAATTTTCAACAAAGAATAAATTACTGAATCCTTATGGCATCAAGTAATACAATTCACTTAATGAATTATGCCCGGTAACATTCTTTTGGAGTATGGGTGAATAACGTTGTTTCAAGGACTTCACATTTCTTTGGTGATGTTGCAGTCTTCTATTTTCATTTAACTTGAGGATGAAAACTGCCTTTGACAGTCATAATTAGTGCAATATTCAGGTCTAATTAGTGAAATTCAACTACATAGTGTGGAGCCTTTGAGTAACTTTCAATGGCAATATATTTTAAAGAGCAGCATTTCTATTTCACTCCCCACTTGAGTGGTCTAAAATGTCCATGCTCAGATCTACAGTATATTGAAAAGATGTTAACTGTGAAAATGGATTATGTAATAAAATTCAGGCTTTACAACGCCTTCTTTTTATGGCTCTAAGCTTGCCTACATTAGAGTTCCTTTGCGCTTCCTTCGGGGGCAAGTATTAAATTAGCCCTGCAAGGAGGCTGCTCTTCTGGGCAGTGCCAATCACGTCTGCTGCTCTTCCCGGCACTGCCGATCACTTGTATTGTAAAAGTGGGTCCTTCCTTTCCTTCCTCTTGAATGTTTGTCTTTTAGATGTTGTACTTCTAGCAAGACTTTTCACTTTTTATATTTCCAAAATACAAATCTGTCACTTTTGCATATCACAATTATTAGCATTTCCTTGAACAGTTCTAGAGTTTCATCACTTGTTTCCTACAAGATTGCAGAGTTGATTTAATCATGAGATTATGCATTATGATAATCTTAGAAATCTGACTTTGGCATATGTACTTTTCTAGATAGCACCAATATACTGTACACCTTTTTTAGAAACATGTACTGTACTGTATATGTGTTTTATTCCATATTATCACATGTACAGTGAGATTCTTAATTGTAACTAAGGGTTGGAATTGCAGTCCTGTTAAAAGAACTGTAACGAAAGGCGAGATGACCAACAACTAAAAACCAAAATTAATGCTTGAGTAATTCCTCGAATATAGCTTGCTGTAAGCACATTGCCATTCCATTTGGCTCTTTCTAATAGAATGGGCTTTACTTTTCTGATGGTGTCAAAATTTAAAGTTCTTTTATGTGCATGTTAAGAAACCTGCTTCTCAACACTTTCTCTTTTTTGATTGTGCGATTCCAAGCAGAATCCACACAATGCAAAAAATCCTCTATTGGTATCTCTGACTACTAAAAATTTTGCTTACATCTAAATTGGGTCCCACGCCAAAGGGTTTTGTCTTTTCCATGTAGTTAATTTTACCATGCGTATTTGGATTCTACTCTATGCTTATTTTGCGTGGGAATCTTAAAGTATTGTAATATGTTAAACTGTGTTAAATGTTAGTTAATCTCTACATTGCTTTTTATTGTAACAATGTTGCAAACTCTTGATGGGCAAAATTAGAAGCCAAATGATGTGTCCATTATAGTACTGTTAAGTAGTCTTTGTTATGCCAGCGTTTACATTTTAGATAACTCTCTCAAAATGCACATATGAACATTTTCAGGCCCATATGTGTTGTAGCTATCTTGGTCCATTCTCTCATGTGTAGTGCCCTAGTCATCTGAGCATTAATGTCTAATGATTTAAAGATGAGAAGATTACTTTTTTATAATATAGCATATTTTTATAAATCATAATAATGAACATTAATATATGATTGGCTTTAATTTGGTTTGTACAATGTAATATTTTACTTTGAAGATGTTTTATTAGTCCTACACTTATTATTATATTTTTACTTTTTCTTTGGTCTGACCTATTTTTAAATGCTCATATAGAATATAAACCCAGTTACAACCTTCTATATTTTTTTGTATTTTCTATGTCAAGGTATCAGAGGTCAGCAGTGGTAGGTGGCAAGGGATGCTGCATGTCACTACATTTCGTTTATCATGCTGCTTGTTTGGGCCTTCTACCTCATTTTTTGCCATTCTAGCATCCTTTGCATCAACATTATAAGCAGTGAATATGTGGGGATATTTTTATAGGAGGACCTATTTAAAATGCATTTTTATGTCATTGTACTGCCACATCCCAGGCAATTCTATATATTTTAATCATGTGTTTTGTGTGTTCCTAATGTTTTTTTTATATCATTAGATATACTTATGTGGGAAGGAAAAATAAATTTTTTTTATTACCTTTCTGGTTTCATGTCTTGATTTATTGAAACACTTCTGAAATGATCATTTCTTTTCAATTCACTATGCATATTAGTGTAAAGGTGAATTTTTCTTTAAATCAATAAAATCTGTTTAAAATGCAACCCGATCATAAAGTGCATACTTAAATACAGTGGTGGTGGGGCATAATTAAAAGAGAACTACCTAAATCAACACAACACCGTACTGGCTCTGATCTTGTATTAGGCTACCGATCTAATTTGTATTCAAGTGAACATTTTTTTTACATCTCTGAACTTGAAGCACGTTGTAGTTGAGTAATAGTATAAGGTGCTCTGTGGAAGGGAGAAGAATCTCCTGAGTGACCCTTTAGAGTTTGTATGTATGTATGTTTATCTTATATGAGCTGGTCTGCGTTATGCGCTTGGCACAGTTTAAATTTATTGGATATTCAAAGATTTAAAAGTATGACGCAGTGATGCATCATTACATTGGTTTTAATGCATGCCAGAACCGTTGTAAGTTTAAGGTGGTGAATCTTGACTTTTTGAAATCTGATCCATCATATCCCACAGATGATTAAGTGGAATGAGATATCATGACTGTGCCAGCCAACACTAAAGCTAAATGCCCAGTCCAGATCCTGAACTAGTCTAGGGCACCTCTTCCATTGTAAAATGGGGGAATTATGTTGCTAAATTTGAGTTTGTAAATGGTTACTCTGCCTCTGGGATACTGTAAGTGCCACAGGAGATCTTGTGAAATATTCCTTAACTTATAGCAAGAGGTTCAATATGTACCAAGGAACCATGCTCTACATTGACTCCACTAAATGACATCTGTTTTGAATGCTGAAGCTACTCGATGCTGGTCAGATAAAACATTGTTTTCTCACTGCTTCACAGAATATTAGGTGAATATTGGTTGTGTTTTTACACAAGGTAGGTTCAACCCTGGATGAGATGCCAGTCCAACAGGGACACTCATGTCAGTCTAATTTAGACCTCACATCTTTGGGATGTTAAAGAAAAACTGAAGTGCCTTGAGCGATACCCATGTACAGGAAGTGTTTCATGGTGAACCTTAGCAGTTAAAGACAGTCTGTAATAGACCAGGATTTTTATAGGGTAAATGGAAAGAGGGGATTTCCAGCTTAGGAACCTAAGGAGAATAACCTTAGCTGGATAACAGTAGGAGGAAAGGAAGTAGAGGTCTGGCAGAACAAATATTGGAGGTACTAGAAGGAAACAAAACACATTTGAGAATAGCAGATCATTAGATGAGAAATTATAAACTGATGGGAAATTCCAAAAATTGCAAAAATTTTCCAGAAGTATTCATTATTCAATGATGACAGTTAAGTGCTGTTGTTTGGCCCATGGCATAACACTTACTTTGTTGTGTGAGATCTGAACAATCTACTGTACATATTTGAACTGGATTTATTGACAGTTTGGGTACTTAGGGGTAAAATGTAATATTTAAAAAGAAAAAAAAACAATTTACATGAGATACTGCACAAAGAACTGTAGGATACCTTACAAAGAACTGTATACACAGCAGCCAGCAGCTTTATCATGGGGGACAGAGAGCAAAGGATGTTAAAGAGATGGAGGAAAAGGAGTGAAGTAGTTAGTGGTACATCAGTTACCTTAAGAACAGATAAGAGTTGTGAATAAAAGAAAAAAATCAGAGGAAATATTATAACTGGACCTCAGCTATTGGAAATTTGGGAGCCCAGTATCATGAATATACCCAACCCCACCTAAAGAGATGGGGTTACCACCAATAGGCAGAGCTGAATTGTGGAAAATTGGAGTATATGAATACCAAACAGGGCATAGCCAAGAAGTTTCCTAACCTTATGCCAGGTCTCCAAACTGTATGAAATAATGGGTGGGGCTGAGTTTTAAACCTGATTTTAATTCAACAGCAGAGAAGGAAGAACAGTGAGGGTATTACGACCCACCTTATTAGACTGAATGGGAAGCCATTGATGGGGGTGCCTAACAAGGTCCAAACTAGGTGAATTATGAACTCCAAATTAGGAGTAATGTTACATATCTAACATTAGTCCAGTATCTAGCAGGTGTGGAAAGGGGTAACATTGTAATCATAAAATTATGGAAAAGCAACCACATTTATTTAAATAATTTCTAATCTGGAGTGAAACAATAAAGAAAGAGAGGACCAGGATGGAAAAGATCCATTAATACTTTTAAAGATTTAATTGTAATTTGATTTTATAGTGCACTGTAGTAGGGGATAGATCTGAATACCAAGAAAAGAACCTCGTGTGTGAATGCTTTTGTCAGACACACTTCCTGCGCTCTCAGCTCTTATACATTTTTTCATTTTCCTCATTTTAAGTCGTTTATGAAAAGTCCTCCATTTCATCTTTTAAAAAAGCTTTTCTGGACAGTATTGTTTTACATACAATCTATTTGTTTCATTCGTAATAGTCCATTTCTGGACAATAATTCTATACGTTCTAGATGACACATCAATGACTAAGCGAAGAAGAAAAGGCAGCACATCCAAAAAAGGCCCAAAATTATTGGAGAGAAAATAATTCAAAAAAGAATAATAATAATCTAAGTACAAATTCAGGAATTGAGGTTCAAGCGGGGACGGAAATACAATACAAAGAATAGAAGACAAAGTAGAACATTGTAAAGAGATTCAAAAACGTTGGTGCACTACACATGCAGAGCAGGTTAGAGATTATGAAAGTAGTAAAATTTGAAAGGCACGAAAAACTAATAGTAAAGATCGCATTAGCACCTAAACAAACGGAAATTATTACTTGGTCAAATAACGGAACAGCGAAAAGAGATTGAATATATGGCCATAGGTGGTATGACAGAAGTATGTAGATATTGTTTGGCTTTAAATTTTAAGTCGAAAACTTGTAGATCAACAACAACAACATTTATTTATATAGCACATTTTCATACAAATAATGTAGCTCAAAGTGCTTTACGTAAAGAAGAAAGAGAAAAAAGACAAAATAAATAAGAATGAAAATTGGGGAACACTAATTAACATAGAATTAAAGTAAGGTCCAATGGCCTGGGAGGACAGAAAAAACCAAAAAAACTCCAGACGGCTGGAAAAAAAAATAAAATCTGCAGGGGTTCCAGGCCACAAGACTGCCCAGCCCCCTCCAGCCATTCTACCTAACATGAATGACCTCAATCAGTCCTCATTGTATTCAGGGTTCTCATGGAAGAATTTGATGATTACATTCATGTGTTCTTCAAGATCGTCTAATTCGTGTTGCCATCAGGGAAAAGTAGTGTTTCTTCCCAATGAAGAATGTAAAACAGTTAGTTCTATCTATACTAATAAAAGGCAAAGCCCTCACTCACTCACTCACTCACTCACTCACTCACTCACTCACTCACTCACTCATCACTAATTCTCCAACTTCCCGTGTAGGCAGAAGGCTGAAATTTGGCAGGCTCATTCCTTACAGCTTACTTACAAAAGTTGGGCAGGTTTCATTTCGAAATTCTACGCGTAATGGTCATAACTGGAACCTATTTTTTCATCCATATACTATAACTAGCAAAATACCCGCGCTTTGCAGCGGCGAAGTACTGCCTTAAAATTTTTATTAAGAAGAAAATTAAACATTTTTAAACTGAGGGAAAATATACCAATAATTATTTGTGAAGGATCTCTTTGTATACCACATTGTGAGTTTGGCCCTCTGGTTGTAATATGACCAAGCTGTGCGCTGAGCTTACTCTTGAGCATGCAACGTACAGTTGGCCATGTGAACAGTAATCTTGTTTCAAATCTCACAGCTTGTATTGCTGCTGTCATAATTTGAGTTTCATGGTTTGTTTCAATTACGACAGTATTTGCAGGATTTGTTGTGTTGAAGTGACATTCGGCATCTCTCAAGCGTTGTAAGTATACAACCAGTTTCATTGATAACTTCACATCCAAGTTTTGAGAGTTTAAACATTTCTAAACATCAAAGATGTTTAAGAGGCAATGGCAGTTGTCCAAAGGTGTAAAATATTTGGCCATTTCGGTACACTTGAAAGAGACAACCAAACAATTCAGCGGCGGCCATCAACTCACATGCAGAACCATACGTGAAGGGCTTAAGCATTTCGCTCTTATAGTGCTCCTGTGTAGTCTAATTATCTCCTGTACCGTCATCAGTCCACACCTTGAACCTGTCCCAATCATTCAATACATAAGACACAATGTTCCTCCGGATATCAAGAGTGAGCCTGATATGGCTGTGCAATATGTAACAAAGAGAATGGAAAAGGCAGGTGCCATATCCGGGCATGGAAACCACTCGGTAAGTGACAGTTCTTTAATCGATGGTGATCACCTCGATTAGACATGTTAATGGGGGTACGGTTGGAATGATAAAGGAAATGGGTACCTGAACAATGTAAAGTAAGTCTAAAATACCTACACAATAACTATAATCGTAATAAATGAACAATAAAACAGCAGAGAAGCCGTGGATTAAATAAAAAGGCAGACATTGTTGACCGTTACGTGTAGAATTTTGAAATGAAACCTGCTTAACTTTTGTAAGTAAGCTGTAAGGAATGAGCCTGCCAAATTTCAACCTTCTACCTACACGGGAAGTTGGAGAATTATTGATGTTTGGAAAATTCAATATGGCGGCCGACAGTGGCGTCATACCACCGAAATAAGTGCATACATCGGTTTTGGTTAGCGTAGGGAATCCGCCTAAAAAATTTCGTGAAGATGGGGCCATAAATAAGAATGTTTAACATGGCGAACGTTGTCAACCGTTATGACTGTTACGTGTAGAATTTCAAAATGAAACCTGCTTACCTTTTGTAAGTAAGCTGTAAGGAATGACCCTGCCAAATTTCAGCCTTCTACCTACATGGGAAGTTGGAGAATTAGTGATGTTTGGAAAATTCAATATGGCGGCTGACAGTGGCGTCATACCACCGAAATAAGTACTATAATAAACGAAAAAGCAGACAGCATAAAGGTTTGGGGTTTCCGACCCCGTATACTGCAAAATTATCCACAATAAACAAAAAGTCAAGGTCAAATACATAAACTCAAACAGTACATATGCACGACGCCGAAATTGGCGTCAGTGGCCATTTTATGAAGGAGGAGCCGGAAGTGGAGGAATGTTGGGAAGGAACCGTGGGGGAAGATGGGATCGATGACGTCAGGAACAATGGAGGAGGAAGGACGGAAGTAACGTGCTGCGGGAAAATGAGGCTTATGGTGGCGGGGCGTCTTTTTTTTTGTAAGAAAGCAAAGGAGAAAGGTTAGTACCCCGCCACTCCCTGCCGGCGAATGTCTTCCCAAGCGTGTTAAGGTCCGTCTGCGGTCTCCTACTTGTGCGTGCGTGACAGTGCGTACATCGGTTTTCGTTAGCACGGGAAGTTAGAAAATTAGTGACGTTGGAAAGTTCAATATGGCGGCCGACAGTGGCATCATACCATCAAAATAAGTACATACACCGGTTTCGGTTAGCGCAGGGAAGCTGCCTACCAAATTTCGTGAAGATGGGGCCATAAATAAGAAAGTTCAACATGGCGGACGTTGTCGACCGTTATCGACCGTTATGACCGTTACGTGTAGAATTTCAAAATGAAACCTGCTTAACTTTTGTAAGTGAGATGTAAGGAATAAGCCTGCCAAATTTCAGCCTTCTACTGTACCTACACGGGAAGTTGGAGAATTAGTGATGAGTCAGTAAGTCAGTCAGTCAGTCAGTGAGGGCTTTGCCTGTTATTAGTATAGAGAGACTTCTACTCGATGCCCGTGGGAGGTGGAGTTACGCCTCCCACGTAATTTAGTGCCTGCCCATATAAGGCCGTCCGTCAGCGGCAATCCAATAGAAACACTGCTGCTAAATATTCATGGGTGAAGGACTGTGCTTATGCAGAGGAAGATGAGATGGTCAGGGTGGTGTTTGGCACAAACTCAGCGAAACTGCGAGAGAAACTTTTAAGTGCCGGGTCTTAGCTAACATTAAATACAGCCGTGGACATCGCACGAGATGGCACCAGCACAGCTGGAAACCTTCCATGCATGTACACCGAGCGGCTCACATGAAATGACACAGTGCACAGACAAAAAGCAACAGTTCCAAAGAGTGCTGAACAAAAACCGAATTACACAATTGAGAAGGCAGCAAAAAAATATGAAGCTTGTGATACATACAAGCATATTCATAAGTGCAGCTACTGCAGAAACAAAGCACATGGTGGAAAAAGTCAATGTCCCGCTAAAGGAAGACAGTGTAAAAAAAAACCCGTGCATGCAGTGTGTTACGTCTCAGATAAAGAGGAAGACGAGCTGTTTATTGATGCAGTAAGAAACGAATCGATGAATGAAACCTGTTATCTTTACAATGATTGACAAACACGGAATGTAACTTGAACACAACACATCCTACAAATACGACCCTGATTGAAAGAAATAATGATAATCAAATCCTTGATGACAGCAACACTCATAACACTCACAAAACAATTACTGTATATTGACAATCATGTTACGTTATTTTTAAAATGTTCCCTTTTCTTTTTCATAACTTCTTTAACACACTACTTCTCCACTGCGAAGCGCGGGTATATATATATATGTATATATATACCCCGATCTACATACTCTCAAATAGACAAACCACACACCGTGACGCAATGGTAGAGGCTTTGCCTCTAGCGCCGACGTCCGAGGTTCGATTCCTGAGAGGGGGTGCATGGAGTATGTATGCGTGCTTCCCGATTCATTAAACCTTTGCATCCCTTTGGTTTGAGACATATGAAAAAATATGCGGTTAACGCAGAAAGACAGATCACCAATTGAAGCTTTATGAATAATGGATACAAAGCGCGTTCCTAAGACTGATCGGAGGCAAATTTCATTTCAAATGACTACCCGACGGAAGCCTTGATAAAAGCGTGGTTTTGTGCAAACTGTCCAAATACGAACCTGATTGAAAGAAATTATAATCAAATCCTTGATGACAGCAACACTCATAACGGTCACAAAACTATTACATTCACAATCATGTTACGTTATTTTTAAAATGTTTCCTTTTCTTAGCACAAGCACAGCTAAGAAGCTTCGATGCATTTACTCCATAGCGCGTTAAAAAAAATAACGCATTTAATCACACTTTCAATTCCAAGCAAAGGGGAACTTTTGTCAATGCATGATTTACTGGTACATCGATTACATTGATGCACACATCAGAGCTACAAAAATGTTAGAGTCGGAATAAAGCGCGTTCCTACGACTGATTGGAGGAAAATTTCATTTCAAAAGACTACCCGACGGAAGCCTTGATAAAAGCATGGTTTTCTGCACACTGAATAGCAAGCAAAATTAGATGCATTACAGAAAGCGGACTTTGTGGCTCTTACTACATCTAATTACAAAATGTTCAATGATCACACTGTTTTAGCCAAATGTACAAAATAATTTTGGCTAAGGTTACTCAGAGTTTAAAGGTGAAGCTGGTCAAATTATACCTTTTATGTTTCTGCCTTATTTTTTTAAGAAGAAAAACTGCACTTTATGTTGAAATTTTTGTTATTATTATTTAAAGACAATACCATTCTGAAAATGTACTTAAAGTACATAAACTACCACTTTATTTTTAAGTCTACACAATTTTAGCCAGGGATGATATTTTTGTTTCTGTTTTGAATTGAAATGCAGTTTAAAAGCATTTTTTTTTCTGAAATTAAAAGAGCTTGAGTTTACAATATTCATGTCCATGTCTATTATTTGATTCTGTCACACATTAAAACCCTTTTAAATTGAAAAAAAACATTTGCGATTTGGGGCAAATTTTCATGTGTGATTACATACAATTAATCAAGATTAATTATTACACAGCCTCTAATTAATTAGATTAATTTTTTTAATTGAGTCCCACCCCTAATACATATATGTAGATATATATATATGTAGATTTGTATATATATATATGTGTTTATATACAGTATATTTGTAGATATGTATATGTATATACACTCACCTAAAGGATTATTAGGAACACCATACTAATACGGTGTTTGACCCCCTTTCGCCTTCAGAACTGCCTTAATTCTTTGTGGTATTGATTCAACAAGCTGCTGAAAGCATTCTTTAGAAATGTTGGCCCATATTGATAGGATAGCATCTTGCAGTTGATGGAGATTTGTGGGATGCACATCCAGGGCACGCTCCGTTCCACCACATCCCAAAGATGCTCTATTGGGTTGAGATCTGGTGACTGTGGGGGCCATTTTAGTACAGTGAACTCATTGTCATGTTCAAGAAACCAATTTGAAATGATTCGAGCTTTGTGACATGGTGCATTATCCTGCTGGAAGTAGCCATCAGAGGATGGGTACATGGTGGTCATGAAGGGATGGACATGGTCAGAAACAATGCTCAGGTAGCCCGTGGCATTTAAACGATGCCCAATTGGCACTAAGGGGCCTAAAGTGTGCTAAGAAAACATCCCCCACACCATTACACCACCACCACCAGCCTGCACAGTGGTAACAAGGCATGATGGATCCATGTTCTCATTCTGTTTACGCCAAATTCTGACTGACAGAAATCGAGACTCATCAGACCAGGCAACATTTTTCCAGTCTTCAACTGTCCAATTTTGGTGAGCTCGTGCAAATTGTAGCCTCTTTTTCCTGTTTGTAGTGGAGATGAGTGGTACCCGGTGGGGTCTTCTGCTGTTGTAGCCCATCTGCCTCAAGGTTGTGCGTGTTGTGGCTTCACAAATGCTTTGCTGCATACCTCGGTTGTAACGAGTGGTTATTTCAGTCAAAGTTGCTCTTCTATCAGCTTGAATCAGTCGGCCCATTCTCCTCTGACTTCTAGCATCAACAAGGCATTTTAAGCCCACAGGACTGCCGCATACTGGATGTTTTTCCCTTTTCACACCATTCTTTGTAAACCCTAGAAATGGTTGTGCGTGAAAATCCCAGTAACTGAGCAGATTGTGAAATACTCAGACCAGCCCGTCTGGCACCAACAACCATGCCACGCTCAGAATTGCTTAAATCACCTTTCTTTCCCATTCTGACATTCAGTTTGGAGTTCAGGAGATTGTCTTGACCAGGACCACACCCCTAAATGCATTGAAGCAACTGCCATGTGATTGGTTGATTAGATAATTGCATTAATGAGAAATTGAACAGGTGTTCCTAATAATCTTTTAGGTGAGTGTATGTATATATATATGTGTGTGTGTGTGTGTATATATATATATATGTGTGTATATATATATCTGTATATATGTATATATATGTATATATTTGTATATATGTATATATATGTTTATATGTGTGTGTGTGTGTGTATGTATATATATATATATATATATCTATACTAATAAAAGGCAAAGCCCTCACTGACTGACTGACTGACTCACTGACTCATCACTAATTTTCCAACTTCCCGTGTAGGTAGAAGGCTGAAATTTGGCAGGCTCATTCCTTACAGCTTACTTACAAAAGTTGGGCAGGTTTCATTTCGAAATTCTACGTGTAATGGTCATAGCTAGAAGCTATTTTTCTCCATTTACTGTAATGGAGTTGAGCTTGAAAGCCGTGGGGGCGGAGTTTCGTGTGACATCATCACGCCTTACGTAGAAAACCAGCTACAAAAAGCGCTGAAGAAAACATGCATTATATAATTAAATAGGCAGCGAAACAATTTGAAGCGAGCGAGTGACATATAAAACCATATTCAGCAGCTCACGTTAACTGACCCAGTGGGCAGACAAAAAGCAACAGTTCCAAAGAGTGCTGAATAAAAACCAAATTACACTGCTACGCTCAAATAGATAAACCACACACCATGGCGCAATGGTAGAGCCTTCGCCTCTAACGCCGGCATCCGAGGCTCGATTCCCGAGAGGGGATGCACTAAGTATATACGTGCGCTTCTCGATTCATTTTATCCTCTCATCCCCTTGGTTTGAGACGTATGAAAAAATATGCGGTTAACGCAGAAAGGCAGATCACCAATTGAAGCTTCATGAATAATGGATACTTTATTCGCGATCAATGATTGTTTTGGTAAAGCCATACTCATTAGTCATTAGATGAACGGTAAAAAGTAAGAGCGAGGGGAGGGAAACTTATTGAGGCACACAGGCAAAACCACAATAGCACGCGGGCTCGATGTACTGTAGTGCTTGCGTCAACTCGATCTGAATTGCGCGATCACATTCGAAAAAATATTTCGTTTCAAGTTCTATTTAGTCCATATGTGTCAAACTCAAGGCCCACGGGCCACATCCGGCCCGGCGTGTAATTATATCCGGCCCGCAAGATCATTTTATATACTGTATTATTGTTATTAATGGCCCGGGTATATGAAGCGCTGGTAACACAATAAACTACAGATCCCATAATGCAGCGCTTCAGCTGCCTTGCCGAACACTTACCGCGTTAATCAAGTCTAGCTTATGATGCTGCAAGTTATTGAGAAGCTAGCCCACACGATGCCAAAGAGAAAAGGTGATTCTCAACATAGAGCCTTTAAAAACCGATGAGAGGCTGAGTATATGTTTACTGACATTGCCGGTAAACCCGTGTGTCTCATTTGTGGAGCTAATGTGGCTGTAATTACAGAATTTAATCTAAGACGGCACTATGAGACAAAACATCAAGATAACCTGAATGCAAGGCACAAGATACAGAAAGCAGAAGAGTTAAAGAAGAATCTGACACTTCAGCAGACGTTTTTACCCGTGCAAAATCACAAAGTGATTTCAAGTGAAGCTACTTTTATGGGAGACACAAATGCACCTGTGCAACTTGCCCCACTTTCCCTGTTGCCAAGTAATGTTGAACCAAGTCGGCACAACGGTGTTCCCAAATACGCACTTTGCTGATAAACTGAGCGCACTGCGCACTGAGTTCGCACGGCGCTTTGGTGATTTTGAAGAATAAAAAAAGAATTTTGAGTTATTTCGCAAACCATTTGCCGTCGATGTGGAAACTGCACCTGTGCAGATTCAGATGGAGGTGATTGAGCTGCAGTGTAATGCAGGGCCATTTGAAGGAATTTGGGGGGCCCAAGCAAAATGGACATGGAGGCCCCCCGCACACACGCACGCACGCACGCAAAGGAACCACAGCATAGCCATACAGTTTAAATTCACTCACACTTTATATAAATAAAAAAGGTTTACAGTGCAAATACTGCTGTTGCATATACTGTGCATAAATAAAAAAATGTTTAGAGTGCAAATACTGCTGTTGCATATAAAGTGCATAAAATTTGAACATTTTCAACAATTGAACATTTGCAAAAAACACCACTGTACAGATAAACAATCATTAATAGAAGGTAAATTGACAGTTAATTAATCTTTAGTCTTTAGCTATGCATTTACTGAATGAGCACTGTGCAGCTGTTCGTCCGACTGTACTGTATTTTATTTTATTTTTCTAAACTGTTTTAATTATTCTTATTTCTTTTTATTATTTTAATTTCTTCTATGTAAAGCACTTTGAATTGCCATTGTGTATGAAATGTGCTATATAAATAAACTTTTTACTGTTAACAAACAATGAAATTATAATTAAATGTTTACTAATTATTAGTAGTGCTGTGAGTCGACTACCAATGCTTAAAAACATCCCAAGCTAATGTTTGATGCACAGAATTTATTGTGTGGTTTTCCTAAATAGATTATCACAGTGGAATAGTTAGTATAGCATGCTATGCCACTTTCATCATAACCTATTACAAAGCTATAGCAATGTCATGTCATTTATGTATGATACATAAACATATTTCTGCTAGCCTACCTGCTGCAAAATTGCACCATTTGTACAAGACAAGTAGAGCTATTTTATGTGTGTAATTTATCACTTACCACTGTCTTGTTTTTTCTTATCCTCCTCTTCCTTTCTCTTCTTTCTTTTTTGGCTTCCTGATAGGGATCCCGATAACAGTGTCATTGCACTTTACTGCATTCACTATCAATGGGGCGCTCACACAGTTTGTCGCTGCATTTTATTCTTAACCAGTCATTGTCTTGGGGCCCCAAGCAATTGCTTGGTTTGCCTGCCTTGTCGCGACGGGCCTGGTGTAATGGCACACTGAAAGCAAAGTACGATACTGCATGGCCCGCACAGTTTATTCACTCCATTCCCGCACAAATGCTGCAGCTCCGTCTACATGCGGCTCGAACCTTGTGCATGTTTGGTAGCACATATCTGTGTGAGAAGCTCTTCTTAGTGATGAAGACTAACAAAACAGCACACAGGAGTCGCCTCACTGATGAGCACCTGCAATCCATCCTGAGAATCTCCACAACACAGAACCTCACACCAAACAAACGAACTTGTTGCCAAAAAAAGATGCCAGGTGTCCAGCTCTAAAATGACATATGAGCAAAGACAACTGAATGATTTGATTTGTTATTGCTGAAACGAACACATTTTATTTATATTTCTAAGTTTTGTTATGCAGCATGTTCATATTTGAATTTGTATAATTTTGACAGGATATATTTTTATGGAGAGCAAAATCTTTTGGGATATTTAAAATTTAAGTTTATTTTTATATAAAATTACATAAGAGTAAAGAAATTTGAATGTTTGTTCTTTTAACGTTTACTTTATTTCTAACTTGTATAATTTAGACAGGATATATTTTTATGGAGAGCAAATATTATAAGTTATTTAAGGTTTGAGTTGATTTATTCCACAATAATATTCTGTTGACTAAATAAAAATTCCGACAGCAGGATCGTGTCCCGAGGTCCAGCAGGGCCTTATGGACTTTGTAGTGTTTATTCACAGCCCTGCTGGATACCTTGGGGGCCACCAGGAGTCGCTGTGGGGGGGCTTATGGGCTCTTTTGTGCCATATGACCCGGGAGTACGTCACGGTCATGTGGCGGGAAGGAACGACATGCTCGGGTTGAAGAAAGGACTGATTGCCCTGACCCGAAAGGAATAAGGAACTGTGGACTGATGGGACAGGAACACCTCCGGGTCAGGGGCTCTAAAAGGACAGTGCCTCAGTCCAGACGCTGAGCTGTGCTAGGTGGGAGAGGAGCAAAGTGTCTGGGCGAGGAGGAGTGGTTATTGTGTTGGTTAGTGATTTATGATGTGGAAGGTGCTCGGTGCACTGTGGATAAAAATAAACAGTCTTGGACTTTTACCTGGTGTCTGGAGTTGTACCTGAGGGTTCAAGGGAGCACTAGCGCCCCCTACTGCCACAATATATATATATATATATATATATATATATATATATATATGCCAGCAACACTCATGATAATAACAACACAATTACATTGTCAATCATGTTACGTTATTATTAAAATGTTTCCTTTTCTTTTTCATTACTTCTTTAACACACTACTTCTCCGCTGCGAAGCGCGGGTATTTTGCTAGTTATGCATATGTAACAGTTCCCATGAAAATAACAATCACTTTAAATTGTACACCCTGTTACCCATACCCGGGGGATGCCGAGCGAAGCAAACAAGGGGAAGAGCCCCCTAGTATTAATTTTAAAATAATGTGTTGAAGATGTGTATCTAAAAGGTTTGTCAGCAATTTAGTATCTGGATTTATCAGTGAGATGGGTATATTTTTAGAGCAATCTTTGGGATATTTGCCCTGTTTTTGAAAGCACAAGTTCATGGCTGACTTTATTGCAGGTTTCAGTTTGGATGATAAAATAGCACATGTCATCATTTGGAGATGTAGTGTGTGATGAATGGCTGTGGCCCTTGCCTCACCGGGAGGCCAACATACTGGAAGGCTAGGGGGAGAGATGTGTACAGAATGCTGCCTCCCCCGGATCACTAAAGGGCAGCCCCCCTGGATTGCTGTGGCTCCACAAATTCCTGCAGGGCTTCAGGAGAGGTGGAGTATGGGACAGCCCTGTTGGGTTTCGTGGGGGTGTCAGGGAGAGCTGCAGAGCCCAACTTTGGATTTCCATTACAACTGGGAGTGATTCCAGGTAATGCTAATGAGCCACACCCAGGAGCTGCATAAAAGGAGCTGCCTCACTGCATTCAGAGAGCAATAGTTGTAGGACAAAGCTTTACTATGTTGCCTAAGGTGGGGAACAAAATAAAAGTGTTTCCCATTCTTAATAAATGTGGTTTGTATGTGGGACTTGGGCTCTGTGTCTGCTGTGTCTGGGGCTTGAGGATCTGTATGCATCCTACTGTCCACAGGTGGTACCAGCTGATTTCAAAAAGTGGAGAGCACCTCTGGGGGAAAACCTGACACCTTGTTTGGACCCAGTCCTTTAATAAGGCTGCATCATCCACTGTTAATCTGGAGAGAAGCAGTTTATCTAGAAAAGAACTGATCACACTGACTGAATTGTTACAGGATGTACAAAAAAAAAAATCAGAATGGAATACCGATAAACTGTTATTGTTTAAAAGAAAATTATTAGTAAATGTACCAAGACTATTTTTAATGGCTAGGTAAGGTGTGAATACTTCACTTATCTGTAACATTAATTCTTGGCAGGAAAGATGCAGAACCTTGATGCAGTGAATTTCAAATTCGGCCTTTTTATAAGCAGAGGTTGGCATCTGTTTTTCTAAACACGTTACCAAAGTAGGTTGCAGAATTGACCAAAATAAGAGACAAGGAGTACACTAATCACACACTCTCAGCAGACATATTTTATGTTAGCAAGCAACATAAAACCTTTCATGATTTCAGAGATAATAATTAAAAATGTCAATAAACCTTTGAACGTGTGTGATACTTCCCGGAGGATTCCAGTTCATACTTATTCCTCATTGAGAAATTTTAAAACCCAGAAATCATGCCAAATCTTTGTGAAATTCAGATTTTTCAAACTTCACAAAATGATTGTTTTGTCAAAGTCTAATTAGATTTTCTTCAGCGTATTTAATATCAGAGTCCACAGACACAGCAGGACCCAGTAACAGAATAAAGTATCACGGCTTTTTACTTTTGGTTTTCAGGCCAATACTCCATGTAGCTAACATACTTAGGCAAACATCAGAATATGTAATTCTACTTACAGGTTACTTGAAACAAAAATAAAAACCTATGTGTTGAATAAGTTTTTATATGTTTCAGCTTCCAAATTTAATAAAAAGGCTGAACTGAAGACATGAAGAGTTGATTGGTCCTTTAAATGTCCATGTAGACTCCACCTATAAGAGACTAGACTGTCTTCCTAAAGTATTTTGTAAAGGGCCAATTAAACAAGGTCCTAGTTTACAGAATTGGAATTTGACATTTGACATTTTTTATTCAAATCTTTAGGCAGTGGCTCCCATTGTCAACAGATTCTTCTGTACCTGCAAAGACATTTGATAAACTTCAAATATTGCATGGGAGCAAAGGGTACAAGATCATCTCCAAATAGTGTAGATGGTGTTACTCTGACCATTGTACCAATATTATCCAGAAGTTTAAGGCCCATGGAACTGTAGCTAACATCCCTGAATGTGATGGCTGAAGGAAAGGTGACCCGAAATTGAAGAGAAAGATTGTTCAAATGGTGGAAACAGAACCCAGGAAAACTTCAAAACAGATCTGAGCTAACCTTCAAGCTCAAGGTGCAGCAGTTTCACGTTGCAACATTTGTTTCTATCTGAATGAAAATGGGCTCCATCGTAGAAGACCCAGAAAAAACCCACATCTAAGAGAAAGTACAACCAAAATACATGTTGTCAGTCCATAGTCCTTAAAACCAAATTAGAGTTTATTGGGAAATTGTACCAAATTCACGTTCAGAGAAAACAAATAGTTTTCCCTAAATTGAAGCATGGAAGAGAATATGTGATGTTTTGGGGTTTGTAGCCAAAGGTTTGAAGTGTGCCACTGTGATCTGTGAGGTTTATTCCATAGTACATGATTTTACTCAACACTTAAGCTATGAATTGACACAGCTGGAGATATCTAAACTATGCAGATCATCTGACAGGGAGATGGGAAAAAAGACAACCCTGGCAGGCTATTAAAAAGTGCTGATGTGTTCCCTGTTTGGTGATGATCAATACAGGGCCAGGTCTGCTATTAAGAGTTTCCCTGGTGAATGAATCCCATGTTGGACAAATTCATGCTCTTATTTTGGAACTTGAGAAAAAGTATAAAGCTCTGGCAACTGCATTGAACGATAGAGCTCACCTACGGACTGATGGGAGACACCGGAAACATGCCTCCTGCGCTCTCTTGAAACAGGCCCGAGCCAACTGCAGAAACCCCACTACTATACACTTTTGCCAGTAGCTCACCTTTGAAAATTGTATTATTGTGAGTGACCAGCTTAGTGTTTTCTTTTTTTAGTGTTATGTTTTCTTTCTTCAGTTTAGAATTACCACTGAACCACTCAGGAAGGATATAATATCATACATGGATAAAGAAAAAACATTGGACCATTCTGAAGTAGCCTCTTAACCAATTCCAAATGGTATATAATGCCAAATCTTTACTCAATGAAGCAAGAATGTATTTATGTTAAATGGTTAAGAATTCATTCTTTTTTTAAAAGAAAAGATACATGAATGTATTTTTCATCTTCAAGTGATTTAAGCCCCTATCTCTCTCTATATATACTGTATAAAATGACAAAAACATCCATGCCCAGGCGTGCTGCAATCCGGCGTCTACAAGAGAGCTGAAATGTTCAATGAACAAAGGCAACAAGAAGCACAAACAAAGAGGGACATAAGGACTAGCATATCCAGTAAACAAAGGTTCCTAAATGCACAACATCGTCAAAACAGACAAACGTACCATTGTACCACTGTGCCCATTTTCCTAAACAGGCATTTCACTGTGCTATTGTACATTCTTAAAAATAAAGGTGCCAGAGTAGTTCTTCAAAGTGATGCCATTGGTGAATTATTTTTGGTTCCCAAAAGAACCATCCACATGAAGGTTCCAGAAAGAACCTTTATTTATTTAGCTCAGTAACAGGCTCCATAAAGTAAATAATGAATAGACAATAACAGATTTGTGAAATGCCAATAGGCTCCTGATTTTAAAAGGACTATGGTAAAATCCATATTTTCTTAATCTATTATCGTCCTGCTAGGTAGACTACCATACATTAAAGATTTCATTCTTTTTTCTACATATTAGGAAGTTCTTCAAAGCACAAAGAACCAACTTCATAAGCAAAGAATCCTTCTTGAATGAAATGGGTCTTTGTCAAGCAATAGTTCTACAAGGGACCACAGGACTAAATAAAGAACCATAAAGAGGCAAAGAACCATTTTTTGAAGTGTACCAATAAGCATACAAGACAGTATGCCACAGAAATCACCACTGGCCCTTATCATTCAGCATTGTTAGCTTTGGTGTCTGCTGTGTATTTCATTGTCAGTAACTGGATACAACTAACTCAAAAGATAAATAAGTAAAAGAAAATGGCAAAACAGAATTAAGCATTTAAAGATCTGGCAAAAATACACATATTTCTTAATTTTCTAAAACCATAAATCTTACATTTCAAAACCTTTCTGAATGCAAAATTAAAAAAGGAAAATATTACCTATGTAAACAATGTGATCGATTAATGGTAAAATCATTCACAGATGAAACTGGTTAAGAAAATCACAGGCCACAAGGGGGTCCACAGTGTTGAACTGTGGACCGCTGGTCCAGTATAGTGGCCTGACATACAAGCACAGCCTGTACAGATGGCCTACAGTGTCCCGCCAAATCTCTTTTACTCCAATAGCTGCTTTGTCGTCTTGCCTCTCACCATCTATAGTCTGCTACTTTCCCTGTGCTGCACTTGGCTGAACATTAACAAAAAATAAGAGGTTGTGAAGGTATACCACAATTAAATCTTTATTTACTGCTTGCTGATTAATGTCAATTCCATGTACTTTCATCTATCTGTTTGAATGTTGGCTCCATGAGCATCTCCAAATAAATCACTAATTTCTGAACTCTTTGCTGCCTCTTATCAAAGTTATCTGATTTTTTCAGGTCTCTTTCCTGCTTTTCTGGAGACATTTTGTTTTTCTTTCCTTTCATGTGTGTCTGGTGTTTCACTGTCCTTTGGTACGTTAGGTTTGGGTGATCAAAGACTGACAGAGTTTGGTGGGTCATGTGATTGGAGAGGTGCATTGAGAATTCGGTGTAAGACCTTCACATCACGTCTCTCTTTGTCTTTTGCTTGCTCGCTCTGTCTCAAACTGGACAGCAATGCACAGAGAACGAACGATGCAGCTGTAATTGATCCATTTGTCCCAATGACTGCCCTATTCAATCTCTGCTAAATAATTACCTCCTTGCTGTTCAAGGGATATCAAGCTAACAAATCAAAACATTAAAGAAATGTGCAGCTTTCTTTGGATAATTGCTTTATGTGAAAACTTTACTTAGTTAAAATGTCATAGTTCTGAGTGCTTTATTCAATAAAATGTCATTTTATACTTAACAAAATAAAAGGCATGTACTTTTAACTGGAGGGCAGCACAGTGGTGCAGTGGTAGCGCCGCTGCCTCACAGTTAGGAGACCTGGGTTCACTTCCCGGGTCCTCTCTGCATGGAGTTAGCATGTTCTCCCTGTGTTTGTGTGGGTTTCCTCCCACAGTCCAAAGCCATGCAGGTTAGGTTAGATCTAGTTAGCAGATCCTAACTTGTCCCTAGTGTGTGTGCATGCCCTGCAGTGGGCTGACACCCTGCCCAGGGGTTGTTCCTGCCTTGCACCCTGTGCTGGTGGGATTGGCTTCAGCAGACCCCTGTGTTAGGATATTGTGGTTTGGGAAATGACTGACTGACTTTTAACTGGAATGTTGTGCTAAATGCTAATTAGAAGGCAATACATTCGATGTAATTGTCTTGTCTTAAAATCACTGGTGCTGGAAGATAGTTTCTACTCTTACGTGAATATATGCAACATGATTCTGGGACCGCTTAATGGTTTTCCATCAAAAGTAGAAGAGTTAATTAACTACATAATAGCATAGCAAATACCAAAGGTCCTATACAGCTATATATCCAATACACTATTTATACATTTTTATACACCTGACAAAAGGCAGAAAACTACATGAATTCTGACCATTCTCACTCATGTTGCATGGCCATGAATCAGATACATATTCAATCTAGGACCACATATGAAAGTGACTAAATTAAAAAGATTGGATATCTGTGTCAACAGAGCCCCCAAAACATCAGATCTGTGGCAAAAAATCAGCCCGAAGTCACTAGTAATGTGAATGTAGCCAATGACACGTATGCATTCTGTGATGACAAATCCTTTTTAATACAATTTCCAGAGACAACTGTTTAGCTTCAAGCTTCTTCACCTTAGCAGTAAAGTTTCTTCATTGGACCTCATATAACCTACACTCAAATAAGCATACTCTACAGTTTCCAGCTCATTACATTTTCTACAATAAACCGTCTCATGCTTATAAATTTAAGAATTGCGTCAAGAGTGTCCAGTTTCTTCTTATATGTTAGACTTATGATTTGCCCTCTTTGTCGATATGATATATCTGGACTCATTGCTAGATAAGGTTAATTATACCAATTCCAAGGGGAGATTGCATAGTGCTTTTTAATGAGGTGAGGTCTTACAGTGGGCCTACGATTCTAAATTTTGGACATTTTGGCAATAGTTTTAGCAATGGGCCTTGCGAATATTATTCCATGTTTACTAGTGATTTGTAATGAATGAACAAACTAGTTCTTTTGTACTTGTCTTGTGATACCCCGCTATATTACGGTTCAGCTATTGCACCCCAGCTACATCACAGATTTATTATTATTACTAGGGGGCTCCGCCCCCTGCTCACTTTGCTCACCCACCCCCGGGTTTGGTTTACCGGATAAATAATTTAAAGAGATTGTTATTTCATGGGAATTGTTACATATGCATTATTTTCATTTTTACTTTAAAACTTTTATAAAAACAATATTTGTCCTTTATTTCCTGCCCCAGATGTGGTTAAAACTCTTTCTTGCAGGACTTATAACGCTGCTAGTGTTGTGAAGGGGGGGTCTGAACGCACGCTAAAGAGATGCAATCGGTTCAGCTGCTGTCTTGCTGCTGCTGGGCAGCTGTGCATTCTGCTTGCCGCGCTTTGCGTCAATCATTTAAAAGCCTGTACAGTAGCTGTCCTTTTGCCACTTCGCATCTCTGCCGCTAGCGTTCTGAAGACGGCGATGAACGCACATGAAGGAGAAGTGCTCGGATCAGCAGTTGGCTTGCTGCAGCTGGCAAGCTGCGTGTTCTGGTTGTCGTCGTTTTAAGAGCTGGGAGCACATGAAGTGTGTCTGCCAAAAGCATTCCAACAACTACTAGGTTAGATGTCCGTGAACTTGTTTTAAACTGTTTGTAAGTAGGGTGTAACGTGCAAAAGTCACCGTCTCATGGGTTTTGCTTCCTAAGGTTACAATACAATACAATACAGTTTATTTTTGTATAGCCCAAAATCACACAGGAAGTGCCGCAATGGGCTTTAACAGGCCCTGCCTTTTGACAGCCCCCCAGCCTTGACTCTCTGAGAAGACAAGGAAAAACTCCCAATAAAAACCTTGTAGGGAAAAATGGAAGAAACCTCGGGAAAGGCAGTTCAAAGAGAGACCCCTTTCCAGGTAGGTTGGGCGTGCAGTGGGTGTCAAAAGTAGGGGGTCAATACAATACAAATTACAGAACAGAACAATTCCTTAAGACAGCATAATAATAAAAATTTTAGAAGTACGGTTTAACAGTAGATGATATGACATAATTAGGTTTGGATATTTTAGAGTCCTGGAGACCTCATCCATCTAGCTGCCTCCCCATTTGGCCATGCCACGGCTGAAACGTTGCTCCGATGAAAGGACCCCTCTTTCCCATGATTCCTGTGATCCTCCATCAGGGATGACTTTACCATAGGCAGGCAAACAACTTGGCAGGTGGGCCGTGGCACCAGTTGCCACATTTGGGTATGAGGGTTAGTATTCAAATATAATTATCATGTTACTTATGTTATAGTGCTAATGACTAACAACAGAGATGCAGTATGTACAGTTAATCAGCAGCTCTAGTCAGGATATGCTAAACTGAAGTAGTGAGTCTTCAGCGGGATTTAAAGGCTGAGACTGAAGGGGCATCTCTTATGGAAGCAGGAAGACCATTCCACAGTTTAGGGGCCCTGTAACTAAAAGCTCGACCTCCCACTGTTATTTTATTAATCCTTGGAATCCTAAGCAGACCGGCATCTTGAGATCTTAATGTGCGCTCAGGTTTGTAAGTCATGATAAGTTCAGACAAGTAAGCGGACCTTGGCCATTTAATGCTTTATATGTTAAAAGGAGGATTTTGAAATCTGCCCTGAACTTAACTGGGAGCCAGTGTAAGGATTTAAGAACTTGAGTTATGTGTTCATATTTTCTTGTTCTTGTAATAATTCTTGCAGCGGCATTTTGGATTAACTGGAGGCTGTATAGAGAACAGTTTGAACAGCCAGTGAACACCGCATTGCAGTAGTCAATCCTACTAGAGATAAATGCATGAATTAATTTCTCACAATCCTGTTTATTTAGAAAGCGCCTTAATTTCCTAACATTTTTAAGATGGAAAAACATGTTTTGGACGACTTTGTAATATGCACTTTAAATGACATGCTAGAGTCAAAGATAACTCCTAGATTGCGGGCTGATTCAGTAAAATTAATTGGGATTCCAACTGAGTTAAATGACGACAAAATATTGCTGTGATCAGCGTCATTCCCTCCAACAATTAACATCTCTGTTTTCTCTGTATTTAAAGACAAGTAGTTCTCATTCATCCATTCCTTTAATTCACTAACACAACTAATTAAAGACAACATCGGAGAAACTTCATTTGATTTAAATGAAAGGTATAACTGGGTGTCATCTGCATACAGTGAAAATTAACATTATGTTTCCTAATGAGAGATCCCAGTGGAAGCATGTAAAGTGAAAACAGTAAAGGTCCCAGTACTGAGCCCTGCGGGACACCATATTGAACTTCTGTGTATAATGATGGAGTACTGTCTGCACATTTCTGTACATACTGGAATCGATTTGATAAATAAGAACTGAACCAAGCGAGCACGGGGCCTGTAAGCCCAACATCATTTTCTAGCCTGTGCAGTAAAATAGAATGGTCAATGGTTGTAATGTCTAGTCTCACATGTCATCAAAGTGTCTCTCCAAAATGATCCGGTCTCGATCGCTTCACTCAACCCCCCCAGAGGCACGCTACGCTCCTGCCAATTCACGTCTCTCCTGCTCGCGTTGTGAAGTGTGTGGGGGTGTTGGGGGGAGCTGAACGCACGCTAAGGAGAACTGGATGGATCAGCTACTGGCTTTGTGCTGCTTCTGCCAAGATGCTTGTTCTGCTTGTTGCTCTGTGCATCGATCATAATAAGTTTACGTGTGTTTAAAGTGTGTAGGAGGGGTATTTTAAGGCTTAAACTATAAAAAAAAATGTTTATTTATATAGTCTTTCTATATCGCGGACTTTCACCTATCGCTGATGGGTCTGGAACATAACTTCTGTGATAAGGGATCACTGTATCTCTGTTCTCTATGTACTGGTTCAATGACATTAAAGAGCAAATCTTTTCGAGGCATGTGCAGTGTGTGCTACACTTTATATAGCATTCAACAACAGTCTGGAGCTATCATCTTAACTTCACTTAAATTTCTGCTATTTTTAGGAAATCAGTAAACTGTTTCAGCAAAACAGTCATGATGATAACTAGCCAGTGACTGACATGGTAGGTGACACCAAGTACCTTCCATTGATTGGTTCACTCTGTTTGAGTAACTATGACGTCTCTGTACACTGATTAAATGAACCAGTATGCCCCCTACTGATCTGGAGAAACATTGCAAGTCATTCACAAACTGCAGACTAGAGACTTGCAGTACACTGAATCGCAGTTCAGTTCACTAATGATATATGTATGGGAGATTGCATCAGAAAGGGTGGGATATAAAAGAAGGAAATTGCAGGAGATTATCCAAAACTAAATATAATTTTAGTCATATTTCTGTGTTCTCACAGTTTTATCGTTATGTGTGCATTATTTTAAGGTTTTTTTTGTATGATTGTTTTTTTCTATTTATTGTTGAAATATTATTTATTGCCAAAATTCAAAAAATATTATGTAGATGTTAAACTGGAATATAGCTTGTTATTGTTTTTGAAGTGAACGAATAAGTGATTCAAAGGTTCAAATCATTTTGGTGAACTGAATGAAATGAATTGAATCACTAAAAAGAATATGTTTTGTACATCGCTAATGTTTACTGGTCCGTGTTTTGAAGTCGACGCCAGAGCTTAGCACAGCCGCAGCTGGCTGAGAATCCAGAAAGACAGCCACAGGGGAGTCTGGTTCATTTAATAGTGGATTTATACCATTGCGTTTTTCATTTTTTAAATTAGCAACCTTAAGATTAGGTAGGATTACGTTAGATGGTGACCAGTTATTTTCATTTGTGTTTGAAGTTATGTTTGTAGGAGGTGTGCAATTCCTCCAGCAGGACCGAAATGGTGCGTCCCTGTGTGTATGGATGTTGTATGGGTGAAATGAGCAACAGAGTCCAACTGCAGCCCACATTACCTATGATGTCAGACACATAATGCAAACAACCTCACGGAATCCCCACATCAACCTGCGCTAGAAATGACGTTATCATCGAAATGTCTTTTCCAAGAGTCACTTGTGTTATGACTTCTGTGATTTCTGAGCATCACTTGCATCATGCTTTCTGTGAAAAAGAATTGACAAGTTTATTGCAAAAGATCCTGACGTTGTAAAAATTTGTGTAATCTGTTATCTGGGGCAATGATTTAAAAGTCTCACACTATCTAAACATTTTAAGCTCTTAAACATTTCTAATCACCCCACAAACATAAAAGTAGCAAACCAGTTTAGCATCCTGTACCTCATGAGAACAATACTGTTAAGAAACACCATTACCTTTTTACTATACACCCAAATACATGAAAGTTTCAGCTAAAGATTTCCAACTAATAAATTTATTTCATAATCCCACCAGCAAATCATACACATGTGAAACATTAAACTTCATAGATTTTTAAGAGATCTTCAGAACAAAGCTACTGTACAAATAAAACCGATTGAAAAAAATTGACAGGGGCACAGTTTAGGAAATAGAGCCAATAATTAACTTATTTGATCCATCATAGCTTTCATGACTAAAAACTGTATGTGTGCAATATACAATGCCCACAACAATTGACTGGTATGTGGCATAATTCAATACTTTTGAACAACTTTAGAGTTTGAGACAACCAAGATTGTTCTTAAACTAGTTTCATGCACACCAGCTAACAATATTAAAGCAGTTCTGAGCGGGTTGGGTAATGGATGGATGGAAAAAACTTAGATTAACATAAAAATAAATGCTCTTAAATAAATAAATGTGAACTATTATTAATACTACTACTACTAATAAAAAATAATGGGTCACATAGTGTGCATTCAACATGGAATCATCCCAAGGTGATCTCATCAACGTTTGTATTTACAATAATAAGAATGGCAGTCAAGATTAGTGCTGTTGCACTGCACACTTTAAGTTCAAGTTTATTGTCATGTGCATACAGTACAATGATATTGACACTTGCTTATCTGTTCAGAACACAGATAATACTGCAATAAAACACAGACAAAATATATAGAATGCAATATGCACAATAGGTCATTATATATGTGCAAATAATTATATATAATTTTTTTTCTTACAGCGTTTATTATGATTTGTTGTTTAGTAACGTCATAACTGAAACGCTTTCTCCAAATCTACTGGAACAACGGTGTGGCCTGCAAGGGGCACGCCAGCTCTCAAAACCGACACAGACGGACTCGGGCACAAGTCTCTGCAGCACACAAGGTTTTTATTTGGCTGTTCGAATCTCTTCTCATTCACTTCCCACAGAAGAACACAGTACAATCAGCACACAGCACAATCTCTCTCTCTGCCTTTGTCTTCTCTTTTCTTTCTCTCTATCTTCTGCCTCCACTCCTCCTGGCAGGTGTCATCCTCTTCCTCACGATTCTGTGTCTTAGAGCAGTGTCAGCAGACTTCTTTTATCCTGCACCCGGCAGTACTTCTGGCTTTCTGTTAGCGTGGTCTGGAAGCACTTCTGGGTGAAGCGGAGGCCCAACAAAGTAGGTCTCTGCATCACCTCCTGGAGTCACCCACGGAACCCATCAGGGTTGTGCCAAACTCCAACTCTCATGAAGCATCACTGAAACTCAGGGGGATAGCCATCTAGCGCTCCAGGGGAGATAATGCTTTGTGTATATTGTCTCTGCAGGTCCTTCCATTAAGCAGTTGTCCTGGCCGGGCAAGGATGTTGGCCGTCCCCCACAAGGATCATTAGTTCTTTACTGTTTGCCAGAAGGAAGAAGTGAGAAAAGCAACTGTGGAGGGTGGTTGAGTATGTAATAATCTTGCCAATGTGTTACAGATGTCCTTAACAGAAGGCAGCTGGGTACTGGTAATACTTTGTGTGGCCTTGTGTGGCCTTCACTACCCTCTGCAGCTGATGATGACTGTGTACATGCTGAGAGCGATACAAGTGGCAGTGAGCTAGAAACAAGCACAGAGGGCAGAGGCTGGGCAGTGGCTGACATGGGCACAGAGGGCAGAGGCTTGGCAGTCGCCAATGCAGGCACAGAGGGCAGAGGCTTGGCAATGGCCGATGCAGACACAGAGGGCAGAGGCTTGGTAGTGGCCGATGCAGGCACAGAGGGCAGAGGATGTTCAGTGGCCGATGCAGGCACAGGGGACACCGGCTGGGGAGCAGCCGACACAGGCTGGGAAGCAGCC